>NC_048306.1:23269229-23964389 GCF_013100865.1 Trachemys scripta elegans | reverse complement strand
TCCGAAGAAGTGGGCTGTAGTCCACGAAAGCTTATGTTCTAATAAATTTGTTAGTCTCTAAGGTGCCACAAGTACTCCTGTTCTTCTTTTTGCGGATACAGACTAACACGGCTGCTACTCTGAAACCTTACATTATTGTGTTACTGAACAGCTTCAGCAATATAGAGCCAGGTTTTCACATACATCTGTAGTCGAGGCAATAGGCATAGTTCACTGGAAACCCCCCAGCAGTGTAAGCAGCTCTGTTGCTGAAAACACCACCGTAGGTGTGGAATTTTCTCAAGACACAACCCTTAATTGTCAGCCTCCCATCTTAAGAGAGTGCCCCGAATGAATTGAGCACAAATTGACTCCACCCTTATTGGAAGGCCCACATCTGTTTAAATAGCAGATTGTGGTTGGTCCTTTGGTCATATGTGCAGGTTTTGCTGTGTCTAAACGAGCATGGGAAACTTTCAAGAGTTATTGTCACTTAAAGGTTAACTGCAAAAAAACCAAATTAGGCTTGTACCTTTTGTTTCCCCACTTTTTATTTTATTATTTATATTCCAGCAGCATGTAGAAATCCCAGTCATGAATTGGGGATCCCATTGAACCAGGCACTGGGGGGACGGAGGTATTGGAAGGGTTGTTTTTTCTCGTCCCTGCTTCTTTTTATTCCTCATTAGACATTTAGGTCTTGTCAACTCTGGGAAACTCCAAGGTGATTGGGGAAGTAATGAAATTACAGTTTTACAAGACACTGAAATATGATTAATTTTTAGTGAGGCTGTTTTGAGACTGGAGCCTAGCCAGCCACATGTGTTCAAAAATCATTAGTCAGGCCCCCCAAAATCATGAGTGGATTAAAAATCATGAGATTTTTTGAAGTAATACATGTTGGGGGGGGGGGGTTATTTGCCTTCTGTTTTGTTTTGTTTTGACCTTTTTAGGGTTCATGTTTTCCTGTTTTTCTCCCAAATCTAAGAGCTGAAAATTTACTTTTTTTTAAATGAAAGCTGAGATTCTCATGCATTCATGTGCCTCTAGGAACTGGGGCTTCAAAATATCACATATTATGAGACTGAAGATAAAATCAGGAGAACTGGCATCACTTAGAAGGAGTTAACAAAAACCCTATTAACCGCACTACCTAATGAACATTTGGGAGAAAGGATGTCTTTGCTGAAGATTCAGAAACCCTTCACTCTGCCCTTTTAGCTAGGGAATGAGAGCTCATACAGAGACATCACTGGAACCCTCAAGAAGTTCTCCAGCAAAACTGGGGAGGACCTGACTTGAAATTCTTAAATAACTTAAGAAGGAGGGAAAATGGCAAACAAATCAATAAAAAAAACCAACAAAACTTTTCAAGCCTTCTTTACGTGCCATAAAGCAGCAAAAAGGGCACAAATCTGTTTTAAAAAATCATTTACAAGTTGCTTTTAAACAGTTTAAGTGGGCCTAGTCTTCCGCTGACACATAAGTAAATTATATGGGTAACTCCAGTTATTGCCTCAGGAGATGTATGCATAAATCCTCCCTGTGGAGCAAGGGAAGAACAACTCCTTGAGGTTTTTAAACCCTCTCATTGTGCCCACCACTTTAGGGATTTATGGCATTTTTCTGCAGTGATGACCGCTCCGGCCCTGGCGCTCATTTTCCCTGAACCTAACTTCTTGGAACCTGTGAATACTTCAGACTTCATATAGCCATTGGCGACCATGCTGAACGTTAGCACGCCTCAGCTCCTGGGCCAGAATACGATGACCATCACGGCGAGCTTGAAGCTAGGTGTTTGGGAATTTAAAGTTCTCTCTTTTGTGGGGGAAACTCGGAATCACTGACTAATAACGAGAAGGTGCTATTTTGATGACAACAGTGGAATTATCATATCACAAGTTGGTGGTTTTTCTTTTTTTGCCCGCCTCAGCAAGTGTACAGTAAATCCCCCTACAATACCTAACAACCATTCATTTGCTGTGCAGTAGTTGCTACAGCTAGGTTTTTTTAACAAAAGACCGGACAGACTTCCTGAGCTACCACTAAGATATCTATGTCCCTCTGAATGCTGGGTAGAGCACTTAGCCTGCAGCTAAGGCAAGGACTGGATTCTGCACACATTACCTGCAAAGCAAGATACTGGTGTACAAGTCGCCCTGTACACCTGGATGCTTCCATTCTTCATTATTTGGCACATTGCTGAGGATGTTCTAAGCCACTGTTAACATAGATCAGTTTTTAAAGCTATTGCCCTTGAAGCTCTCCCGTCTAGGAGCTCTGCCTTTTTGTTTTGTTAAAAGCCAAAGTTTTTCTAAAAATTTCTTTAGTGAGTTAATTTTCCAGTCTCCTCTGCTAGGGCTAATTGGCTACATATATACTCTTCTGGAATTAAAGGGCTAGGACTGTAAACAAACCAGGGGTGAGTGTAAATAGAGGGCGGTTGGAATTCCTGCAGAGTATATGGAGAAGTCCGCTCCACAGGGCTCTGTGAAGTGCTCCACACCTATCATGGTGCGCTTGACTATTTCCTGCGGGCAGTGTCTGCATGTAAGATTTTTCTCAAATCTTTCCACTGTGTTGCTCTAGCACCCTAGACAAAGGAATCCAGCTGCAGGCCAGATAAGACCAAACCACCAGGATTTCAAGGCATTGGCACACAGTGCCGATTCCTTTACTTTAATCACCGTCATAATCTTCCCCAGTAGCATGGTTTGCTCCTTAGCTTTGCTGCCAAAGCGCTTCATGTGGTCCCCTGCGATGCTTCCCCTCTCCAGAAGTGCCAGGTTTTTGACAAAGACTTGGGGAGAAGGCATGGAGCAGACGTTCCAAAGTCATTTCTACAAGCAATTGCACTAGTTGAAGGAGGAAGCTTGGCATCTCTGGAGCTGATCTCCAACCTCTCCACCTGGCTGTATCCCCCTCCCCAAAGTGTCCTGGGTCCTGACTGTGCAGTGTTCATGCTGCGGGGGTGGGGTGCGGAGGCAGGGGTGTTATGCTGCATAGGTTTAGGAACTGGTGGAGTGGAGTATGGCTGCCTTCTATCTGCCACTCCCCTCAAGAGTAGAAATGGACATTTGAACTTTTCTGTCACTTTTCCCACCCCTTTCCCTCCCTTGCATTATTTGTCTTGCTGGCCTTGCTTGGTAACTTATTCCATATGTTCAGCTGCAACTGGGCATGAAGTATTTCTGCTTGATTTCCCTGTTCACTCTTTAGTTTCCTCGTTATTCTATAATGAACCAAATCTAACCTGCAGCAGCAGTTTTTCCAGTTCCTCTGAGACAGAGCTAATATGCTCCGATTACTTCTGTTATGTCACCTTCATGACTTCTCACGTAGAGGGAATAAACACCGTGTCTTTGCCCCAGAATGCAGATGTTAAAATGATCAGATCTGTCTGCAATATGAGGATGTGGCCTCATTAGTGTTAGCCACAAGAAATGATGGGAGATTTCACCTCCTCTTCCTCAAGGCTCAAGATTGGGGAGGGGGAGGGGAAGAGAGCTTTCTTGGACTGAATTTTCTTCCTTTTGGTTAAATAAACAAAGCTCCATGAAGGACAAACCTCCATGTTGTTCCTGCCATAATGGACCAGAGTCTGACAACAGGGAACAGTGTCCTGTTGCGTCCTCTGTGGCTGATGGAGTCAGTGCTTTCTGCCTCAGGCAGCATGTCAGCCAAAGGACATCACTTGTTTCGCTCTTCCAGCCAACCCATGGAGCAGCATTTATGTCAGTTGTGATCACACTCTCTTACCATGAGTAATTAAACAATTGGGCAATGCTGAGAGAATGGGTGGAGAGCCTTCAAAGTGACAAAGATGTAGTAAGATTTTTGAGCTTGTTCAAAGGCCTTCATTAAAGTTGAAGTGTAAAGCTTTCAACCTGCTACTTAAGCCTAAGAGGCAGATTTTGGGCATGGCTTTGGTGTGGACAGTTGTGAGAGAAAAGAAAAGTCTGTGTTATGTAAACAGCCTGCCTGGATGGAGTGTCAACCAATAAAGCCCAGCTGTTTCTCTGGCCCTGCTTGGAGTGTTGTACTTAATGCGGCAATCAGGAGGCTAAAATTCAACACTAATCTGACCAGGATCTGCACTAATTAATTGTTTCATTTCTATCTCTCTTTATAGCTGAATCCTTTAAGGAATTTGCAGAGTTGCTCCAGGAGGTAGAACTTGAGAGATCAATGATGGTAAGGTGACCTCCTCCGAACATCTGCTGTGGGCTAGAAGTCACAAAGCTGCTCATAGCAAACACTTGGCTTCTTTGGCATTCTCTGTTTAACTGCAAAACTTGATTTTGTTAACAAATCCCTCCTCAGGCCCTGGAGTATGACAGTGATTATGCCTATTTGTATCCTAGGCATAAGTGTATTACACAAAAGGATGGAAATTACTGTAGCAAATCAGTGGCCCGGGAGGACCACATTATTGTCATAATGCTGCACATTGGGGCCACGCAGAAATTCATGGTAGTAGTGAGGAATAGAACTTGTATCGTCCTGTTCCAAAAAAGCACCGCCTTTCACCCTTGAGCTCAAGGGGGATCTCTCTTAGCTGTTCGAAGTATAGGGCCTATGACACAGCTGCTCTATTATTCCATTCAGTAAAGAGTAATGGTGTATACATCTTCTATATCCGTGCACACAAGCTGGTTCATTACATTATATAGGGTATAGATATGACAAAGCTGTCATCACACAATTCCAGACATGAAGGGTCTGTGACCTGCTCTTGTTTTTACATGACTGTGTGTCAGACCTAGCCTGACAGTCTACCTATCTCAAATGCCCCTCACTGGCGTTTGATAGTAAAGCAGGGCTGGAAAGTTTTTGATTGTCAATTGTTGCACATATTAAGGGTTCCAGAGGGCTGATGGAATAATAAGCTTATCTCATGGATGCTTCTCTTTCGCAATCTGTGGACAGAAATCTACCACTCTTGGCCTCTGACTCTGCACTGCATGACACCACTTTTCTGGCAGTGTAACTCCACCAGAGATAGGAACAGCACCCCAATACTGCATAGTGCAGAATAGTGCTAAATGCGTCTCCGGTTTATCCTGCCTGTCCTGCAGTAGAGTATCAGGTGAAGGTTCCCTGTTTTAGATTCTGTGATCACGGGACTCAGTCTTCTTCTGATTTCACAGCCTAGTCTCAGCTAGCTCAGTTGTGGGTCTAGTTACAATGTGTAACTGCCAAACTATACAAGAAAAATAGCAAGTGACCATATATACTAAGATCCCTATTGTCTCGAGGCTATGGGCTGGGAGTGCTGAAAGGATGGTACCTGACATCTTCTGATCTGTAAAAGAGAGGCAATGGCCTCTGAGTGGGATGCCATAGTCTCCACCATTGCTACTGTGCTGGGCCTTGAAAGACAAAGGAAACTGGAGGCCCTGTAGGGCTTACAAGGGATGTGGAATATCCCTCCTCAAGGACTATCTTTTAACCAGCCGTACTTGAGTATTGACCTTCCCCTCTGAATGCTCCAAAGCCAACTGAGGGGTGAGGGAGAAGGAGAGACTTTTCTATTTCTACAATATAAAGGAGTTTGGGGGGAGGAAGACGGTTCCCCTTCAGTTGGCCAGCACCTGACCCAGGTGCCAGGCAAGCCTTCCACCAGCAAGATTTGGCCATTGAGCAGCCAAGGGCATATTGAAGGAACCCTAAGGGTCTGTGAAGGGTTCCCTCTTCACTCAGAAGGCAGTTAAGTTCTGATGGGGCCAGCTGGGCCATGTCCGGGAACAAACTGTTTCACGCTCCACTTAGTCAAATAGGTTGTAAAATATGAAGTAACATGCATTTCTATTTTTTTTTTTTTTGAAAGGGAGCAGTTGTCCCCCTGCGCTCCTGCCTCTCCTGGCATGCAGCTCCAGAAGTGTGATTCACTCCTTTCTGTCCCTCATTACATTGTGCCCCTTTGTCTCCAGAACTCCTCCATCATTTATTGAAAGTTGGCAACCTACTTCACACTTATTCCAGGAAAAACATGAATTTTAGAATCGGTGGAAGCCTTTCACAGCATGCCAGGAATTCACTGTTTGGCTCTGCTCCCCCATGCCCCAATACAAAGATGAAAAAACTCCTCCTATGCCATCTGGCTGAACTAGAGCGTTAGGGACAGCTATACCTCAAGGGATGCCAGGACTCTGTTTTCTGTGGCTCTAGAGGTTGGCAAGGGTCTGGGTAACAGATGAGAAAGAACCAGCAATAGACTGAAAGAAGGCAACAAGAATGTTTTGCATTGCATCCCAGGTATGGCAGCCACCTTTAGCTTATGTGGGAGGATGAAGGGGTGGGATCCTGAGAACTGCCAAGACCCCATTAACTTGAGGGTTTTCAGAGGCTTGGGGATGCCATCTGAGAAGGTTTCTTGATCTTTTTCTACCCTTGGTGTGTTATTTATTAGGGCCAGCCTTTTTACAATATCCCATTTACTTTAAAAAAACCTATAAACTATATAGGTCACTGCCCTCTCATACTGTATTCTGTGTTCTCAGTTATCAACTAACTGGTGTCCTGGCAAAGCTTTAACAGTTCTGAGTGTGTCTCCCTGCCTCTCCCACCTTTAACAGCAGGGGACAGAGGTACCCCTCAATGGTTAGGGTTGAGCTGGGGACCGTGACACATGGTAGAATATAATTTCCCCTCCAAAACTGCTAGAGAAGAGTCACACAGCATGCCTGAAGAAGACAGCTTTCCATGAACATAATGGATTGGAAAGTTTGAGAATCATCGTGCCTTTTGTCACAGATTCCTTTGGGATAGACACTGGTAGTAGCCTTGCTACACAGTCACCTGCTTTCATGCTTCTTTGGATTACGCCTCATCAAAAGGAATGTCCCTAATTTATTTCTTTGAGAGCCACATTTTAAATCTGCTCTTCTCCCCACATGTGCTTATTGCGATCAGAAACGCTGGATCTGGAAACTGAGTGTTTTGGAAAGTGTTATGCCAAGATTATGACATTAGCCTTCTGCTCTTCCCACTGCCCTTTTTACACATTATTTTGAGCTCCTGGCTAATGCTGTGTCTGTGGGGAGCAATTCTCACATATGTGGGCCTTCCTGGGGGTGAGATCTTGGGCACAAGTTGCTGTGGGTGGCTAGGTTTGAAAAACGGCTCATTTCAGGTCTGATGCAGTTACTCCCTAGGAATGCATTCACCAACTTTCCCGTTCACTTAGAAATGTTGGCAACAGGCCATGTTCTTGGCTCAGGGATTGTATTCACCTGTTTACATGTCCATCAGATTCAGGGATTATCATTCAATGGTTCCACTGCAAAAGGGATAGATGCTGTAATGGAAAAGCAGGGCTGGAGCCACAGCTTTGCTGAGTGGTGTTGCAGTGAGGATGACAGAGGTTTCACTTGGTACCAAACAGATTGGCCAAGAGCAGAGGCCGGGGATAAGCCACTGCAGAGAGAGGTGCTTCTTCTACCCTGTTTCTCCATAGATTGGGCAGGAAACAATATAATTGTATAATTCCAAAGATGGAGCCAACCTGTCCTGACTCTGCAGACAGTGAGCAATCTGAGTTAAAAGGAGGTTGCAGACACCAGCATGGATGATTCATGCACCATGTTTACAATACATATAATCTGCTTCCTGCTTTTGGTGTTTTCATTTCCCTGAGAAAAGTAAACAAACAGCCTTGCCTTCTTCAGGATGCTTCTAGTTTGTGTTTGCAAAGCAGCGGGCATTCCTGTCAGCCCATCCTGCGTGAGTTGTGGTCAGCAGCTCGTGCCATATGCAAGAGGGCATGTCATTATTTTTTGAGGTGCCCCATACTTTTTCAAAGATCCTGAATTAGGGTGACCAGGTAGCAAGTGTGAAAAACCAGGACACTTTTTTGGGGAGTGGCGTGGGGATAGTTGTGTATGTAAGACAAAGCCCCTAATTGGGATGGTCTCAATAATATCAGGACATCTGGACACCCTACCCTGAATTGAGGGGATTCTCCTTCCAGCCAAGGAGCCTGGGTGTCTAGCAGAGCAATGATCAGAGAGGGGTTATTTAGGGGAAACAAAGAGTCATTGAAATGTAGGGCTGGGAGGGACCATTAGAAGTCCTCAAGTCCAGCCCCCTGCACCGAGGTAGGACCAAGTATACCTAGACCATCCCTGACCAGTGTTTGTCCAACCCGTTCTTAAAAACCTCCAGTGATGGGGATTCCACAACCTCCTTTGGAAGCCTATTCCAGATCATAACTATCCTTATCATTAGAATTTTTTTCTAATATCTAACTTAAACATACTCTTTGAGTACAGTCTTTCAACCAGTTGTGGACCCACCTTAAAGTAATTTCCCTAGTTCACTTATAAGACTGTCGTGGGACTGTGTCAAAACCCTTACTTAAAATCAAGGTAACATGTCTATTGCTTTCTCCCTATCCACTAGGCCAATAGCCCAGTCAACAAAGGAACTTAGGTTGGTTTGGTGTGATTTTGTTCTTGATAAATCCATGTTGGCTATTACTAATTATCCGATTATCCTCCAGGTTCTTTCAAATTCATCGTTTAATAATTTGTTCCAGTATTTTTCCAGGTATTGGAGTTAGGCTGACTGGTCTGTAATTCCTCAGGTCGTTTTTGTTCCTCTTTTTAAAGATGGAGTTCTCCCTTCTATAGACTGAGTGCCAGCTCCTGAGTGTGAATTATAGTAGTTGGACATCAATTCAGATCCTATTCATGGCAAAGTCCTGTTTTTGTTATAGGTTGTTGAGGGGGTTATCTGGTACTTGGGCTAGAAAGATCCAGAAGATGTCCCATCCGATCTCCTAGAACTGGAAGGGACCTTGAAAGGTCATCGAGTCCAGCCCCCTGCCTTCACTAGCAGGACCAAGTACTGATTTTGCCCCAGCTCCCCAAGTGGCCCCCTCAAGGATTGAACTCACAACCCTGGGTTTAGCAGGCCAATGCTCAAACCACTGAGCTATCCCTGCTGGAGCAAATCTTCCCCTCATATTAAACATATTACATATTCCTGATTGCAACAATAGGACAATTATAACAAGGTTCCCTGAATCAAAGATCCAAATGAATAATCTCCCAATCCTCTTACTTTCAAAAGTCTGCCCCTTTGATTCCTGTAATCCAATAGAAAGTGCCACACTAGAAATGGTTAGAAATTTACCCTGGAGGGTAGTAACAGATAACTTGAGGCAGAGTGCAAACTCGCCCTCCTGTGGTATTAGTAGATTTGGGGCCTGTGGAAGTCTAATAATAATACTGAACACTCTACTGTTGTCATAGCTTCTTCACAGCTCCATGAGATGGGAATAATATTGACCTACATTGTGTAGAGGGCCAAGAAGACACATGGGTTAAATGATGTGGTCTGAGCACATTCAGCGAGTCAATATTAGAACTGGGATTACAATTTGGGCATTTCAGTCTGCCCCCCTACCCCTGTCTCTCTTTAGTGTAACACAAATATGTGCCCTGTAACTAAGCTGTTGTTTCCTTCTCTGTTCTGCAGGTCCAAAATGCTAGTGATTTGTTGATCAAACCACTGGAAAATTTTCGTAAGGAACAAATAGGCTTCACCAAGGTAGGTTTTATACAGGTGTTTATGCATTGGTTGTTTTTTTTAAAGAAGCAGGATGGTACTGGAGAGATTAAAGACAGAGATTTCATGCGTACTGTTCCAGTGCAGCAGGAGCATTAAAGACATTTCTCCTCCCCAATGCCGGCATGCTGGAACGAGGAAGTCCACCCAGGCTTTAGTCTGACTTCCTGTCATGAGCAGTACCAAGGGTACTTCCTGAACTCATGGGGCTCAACTCTGGCATAATCCCAACACAGACCTTCCTGAGAAAGTTGCACCCTCTTTCACCAGAGATCATGGAAGTCCTCTTTTGCCTTACTACTTGCCCTCCCCCTTGTTTGCAAGGGCCATGTTGGACCTGATTTTATTCTAAATTCAGTAAAATAAAATAACGCTCCCTCCTTCCCCCCTCAAAATAGATCAGAGAGAAAAAAACTAGAGAGACCAGTAATCAGGACTTGAATGTGGCATAGGACTCAGTTTAAGAAATGTTTAAATAATGCTTCTAATGGCTCTGTCATATGGACCAAGTTTTTAAAACAATGCATCACGAAAAGTGAGTCCTGCACACGTGGAGCAGAAAAGATTATTTCTTCCTTGTCGGCCATCAGGGACTCAGGGTCCACGTTATTCAGCAGCAGTTTGAAATGAGGCTGGGTCTGAACCAGCTCCAAAATGGAGACATGCTTAGAGCCTGGATTCAGCCCGACCCATCTGAGCCTTTGACATTTAATAAATAATACATTGGAGAAAATGATACTTAACCCCCCTCACACACACACTCCCCCCAAAAAACAAACACCAAAAATAACCAAACACATACAAGGGTAATTTACATGTGCTGGACACTGACAATGTGCATGGCTCCATATCAGACAAAATGAAAGTGTCCCTGCCTGTGAGCAAACACCTGCTGTACAAACAGTCCACACATGCTGTGTAGAGATAAAACTCACCCCTTTCAGGGGTTTATTTTATTAACAAGGAAGTCAACTCCTATTTAGATTGGTACCTCCCCAAAGAGCTTACATCTTTTTATTCTGTGTTTGTACAGCACCTAGCACGACGGGGGCCTAAGCTCTACCACCATACAAATAAATAATAATAATAAGGTAACAAAGTTTACTCCAGTCCTGCTTCCTAGGGCTTGTCCCCTCAGGCCTGCTCTGCCCCCACACTAGATCCTTTCTTCCCAGAGAACCACTCCCACCTCCTTTATTTGGGTGGAATAACGAGCCACCTGTCTCATGGAGTTCACAAAACCCACCTAACCCTTTCCCAGCAAGATCAACACCTGCAGTCAGGATAAGGTGTTTCAGACAGACACTGCCAATCTGTTACACTGCACAACACAACGAACAGTCTAATAGACTGAAATGGAGAAGACAGAGGAAGCCCAGAGAAAGAATTGACTCAGAGTTATATAGTTCTTTGTCTACTCTTTATGTGTCTTTAGGAGGTACTAGAAGAAGAAAAGCATTGTGGACTGGTGACCTGGGATGAGGAGGGTATTTCATGCACCTCACACCATCAACATAAGCTAGGAAATTACATGTTCAATGTGACTCACTTTATCCTGAATGTTGTTGCGATGCCCTGAAGTGGGGAAGGGCACAACGGATCTGAGTTTCCGAAAGGGATAGATGTCCATGTGGGGTGCCATTGGGTGCCACAGTGCATGCGGGTGGAGGAAGAAATGGAGACCTCAAATGAAGGTAATGGATGAGTTCCCTCCTCCATCCTTGCCCCAGTTTCCAGACCCTCTCCCCATGCCTGTGGAGATGAGCCTAACAGAGCCTGAAATCACACCACCTCCAAAGAACTACCAAACAGGAAAGTTCTCTGAGCATTAACTCTGGTTACATCTACACTTCGAGTGACTGATTCCCAGCTGGCATGCCTATACTCATGCCAGTTCTGATCTCAGCTAGTACGCTAACAATAGTAGTGTCGCTGTGGTAGCACAGGCAGTAGCTGCCTGGGCTAGCCACCCCAAATATATACCCAAGGACATCAGGCGGGTTTGTACTTGGGGCAGCTAGCCCGTGTTGCCATAGCTACACTGCTGTGTTTAGCATGCTAGCTCGATGAGTATGCATATGTGACCTTGGAATCACACCCTAGCTCAGACTGATTTGAGGCTCCATCTACACTAACTCAGCACAAACGTCTATCCTTTGTGCTACTTATAGAATTGCCCCACAATGTCGGCGCCCCTGGTATTAGACAGAGTGAAGTACAGATGAGGGTCAGCGCGGTTATTAGAGTTTTCCATTGGAAATCGCAGCACTGGGCTACCATAAAAGATGAAGTGATATAAAGGCCTGATTCCTGCCCTCGCTCCTGTAACTCCATTGACTTCAGTAGAGTTCCTCTTGACTTGCACCAGCGTGAGTGAGATCAGGACGAGGTCTTTAGTCATGCTGAGCAGAGGCACGGCAGAGATAATTCGTACCCTTTGATTACTGTTTTCTGTGTTTGTCAGTCGCCTTCTGTAAGATGCTTTCCGTTCTCTTTCAAGGACACTGATGCCAGATAGGAAGGGCATTTGAATTGGGCCTTTGTGACGGCTGTGGTTGGAAAACGGCCAGATAGTCTAAGACATCTGAGTCTGCACTAACCAGCTTTTCCTGGGGGATGAATGGAGTCTCTCTGTTAAATGGTGTATTCCGACACAGATGCCTCTGCAGGGTTTCACTGGGATACAGCACAGGGGGTCTTTCTTCAATTACCCTCCTTCACCAGCAGCAAGGCCTGGGATTATTGCTATTTTCATGAATTATAGATAAATGTTTGTTTGCGTGAATGCTGGGAGAGTGGCAATACAAGGAACACCTGCATTGTGTTTCTCTACAAGCTCATACCATGGCAGAGGATCCCAATGGGATTCTTGAGCTGACTTTAGTCTCTCAACCCTGGCCTGGAAGCATCATCCACTCTAAAATGAGATAGTGAAAGATCAGCCATAGATGTTGGATTGTTGATTGTTGGAGTTTCAAGTGAGAAAGCAAAAAGAACTTGCTGAGGATCATTGGATGGGTTCAGGTGAGATCTAGGAGGAGAAAACCCAGAGCTCTAATCCCGTATCAACTCCATCTATGAGAGAAACAAGCATGATGGTTTATTTATTTTTAAGTCTATAGCTGACCAAACTCATTCTGGTCAGGTCATGGCCTTGATCCAAAGCCCAGTGGAGTTAAGCATATTGCCACAGACTTCACTGGATTTTGGAGCAATCCCCATGTCATTTATGTTTAGAATATGCCTTGGTGAAGCATGGTGTCTGGATATGATGACCATGGCATTTGAAAATTAGTGAGATTGTGCCATAAATCCTGGTATTTCTGGAATGTAGTAGCCTTCAAAAAGGAAAAGGAAGAAGACTGGGGACGTCGCTAGTGTTTTGGGGAGAGAGAGGGAAGTGTCAAACACTAAATGGGATTTGAAAGAAGGAAAGTGAACATTTGGGTATGGCATCCAGCAACCAGGCCAAGTGAGAAGATGCTGTTTAGAAGTCTTAAGTTACTCCTGATCTACAAGTTTTTTCTTCAGAGGAACACATGCAAAGTGTAACAGAAACCACTTTATATCAGGGTCAAGAAAAGCTTCTGATCTTCCTGGAGCAGCAGAAATCACTTCAGAACGTTTCTAAAGAATGATGCTGCACTAGTGACACATAGGAAATCTGAAAGCTTTTTCACACTAAAAGAATTTGTCTGTTCCCTTCCCCTCCCCCTGCTCTCATGTCCATCCAGCTAACCTCTTTGTCATTTCTAAATACACCTCTACCCCAATATAATGCGACCCGATATAACACGAATTCGGATATAACGCGGTAAAGCAGTGCTCCGGCGGGGCTGCACACTCCGGTGGATCAAAGCAAGTTCGATATAACACGGTTTCACCTGTAATGCGATAAGATTTTTTTAGCTCCCGAGGACAGCGTTTATCGAGGTAGAGGTGTATAAGCAGTGGACAAGCTGTATGTTGGGTGCAGGAGACCTTTGTTAACAGCCTCGCTGAATTCATTCAGCTTATGAGAGTTTGAAATCCACTCAGAATTGCTGGTTTACTGGATAGACACATCTCTGGGGATTTTTTGTTTTCTTTGTCAGACTTTTTTGAGAATCTATTTTGGATAATTCTGGTTAGCCTAAGGAATATTTACTACTGCGTGGGATTCTGTGCCTGCTATAAATCGAAGTTTAAAAAACGGTTGATAGTGTGTATTCAAAGGGCACTTAATGGTCTGTAGTCCTGTAGACCCAGTAGGAAGTGTATGTGTGTTATGAAGTTGTAGGACCCAATCCTGCAAACACCTACTAGTGGGTATATTGCCTATTACTGTGAGCTGTTCCACAGAAGCCATAGGAAATGTTAGCAGGATTGGCCTTCAGTTTGTCATCTTCAGACACACTTTTTCAGTGTTCAAATGTGCACCAGACTAGCAGTCATACTTAGCATGTAGTTCTGAAATGATTATTAACAAACAAAAAAAAGAGGAAGAAGAGAAGTTTTCTTGTTCTTAGATCTCCGTTTGAGGCAAATCAGGAGAATTTTGGGGAACTAAGTGGGGGGAAAAAACCTGAACTATGCTAGAATATTTTTACAGAAATGCTCACACAGCATCTTTCAACTGCATGGACATTTTTATATTTCACACAACTTTTATTTTAAATAACTCATGATATACGGTACCATAAAAATCACTTGAAAACACAGCCATTAAACATTTTTTTCTGCATCAGAGTTTTCTTGTTATTTTCCTTTGATTCCTCCTCCCTTAACCTTTTTGTTAACATGAAAATGAGACAGAGGATTAATAGCTAGGGCTAGCGCACGGTATATAATTTGCAAAGAATTCATCTTGTGAATTTAGTGCCTGTCCTGCTATCAGATTATCTGCCAGTGGATTGTGATTTCCTCACGTTGATTCATTGTCTGAATTTATTCAACACATCTTTATTCTTCATTGAGCCTAAAAAATTCAGTAGATGTATTTGATAAACAATATCTTGAGTTGTGTTGTCAAGCTAAGTTTAATGAGGTAAGTCACATAACACTGTTTTTGATCCCCGATTGGATAAATGTGCACGTACCTGCAGTTTGAGTTTGAAATTCACTCTCTGCAAACCAGCCGGCCAGTAAACATGACTTGCATGTTTACCAAAAGAGGCCAGCCACATTAGGGGATAAACTCAGCAAAAGCTGGTTAATTTAAAAATCCAAGTGAATATTCACAGCTATTTGTGCAGTATTTCCCCAAATCTGTTTAGAGTTACGTTGTGGCCTTGCTCCTCTGAGGCTGTAGAGATGAAACCTGAAGTGACCAAGTTGAGGTACAAGATAAGGGTAGGCAGGAGGCTTCAGGAAATCCACAACAGGGTATGCACAGAGCAGCTTCCCTTACACCTGCTAGTGAATCTTGCTCTGTGTCTCCCCCCTGCCTCCAGAGCCTGCTGACAGATGCTCGCAGGGAGGAGGGCCTCTGGCCTCACCCTAACCTGGCTGGCCTCACAGACTTTGTCACACAGTACTGTCGAGTGTGCTAGCCTCCTATCCTTAGCACACACTGCTGGCATTCTGCTGGGTCCCATGTAAGTGGTTTAGGGGGTGAAAGTGATCCTTGCAGACAAGCAAGATTTTGTCCTTACAGTGACCTGAAATAATCAGAATAATACACAATAATTCCCCATGCCTCCTGCTGGATGGCAGTTTCAGAGGATCCTAATTAGCACAGAAATGGTTAAGGGAAAGTTTTGCAAGTCAGGCTTTTTATTTTTCCCCTTGACTGCTCTATTCCTCAACTCAAGCTTGGAACTAAGCCAGTTTCCAGGAGGCATAGGCCTTTGTGCCACAGTTTATCAGCAGCAGATGATAGAGAGAATGCCAAAGGAATTGTAACCCTTCCGTTGTACCATTATCCCTAGCTGCTGTTGGACAGGCCGCTTAGCCCAGCAACTCATGCTATTTCTAGGACTCTCATTAGTTTCTGATTAAACACGCATCCTCTGAAGCTTAGAGAGCTGGGCTTTCAAAGCGCTTTCGAAGAGCAGTTTCCTTTGTTAACTTGTATGCTGACTGTGCTACTCTGTCTTGCATTCAATTACAATAAGTATTTTCTGTTGGTAAGCGAGTACATGGAACTTGTGTGGTTCTTGGCTCTGAATATTGGCACATACTAATAGGAAGGTAATGCTGCTCTCACTGAATATTCATGAGCAACTAATTTGTGCTTGTGTTTGCAGATTGGGCTTCAATAATTTTTCTTGGCTGCTGAATGGAGTAAGCAGGCTAGCTCCTGGAAGCCCTGGCTCCAAATTAGGGTGGGGTTTTTAGTGTGTCCTCCATGTTAAGTAGCCTGAGTGCAAAATGATTGGCATCCTCTGTCTTTATTTGCCAAAAATTCAGTTTTGTGCTATTCATGTTTTCACATGGCAGCAATTGCTTTCTTAACTCACTGTGTGTGTCAGCTCGATCTCCTCAAATCATGAGGAAAACCTCAGCTCGTTTTGTTTCCCTGTGCATGTCGTGGTGTGGAGTATCCACTATACTAGATGGCAGGTAAACTATGGAAGAAAAGAGCAGTTTCTGAAAGAATTGACTGACTATAGCTGGCAATGGCATTTCCATTCCCGATATACAAAAGGTCCTTCTCTCACTCCTGCAGGCTTTTATATGGAAGTAATCTTCCACCACCATAAAGGTAGATTGCATTTGCCTGGAGAGAACTGACCAATCTGAGCTAATGCCACAAGTCATGAGAATCCTTAACTCAATTGTGCATATACATAGTAATGGTTTTTCACTGACTGGTGAGTTCACTTATCTGCTACAGTATCACTTGACTCTGCGCACACTACAATAATCCAGAAACATGTACTGCTTCTGTTTCTTGCTGGGAGTCATGGAAAAGGAGGACATGGTATTCCAGAACATTCTATCCTGTCATGCAAAACTGGACCTGCTTTGGTTGTCACATCTTCCATTTACATATCAACCCATGTTCTTCCTCTTCAAACATTCCATTGACTGAAGTCTGTAGGCAGCATTTAAGTTGTATTGTGTCACCACAGTAGTGTGCCTTCATTTTTTTATATTGACTGTGATTTTTTTTTTACTTATTTCAAACATAAAACATAGTTAAATCCGATTCTGACCACTTCTTAGCTCCCTAGTGACCCATGAAAAATACTGAGTAAACTGGCAGTTTCATTGCAAGTGGGTGGAGCAGAGAGTATTTGTTGTTCTTACATATGACTCTCGCCAGAATAGACAGGCGTGAATGTTCCAGGAACTGCCTCTTGAGTATAGAACTCAAGCTGGAATCGACAGGTTAAATTGATTTTTTTTCAGCTATTTATTTTTATTACTTCTTAGAAATAGGGCAGGAGTCCTCTAGCCTGGAAAGAGCAAGCAATGTCCCACAGATATTTCTTTCCATTCTTTACACATTTTCAGTATTGCACAGTGTTTTTGGAGAAAGGTATTTGCCAAACTGCTTTAAAGCTTGTATGTGGACTGTAAGTTTGTACATGACCTCATATTTGTACTGTACTGTACATGTACCAAAATATCTTTGCCAAGCCCTAATGTCTGATAGAGTAAATAGAAGGGAAGCATGGAAGCTATAATCCAACACCAGTGGTTCAGCAGTAATCAGACTTCCATGTAGCTTTATTTTAAAACACTTCTATGAAAAATGGTGCAAAAAGCCTAGCACATTTTTGTGGACCATTGTTTTAAAAATGAAATACCACTTATGCTCCTAGCTTTGTTGGTGTGGTGCCTTGGGGTATGAATGGATGGTTTGGGAGCGTGTTTGTTTAAATAATAATTGAGATTAACATCCCTGAGTCTGTGTGGTTTTGGATTGAGTTTTAGCAGCCGGGGTTTGCTTTTGTTTTGCCAGTATTTTGTGCCAGTTCTTCAGCAGAAGTGCTTTTCTATTCAGATTTCACTATTACTAGTTCTTCCTCTTTCTCTCATTCACTAGACTTGACGACTGAGCTTTTCTTTATTTTGAGGCATGAATTTGCTGACTCCAAATTATTATGTCCTGACCTTGCAACTGGTGACATTTGGAAGTACAGTATAGAGATCTTTTGGCTTCAGTGGGTCCCTGTGCTGCAGTAACTATATGTCTATTCAAATACCTTTGCAGGTGAGAGCCTATCACAGTCGCCAAGCTCAAAGATTGCAACAGTTGGTGCCTCCACAAGGATGGCATCATTTTCTCATAGTTATTGAGTTGACAACAGTGGTGGAAGAAGATGTGGGAAATGGAACCTTGTAGGGGGCCAGAAATATTTTTCTCAGAATGGTAGCCAGTACTATCTCTGCTCCCTGTGACATAGACTTGAATATTCACGGCCTTTTTCAGTGGGAGGCAGAGTAACTGCTGTGGTAGTTTAATTTATATTTTTAACTTTTGCTTGATTGAGATGGGCACTGAGGTTGGTAACAGACTGTAGTGGTGTGGGCTGTCTGTCCTCAGGAATGTGAACGGTCTGCATCTGAGCAAATAAACAGACTCCAGGTCTTTCTGTCTGTCTAACACAACATGGCCTTTCTTTTTCCAGGATTCAGTAGCAGTCCAATAATAGTCCCCATAAATGTGCTTCTCTTCCCAGGATTATTAAAAAGAAAATCTGTTCCCTTCTCGGGCTCAAGCAAGAGCGCACCATTTGTTCTTCTCTTGGGCCTGGTCTCTCCCCTAACAGAGTCTCATCACTTACTTACTTCTGCTTTTGTACTCAGCAGCTGGGCCTGATTAGGGTTGCCAGGTGTCCGGTTTTCGACCGGAACACCCGGTCGAAAAGGGACCCGGGCTGCTCCGGTCAGCGGCGCAGAGGGGGCCCATGGCTAAGGCAGGCTCCCTGCCTGCCCTAGCTCCACACGGATCCCAGAAGTGGCAATCAGGTCCTTGCAGCTCTTAGGCACATGGGCAGCTAGAGAGGCTTTGCACTCTCTGCGCCTAGTGCTGGCTCCGCAGCTCCCATTGGCCGGGAACAGCAACCAATAGGAGCTGCAGGAGCGGCGCCTGCAGGCACAAGGGCAGTGCACAGAGCCTTCTTGACCACCCATGCATCTAGGAGCTGCAGGCACCTGGTGGCTGCTTCCTGGGAGCCGTGGTAAGTGCTGCCAGGACCCCGAACCCTCTCCCGCACCCAAACCCTGTGCCCCAGCCCGGAGTCCCCTCCTGCACCCAAACTCCCTCCCACAGCCCGCACACCCCAACCCTCAGTCCTTTCCCACACCCCAAACTCTTCATCCCTGGCCCTACCGCAGAACCCGCACCTCCAGCTGGAGATCTCACCCCCCTTCCGCACCCCAAACCCCTTCCCGAGTCCAGTGAAAGTGAGTGAGGGTGAGAGAAAGCGAGCAACGGAGGGAGGGGGGATAGAACAAGCGGTGCGGGGGTGTTCAGTTTTGTGCGATTAGAAAGTTGGCAAGTCTAGGCCTGATAAATTATTGGGACTAGCTGTCTGTGGTCCACACCCCTTATTCCTTCCCTGTCTGTTTCTGCTTCTCAGAGTGAATAGGAAATCAGAAGGTTGGGCTGAGGGCGCCCATGTCAATCCAAGGCCATAGGTCCCGGATGGATAGTAGTATGCCCTGCTATACAGACTTACAGCCTGTGAAAGTAGAATGGGGAGGAGAACCTCATAGAACAAGGACTCACTAAAGGAGGAAAAGAGGACCAGATTTTCAAAAGAGGCCTCTAGTTTTGTGTTCGTGTTTTTGATCAACTGCAGATGGCATTAAATTTCAGGAGAAAAGCAATGAATGTTGATGTCTGGCTGATTGCATCTGTGACGCTGCCTGCTCATTTGTGCCCACAGGTGAAAGAGGGCACAAAATTAGAGGCCAGATTGAGGCCTCTTTGAAGTTCCTGTGCATCGGTGAGGTTTCAGAAGCATTGATAGCTTATCAGATCCCTGCTACTTTTATTTATTCAGATTTAATCATATAAAAAGATGCTCAATCAAGTGTCTAGGTGCCCTTACATCATAGAAGTCCCAGCAGCATTAAAGTAATGATGTCAGAGGAACATAGCCGGATACCAACCTTTCCATTTCTTTCTTGTTATGGGAGGCATAGCCGCAGCCTTCTTACTTTTACTGATCATTCACAATATTTTTGTGAGAAAGAGGGATATCTCCTCCCCAGTTTTCCATTGCCACCACCATCCCCAGCCCCAGAATCATGTGATCCCATAGCGAAGTCAGAATGTTGAATTAGTGCCCTCCCAGTAATTCCCAGAGCAGCATATTATTCTGCCACCAATGCAGGATTATGACCTCATTGCAAGATCAAGCAGTAGGAGAAGCTGGGTTGTAAGAGAGAACGCCCTCATCCAGATACTGATATCTGAAATGGCAGCTAAGGGAGCCCAGCAATGGGTTGTGTTGTTTCTATAAATGGTCCCTTTTGCCAAGCTTGGCCTAGTGTAATATGTTCTTTTAAAACAAGTAGAGGGACAGGCATTTGGACTGGGTGTACCAGGAGCAGGAGATTGAGAATGGCAAGGCTTTGTGTGGATGTGTTTAGGGGGATCAGTAAGTCCTCCTGGGTTTTGGATTTTCCAGCGCTGCTTTCCTGCCTAGGTTTTCAAATACCTGAATTGACAAATAGACCAAGCAGTTTGACAGGGAGAGAGAGAAGTTTTTTTGGCATTCGAGGACCTGTCCTTTGATATGCGTAAGCCTCCTCTTGTCTGCTTGGAGCTATAATTGAGGCTACTGTCTTGACTGATTTTTACTAATGAGGTCTACCAACAGTCACCAGCCACAGAATGGTTCATTTTCCAGTTTGGAGTGAATGTTTGCCTGTTTGACATTCAAAAGACTAGCATCTTGGGGAAACCACTCTCTTCAATGATTTCACAACCATTGTGTGGTGGAGGCACAGCTTCTCAGCTGAACTTCTCTCTGAGTGTTACTGCATTCACCCTCCTGATACTAGTATCTCTTTTCTGGCCTCATCTGGATCTTTTTTCTATGGTGGCACCAGTCAAATTATTGGTAACTTTGTTAAGTTTGGATGCATGCAGTGGAAAATACAGTAGGAAGATATATATATACACAGAGAACATGAAAAAATGGGTGTTGCCATACCAACTGTAACAAGACTAATCAATTAAGGTGGGCTATTACCCACCTTAATTGGGATGGCAATACCCATTTTTTCATGTTCTCTGTGTATATATGTCTTCCTACTGTATTTTCCACTGCATGCATCCGATGAAGGGGGTTTTAGCCCACGAAAGCTTATGCCCAAATAAATTTGTTAGTCTCTAAGGTGTCACAAGTACTTGGGGTTTTTTTTGGCTGATACTGACTAACACGGCTACCACTCTGAAATTTGTTAAAGTTCATGCACAGTCAAGGTTTCTTTCTTGACCAATATGTGTGTGTGTTTAATATATAATAGTGATCAATAAGAAGATATGGGCAACGTATATGAAACTCCCAGTAGGATTTTGAGGATCCCACAATAACCATGACAACATGAATGTCATTTTTTTTTTTTTTTTTTTTTTTTTTTTTTGGCTGTAACACTCCTCTGAACTGGTCTACTCAGACAGTGTGACTAACATATGATATTAAAGGCAAGGCTGACAATCTCTGATTCCAACAAAGACAGTAAATATACAGTGAAATCAAAGGCCTGTGTTAGCCCTTTCCAACCGTTATTTAATCTTTTGCTTCAGCTTTGATACAGCTTAGAATGCAAATACTTACAAAAAGCTTCAAAACCTGGAAAACACTGAAATCCTAATAAATCTTTAATTGTTCTGGGTGTGTCTTTGGTATTAAAGCATTTAGCCAGTTTTTGTTTGATCTGTAGATGAGTAAAATATCAGCAAACAGTGTATATTTGTTTTCTCTCATTAATAAGTTTCAAGTTAAAAGCAAAAAAGTTGACAAGTTGGAAGCTCATTGAAAGAAACCTCTCCAGCAGGGCTGCCTTATGCTGTGCTGATGATAACAGAAAATATTGAATGTGTCTGTACTGTGAAGTATTGCCAGAGCTGTTACTGTGTGTATTTGAGAGCAGTGTATGGAACTGGCTGGAGAAAGAAGAACTAGACATGGAAAATATAAGGTGGCCTCCGACTTTGATGGGCCCATCATTCTTTTTCATGATAGTATTATATTGTACAATGAATTTTGACACTGTTGCATTGTTCCTACCTAAAGAGGCCAAACTAATTCTCACCATCCAGTTCTGTGTCAACTCTTCAATCTCTAGGAAAGGAAGAAAAAGTTTGAGAAGGACGGCGAGAAGTTTTATTCCATGCTGGACCGCCATTTGCATTTATCGTCTAAGAAGAAAGAGTCCCAGTTACAGGAGGCAAGTGTGAAATTTTCCTTAAAAGTTTCTGTTTCTTGGAGTCTAGAAGAAGTAATAGCAGGTACATTGGACTCCTGTCCAATACACGTCTCTTTCAATAAAGATTAAATCTGCGTAACATTCCTTTTGATGGGAATGGTCCATCGAAACTCAACTTCTCTCTCATTCCAGGGGGTAGTCATTTCAGATCAAGTTTGAAGCACATTGACAAGGCAATCTAGGGAAGCTGGTGTAATCCATGCTTACACAGATGTCTCTCTGGCCCTCTAGTGCAGAGGTGGGCAAACTACGGACCGCAGGCCACATCCGGCCCGCAGGACCCTCCACCCTGGGAGACTCGCCTGCGGCCCCTCCCCTGCTGTTCCCCCTCCCCCGCAGCCTCAGCTCGCCCCGCCACTGGCGCAACGCTCTGGGCAGCGGGGCTGCAAGCTCCTGGGGCAGCGCAGCTACAGAGCCCGGGTTGGATGGGGTGATGGGGGCAGTCAGGGGCGGGGGTTCCAGGGACGGTCGGGGAAAGGGAGTAGGGGGGGTGAATGGGGCAGGAGTCCCGGGGTGGGAGCCTCCCCTAACCGGCCCTCTATACAATTTCCAAAACTAATGGGGCCCTCAGGCCAAAAAGTTTGCCCGCCCCTGCTCTAGTGGCTAGATGTCTCTCTGGCCCTCTAGTAGCTAGATTTGAGTCTGCTGCTGCCTCAGCTAACTCACTTGGTCCTTTAGCTCAAGCCGAAGAGACCTAGGACAGGGGGCGCTCGATTTGTTTGGGTTTTTTTTGGATTCGGCAGCGTGGCGCTCGGAGGGGAGCCTTGGAGGAGCGGGGGCTGGCGTGGTGCGGCGCTCGGAGGGGAGGTGGGGGCTTTGGGCGGCGCGGCGCTGGGGGGTGGGGCTTCGGGTGGCGCGGCACTGGGGGGTGAGGCTTCTGGTGGCGTGGTGCTGGGGGGCGGGGATTTCGACAGCGCTCATGGGGGGGGCGGTACGGAGGGGTGGTGCTCTTCTTTTTTGCCTGGGGCAGCAAAAAAGTTAGAGCCAGTCCTGTCCATGGGTGTGTGAGCAGGGACACTCTTACACTTGCATTGTCTGTGCCTGTGCTTTATTGGTTCTGTGGTTAGATATGGAACTGCAGTCTAGCACCTTTCACAAAAACTAATGCACTTGAAAAAAAAAGCCTTATTCCTTGCAGAGTGGCACTAAGCTCTGAATTCATATGAGCGTATGGGATGCAGCTAGGAGAAATTCTAATGGGAAATGTGACCTATGTTCCAGTCAGATATGGTCCCCATAAAGCATTCAAAACCTGGGTTGGATTATTTCATGGCTTGAGAAGTAATAGCTATCACTTGCAGGCAAATATACAGACACCACTAAAGAATTATTATTCTTTTATGTGATTTTTTTCCATCCCCCTCTCACACAGGCTGACTTACAGGTTAATAAAGAAAGACACAATTTCTTTGAGTCGTCCCTGGAGTATGTGTACCAGATCCAGGAAGTGCAGGAGAGCAAGAAGTTCAGTATTGTGGAGCCAGTAAGTGCCTCCTTTTTATCATCACACACTCACATTTATTGACTTGCCCATGTGAGCAAGGAGGGGTGGGAAATAGTCAAATTGGATCCTGTCCTATTAACGATTCCACGTAGTCCCTATAATGAGGTAAAGCCAAACGTACAGAGTTAGCAATCAGTTGTTTCGCTACCTCTGCTGCTGCTTCATGAAGATAAAGAACAGTGAGGTCTTCTTTTAGCCCGAAAAGTGAAATGTGCCTAACGAGCCAGACTCTGGAGATTGCCACAGATTTTGCTAAGGATTGCCCCATTCACCGTGCATGTGGTGAGAAGTAGTAGCCCTTGAAGAGTGACACTAAAGGGAGAGATGCCTGCTGGCCCAGCTGCCTGCTGTGGTACAGACCTGTCTGGTGCAGGCTTGTCACTTTAACAGGGAGCCTGTAGTTCACAGTTCACTGTGCTGGTTGAATGAATAACTGTACCCTGGAGCAGGACCTCCTCTGGGTAAGTGTACATAAGGAATGACTCTCCATAGAACCGAGGGTGTATTCATTGTTCTTCCAGTGCAGTCTTTCATTACTGGTAGTGTTTTACTGAGATAGGCAATACACATCCATAGGATCATAGCTGTCATTTGTGGTGGCACAGACTTCTCATGGCTCTGGGGGCTGTTGTGGCCAGTGAACTATGTCCCCATCTGCCCCCAGGATTGTGGGAGAATGAAAATGTGTAACACCACCAATGCCCCTCTTTCTGCGATCCTGCTTACAGCATAACTGGGTAGGACATGTGGATATGGCCTGTGTCTGAGCTAATATGAGCATAGTATGATCAGTTGATACTATGAGGCATATGTATAGATTATACTTTTTAAAAAAATCACTACCTGAGCAGTTACTAATACTTTCACTGTCAGAGCACTGGGTACAAATCCAATCTGCACTGGATTCCTCTCACCTGAATGTATATTTTATTTTATGGCTGTTAATAATTCTGTTTGACTGTAAAGATCACAACAGGTTTGATTTAATTAAAACTGTTCTCTCACCACCTTTTGCCTGATTTAATACTATTGTCTTTAACACAAAGGCTAATCCATCATCTTTCCTTCCTGCACAGGTGTTGGCCTTTCTTCACAGCCTCTTTACATACAACAACCTGACAGTCGAACTCACGCAGGACTTCCTCCCTTATAAACAGCAGCTTCAGCTCAGCCTACAGAATGTAAGTTCCTGTCCAGCTGCACACACACTCTCATATGCAAGCTCTCTGTCCTGCCATGCATCTAAATGCCTCTGGCATAAAAACCTTTCCCATGCAGGATGGACAACCCTTGTTTGCTTTCTGGGAGGGGCACAAAAATGCTCTTTCCTTCATAAAAATGCCTTCTGTCCATAAATTCCTTTCTTCCTAGCAAGAACAGCCTACAGGTGCAACTACAGCATATTTCATAGATTTAAGGCCAGAAGGGACTCCTGTGATCATGTACTCTGACCATCTGCATAACGCAGCCCATAGAATTTCACTCAGTAATTTCTGTATCGAACCCATTGACTTGTGGTTGCGGTAGGGTATATCTTTTAGAAAGGTATCCAATCCTGATCTAAAAGATTTCATGTGACAAGAATCCACCACCGCCCTTGTAAGCTGTGGCAATGGTTAATTACACTGTAAAAAGATTTGTACCCTTACATGGCCAACATTCACTCTGTAATGATAACTCAAAGCAGGAGTTCAGGTGCCTCATCTTTCTGGCATTAAAATGTTCTGTTGTCAGCTCTTCATATTAAAGAACAAAAAGCTACCCTCGATCGTGACACATTACGTTCCTCAGCCACCATGTCACCAGCTCCATGCATATGATGTTCAACCCTGGCCACTCACCATTATGGGCCAACTTTTCTGCTAGCTTCAGGGCTTGGGGTTTTTTGATGCCATCTTTTCAATGTGCCACTGATCATTCCCACAAAAGTGGGTGTGTGGCATTTTGTGCATGCTGACAATGCATTTTGAGTGCCCATTGAAAACTTGGGGGCCAGCTACCAGATTTGTTTGCCCATGTTCAAGCATCATTCTTTTGTTCTCTCACCAGACGAGGAATCACTTTTCCAGCACGCGAGAGGAGTTGGAAGACCTGAAGAAAAGGATGAAAGAAGCTCCTCTGACCTGCAAGCTACCCGGGAAGCCAACCATAGAGGGTTATCTGTACACTCAGGAGAAATGTAATGGCCTGTGTGCACATCTGTATACATTAAACAAGTGTAGGGTCCAGCTGTAGGTTGTACTGCTTGCCTGGTTATGCATCCAACTCTAAGCTTCATTCAGCTTGCAGCCAAGAGTCTATTTGTATAGCTGTTATAGCCATGGGGATGTTTGTATGGGTGTGCCTTAGCTGTTGGGTATGCTACTCACTGAGCCAGAAGCAAGTGGGTTCATATCTCCCATCCACCTTGTACCTACTGCCTTACATATCCGATCATGATCCCGAGCTAGCTGTAAATGCAGTGTAGTCTTGGTGTGGGTGTGGCAGACACGGTTACAGATGCCATTTTTGGTCTGAGACATGTTTTCAAGATGCTAATTGCCTTTTCTCTGGTGACTGTCTGGGTGAGATTTAATAATCCGTTTTACGAGACTGTGGCTCGGAGGACTGAGATTTAGCCATTCTTTACTAGAATAAACTTGGTATCCTTATCAATATTCTCTTGCTTAATAAGAAAGGTTTCAGTGCCCATCTATCTCAGTGTGAGCTACAGAATGGCTGCACTACCACTGGCTGGAGTCTAAAGCTTGAGTCTGAAGTGCTGGAGTCCAAATCTATTCTATTCTTTCCTTTTCTATCAAGATTATACTACGTCCACTAATAGTTCAGTTGAGGCTGTAAATTATATTTTGCAGAGAAAGCCCGTATCAAGCTCCTGATGTTAATTTGGTAGAGACACTGTGGGTGTTGAACTCCTCCCATTTCCTCCAGATTCCTACAAGGTAGCCACTATGCAGGATATTGGGTTGGGGCTGCCAATTCGGTAAATGGCTCGTTTGATATATTTATGTAAACAGGGCAAATATTGGCTGCTCATAGAAGACTATCAACTAGTCTTGTGTTTAAAAAAACCACACATACGCATACACAGTCATTTTAGACCACAAGGAAACTTTGTACATTCCTGCATAATAATGAACTATATTTATTGCCTTTAAATTCGTTTCTTATGAATTGGTTAAAGAAAAAACAAGATATTTGAAATAGTTCAATTGGTTCTTTTGTTCTTTTGGCGGGGTGGGGGGAGTTGAGGCACATCAGGAACAGAGTGCTTCAATTAAGACAATGGAAGAAGAGTGGAAAATAAATTGTGGTGTAACGTAAATGTAGATGTAAGATGATATTTTAATGTGCTATTGTGTTTATTCTGTCAACAAAAAGTTGTCAGTAAGGAAAAAAAATAGTAGTGTCCATTTAAAAACAAACAAACATATTAACTCCCCCCCTGCCCCTCCAAGCCCACCCCTCATCCCCCAGGATGTTGCCTGTGTACTTCTTGGCCTAGATTTCCCAGTTCTTTTTGGTTTGCCACATCAGAGTCACACAAATGCCCTTTCATCAGCTTTTCCTTCTGAGGAGGCTGGTGCTAACTTTTACCCAGTGCTTACTTTCCTCCCTAGTTACTGCTGCTTCTATCACTGGCAATGCGGCAAATAGAGCTCCATGTTTTCCTGTGTGTCTATACAGCACCCGGCACAACAGGGCTCTGTTCCTGATTGGGGCTCACAGGCATTACCTCAATATAAATAATAAACAGTAATAATAATGGCCAAGTACATCACTATATCAGGCTGCAGGATATAACGATGCACTTGACCATTATTATTACTGTTCATTATTTATATTGAGGTAATGCCTGTGAGCCCCAATCAGGATCAGAGCCCTGTTGTGCCAGGTGCTGTATAAACACACAGGAAAACATAATTCCTACCCCAAAGAGTTGGCAATCAAACTCATGCATGCTCTCTATTGACTCTTGACTATCTTTGTGTTTTTATAGGGGCACTGGGCATATCTTGGGTGAAATATTATTGCCAGTATGAGAAGGAGTCAAAGATGCTAAGAATGACTCCAGTGGAGCAGAAGTCTGGAGCTAAGCAAGTGAGTGGATTCCCTAAAAGAGATATCTCTGCAACCATTGACAGTCAGCAGGTTCTGCCTCATTTCCTTCTATTCTGACTTGTTTCTTCTATGAGGAAGTACAAGTATAAATATCTATAGAACAGGTACATTCCATCCCTGTTGTATGAAGCAGTGATGTACACAATTCCAGTTCTTAAAAAGTATTGCTAGTTAATTTAAGTGCTGGATTGACACCTCTGGAGATGGAAGGCCTCTTTGTAGCCACAGAACAGATATATCACAGACATTCCCCCAGCCACACACACACAATTCCTTGAATACTGCTGATCTGCAGGAAGCACCCCTGCCAGGGAAAAGTAGTTCACTTTCCATGGCCTGGATTGGACATGGCTCCTCTGCTGAGATCACCAGCATCAATGCCAATGAATTCCAGTGTTGGTTCACTTAATAAAGCCACTACATCTGCCCATCAAGAAGGGATCTGATGCTCCAGTCTCAAACCTTTCTCATTCATTGCTCGCCTTCCTACACATACTATTAGCTATTCCCTTCTGCATGTAATGTACATGTTGATCAGTCATAGATTAAGCCACTTTGTTCCTCACCTATGAATTTGGGCAGTGCGTGCGTCATACCTAGAGTTCCTCGGGCTTTGCAGCACAGGCAGGCTTGCATGTTTTCTCTGGCAAACCAGTTGTGAACACGTGACATTTTCTTTTGAAAAGACAACCTGACTTGCACTGATGCCTCTGATGATTGTTGACAGTACTTGAATTAGCAAGGTTATTTGAATGGCTCCATAATGCCCCCTCTCTGTCTGCTCCTGTTAAAGGACCCTTTGGTTCATGATTATGGATTTCTCTCTTCAGGAATTAGTTGCTAAGTAAATTGAAGATGTACAGTGGGTGGGAACAGTCAGGGGTTGGGGTTTAGCATCTTTACACCGCACTATAAAACAACAATTTTGGGATCTTTTTTCATCCTTCTCACAGATTTTTCAGTAGGTGCTTCAGCTGCTGTCTGTCAGTCTTCTACTGTTGCTCACTGTGAAATAGAGGGTGTAGGATACAAGGCTTGATAGACAATGGCTGGCCAAAATGCAGCCAATGAGTCCAACAAAATCTGTGGAATTCTTCCGCAATACAGCTCCCATCCATCCTCATCTTTGCATGGGGTTGCAGCCATGGAGACTTCAAATCATAGCATGAAATTCTCCAATTTGAGACTTCATAATTCCTGCTCTTTGGCAACTGATTGCCTGTTGCAGTAGTAAAATAAAATCTTTTTCTGGAAACCCCTAGGAGAGTGAAGTCATCCAAACACATTGACTAGATGGAACTGTTGACATACCCTATGTAAAGATATGTGGCAAAATAATGTTAAAGCATGTAGGGGCTTGCAATAATACAGATTAATATCCCTTTCAAACTTGTACAGCCCATTGTGTCAGTAACATGTGTTCTCAGGTATCCCTTGGTAACCCCTGGCATAACAGACCAATACAGCTTCAAAGGGAACCATATAGAGAGCGCTCTTAAAAACCCACCAAAAGGCTTACAGTAGACACATAGTGATAACCAGGGAGAAGGAAAAGGCTGTGGAAGGTTATCAATAGTGCTGATCCCTTTGGTTCTTTTCACTGTTTATCCAGACTGTCTAATACAGATGCCAACTGTTGATGGAGAATTCATTCCAGGTTTGTGCACCAGTGGCTAGCTTCTCATGGGTTTCCAAAATTTACTGAAGCTTGACTTCATGGTTTCTGTAAAGTCATAAAGACCCCGGAATGGGGCTATAAACGGGCTGCAATTTACTTTTGCCAGCTGGTAATTAAAGCCTAGGGTCAAGGCCTGCCCCCTACAACACAATTACTGTAAATGAGTGTGAAATTTGAGTGTGAAGTTTTATCCACTTAAATTGTTTTCAAAAGTGTTTCAAAAAGCTATCTGGGCCATTATTGCTGCTGTTAGTAATTTGATACTTTATGTGAAGGTAGCACCCATGAATCCCAATCAGGTGATTAAGTAGAGCCCTGTGTTTGTCTCTCTCACCAACAGAAGTTGGTCCAATAAAAGATATTACTTCATCCACCTTGTCTCTCTACTATCCTGGGACCAACATGGCTACAGCAGTCCTCCTCTAAGGCCTGGTCTACAGTGGCGGGGGGATCGACCTAAGATACGCAACTTCAGCTATGAGAATAGCATAGCTGAAGTCGACGTATCTTAGTTCGACTTACCTCCCGTCCTCACGGTGTGGGATTGACAGCCGCCGCTCCCCCGTCAACTCCGCTTCCACTTCTCGCCGCGGTGGAATTCCGGAGTCGATGGCAGAGCGATCCGGAAGGTAGTGAAGACGTACCCTAAGAGTGTCTATTTTAAGCAACCTTTCTGCCATAAGGCATACTGAAAGAATAGTTCCTAGGATTTTTAGCACCAATTCACACTGTAATCCCATGAACCCCATAATTAATTGATATTGTATGAAGGAAGCCTGTTTTAGGAAGCTGTTGATCTCTATCTTGCTATCTATCTACTTTGTGGAATGTTGAGAGGAACCATCTGCTATCATGCTACAAGTGCCATCTGATTAGCAAGGCTGACATTGGGATTACACAGTCACTCCCAATGTCTCAACAGACCGTGTGGCATTGCCTTCCATCCAAGGAACCCGAGAAGTCTCATCCCTATTATATGCATTTTTTAAATTTTGGCTTTAAATGTCTCTCTCTTTCTAGGGCACCTCAGACTTGACACTGAAGTACTGCGTAAGGAGAAAGACTGATTCTATAGACAAGAGGTTTTGTTTTGATATTGAGACGAATGAAAGGTGAGCCAGAGGGATTGCTACTTCCTCTGTTATTGCCGTGTTGAAAATAATATGCCACTTTCTTGGCGTTCGGTGAGGGTGTGTTTGTTCTGAATAGCCTAAAATCTGTTTTGTATGGGCAGGAATATTATGCACCAGGGGGCAGTGCTGTTCTTCCTTGCTACAATCTTCATGCCTGATCTGAAGCCCATTGAAATCAATGGACATCTTTCTGTTAAATTCAGTGGGCTTTTTATGGGGCCTTCTAATACTGTGAAAGATGAGCACCTTCTGTGAGAACTTGAGGGCCCTGAACTCTCATTGTCTTCAACCAGCATGAGACCCTCATATTTTCCCATATACCTTTCCCCCCGACATATATATTGCCAGTCGTACAGCTGGAAATTCTCTCCATGGGTTATTTTTCACTTTACTCACTGGGAGTCTGATCCTGTTCCCACTGAACTCTCTGGGGATGCTAATTAATTACCATGGGAGCAGAATCAGCCCATAGACGAATGAATTCTGGGATGTCACACGTGCTGTGGAAGCCTTGGTCTCTGCTTAAGCCACAACAAAGGAAAAAGCGCTAAACTGCAGATTACTTTATCAGATCCTATTTTACCAGAGAAGGACACCCTGCTCAAAAATATAAAACAAAAGGCAAACATTTGTCACTCTTTCAGCCTTTGACATTCCCACTTAATTCCAAAATTCAGACTGATTTCTCCCTTTCCTGAATCAATTCTCTTGTGCCTGCACTAATGCTGAGTGTTATTAATTTAGGCATTTGGAGCAGTAGGTTGCAAATTATCTTGACCTTTGAAAAGAAGTGACAAGAGTAGGGTGAGACTGACTCAAGTAAATTTTAGGGATTGTGAGTTTCGGAGGTTTTGGCAAGCCCGGTGTTTCCGTAATTTGTGCATATTGGAAGAATGCGGGGTGTAAAACTATGTAGTGGGTATAGCAACGTGCCAAGCCTTTCAGTCCTTACTCGGTATGGCAGGGCGTCTAACCTGCATAAAGGTGGAGGAAGACTGAAGGAGTTTAGCCCACTAATAATAATACATAGTTTGATTTAATGATAGCACCAAGGGTTAACGTAGAGACATGCTTAGAGACTGTGTCATATCCTCAGCAGTTTGTAGCGGCCACACTTCTTGAACCTCTGGCCAGTTCCTTACCACAGTGATGAGAGATGTGTTGGGGAGGTCTCCCCCAGCACAGGACACTGAGCCAGCCCTGTATGTTAATGGATAGACTGTACAGTGCAGTGCTGCATTTGACAGTATAGTATGACATGAAATAAAGTTGCACACTCGGATTTTTCTTAAGAAGCTGATCTATTAGGAAACAGGTAACATCTCATCATGTTAGAATCATTTGTCTCCTGCCTAAGAATTCTACAAATAAGATGGCAATTAGATACAAACACATGGACCAAAATCTACCCTTCGTTACACTGACTCCAGTGGGCTACTAGGGTGTAGCCGGGCAGAATTTGACCCACTGTGTCATGCACCAGAGTCTTTTACCATTTGGCTTACTGGATTTTTCACTTGGGTGAACGCTGCACAGGGACCTCTATATCTATAGCATGTTCAGTCATACTAACAGTGCCAGAGGCCCCCGGTACCTATCTCTCCCCTGCCCATTTTCCTTGTGTCTTTTTCTGCATTATGGTGCTAATGAGTGGTGAATAAGGACATAGGAGTTTCTCACCTGAAGCCAAGAGGGATCTCTCTGAAGTGCTTGGAGAAGGGGAGAGGAACAGTTAGCCTGACTCAGACTGAAATGATTTTTCAGAAACCACATGACTTTACAGTGTTAACATCAGAAAAGACATCAGAAAATGTGCTAGGCTAGTAGCTATGAAAACCAGATGGGAGAGAGAGAGTGTCTGGACACCTTAGGTTGCATGATTAAGTCACTGCAGATAAATGTACAAAGACACTTGTGTAAATTAGATGATTTAGGGACCTGCTTTGCCAGTGTGATCAGCACGTGTGTAACTTCCATTTTTTATGATAGACATATGCTTTAGAAATACTATAGATAGATAACTGGAATGATGTGTGTGTACTGACTTCCTTAAAGTGCCACCTGCACTCACTCTTGCTGAGTATTTAAGTGGTCTCCAGAAACATAAAAAACTGTAAATCTTGGATGAAATTCCTTTGTGTCTTTTAAAAAAAAATCCTTTGCTTTAATTCTCTGGACAGGGCCGGGACTATCACATTGCAAGCACTTTCAGAAGCTAATAGACGGCTATGGATGGAGGCCATGGATGGAAAGGAGCCAGTGAGTATTCAAAGAATTATTGTCTGATTATATATGTGCTTTTTAGTGGTGTAATTTCACACAGATGAAGAGTGTATTGTTAGTCGCTTTTGGAGAGCTCATCTTTTAGGGTGTTCTCATGAGATTGGGTATGTAATGATCAACATCACTATTATTGTGTGGTCCATAACAGAGGTATCAATTTAGCAAGTAGGTATGTACAAATAGATTTCACAGGGTCATTCCAGGGACTGTTACCGTATTGCCCTGTCCAATTGTATCCTTTGATATTTGATGTTTCAGTTCTGCTGTTTAGATTGGCATCAGTTGGGCCCCATAAAAATGTGACTTGCAGGCATAGAGAAGTAGAGCTGACTCTTCCAGTGTTTCTGTTGCTCAAACAAATAGCTCTCAGATCTGTCTGAAGCAATTTTGGTTTTGCCTGCATAATATTCCTGCTTGTAAGTCTCTTGTCTGAAGTTGTGGCAACCCGTGTGTGTGTGTGTGTGTGTGTGTGTGTGTGAGAGAGAGAGACAGAGAGTTACACACACACACCAGAGATTTTCCGATACTTACTTTCTGTGTTTCTTCATTGGTTTCCTTACTTTAATCCAAGCCCAGTATAAACGTTTCTGTTAGACAGAATTTCCTGTAAACAGAGAATGCTATGTGCAATATAGCAAAATACATTTCTTGCCATTTCCCCATGCCCATTGACTGCTCCTTTTCCCTAAGCAGCCTGGAGTTATCCAATATCTCTGTAAAAAGACTGGCACCTAACTCTGTGCTCAGAGACCTTGTGTTGGACAAAGTAACTCACAGCTGTCTTGATGGGGCTGAGTGTGCGGGGATTGGAGCATATCAGATAGGCTGCTAGGTGCTCCTTACAGAACCTGCTCACTGCTGTAAAGAAGTGATGCATGTGGGCATTTGATGTGAAATGCCTGTAATGACATTTGTCTGGATCCCACACATTGAATTGCATAGGCTGGAAATACGTAACCAAGGGAATGACAAGCTAGCAGTAATAATTAGAACTTTTTGTCCTGGCAAATTCAGGAGCGTCTCTGGTTATATCAAGGGCTTTGTTAAAAAATAATCCAGAGTCCCAGACCTGCACTGTTCAAAATGCCCATTGCCTCTTTCCATCCTTCTGAACAAATGACTAGTCTTATTGTTAAAGCACCCGACTGGAAGTTGAAAGAAAGTGGTTCTTCCTGACTCTACCATTAACTATTTGGGCAAGTCACTTTACTCCTCTGTGCTTCTGTTTTTCATCTCTAAACTATGGGATGATACCAGGGCCGGCTCCAGGCATCAGCTCAGCAAGCAGGTGCTTGGAGCGGCCAAGGGGAAGGGGCGGCACGTCGGGCTCTTCGGCGGCAATTCGGCGACTGGTCCCTCGGTCCCTCTCCGAGGGAAGGACCCGCTGCCGAATTGCCGCTGAAGAATGAAGCGGTGATGGTAGAGCTGTCGCCGATCGCGATCATGGCTTTTTTTTTTTTCCCGCCCCTTGGCAGGAAACCCTGGAGCCGGCCCTGGATGATACCACCCCACCTGCCTCCCAGCAAGGTTGTGAGGCCTAATTTTAGAGGTGGTTGAATAATTAATTGTTCGTTAATTATCCTCTGAATTTATACATTTTTCTGGATCATAGATCACTCATGAACCAATCCTGATTTTTGTGAATTTAGTTGTTATTCCCAAAATAATTCATATGAACAAGTTTTAATCTACACAATTGTTTATTTGCAAACTAGTCTCATCAACTATTTGTGCTGTGTGGTTGATCGCCTATGTCACATGATATTGGTTCTACTACATCAGTTTTTCTCATCCTTTCCAGACTACTGTACCCCTTTCAGGAATCCGATTTGTCTTGCGCAGCCCAAATTTCACCTCACTTAAAAACTACTTGCTCACACAATCAGACATAAAAACATGAAAGTGCTACAGCACACTATTACTGAAAAATTGCTCACTTTCTCATTTTTAATATATAATTATAAAATAAATCAATTGAAATATAAATATTGTACTTACATTTCAGTGTATAGAGCAGTATGAACAAGTTATTGTCTGTATGAAATTTTAGTACTGACTTCGCTAGTGCTTTTTATGTAGCCTGTTGTAAAACTAGGCAAATATCTAGATGAGTTGACGTACCCCCTGAAAGAGCTCTACATACCCCAGGGAATGCGTAACCCTGGTTGAGAACCAGTGTGCTACATGACTGGCTAACTGAAATTTTCTGAAACAGGAGAATAACAAATAATAAGTAATGTGAAACAAGTAGTGAGCAGCAAAAGCTTGTGTTTCCTGTGTGAATATGGGTGTGTGACTGTGTGCACTCACCTCTCGTGAGCGCCCCCTGTCAGATGGGTGTGAATCTGCACTCTCTCTCTTTTCGCGGTGCCCCCGTCGGCTGTTGCCCTTGTCAGGCGGGTCTTCAGTGGCTCATCCACTGGCACATGCTGTCAACCTGTGAACAAACAAACCCCTTCCAGGGCAAAAGGTCCAAGAGGACCTGTCCCTGTGCCTTTGACAGTCTCTTTAGCCCTGTCTCTGGGCTCAGTCCTCAGCCCCTTGTGGGCTAGCTTTAAGTCCCTGTCTGCTTTGGTATAGAGCAGTGTCCCCAGGGCTTTCTCCCTGGAGACTCTTTAAGTCCTGCCCTTCACTTGGTCCTCTAAACAAGTCTTATCCCCTCCTTGGGGCTTAGGCAACCCTGCCAGTGGCCAGTAGGGGGACCTAGGCCAACCCATTACTTCAAATCCCGACCCAGGGACCCTATAAATAGCAGCCACGTGCTGCTTCCTGTAATAGTTGCTGCTGCTTTTTCCTGGGCCACTTCCCATGTAGCCTTACCTCAGGGCTGAGGTTCTTCCTCATGGAATATCAATGTCAACAGAACCCATCTTCTGGGTCTTCCTTGAACTCCAGCAAAGAGCACCTTCCTTGCTTCTCTGATCCCTGTCAGGAACTGATCTGCTCAGGCCCTGCAGCTCCTTTTATCTGAGCCTGTTGAGCTCTAATTGGCTGCTTCCCTGCAGCCTTTTTAGGCAGGCCTGGAGGACCCACCTTTACTGCTCCTTTTCTGGGGTGTGTGTGGTAGGACTGTGAGGCCCCAAAGGACCCAGTACACCTTGTCACAGGGTGTCCATGTGAAGCATAGCGATTCCTTTACCTTTCTTGTGGACAAAGAGAAAGTAGTTTGTGTGAATATATGCAAATATTGAATAATAAGGAGTATGACCATGGTCATATTGGACAGCTGTTCAGAATTCAAGCAATGTCCAGTATTCAACCACTGCAGTGTAATTTGTTATTGTACGTAAAGGGGTTTTGGTCTTATGTGAGGGAAGGTGCTACAGAAGTGCATGATATTGTTATTAAAGTATATAAATCATGTTATTAGTATAATGGTAAAGAAAGCAATTTATTGATATTCTGGGTAAATATAATTTTGCCGAGCTGCATAGCTTGCAGACCTAATTTTTACTAAGAGACAAACAAAGGATCTTTGTGTTTAGTGTGGGAGGGTGTGTCCAAGAGAAACAGGTGCCCCAGTGAAACTAATGGACACCTACAACACCTTTCTTGAATATAGGGTGGTATATTGTTTAGTACTTTGTTTTTGAGAGCAAAAGTATTAAACAAAACTGTATGTCTGTGACTTGCTTTCCCTGGCTGTATTCTCCTTGGACAGTTATTCTCAACTCGTGCCTGCTTTTGCTTTTGTTTCCCTCTCCTCTTCTTTAGATCTACCACAGTCCCATCACAAAACAGGAAGAAAGTGAGTAATTCATGGTTCTATTCTGCTGAAATATTAAAGATCTGATTTGTACTGATGTTGTATGATATATTAGTTTGCAACTGTGGACATCACTGCTGGATGGACTGTATCTCACACCCGCTCACGTGTTCCTTGGTTCCCTCGACTCAGTGAACAAGTGGACCAAAGATCTCTCGGGTCTGCTCTGGGGGGAGGGGTAATGAGTACCCTCAGGTCTCAGTGAGAGTTGAGGGTGATCAGCACCTTGCAAGATAAGGCCCTTAGCTCCCTAAGTGGAGGAAGAATTTGCAGTAAATTTCAACCTATCTAGAAAAATGCAGGTTCCAAATTTAGAACGGAGCTCTGAATCTTTGAGGTTCAGGTTCTAGTTGGGTTGTCACCAAAACATGAGTTCTGGGCTGCTGTGCGACTTCTTTAATTTTATCCCCTTAGTTGCGATTGAAGTTAGACAAGAACAGCTTTCAAACAAGAATATTTGTTTGCAAAGCACAGGCATCCATTTAGTGAAAACTACATGGCATTAACATTAAATTTCCACTTAAAATATGGTTTCAGTTAACTGGAGAAAAGAGTTTCATGAAACATGAAAAAGTGTTATAAATGTAAAACAAAAGAATAAAAAGTTTTATGGGTTTCTTGAAACGCCACACCCCATTAGGTTCTCCCATCTCTCCTTATCAGAGCTAGGTTGTGAGTGCTGTCTCTGACACTGCATATGTTTAATAAGTTGAATCTGCACATGCCCACAGCTCACGACAGCTGTCTCTATCTTGCTAAAATGTTATCCCTCTTACCTTTTCCCTCTTCATTTCATATTCACTTAGTAATGTCAAGTCCTTACAACCATACTGCCTCCAATATCTCAGTACATTGGACTGGAAAGCTATGTGGATTTATTACTCAGGTACTCTCAATGAGTACTGAAAAATCTGCATTCTGCCTGTGGTGGCTGACTTGACCAATCACTTACTCAGAGCTGGGGAGCACTTTCTTAAACTACTTTATCTTAATTAGTGTGCAGTTAGGATTGAAGAATCTCCTTCAAACCGATCAGTTATCATTGGGCAATGCTGAGGCACGTTCCTTCTAGGTCTGTAATACAAATGCAGTCAGATAAACCCTATGTTTTAATAATTTGGAATCAGAGATATTATCAATTGGTACTACACAGCTCACTGCAATCTAAGCACTGAATCTCTGCTAACATTTGTTTTGGCCCTACCTGGAAGCTGGTCTATCTGAAGTTTCCAGTAAGAATGCTCTGAGCAGGGAGGGTCCTTATTACTGACCTGCTGGCAGGCGTGGGATGTCTGCAGTTAACTGATTCACCCAAGTTCTCCCTAGAGAGTTTGTGCCAGGATTAGAGCTGGTTCAAATTTTGGACGTGGAAATTTTTCCCAGAGAACAACACAAATTTGTCAAAAACCAATTTTCTTCACATCAAAATGTCACTTCTCATGAAACAGTTTGGTTTTCCTGCATGAACATTTGAAACAAGAGTATTAATTTTGATTTCAAATGTTTGCTTTTGAAAATGAAAAACCATTTTAAGTTGAAACAAAATGTTTTGTTTAATTTCTAAGTGTTGAGTCAAAATCAAAATTTGTAGTTAGAATTTGGTTCAAAAACTCCTGCAGCTTTAAAAATAATTGAATGCAGATTTTATTTTTATTAGTATTTCTTGCCAGAAAAATTTTGGTTTCCTGACTAGCTCTAGCCATGATTTGAATTCCTCAGGACAAATTTTGCTTCTGATCTGAAGGGTGATATGCAGAGCCCCATCCCTCTGCCTAATAAAAACACATTAAACACTAACATTTGAGAGAAGTTCAAAATATCTGTTTGCAACAGACAGAAAGGTGTTTCAGTGTTAGAAGGCATTGATCACTCACATAAACACGTACGCGGCCTTATCCCGTGACCCTTATTACACAAGTAATCCTTCTGAACTCAGTGGAAGAATTAGTGAGTAAAGGTCATCCATTTGAGTAAAGTTGCAGGACTAGTTCCTGTAAGGAACTAAGGGGCCTGATTCAGTGCCCACTGAAGTAAATGGAAAGAGTCTGGTTCACTTCAATGGGGTTTGGACTAGCCCAAAGCAAACTACTTTTCCACCTGTCCGCTGTTTGAAGCCTCCAAGGAAGACTGTGATAACCTATTGGTTAATCAGTGGGGAGAAAAACCGGCCTTCTCCTTAACCTATATGGTATCTAAGTAGAATCCTGTCATTTTCTGCAATCTAACAAAGTAGATAGAGAATATGTGGAAGTTTGTGTTCTTTTGATTTGGCAGAGGTTGGACTGCAGATTTTGCTATACTCCGGAAGCCACAGATAAGCTCTTGCCCGGCAGAAATTCATGTGTGGTTGAACTCTCCAAATTACAGTTTTATTAAAAAATTCAAAAGCCAACTGTTAAAGCAATTTCAAGAGGGGGAAAAAAAGGAGAACAAGTGGAAATGAACAATTCCAGGCCAGATTCTTAAAAATCTGGGTGTGCTTTTGCACAAACCCCCTCACAACATATGCATGCAAATCCCTTAATGTAGGTGCACCAGATGGGCTACATGCATGCACAGACCCTGACTTGCACCCACACAGCAGGGTGTTTGCATACTAAATTGTGCCTGTGCACTTGTGCCTGTGTGGATTTGAAATGTCCCTAAAAATGTAGCAAACTTGTTGCAAAGTGTAATGCCTGCAGTAACTTGACACCTCTTTGGGTTTTCCACCAGTAATTACATGTTGGTGTTCAGGCACATAACTTTGCTTCCCTTTTTTTGAAATAGTGGAGCTGAATGAGGTTGGCTTCAAGTTTGTGAGGAAATGCATCAATGCAGTAGAAACCAAAGGTAAGATCTCAGTACTGCATCTGGAAACTATTTGCTTTTTTGATATTTAATTTCTTGAATGGCATTTGATTGCACTGTGATTTCGCTAATATATAGCAACGGGATCTAAAAATCAGAGAATTATAGAAATGTAGGGCTGGAAGAGACCTTGAAAAGTCATCAAGTCCAGCCCCCTGTGCCTGAGGCAAGACCATCCCTGACAGATGTTTGTCCAATCTGTTCCTACAAACCTCCAGTGAATGGGATTCCACAATCTACTTTGGAAGCCTATTCCAGCTTAACTACATTTATAGTTAGAAAGTTTTTCCTAATATCCAATCTATATCTCCCTTGCTGCATATAAAGCCCATTTTTTCTTGTCCTACCTTCGGCAGATATGGAGAACAATTGATCACAGTCCTTTTTGTAACCGCACCTAACATATTTAAAGACTGTTATCAAGTTCCTCCTCAGTCTTCTTTTCTCAAGACTAAACATGCCTAGTTTTTTAACCTTTCCTCATAGGTCATATTTTCTAAACCTTTTATCAAAGACTCCTGACACCGGATAAGGAATGTGCCGACGAAACAGTAGAAACCTTACCCCCCATTACAACATTTGCAGGAGCAAACTCTAGTTAAGGTTGAGTCCTCACTTTCATTTTGTTTTCACTCACTTGTGAATTTCTCAGAAATTTTCCTTTGGGGCTGAAACATCACATGCTTGCTAGTAGGCCAAAGGTGAATAGGTTACAAAATATTTCAGGCAATTTTGTGTTTGGGGAATATCTTAAAGAATTATTCAGATTTGTTTTGTGAAAAACATACTATGTGGGGTGAGATTTTCAAAGCTTTCTGCAGGATTTTAACCACACAACTCCCTCTAAAATGAATGAGAGTAGTGTGATAGATCTTCCACGCTGTTCTGAAAATTCCAACCATGCTGAATAACCACCAACTTCCTTAAAAGCGTAAGTAGAGCTGTGCAAATAATATAAACACACTTCCAAATATTAGTCCAGACTTTAAAAGAACTTGCTTTGACTGTAGTCACTTTCTGTGACTTTTCTAGAAAACTAGTTTACTGATAAAAAATGTTGAGGGGTAAATAGCAGGGTCCCCTAAGATCTGAACTGGAACCGGTGCTGTTCAACATACTCGTAAATGATCTGGAAAAAGAGGTAAGCAGTGAGGTGGCAAAGTTTGCAGATGATACAAAACTACTCAAGATAGTTAAGTCCAAAGCTGACTGAGATGAGTTCCAAAGGGATCTCACAAAACTGGGTGACTGGGCAACAAAATGGCAGATGAAATTCAGTGTTGATAAATGCAAAGTAATGCACATTGGAAAACATAATCCCAACTGTACATACAAAATGATGGAATCTAATTTATCTGTTACCACTCATGAAAGAGATCTTGGAGTCATCATGAGTAGTTCTCTGAAAACATCTGCTCAATGTGCAGCAGCAGTCAAAAAAGCTAACAATGTTAGGAACTATTAGGAAAGGGTTAGATAATATGGCAGATAATATCATAATGCTGTTATATAAATCTGTGATATTCCCACATCTTGAATACTGTGTGCAGTTCTGGTCACCTCATCTCATAAAAGATATATTAGAATTGGCAAAAGCACAGAGAAGGGCCACAAAAATGATTAGGAACAGCTTCCATATGAGGAGAGATTAAAAAGAATGGGATTGTTCAATTTAGGAAAGAGATGGGAGGAATATAATAGAGCTCTATAAAATCATGAGTGGTGTGAAGAAAGTGAATAAGGAGGTGTTATTTACACCTTCACATACACAAGAACCAAAGGTCACCCAATGAAATTAATAGGCAGCAGGTTAAAAACAAACATAAGGAAGTATTACTTTATACAACACATAGTCAACTTGTGGAGCTCCTTGCCAGGGGATGTGAACACCAAAAGCCTAACTGAGTTAATGAAAAAGAGTTAGATAAATTCATGGAGGATAGGTCCATCAGTGGCTGTTAGCCAAGATGGTCAGGGATGCGAGCCTATGCTTTGATTATCCCTAAACCTCTGGCTGCCAGAAGCTTGGACCGGACAACAGAGGATGGATCATTCAATAAGTTGCCCTGTTCTGTTCATTCCCTCTGAAGCATCTGGCACCAGCCACTTTTGGAAGACAGGATACTGGGCTAGATGGACAATTGGCCTAACTCAGTATGGCTGTTCTAATGTTCTTAATGTTTCCAGTAATAGCAGATTTTAAGCAAATATTGCAGAACTTTCTAAAAGAGAATTTCAGATTTGTGATTGAGAGTAATCATCCCTGAAATCTAATTCTCACAGTGGCACCGATCTTGTCAAAGAACAGAAATATACCGTGTGATTTTTGTGTCCAGTCAGAACAGCTCCGATTTTGAATACTGAATATTTGCAACCAATTGTTCAGTTATTAGCTACTGAACAAGAACTGTGTGCCGAAATTATTTGGTGACTCATTTTGCCTAACGAAGTCCAGGTTAACATGAGGTATTGATGGGCAATTCTTTAAAAATGATTTCGTCTGCATTATCCACTTAGCTCTTCACCTAAGTGCTGTCAATCTATTGCAGGCCTGGGGACAGCCTGTGATGTGTTTACTACACTAGGTGGTGCTGTTTAACATCTACAACCATGAAAGGACACTAGATTAATTCTTTTCTTCGTTCTTCTGCGCAGGGATCACTACTGAGGGAGTGTACCGAACGGTTGGCAGCAATATCCAGGTGCAGAAGTTGCTGAATGCCTTCTTTGGTAAGGATACCAAAGTTCTTGGATGACTGGACTGTAATTTTTTAGTACTGTAAGGCAAGACAAGGAGGACTGGATTCCACAGTGAAATGAACCCCTACACACTGTCAGGTATAGGGTGACCAGATAGCCCGATTTTATAGGGACAGTCCCGATTTTTGGGTCTTTTTCTTATATAGGCTCCTATTACCCCCACACCCTGTCCCAATTTTTCACACTTGCTGTCTGGTCACCTGAGTATAGCCTCCCTCTGCTCTTGCCCTTCTTTCCAGGATGCTGGTCTTCTCCACCAGTCTTTCTGATGTGTTCTTTCCCTTCTTTTCTGACTTCTTCTCCACCTAGTCTCTTGTCTCTCCCTTTAAGCTAAAATGTTGCCAATTTTACCTGCATTTTCAAACTAAGAAGCAAAGGGTACCGAGATAACAGTAACGTGGAAGTGGAGTAGCTTGTGCAGCATGTGATGACCCTGTAGAGTGCAAATAGATCCCAAAACAGAGAGACCATTGCTAATTGCCAAACAGACTCTCCTCCCCCGTAGATGATAGGTCCTGATTCTCATTTACATGAAGATCCCTTTATTCCTCTCTGGCAGTGTAAATGGGCTTTAGAGGAAATGAGAATGAGATCAAAGAGCTGAGTCTGCCCCTGTTTACATCAGTTTTATACTTGTGTAATCCACTGGAGTTGCTCCCAATCTACAGCAGTGTGAGGGCAGAATTTGGCCCTACGTGTGATAAGAATTTTTACTGCTTCTCTAGGTCTTGCTGTTTACAAAGCACGGCACAGTGTTATTTTCATTTATAAGAGGCACAAATTGTCAACTTCTACGTGCATTTACAATAAAAGAGCCACCAAATACATCCACTAACCATTGTTAGCATAAACAAAATAACTGCCCCTCCCCCAGAACTCCACCCCTAAAACATCCTCCAAATTCTCAGACAAATCTGAGTAAACAGAGAATCCTCGCAGCATGCCGTGAAAGTCAACAATACGGGGCTGTGTTCGGCCGGAAATGGGGAATGCACTCCAGAGTCAAAGGCTCTGCTCTGGGAATGTCCTGGTCCCAGACCCTGATGTACAAACTAGTGGACAGTCAGTTCAAGCATTGTAAGACAGAGGTGGAGCTAAGATAGCCAAGATCCAAACCATTCTGGATGGCTTGTCTGGCGGGAAAGACAACATAAAGCTGGAACACAAGACAAGAGGAGTGTTCCTGGTGAATATCCACCTGACTAGCATGTAAGCCTCTGACCGCTGCCCTCTAAGTAGGTACCTAGTATAAATGCACTATTCCAAGGCTGCTATTATTTTAAATGTTGTTGTTTATTTTTATTAAAACAATGGACTGTTTGTTATATCCTCACATGGTTGTACTGGATTTCCATACAGTTGGAACATCAGATACATCTAGTCACACTTTCCTGATAATTTATTAGGAAGGAGGAAGCTTTTAAATATCTCGTATTTTCCAGCATCCCCATAAATAGTTCTGTGTTTTTCCATTCCACACCCTGGTGGTGGTTTCTCTTTTGTAAATTTACAATGGATTGGTGTCCTCACTCCTTGTACCGAAATCCTCATTTTGGTCAGAGTGGAAAATCCAGCAGCAATAAATAATAATAACTAATAGTGGTGAGCCATTTGGATTTCTCACCCAACCCTGTTTCTTGTTTAACATAAATCATGTAACTTGTATCTCCTACCCTGCCTTCCCCCAAACCAAATACTTAATCCTATGGTGCCATAGAAATTTTGTGAGCGTCCAGTTAACCTGGACACGAGCAAAGTGTACTTTAGTCCTTTCTGCTCTTCATTACCCTCCATGTTTCTGCCTACATGTAGATTCCACGCAGAGGAATTTTTCAGGGAAGCCTAAAGGGGAAGTAACTAGAAGTTATGGGGTGAAACTGAGCAAATGAAATTTTAAGTGGAACGCGAGGAAATTTATCCTAACACTGAGGTTTGATAGAATGTTTAGTTTTAGAGGACTTAAGCAGTAGGGCTTCCACCACTTCCCTTTAGAGCAGTAGTGGGCAACCTGTGGCCTGCATCAGGCCCTCGGCATGCAAATGTAAACAAGCGCTCTGGCAGCCTGCCAGCGGATTATCCTGACAGGCCACAGGTTGCCCACCACTGCTTTAAAGCAGTGTTTCCCAAACTTTTGTACTGGTGACCCCTTTTGCAAAGCAAGCCTCTGAGTGCAAACCCCTCCCCCCCATACATTAAAAACACTTTTTAAATATATTTAACACCATTATAAATTCTGAAGGCAAAGCGGGGTTTGAGGTGGGCTGACAGATCGTAACCCCCCATGTATTAACCTCCTGACTCCCTGAGGAGTCCTGACCCCCAGTTTGAGAACCCCTGCTTTAAAGGATAGACCACAAAGCTGTGGAGAACACACAGTAGAGAATAAACCTTCATTGGCCAGGGGAATGGACCTAGGATGCAATAGTTAAGGCTTTTCCACCTTTGATCTTGGCATCTCCTAGTAGAAATTATTCTCTTTGTTAGTTGCATGATCGTTTTGACCATACTAACAACGCATTCTTATCCTTCCTCCTCCTCTCCCTCTAATTTTAAGTACACTATCCTCCTGCTTAACTCAAGAAACGAGATAACTAATGCGTATTAGCGATTCCATTGTAGTTTTACCAGGGTGGATAAAAATAAATGATTTAAACAAAATCAATTAAAAAAAATCCGATTTTTTTAAAATTTAAATCAGATTTTTTTGATAAAATGCTTTTTGAGGGAAAAAGCCTATCTAAGGATAGTTTTATTAAGATACATTATAGCTCAAAGATATCTCATCATGTAATAGGGATTATAAATTCTAACTCTATAGTATGAGACAATATATTCATGTAATGTTTAAGAAAAGTTTTGTAAATGAGTTCCAATAGTTCATGGATTTGGGACCCAATCTTATGGGGCTCCAGGGGCTTCTGTAGAGATTGTTTAGGTTAATCTTTCTATCTACCCAATGGGACTCAGTCTAGAAGATACCATCAGAGATTCTTAGTTTTGCAGTTTTCAAACTGGATTTGTGTTTCCAGAAATAACATGCTTGTTAACAGTAAAAATGGTTTTAAATAAATAAATAAATAATATATAGAGGTGAGAAATAACAGACCTCAACCCTATAGTCCCTCTGCAAATTTCTGTACACAGAGTCAATCCCTTACCTCTTTCCAAAAGTGCAAAGTTTCAAAAAGCTCAATGAACAGAAGATTGTTGGTGGCGGAATAGATCTGGACAAGGAGAAGAAGTCTGGAAATAAATGTGAGAAGAGAGGGACAGGCAGTAGAAACAAAAGTGAAACTGTTTGAGCAGCATATTCCAGAAGTCTTGAGGTCTTTCTGAGTGTAACCTTCATTGATTTGAGATCTACCATACCATTCTCTCACTAGAAGGGAAAACCTATAATGGCAGCAGGCCATAAGAGAGACCGAGTTTAGGAATATTTTAATGAAGTTCCTCTACCTGTGGGTGAGACAGGCATGCGTACAAAATGCAAACAGTGCAACAAAGAAATGCGAGGCCTGGTTGCCCGAATGAAACAACATCATGAGAAGTGTTCCTTCTCAGGAGGAAGCTGCACTGAAGATGATGAAAGGAATATATCTGAACATGCAGGATCTTCAGGTTGGTAAACTTTTTTATTTCATACTTCTTTCTTAAGGGCTGCCTGTCTTCCTTCTGGACTATTCTTGAATTTTCATATTTAAGCAAAAAATATAGTTGTTATTCTATGGTACTATCATTTTAGATGCAGTCGTGATAAAAAATAAATAGCTGAAATAGGCAGATCTTCCTTTTACAATTTCAACTTTAAAGTAGTAATGAGTGTCAGTGAATGCAATGAGTAATACTAAATGAGCAGTATGGTGATAATAATTAAATAACTTCATTGACTTATTTTGTTTAGGAGAATCCATCCTCAACATACAGGATTCTGAAGACTATCCACCTTTAAGATAACCATCATTTTCTATAGTTTCAGAGTTATCTGCCAATGATAACACTGGTCTACAATTTTTGAGAAGTCGTCTGCTTCAGAGATAAAATGTGCTATTTATTATGTATTTTGATGTGCTGAATTCAAATATGACAATTAAAACAACTGATTGGCTACTGTTTCCAAGATATTTAAGTTTTTACATTTTATGTCTATGTATATTGTGTAGATAGTAGAATTTTAATCATAAATTGTAAACCTATGTCTTTTCATGTGTTTATGGTTGCTTTACTTGATAATATTTCACCTGTCCTGTTTATGTAACACTTTAAAAATCAGCAAAAGGGTTATATAAATAAAATGTATTATGAAACAAAAGGCAAACTATTATGTACATAGTTTAGTCCTATTCAGTGTCTACTCGGCGCTTCTTGGCTTGTCTCTTGTATTCATTAAATGGAGCATCTCTTGTCATTGTCCAGCAATAGTCTGCAAGCATTGATGGGCTCCATTTGCCCTGATAGCGTTTCTCCATTGTTGCAATGTCCTGGTGAAATCACTCGCTGTGCTCGTCGCTCACTGCTCCGCAGTGCAGTGGAAAAACATCTAGATGAGAGTGCAAAAAATGTATCTTTAGTGACATGTTGCAACCAAGGCTTTTGTATGCCTTGAGGAGGTTTTCCACCAACAACCTGTAGTTGTCTGTCTTCTTGTTTCCGAGAAAATTTATTGCCACTAACTGGAAGGCTTTCCATGCCGTCTTTTCCTTGCCACGCAGTGCATGGTCAAATGCATCATCTCAAAGAAGTTCACGAATCTGAGGACCAACAAAGACACCTTCCTTTATCTTAGCTTCACTTAACCTTGAAAATTTTCCATGGAGGTACTTGAAAGCTGCTTGTGTTTTGTCAATGGCCTTGACAAAGTTCTTCTTCAGACCCAGCTTGATGTGTAAGGGTGGTAACAAAATCTTCCTTGATTCAACAAGTGGTGGATGCTGAACACTTTTCCTCCCAGGCTCCAATGACTGTCGGAGTGGCCAATCTTTCTTGAGGTAGTGGGAATCTCTTGCACAACTATCCCATTTGCAGAGAAAACAGCAGTACTTTGTGTATCCAGTCTGCAGACCAAGCAAGAGAGCAACAACCTTCAAATCGCCACAAAGCTGCCACTGATGTTGGTCATAGTTTATGCACCTCAAAAGTTGTTTCATGTTGTCATAGGTTTCCTTCATATGGACTGCATGACCAACTGGAATTGATGGCAAAACATTGCCATTATGCAGTAAAACAGCTTTAAGACTCGTCTTCGATGAATCAATGAACAGTCTCCACTCATCTGGATCGTGAACGACGTTGAGGGCTGCCATAACACCATCGATGTTGTTGCAGGCTACAAGATCACCTTCCATGAAGAAGAATGGGACAAGATCCTTTTGACGGTCACGGAACATGGAAACCCTAACATCACCTGCCAGGAGATTCCACTGCTGTAGTCTGGAGCCAACAGTTCTGCCTTACTCTTGGGTAGTTCCAAATCCCTGACAAGGTCATTCAGTTCACCTTGTGTTATGAGGTGTGGTTCAGAGGAGGAGGAGGATGGGAGAAAATGTGGGTCCTGTGACATTGATGGTTCAGGACCAGAAGTTTCATCCTCTTCCTCTTCCTCGTCTGACTCAAGTGAGAATGATTCTGGTGCATCAGGAACCGGCAGTCCTTCTCCGTGGGATACTGGGCGTATAGCTGATGGAATGTTTGGATAATGCACAGTCCACTTTTTCTTCTTTGACACACCTTTCCCAACTGGAGGCACCATGCAGAAGTAACAATTGCTGGTATGATCTGTTGGCTCACTCCAAATCATTGGCACTGCAAAAGGCATAGATTTCCTTTTCCTGTTCAACCACTGGCAAAGATTTGTTGCACAAGTGTTGCAGCATATGTGTGGGGCCCACCTCTTGTCCTGATCTCCAATTTTGCAGCCAAAATAAAGGTGATAGGTTTTCTTAACCATAGTGGTTATACTGCGCTTTTGTGATGCACCACAGAAGTTATCTCAGTGGTGGCAGATGACAGAACAAGGAGCAATGGTCTCAAGTTGCAGTGGGGGAGGTCCAGGTTGGATATTAGGAAACACTATTTCACTAGGAGGGTGGTGAAACACTGGAATGCGTTACCTAGGGAGGTGGTGGAGTCTCCTTCCTTGGAGGTTTTTAAGGCCCGGCTTGACAAAGCCCTGGCTGGGATGATTTAGTTGGGAATTGGTCCTGCTTTGAGCAGGGGGTTGGACTAGATGACCTCTTGAGGTCCCTTCCAACCCTGATATTCTATGATTCTATCTGCACTGTTCACACAAGTACGAGGCATCTCTGCTCACTTTGGCTAAACAGAAATGTGTCCCTTTGCAAAAGCAAACACTGACAAATAAGAGAGCATGACACTGTATGATTTCTAGAGCTGATATAGGGCAATTTGTTCAGCAGAGTGATGTAAGCTTCATTATGATTGCATCATCCATGACTTCTAGGAATAACATGATGCAATTCATATCATGTATGACGCAATACCAGCTTCAGATTGCATCATTCATTGTTTTGCCTAAAAAGCAAGTACTGTCCAAACCCAGTCATAGATTTATTCATAGATCCAGTCAAAGATGTATTTTAGTCATTTCTGGTTTAAACTGAGATCCCTACCCTTTATAACTCACTTATCCTCCGCCATTCCCAAGTCCAGGGTCGTATATACTGACCCAATAGCATATCTTGAAAACTAGAGCCAATCAACAATTTTAAGCATAATTTTCGTTCTCAGTGACCCAGAATTAGTAACGTTTGACTACATTTATTTCAGAAGCATTTTGGCTGTAGAGCAGTGTAATGTTTCACTCACATCATGTATGTCCATAGCCACAGTATATCAACTGTAGCAAAAAGAAAAAAAATCTCCATCATCCAGAAACAAGCATAGATAAGTTTTTGAGAAAAACCAGCAGATTACAAAAAGAGGTAATTGATGAAAAAATTGCCCAGTTTGTTTATGCAACAAACTCTCCTTTCCGAATGATTGAGAACCCACACTTCATTAACGTGGTTCAGTCATTAAGACCAGGATACAATCCACCCAACAGAGCAGATTTCACAGGCAAATTGCTGGATAAAGTGTATGAAAGAGAAATTGAGCAGTGTGCAGGGTGAAATTGTTAACCTGAGTCTTGATGGGTGGAGCAATGTCCACAATGATCCTGTTGTATGTGCTTGTGTGACAACAGAAGAAGGGAATGTCTTCCTTACAGAAACAACTGATACATCAGGATATGCACACACAGCAGAATACTTACAAGAAGTAGCAGTAAAAGCTATAACAAACTGTGAAAAAAAATTCAAATGTCTAGTACATAGCTTGGTCACAGACAATGCTGCAAATGTATCCAAGACGAGAAGAACTTATTTAGAAGAGAGTGAAGAGAGTCCCAAGCTAATAACATATGGTTGCAGTGCTCATTTGATGCACCTCCTAGCCAAAGACTTCGGTGTTCCAGAAATAAAAGCTAATGTTGTTGAAATGACAAAATATTTCCATAACAACCACTTTGCAGCAGCTGCTCTGAAAAAAGTGGGAGGAACCAAGCTAACTTTCCCACAAGACATGCGATGGAACTCAGTAGTGGACTGTTTTGAGCACTATATCAAGAACTAGCCTAATCTGATTATAGTTTGTGAACAAAATCGTGAAAAAATAGATGGCACTGTCACAGCCAAAGTTCTCAACATTGGGCTTAAGAGAAATGTATCGCTGAGTATCCTGAAGCCTATTTCTGTAGCCTTGAACAAAATGCAGGGAAATAGCTGTTCTATTGCTGATGCTGTTGAAATTTGGAAGGAACTGAGTGAGATCTTAAAAAGAGAAATATGCAATGACAGAGTTAAATTAAAAGCTTTAAAAAAACGAATGGGACAAGCACTATCTCCAGCTCATTTTCTTGCAAATATTCTCAATACTTGGTACCAGGGTCAAACCTTAACTGCTGAAGAAGAAGAGGAGTTGGCTATGACGTGGACATCCAGCAATCATCCCTCCATAATGCCAACTATAATAAACTTCAGAGCTAAGGGTGAACCATTCAAGAAATATATGTTTGCTGATGATATTTTAAAGAAAGTCACACCAGTTAACTGGTGGAAGTCACTTAAGCACTTATATTCAGAGACGGTTGATGTGATAATCTCACTTTTAACAGCTGTAACTTCTTCTGCCGGTGTAGAAAGAATATTTTCTTCCTTTGGACTAATTCATTCCAAATTGAGAAATTGTTTGGGACCTTTGAAAAAGCAGGAAAGCTTGTTTTTCTTTTCCAGATTATGAACAAACAGGAAAATGAAGGCGAAGATGACTGAGTTAGCTGCAGAAGCCAATATTTTAAATTTCTCATGAACTGGCTGACATAGTCAATTTAATTTTTGCTGTTGTTTTCTTTTTAAATATTTCATTAAACTATTTTAGTTAAAAACAATTTTAACAAAAACAAACCTGATTTTAGAAATCTTGAATGTTTAACTAAATTCAAAAATTCATATGCTTGTTAGGTTAAAATATTATATGTTTGCCACTGAAGAAAAAAATCCAGAATACATAACGCTGTTGTTTTAGTTAATTAAAACAATTTAAATGTCTGTCTGGTGATGTTCTCCTCCTAATACAGCATGGCAAGAAAATCCTCCAAATATTGATGATTAACCTGTTGAATTGGAGATAGTTCACCTTCAAAGCATAAATATCTGCTTCATTTACCTTTGGTAAATGTAATAACCAATCATTCCTTTTCTGATATAGCTGTAAAACTCATCTGAAAAGTTTTCAAAATAAATCACTTTAAAAATGTATAGTGTGTACTTTTTAAAAATGAAACCAACATCTATCTCTGAGTTGTGAAGAATATGTATTAAGGTTATAACAATCAACAAGAATGCACTTTTATATAGAAATCCATGATTAAATCGAGTCTACCTGACTAGTGATTTAAATCATGATTTAAATCATTTTGATTTAAATCAAATCCACCCTGAGTTTTACTACAAGGTAAACTAGGCGAGTTCACCATGGGTGGGAAGTATAGGGCTGGGCCATACCTTGCAACATCTCTGGAAACACTGTCAGTGCTCCACTTAGGACTCTACAGTGCAATAAACATTGCAAATTAGCTGTCTCAGTGTAGAAAGCCAAACAAGCACACCTCTGTGTCAGTGAAGATAAAGCTTCAGTGTTGGCATTGTCACTATGCTTTACCTGTCCCAAGAGGAATCACCAGTGTCCCTTACACACAGCTGTATCTTCCTCTGCCAGTAGGGCATATCCTGCCAGCATAAATTTTGTTATTCATTTTAAAAAATCAGGCTTTGTTTGAAAGCTACTTTAGTTTGTATTATTTGCCTTTTTTTTTTTTTCCTTTTCCAGATCCAAAATGTCCAGGGGATGTAGATCTCCAAAACAGCGACTGGGACATCAAGACAATTACCAGCTCATTGAAATTCTACCTCAGGTAACTTTACTGCTCACTGTCTTATTTTTGACTCTCCCAGGCGGGGCTGGAACTCTTTGGGCGAAGATGGTGTCTTGTTTGAAAAAACGTGTCTGTTGTAAAAACCTCACATGCACTTAGAAAGCTATGTAAATAAAAGAAATTAGGATTGAGTGCCAATTGGGCAGCCTCAAGAATCCATGGGAATTGGAGTGGAAAATATGACTTTCCTTTCCGTTCATCTTCCAACGTAATTGAGAACAGAGTTGTAACCGCTCCTCTGCTCTTTGAGGAATTCAGTGTTGTTTCTGTGTGTTTCAGGAATCTAGCTGAACCTGTCATGACGTACAGACTCCATAAAGAGCTGGTCTCGGCTGCGAGTAAGTCCCAACAGCTTCACTACTGATAGGCCCCATACCCCTCTCCTGCGTAAGAAGGCATTGCTCCACTAACTCAACACAACGCTGACTATATGTCACGTGTGGAGTTCCAGCTCAAGTGAGACATGTTGTAGCCAGATGACCAACATCTAGGCCTTGCAGTGTATGGGATCCAACAGGGACTGCTGTCATTGCAGCCAGCCACATCCATCTGGAACCTGGTAGGGAAGGAAAATCAGATGATTCACTCACTGGGATGCTAAATCATAAGAGCGTCTCTGTGCATCACTGAATGGCACCCTAGAGTTCAGTACTGCCGTGGGATTAGAGAGTACTCAGCATTTGCAGGATCATGTCCCTGACTCATTTGGGCCATATCTTCAGTGGGAGTAAATTGGCAAAGCTTTAATAGAGCTATGCCGATGTTCACTGGCTGAGGAGCTGGCCCATTGTACTTATAATAGAACCTCACTCCTGCTTCCAGTTTCTTAGTTTGTTTGAAGGGATCATTCTAAAAGGATGACTCCATTTCGTCCCCATCGTCCTTTACATTACAGGGTACTTCTATGTGCCTGGGTTTGGATCCCTTCAGAGACACTCCCAGTGAGGCGTGGAGTAAGGGGATCTTTTAAAATATGTGTGTGTGTGTCTATATCAGATGTATAAAAAGCGAACTGGCCCAGTTGTGCTAGCAGGAGCATTTCCTGACAGATTTATGTTTTTAAAATTGTAAATAGAGACATAAAGTGACAGGCCCCAATGGCTATGCAGTATCTCAGATGTCCCTCTTTGTCACCGAGATTTGTCCTGGAATGTTGACCCCGTAGTACCTTCAAGTATGCAAAATGCATTTTTCTGATGGTGCATTTAGTGCTAAGTAACAGACCAAACTGACAAAGGTCAGGCAAGTAGCATGAGTATGTTAACAGGCCATATCTAAGACTCATTTAAAACCAGGGTCTGCATCAATCCTGCTAAAATGTCTTTTTGCAAATTATCTTTCATAATTTTAAAGTAACTGCACCCTAATAATTACATCTAGAGCAGAAGTGCAGAGATAGAGAGCCTGGGCATGCAGTTACTTAAGCAACTTTCTTAATAAAAGAGACGATGGTGTTTTAAAATGTCCTGTATCTGGGGAAAACACATTGGGCTCAAACCTGAGGTGGTGAGCACCTGCAGCTCCGTGGAACTGCAGCTTGGCACCTCCTTGGCCCTTAGAAAATTAATAATGTTGCTTCTCGTTCTGCTAAAGAAAAATTCTCCTTCTCCAGATGACTGTGCTCAAACCCAAGAGTTACTAGATTTCTATCTTATTATACCAATTATAGCTGGGTAGATGGAAATATTAACCCCCTCCCTTGCCCTACTTCAGAAACCTCACCTTATCCATGAAGTTTTCCAGCTATAAAGATCATACTCTGTACTGCGTGCATTGTGTATTTTATTGTTCCAAGTTGGTTTGTGCCTCTTGACTGGATGCTTATTAACCCTGTGCATTTTACTAAGTAGCAGTGCTGATAACAGTCTCAGCAGAGGGGCCTGGATTGCTCGCTTGGCCCTAGAACTGCTTTTGCTAGATCTGGGTTGAGGTACCTAGGGTCAGTGTGCGAGGGAAGTGGCTGCTCATGCTGTATTGGTTCTGGTCATGCAGCACATTTCACCAGCACTAAATTCAGTTGAAAAACCCTATTCTGAGCCCCTTTTAAGTTTGATTTCACCTCTTTCCACATCACTTCATTTTTCATTATGATAACCTTGCTACGGTGTAATTTGACTCCGTCCAGGTTGCTCTCATTTGCTCTTGGCAGGCTGGCCCCACACCTCAGAGAATAACACCGATTTTTTTTTTTTTTTTTAAGCAGTAGGCAAAACCTTCTCTCTTGTTTCTTTCCAGAGTCTGAGAACCTGGATTACAGGCTGGGAGCCATTCACTCGTTGGTTTATAAACTACCTGAGAAGAATAGAGAGATGTTGGAACTCCTCATACGACACCTGGTCAAGTAAGCAGAATCCAGTAAATATTCCTGTTAAACCAGAGAGATTAAAAAAAGGGAGTCAGAGAAGCCAGCCTGTTTCTCTGGCAAATTAATTAAGCCTTGACAACTATTGTACAGCTGGGAATATACTGCCCAAATTGTGTGGCTATCCCTGTATTTGATATTCCCCTGTCCACCTGCCACTTCCGTTCAGTGGCTGCTTTATGAGAAGCACCAGGCAGAGAATAATTTTTATATGATAATATGGTCTAACAGACCAGAGCTGTAAACCTAGTGTCTGGCCAGCCCAATTAGCAACAACATTATGTCTGGAATTCTGGAGCAGTTTTAAGACCCCTGTTCCCTGGGACTGGAGATTAAGCACATACTGGGTGCACTTCTTGTACTATGGATTCAATGTTCTTTGTCCTTTGAGCAGCATTGGTGCTAGGCACATTAGCCTTCAAGCCCTCCCTAATGTCCAGTTAGGAGCTGATTTTTCTGAGGTGCTGGGCAGCTGTGGCTCTGTTTGACTTCAGCTGCTGTCATGAGCACTCAGCACCAATGAAGATCGGTTCATTGATGGTGAAGGCACTGGAGCTGCTGTTTTCTTCCCCTCCTTTCACAGTGAATGTGAGGCTGCAAGGTGCAGAACCTGGTATCCTCATCTCACGTGGGAGTCAGAGAGAGAGTCAGCTCTTGGCGGTGCTCATTGTGCCAGCCATGCTGAAGCTCTAGGGGAGGGAACGATGCTGGAATTCTGCTCAGTAACAGACATGGTTTGGGGAGGGACTGGCCTCCAGATTGAAAGGATGCACTTTGGCCAAACTGGAAGAGCCACTTCCAAAACGGGACATTTACAGGGCTGGTTTGGGTTGGTAAAACCACACTGGGCAGGGATTTATTTTGCAGCTCCAAAGGGGGATTTAGATCTTGGTGCTATTTGGTCTTAACCCATCTATTTCAGGGGTAAGAAGGCTGGATACATGGTCATGGTACATGGAGTTGTCGCTAGCCTTTGGCAGACATGATCTTTTTAAAAAACTTCTCTGCAGAAGGGGCAAAATTTGCAGTCAGACTGATCCATTATTAATAGTAGCTCTGTTGTTGCCTACACAGAGTTTTGCATTGAGGGCCCTATTCCCCACCTTGTTTATGCTGGCAAAAATCTTATAAATGCCAATAGAAGGTAGATGGCAGAAGTAAAACTCAAAGCTCTGCATCAGAATATCTCTGCTCCCAGCCCTTGAAGTTCAGACTCCAATTCTATACCTGAATTCTGTGTGGTCTCTTCTTAGATTAGCCTATAAATCATTCCACAGTTGGCGCTATTCAGTGGGGCTGCGTATGGCACCGAAATCTAAACACAGCTACATAAATAGCACTCTGTTTCTTGAAAGCCATGACACTTTAAGAAAAACGATACCGTAGAGATCTCTCTGAAATCTTCCAGAAATTCCATCCTTATATGCAGTTCTTCTTCTTTGGGAAAAAAATCCCAATGCATGTCTTGGCTAAATAAATCATTCCAAAGTAAATGGTTCATTTAACATGCATGTAGCACGGACAGCTAATGATTCCCGGGGTAATGATCCTTCTAAAAGAGGAGCCAGACATTCTAAGGGATCAAATCACAATGCCAGTACATCACAATCCCAGTCTTTCTGCACAGACTAAGAATGTGCTTGTCATAACCAGATACATGTTTTATGACCAGCTCCATGGGCATTGGAAAACTAGTCTGCTTTAGCAATATGGAGGAAATTGAATTAATTAGTCTTGCAATTTTTAAATGACCTTTCACATTGTCTTCTAATCTCATCTTTTTATTTTATCTTCCTCTTTCCATGCTTACAGCGTGTGTGAGCACAGCAGGGAGAATCTGATGTCCCCATCCAACATGGGGGTTATATTCGGCCCAACTCTTATGCGGGCGCAGGAGGACACGGTTGCTGCCATGATGAATATCAAGTTTCAAAACATTGTGGTTGAGATCCTCATTGAGCACTTTGACAAGGTATGGGACCAGCCCTCAAGAGCTTGCCTCGGAAGCTCACTACTGCTCTATCAAGTCCTTGTGGATCATCGCGCTGTGTGGTCTGGAGCACTAGCTTGTTTTGCTGGATTCCCCTTATGATTTTAATTGTACTATTCAGAGATGCACGAAGTGGAAGCAAAAGCTGTAACCATCACATGTTCTTCACAATTTCCTTTGGTTACTTCATAAAATCTTGGTTTTCTTAAGGGGCTGCAGTCACTGCTTTAACAGAAGAAACTCCCCACTGGGAAACTTGCTATATAACTGTATGGTATGGGAGTTCTACATCTTCCTCTGAAGCAACTGGTGTTGACTGGGGACAGAAAACCAAACTGTATGGACAATAGGTCTCACCTGACATGGTCCAACTTAGGTCACTGTAGAACTACTCTTAAGTGAAGTCTCTTTTAAGTGACTTCCTAAAGGATCAACAAAAACAAGTTGCCTGTTAGATAGGGATCTTTTTAACTAAAAATTGAAGAAAGCCACATGTGGTGGCACTTCAAAGTGACCTCTTGAGAGAGGAGCTGCCAATTGGAGGGGAGGGGGGTCTTTAGTGCAAGTTTCAGCATACACCTGGCATTTTTGAGTTCTGTATAGAGTAATACTTTGCCCATAAAGCTCTAGAGAGTGGAACTGGCGGAAAGGATCAGCTGCTGATACAGAGTTTCGAAAGAGTTCACGCTATTATTATTTAATTATGGAGGTGTTGATAGCAGCTCCATATTTAAAGTTGCACCAAGGTTTTCATTTTCATGGGACCTTAATTTAATATTTGTATTACAGTAGTGGTCAGAAGCCTCAATCAGGACTGGAGCCTCATTATGCCTGGTGCTGCACAAAAACATGTGTTTACACACACACACTCACACACACACACAACAGCAAGCTGATGTTGATCATGGCTTTCTCCCTTGTGATGGAATGTAGAGTACTCTGCTACCTAATGTGTTAGTGATTTGTCACTAATAATATCTGGTATAAATTTAATCATTTGGTATTTTTGGGGGGTGGTTTGGAAGAATATAATTGTGTTTTATAATAAAATGTGAAAACTGATCAGCTGCAGCATGCAGTACAAGGTATTAGGGTCAGATTCATTCCTGAATAACAGCACAACTTACTAGGGATGAATTCGGCCCTTTATCTTTACTTAGCACCCTTGATCACAGAATACTTCACAGAGAAAATCCGCCATATGAGAAGAGGAAAGCTGTGAAGCATGCTTTAAGGAGAGGTAGTTACCTGCCTTTGAGGGGGATGGAGAGAGAGTTCCTGTGAGACAGATCAGCACAAGTGAAAAGTGACCCCCCCCACACACACTTCTGGGGAGGGGAGAGTAGGTCACATGTGAAGCAGCACAGTAGTTGAGCAGGTGAGCGTATGGTAAGAGGTAGAGCAGAGATCAGAAGAGAAGAGTGAGAGTAGATGGTGGTACTGGGGGTTGGGATAGGATGGACGAATCCATGGAGATTTGAGTACCCGCAGGACAATTTTAGTTGGATTTAGAAATTGACAAGAAGCCAGTGAAAATAACACAACTTGGTCTCGTTACAGTTCATTGAAATCATTCCCTAGCAAGCTCTTTCAGCTGAACAGCTAGTTGATTATAAGTTAAATGCTCAGATTCTGCACTACAGTATGACCTCTCTCTCTCTCTTCTGTGTTATAGAGCCTGCAGCCCAGATAATGGCCTGCAGAGGGGAGCCAGGGAAAATGTATGATTAATCTACCATCTCCAAGCTCTAGAATGAAATATTAATTAAGACAGACCTCCACTTCCTTGCCTTTAATTTCTGCAATGATAAGGCTAAGCTAGTAATGTTTTATTAGACTGAGCTTATAAACGCAGCTTCAGTGTCTAAAATAACTTCAACTGACATATAAGCAAATACTTCAAATGAGTTTGAAGTAGAATAGATATATTATTTATACAGTGCATTATGAAGACTCTAAGGACAAGGAAATTCACTAAGTCAGTTTGAGTAATTATTGTTTCAACAGCTTAACTTTCCATACCACAGCTAAATTAAAAATGTGATTCCTCTGGAAATAACTCCTGTTGCTGTATGAACTTCAGTGTCTAATGCTGAGATTGGGTCAATATCATTATATTTCTGAATTATTTAAATTTGATTTTCATTTCAAAATACACAAAGCAAGCGGGACTTGTGTCAGCATCTTGGAAAGCTTTGGACGGGTGCATATTTCAGCAGCACTGCATATTTCAGCAACTAATAGTGCCAAAGAAACCTCCTTGGCATCAAGGCAAAGGGAACACTCTGGACCTTCGTATTCTAGGATGGAGAAAAAGTATCGCCATCTGCAAAGAACAGAACCGCTGGAATCAGAATCTGTTAAATGTCAACAGCTGCTTTATGTCACAGGATCTTGAAGGCAAAAGATCCAAAACCAAGAGATTGGAGTTTGGAAGAGATTCCTGAATTCTTGCCCTGAATTCAGAGAGGCAGCTGTGTGCATACAGCTGCAGGGCATGGAATATCGCTCATGCCGAATACAAAGAGAGATGGAAAAAAGCAGGGGCACCCGCCCAATCCTAACAAACAGCATTTGTACCAAACTGACTGAGAGTTTGAGAAATGGTTAATGCCACCGAAAATATTACATTCCTTTACTTGCTTGGTCAGTTGAGAGAGATCGTGCTCCCTATTGCTCACGTGCTGGTGTTGTAAGTTAGACCTTTGGGAGTCTGATTGCAGAGATGTCTGGGACCCGTCATCACTTTTATACATTCTGCCAGGTCTTCATGACCCAAGAAGATTCAGGAAAAAGAAGCTGGAGAGTGTTACACTGTCTCATCCCACTTGCTTGACCTCACAGAATTTCTCTTGGTTTGAAAGAGGAAGGACATCAGTTTTCTAACCAATCCCCAGCTGCCTGCTTGTACCAGCTTTTTGGTCTGTTTGCACCATCAGAGCAGCACAAAGGTGGTGGAGCAGGGGGGGGAAAGGTTTTATACTGGGGAAAAAGTGATTATTCCATCTAAAACATGCATGAATGACCCCCCCAAAAAATCCCCGAACCAAAAACAGGTGCAGAACTGGCAGCATGCTTCCCCACGCAGTGAGAGTCCCCTCTCCAGTGACAACGTGGTTCAGTCTCCAGGCTTCAGTCATTTTCTGTTCTTTCTGCCAGTGCTGCTAGCAAAAGAGTCAGTTATGATTTTTTTTACGATTGGGATTCTTGTGCGTGACTAGCAATGCATTCCACACAGGTCACCTAACTGTCAGCTTGTAATGAGTTTTGGTCTCTATCAACTCAGGCCAAGTTTAGATCAGTGATCTAAAAGGGAACATCTGTGTATCCCCTTCCAGTTTCCCTGGGCCATCCATTCCCGGCCTATACAATAACTGAGCATTTAGGCCCAATCTAATCCCCTGTAATGTCAGTGGAAAGAATTCAATAGCAGGTGGATTGCAGCCTTCACGTAGTCAAGTATCAGAGGGGTAGCCGTATTAGTCTGGATCTGTAAAAAGCAACACAGAGTCCTGTGGCACCTTTAAGACTAACAGATGTATTGGAGCATAAGCTTTCGTGGGTGAATACCCACTTTGTCAGACCCATGCATCTGACGAAGTGGGTATTCACCTACGAAAGCTTATGCTCCAATACATCTGTTAGTCTTAAAGGTGCCTCAGGACTCTCTGTAGCCTTCATGTAGTATTTTATGTCTTCAGAAGCCTGTCCAAAGGTTCATCGATCTTCTTCAACTGTGAAGAAAGCACCTGAATAAATGAGAGCAACTAAATGAAAACCAGCCCCTGTCAGAAGTAAGGACTGGCTGACCAGTATGCCGGGGAACCAGATTTATTAATCAGTGATTGTTTTTAAGACAAATTAGTAACTGAGCGGCCATGGATCTGATGGTTTCTTTTGATGCTAATGCGGGGGTTGTTTGAATGATTTCTGCAGAAGATTAAATTTGCTCTTCTCAGTAAAACTAGTCATTTCTCATCAACTGTCTGTTTTGAGGCCTGGTTAATATGCCCTGCCATCATGTGCAAAGGCATGTTTTATTAGTTTTTTTTTTATAGCATTCTCTAGTTTAGCATTTCAGTTTTTGAAGTGGGTGCGTGCAAAACTGCATAACAGGAAATCTGTCTAGAAAAAAACCCACACCAAAAGACATAGCAGCCTAGTGAACACAGTTAGTAATGCACAGCTTTCCCCAAAGCTCAGTGGTTGTACTGAACGTAAGTACAGCATCTGCAGATCCTCAGGCCTGCTCCACCACCTTTGTGCTGCTCTGATGGTGCAAACAGACCAAAAAGCTGGTACAAGCAGGCACCTGGGGATTTGTCCAGCATAGGAGAATTCCTAGGTGCTGTAGGACTGTCCATAGCCAGCTCATATGCTATCTAGGGTAGCCGGGTGGCCAGGTGCCTGGTTTTTGACCGAAAAGTCCAGCCAAAAAGGGGACCTGACAGTGTTCAGTCAGATCTACTGACCAGACACCCAAAGTCTGGTTATTGCAGGCAAGGGAGGAGGGGAGGTGGCAGGTCATCACCCTCACCAGCCCCTACTCAGCTGGGGCTGCCTCCTACCTGTGTCGGGTGACTGCAGCTCCCAGCCCCGGCTCTGCAGGCGAGTCTCTCTTGACCCAGAAGCGGGGGTGAGGGGGTGGGGAAAAGCAGCAAGCAACAAGGAAGAGGAGTGGATGGGTGCGGAGCCTTGAGAGGACGGGGTGGGCAGGGCCTTGGGGGCAGGGGCAGGGTTTTGGGGGGGAAGAGGCAGGGCACAGGTGGGGCCTCGGGGAGGAAGAGGTGAGGCAGGGGAGTTTCCAGCACTCCTGCTGCAGTGTCCGGTTTTTTAAATATTAACAAGTTGGCAGTCCTAATGCTATCGCTTCACCCTAGCCTTGGTGTAGAGAGGATGTTGGCAGGTGCTGGGGAGAAAGAGCATTGCTGCACTCTAGTGATCCCCGGCTCACCTACCAGCCCCATGGGGACAGGTGAGAGACGTATTGAGCCACCATAGTTTAGAGCAACCCTAAACCAGCGCTAAACTAAGCTGGGGGAAGGGTAAACTTAACTCCAGGATTGCTGAGCTGCACCTGGCTCTTTTGCAGTTCCCCAGGTCAGCTGCACCCAGCGCTTATTGGACATAGTTTAGGACTGAGCTGTGGGTGTGTACTTTATCTCCGTGAGCTGCATTTCCCTTATTACCGAGCTCTTGAGTCACATGGCTTTGGGGCGGGAGTCTACCCTTTGAAAAGAGAATGCATGAATCGTGAGCAGCAACGCTTAAAAAAATAGCAGGAGCTTTGCAAAAAATCCGAAGTCGACTCTTTTTGGATGTAAATGATTAACATTGCCTAGCCAATGATACTGGTAATAAGAGGTTGTTCTTCTATAACACCTTCCAGTCCTTTACAAATAGTAATAAATAGATCCTCACAATACCCCCATGAGGGAGGGAAATAACATAATCCCAATTTTACAGGAGGAAACTGAGGCACAGAGAAGCTAACTGAATTTCCCAGCATCACAGATGCATGTCGGGGTCAGAGTCAAGAATAAAACTCTAGTGTCTTGGCTCCTAGATTTGTGCTTTTAATCCAAGACCATTCTTCCCTCCTGTTCAGAGCTTTGAATCTTGATGTCAACTGTAGCCCATTTGAGGATGTCTTCTAGTTAAAAATCTGTTTGACTAAGGGGCTCAGGGGAAACCCCGGGAGTCTGGCCTGAGTGGCCCAGTATAGTGAGTGTCAAATAACAGTAGACCAGAGGATCAACTGAAATCATGTCCTTCTAAATCCCTCTTCCCTACAGATCTACTCCAGTCCACCTGAGGACAGTGCTGCCCCCCCAGTGCCTCCTCCCAGGGTAGCTGCCCGAAGGCACAAACCCATCACAATTTCCAAGCGCCCGCTGAGGGAAAGACCTGTCTTTTATGGTGGTTCCCTGGAAGAAAATCAAGGTCAGTTTAGCTGTTCACTGATACCGCCTCCGTCTCCAGGTTTTACATTTCTCTTGTCGGCACTGTACGTTGGATCCCAGCTTCCCACTCACTGGGGGAGGGATGGATTTGAAACTGCAGCAGCAGCATAATCACATTTCCAAGGGCATTAATGTGTGAGGTGGGAAGAGGGGTTGTTTGGGGTTTTTGTTTCCCCTTGTAGAAAGTGGAAGGAGAGTAAATATCTGCATTTAGGCTGCTTCTGATCTAACAGCCCCTAAACTACTTTGGAGCAGGGTTTTCTCATAGCTTGATACTTCAGAGATCTAAATTAAACACAGTGCTCTTCCATTGGAAAGGGCCTCACAGTTCCACAGATAAAAGTGCAGAGTAATGTAATAGATTTGATAAATAAAAGTATCTTCTCTAACACACCACATGAGATGCAGAGCTAGCGTAGATCCCAGCAGTGCTGAGCCACTGAGTGCAGTCAAGCTAAGCAGATCAGAGCTTCCTTTAAGCCCTAGGATTGACTTACCTTGTACTGAACAAAGCTCAATATTGAGGGGGTTCTTGATGTGCCTGAGCCACTGGCAATTTAGGGTGAATCAAGTGAGGCACCGCAAGAAAAATAAGAGCGAGGAATTGAGTCATTGCTTAACAAGCCCTGATTAAAGCGTTTCCCTGCCCAAACTCTCCTGTTCAGTTACTTTTGTTGGTAAGTATTTACTAATAGAAAGGCACACTGCTGTCATGTTGAAGGGGCACAGTCAACTTCTAATCATGCTTCTGTCTGCAGACGTTTTACCAGTTGTGGTTGCAAGTTACTCCTAAGATCATTACTTATTACTCCTGTCGCTGAAGGAGATTAGGAAAAAAATAGCTCTCTGTTTTGTTTTCAGTTTATTTACTTCGTGCTTTTGGACTTGAACTTGCAAGTTTGAACATTTGGCCCAACCTACCAATTCACTTAAGCACATGCTTAACTTTAAGCATTAGAGTAGTCCCTTAAAGTTCGTGGACCAACTCAGGTTCTTAAGGTTAAACTTGTGCTTAAATGTTTGCTGAAAGAGGACCAGGGTGTTCAGCACCTGGCAGGCCTGAGGCTGTAGTGCAGTCAGTTTCACTATGGTGCTCCCTGTGTGGATCTTTCACACAGCAAAGGGGGGCGGGAGAGGGGAGTTGCAAAACTGTGAAAACATAGTAGTAAAACCATAAAAACTGTCAGGGGGATTCACGGGCAAGTGTATTACCAGAAACTACTTTTATTTTTATTTTTTTTAATTGACTAGGAAATCGAAGTCAACATTGTCCCTCTAAAAATCATAGTTTAAAAGTACATCAGTAGATTTCCTTTTCTCACCTTAGATTAGTGAAACTGAAATAACGTTTCACTATCACTTATTTCTCACCACCAGTGCAAGCTATTTACCTTTTGCACTGCACTCAATGTGGACCATGAAAGCAGACCAGGCAGTTTTGCTTATTTCTAGTTATTATCACAGACACTCTGAGCCTGATTTTTCAAAGTTGTTGAGAGCAGTGAGTGCTGAGTGAGCACTTGTGAAAATCAGGCCCTGTGCATCTCAGGGTTTCACCTGGTACGTGTATTTATTCTCTTTTCCTTCGGTTCACAGGAGACAGCCATGACCAGACTCCTAATGGCACCCTCATCTCTAATAGCACAGAAGCCCCTAAGCCGCTACATCGCAGCAGACTGCCTACACAGAGAGCAGGGGAGGCTGATGCTGGAAGGCCTGGCTCAGAGAGCAAACATGAACAGTCCTCTGAAGTGGTTGTGGGAAAGCTGGTGTCCAAGCTGCAGGATGGGGGAGCTAAGCTCGCCAACAAGGCCGCAAACGGAGTGGTGACTGGCACCACTGCTCTAAAGACGTCCATTCTCCATGCTAAGAGGCCTACTCTGAGGCCCATGATATCCAGCAAGGAGGGTAAGTTTTCTGCTTTGGGAGGTCTCAGCTGACCTTGGATGGAGGAAACTCTCGCCCATCTTGTTGCACTGCAGAAATCACAACAAACTTTGTGACAAGCACCCCAAATGTTTTGCATTTTGCCAGACTGGGGAGTTAGGGGGGTTTGCAGAGGGAAGTGCTTTTTTGCAACCTGTGTCTCTTTTCCTGCAGTTCAACAATAGGGGACCTGAGATCAAAACCCTCACATGGACCACTGGAGCTGGACCCTCCTCCTTCTGAGGATGTTCTGATTCAGATCCAATCATCATGCATTCAGCCCATTTTTAGTACAGACGGGTTTGTAAGCTCAGCCTGTTGCTTACTGATGGAGGAAAGGACATACATTGGCCTGTGCTATTTCAGAGCCTTATGTAGCAATGCTGATTTGGTAGACTAGTCCTCTGAAGCATTAGAGTTGGCATGGGCACAAGACATGGTGGGAACTAATGCAAAGGTTTGGCCTTTAGATTCAGAGATCACATAGTGTCCCAATGGACTTTGTAAAATCAGAATTCAAATCTGAATAGAAATGATTCAGAATCATCTAAGATGGGGTAGACAAATGTTTTGGCCCGAGGGCCACATCGGATTTGCGCAACTGTATGGAGGGCCAGGTAGAGAAGGCTGTGCCTCCCCAAACTGCCTAGCCCCTACCCCTTATCCGCTCCCTTACTGCCCACCTCAGAATCCCCAACCCATCCAACCCCCCCCGCTCCTTGTCCCCTGACCGCCCCCTCCCAGGACCCCCGCCCCCTATCCAACCCCTCTACTCCCTGTCCCCTGACTGCCCTGCCCCCTATCCACCCTCCCACCCCCCTGGGATTCCCACCCCCTATCCAACCGCCCTCTGCTCCTCATCCCCTGACTACCCCCTCCCAGGACTCTCCGCCCCTAACTGCCCCCCGGGATCCCACCCCTTTATCCAATCCCCCCTTTCTACTTGTCCCCTGACTGCCCTCCTGACCCCTATCCACATTCCCGCCCCCTGACAGACCCCCCCAACAGGCCCCCCGGGACTCTCACTCCCAACTCTCCCTGTTCCCCATCCCCTGACTACCCTCCCAGAACCCACCACTCCCTTATCCAACCCCCCCTGCTCCCCGCCCCCTTACCAGCAGTAGGAGCTGGCAGCCGCGAGACCCAGCCAGAGCCGCTGCGCTCCTCACGCTGCCCAGTGGGAGCGGCGGCCAGAGCGTGGCCCGCGTGGTGGCATGGCTGCGGGGGAGGGGAAACAGCAAGGGGGGGCCGGGGACTAGGCATCCCGGCCAGGAGCTCAGGGGCCGGGCAGGACGATCCCATGGGCCAGATGTGGCCTGCGGGCTGTAGTTTGCCCACATCTGATCTAAGATGAGTGCTTTAGATATTGAAAACATGAGTAATTTGAAAAATACAAAATGCTTTTAGCTATTTAGGCAGTGCGCTTGCATTTTGTATTTCTCTCAGTGCAGACAAAGAAAATCAGTGAAGTCACTTTCATTTTTGCTTATAGTCAGTTTCCCTTTTAGGTTCTTGATGCTGCAATGTCTGGATTGCACACACTGGCAGGGAAAGGTTTATTTCATCTGTTTCCACTGGAATTTTAAAAAATCAAAGAAGCATTTCTATTCAGCACAAATGTGATTAAAAAAAAAACTTGTTTTCTTTTGGTAATTTAAAAGAATCAATTTGGGACCAAATTTAACTTGGCATTTTCCATTTAAAATAGGTAAAAGAAGGTGTGGTACTTTGCCAAGATGTACAGATCAGTCTAATGACACAGACGTAGGTTGTTTATAAAAAAGAAAGATGATTGTTTTGTGTTCATTTCACTGCTTGCTAGATGCTTTCATAACCTAATAGCCTTCACAGTCTCGCATTTAGAGAGGAAACAGTAGGCTGCACACTTAACATTGACTCCTGGGTATAATTAAAAAAAAAAGAATAACAAGGTTTGGCTTGGTAGCACAATCATAAAGTTAATTTGAATAATATTACTGATCTCCTATAAATCTGACCTACGAGTATTAGACAGAAATCTGCTTTTGGTATAATAGGATGTTTTTTACAGATGGAAGTGGGTGAACATTAACTGCTATTTAGCATTTGAAGTTATGATGTTGTTATAATGTAACACATTGCATCTCTATAGTGTGTCCGAAGTACACACATTGACAAAATAGCTAATGCGATTTTGGGATGTATAAACAGTGAATCTCAAGTAGGAGTAGGGAGTTTATATGACATCTGTATTTGGTACTGATGCAATCACTACTGGAATACTGTGTCCAGTTTTGGTGTCCATAATTCAAGAAAGGTGTTGAAAAATTGGAGAGGGTTCAAAGAAATTCTTAAGAATGATTAAAGGATTGGAAAATACCCCTTATGATGAGAGACTCAGGGAGCACAATCTACTTAGCTTATCAAAGAGAAGGTTGTGGGGTAACATGATCACAATCTATAAGTACCTACATGGAGAACAGAAATTGGATAAAAGAGGGCTCCTCAGTGTACCGTACAAAGGTATAACAAGATTGAGTGGCTGGAAGTTGAAGCTAGACAAATTCAGATTAGAAATAGGTCACCAATTTTTAACAATGAGGGTAATTAACCATTGTAATATCTTACCAAGGTTTGTGGTGCATTCTCCATCACTGGAAACTTTTAGAAAAAAAATCCAATTTTGATTTAAAAGAGATATAGATACAGTCAGTTCTAACAGGAATTAATCAATGGCCTGGGTTATGCAGGAGGTCAGACTAGATGATCACAATGTTTCTTCTGGTTTCATTATCTATGAATCAGTCAAAATGCTTCCTAAAGAAGTTGGGTAGGGCTTGGAAGGTGAGATGGGAAGAGAGAGAATGATTTAGTGTCTCAGAGGAAGAAGGGAGAAAGGATTTGGAGAGATTGAGTAGCACAAATGAAAGAACATCTTTCCCCACAACCTTCTGCCAGTGGTGGCAAGACAAGGTAAAGGTTGCAGGATGCCAAAGTAGGTGGAGTGCAGTGACTGAGCAGGGCCTAGGTCGATAACAGGTCAGAGAGTTTGGATGGAGCGGGGCCATGGAGAAGTATGATTGCAATGTTCGGTTGGATTCTGAGATGGATAGGAAACCAGGCCAAGGAACTCAGGGTCGGAGGGATAGGAAGCTGGTGAAGGGAATGGATAGAAAGCCAGGGAAGGGGAAGGAAGATGCATGGGGCAGGGTAAATATAGTCCAGCTTCCTGGAATAAAGGCCTAGTGTGAAGTTTGGTGAAGCAGAGGCTCGGGAAGGTCCTAAGAGGGAACTGCAGTAATCTCAGCTATGACTCAGCATTAGAATTTAATCAATCACTCCCTGATTCTGTAGAGAAGCACTGAACATGTTTTCCATTGGAAAAGCTTGTGGTTAGTTTTTTATCTCAAATAATGCAACAATAGCCGCAGAGACATTGAACAGGGTGAGTTTGCCACGAAACACTAATGTCTGCCTCTGTTTGTGCGGTTAGATTCCCATACTGCCCCTCTCTCCAACCAGCGTGAAACCTCTGCCTCTTCACAATCTTTTGCTCTCCCTCCAAAGCATTGTTGACAGTGTTTGTTATCTTCAACCTTTCAGGTGAATATGACACCTTCTCTAAAGCCCGATCCCCTGGAGATAAGCCAGTGATAACACGGCCCCCAGTGAGACCTCCAGACCCTCCATGCAGAGCTCCTGCGTCCCAGAAGCTGGAGCAGAAGCCTGAGCCGATAGCAGGAGGAGCAGAGGAAATGCCTTCATCTGTGTAAGTAGGAAATCCCCAATCCCCATCAGGGCTGTGTGCCCTGACTTAAAAGCCCAACAGGAGGCAATTCCTAGCAGGCAAGGGATGTGCAAAATGTGCAGAAGGAAAAGGCGAGGTGATAAAAGCCATACAATGGCACTAGTCTAATGAAACCATGAGCCTTTTGTAGGATAGTCATGGGGACTCCATTTCCTCCTCAGGACCCTTTGTTGTGTCCAGTAACAATGGTGTGAGAAACTTCTAATCACTTCCTGATGAACAAGCCACACAAAAGAACAAACTTTCCAAGAAAGAGTTGAGGCTGCTTGGATTTGTTCTAAGCAAAATGAGGGGGAAGCTGACCACTAATTAAACTGGGCTCTGCGCTCCAATTTCACTTAAGTCATAGCTGGACACCACTCCCAATGGAGTCAATGGGAGTGTTCTTATGTAAAGAATGACTAAAGATTTCACCACTGACTTCAATGGGCGTTTGGCTTGAAGAAGGGCTTCTAAGTGTTATCAGCAAAGAATTCACTCTGTGCTGCTAGCGCTGTAATACCATAACCGAGCTTACATTTTTCATTTCTCTGCCATCTTGTCTGGGTCTGACACTGACACTGGGTGCCTGATACTTTATCGTGGACCTCTATGCTGACATTTCTTCCCACTCTCCTATAGATCACAAAGTCATAGGGTTAAGATTTCTACCCCTTCCCTCCGCCAAGCCCTCACATACCCCATTGCAGGTGACTTGCTGTGATGAAACATCCTTTGTGACCACATTAATCCATTTAAGTACCCAAAAGCCAATGAAGTGTCATGCCCTCCGTGGAACAAGAGGTGCGATACCCAATTGTCACGGCACAGCATGGGGAATGCAGTGTCCTTTGGAGAGGAGCAGAGTCTGAGTTCCCTGTGCATGGTGCTCCCGACATATAGTGTCTCTGGTATAGCCCTGCTTGATTTGGTGAATAACTTTCAGTCAAGCAGTATTATGTAGTTGATCCAAATCCTGCAATTTGCACTCCTTGCTCAGGTCAAACTCCTATTGGTTTCAGTGGGGCTCATGCCTGAGGAAGGATGGACTAAGGTTGGCCTGTTACTGTTAATCATTTGCTGTGATTCCTTTTTGTTACAATTACGATTTGAAGTCAGGTCTGTGGTAAGTCCGATGGAGGTCATAGGTCATAAAATTAAGGATATAGGGGTTAAAGGTTCTCAAGCCAGTACGGAGGTGTTTAGGCCGCCAGGCTGCAGGCAGTAAGACATCATCTCTAGCAGCAAGCGGTCAGAACTGTGTCAGGCAAGAGCAAAACAAGAGGTGTGAAAGCAGGAGTAACATCTTTGATCAGACCAGAGAAGGATATTGGTAGGAGACTATTGTTGACCATCCTCAGTGTTTTCCAATGGCAGCCTGCCTCCCTCCCCTCACCAAATAATTGCTCTTTGACACAAATAGTTTCTCATCAAATAACTGCCTTATCACGGGAGAACTTAAAGAACCTTGCTGGCTTTGTTTGCAGAGTGGCCTCCAGAACAAAGTTTTTCGAGACAGCTTCCCGGAGGACAAGCAGGTAAGAGATGCCAGGAACTAGAGTGCTTTCACACACACACACACACACACACACCCTGCACCTCAGCACAGAAGTGACCCTCTAATCACAAGTGGGCAGCGCAGGCAGGAGGCCCCCATCTGGTTCTTTCCTAGACTTCAGTAATCCTGGGTAACACAGATGGTTTCCAGCCAGAACACTGCATCTAAGCAAACCAGACTTTGGGGCCTTCACAGTCTAGATCTGAATAACAATCTAGATCTGGATCTGAATTTTGTACCTTGAGCTCACATCTGCTTGGTAATAAATATTTCTTTGGATCACTGTGTTGATGTGAGTTCAGCTCTAAGCCAGTGTATTGGATGTTGTGTTGTATTTCACAATACCCAGTACCTGAAAAGCTTAGGATCATCAAAAAGATGAGACTGATTGCTTCCTTGAATCTGTCCTCTTGGAAGTGCAGAGTATAACCTTCTTATACAAGATTAGACATTAAACTGACACTACACATAACGGTTTTCAGTTGGAACTCCACTGTTAATGAATATGATGGCTTTGAAGTCAGCGTCAGATCCTCGGGACAGGATGGGGTGGCAGTGTTTTGAATTAGATGCAGTTCACTCTTTCTTGCTGCTGTAAATTTAGTTCTGAGCAGTACCTGTACATGCAGGCTTCATCTCCCCATTCTCATAGATCACCAACACCACTGTTTGTTTTTTTGGCATGTACCAAAAGCACAATCATGGCTGTGTGTAGATCTTTGAGAGAGTGACAGATGGGGGTGGGGACCGGGTCTCTCTTAGCTACGCTTACAATTTCCTTGCCTAGTGTACTGAGCAATATACATTAACCTTGCCTGCCATCCCATTCCTCCTTGTAGATTCATGGCCCTGATTTTAGACTTGTTTATTAAATTGATTTTCTTTCTCTCCCTTCCCCTATCCCCTCACTCATAGCTCCTCATCACCGCAAGGCAGACTCCCGAGTGATGAGAGCTGAGGCTAAAGGTACGTGTCTGTCACAGAAAGCAACCAGCTGCATAATTTTAACCTGGCTTCAGCTGACAGGTTGAAAGGGAGGCCACTGGAGGTAGCTGGGAATTTGTAAGGAGAGACTGATTTTGGCCTCCTCTCACCTTCTCCAGCAGAAGACTGGGGAGGAGAGGTCATCAGAAGTGGCCCATTTTCTCTCTCCTGTTGCAGTGTAGCAGGGCAAGGTAGACCAGTGTTCCGTGGTTGCCATGTAATCCATGTTATTCCATGGTATGGATTCCACTGGCAGCTGCTGCAGAAGATAAGTGTGTGTTTGAGTCCTTATTGTGAGGGGCCACCCACAAAGTTCATGGCCAGGTGCAAACAACCCCAGAAATAGGGCGTGCTTGGTTCAGGCCTGTTTCTAAGGGTTAAATGATCAATGGGTATTTGCCACCACTAACTGTCTCACACTGTTCACCTGATTGTTTTCTTCTTTCAGGCTTTTATCCACCTAACCCTGGCTGGCTCCAGGAGATTTTCCCTGCTTCTGAAATGGACTCCCCTGCTCCCCAGACTGTTTCAATCTGCGTGATGTGATCCTGGAGTGCAGCTATCCTGTTGGACGCTGACTGTGGAGCATACCATTGTGAATAGTTCGTGCGGTTAAAAGAGAAGGGGATGAAATAGGAGGAAGACCCAGGCTTTGTCCCTGTTAAATTAAATGTTTGTTTTGGGCCATTTTGCAACAGCTCCCCTAGCTTCTGCCTTGGGACGCTTGTCAAGGACGCTTGTCATATCTAAGGAGAGTGATAAACCGTGAGTCTCACAGAGTGGTGAGAGCAGACCTAATCTACAGAACTGAGCGGAGGGCAGTCCAGGGAAGGAATAGGAGAGAGCACTGAAAGCAATTTGCTCTCCAACCCTTTGGAAATTCCACTCTGGAAAGACATTGAGCTTGGATGGATGTGCAGTCAAAATGCAAGTGACCAATACCCAGAGCTTGGGTACCTAGGTGTGACGAGCTGATATCCGAATCAGACCCTTTTGCTGTTGGAAACATCTTGCCATTGACATGTTGTTTTAAAAAAACTGTTTTGAGTGCTAAGTAAACCATATTGTGTTGTTTCAGTGGTTAAGGCATCAGTGTACATTACAAGAAAACTCTGTTAACCATATGGGTCCATGTCCTGGTTCCACTGCAGGCCAGTGTTCAGCCCAGCATACATATAGCTGTGCAATGTTCAGTCTTCCTACCTTCCCCCACAGACCTAAGGCAGCACCTTGCCCATTTCTGATCTTCCTTGCGTGCTGCAAATGTCCCCAAGCCATTCCCAGAAGCCAGTGTTCTGTTAGTCAGGTGCCTTTGTGGAGCTGCTCCCTGATTTCCCATTGCTTGGAAGAAGAGGTTACATGTTATTACAAACACCCTTCTGTAAAGTTAGTGGGTGTGACACCAAAGCAAACCTCCACGCCGTGTATTCCAGCTGGGCCTAGTGCACAAATACTGACTTGCCAAAGGACCACTGTAGAGCGTGCAATTCGCTGATGCTTTCAGAGCTGTCTTCGTCGCCTGTCTATGTGCAGCTAATGTGAAATCCTGCTTTATTAATGAATGTACTTCTGTTTTTTGTGGGAAATGACAGTGCTGTGTGAATGGTATGCCTGTTCCCTTAGATTGCAGTCCTGTGCTCACAGCTGGCAATCCCGGAGGTGTGCTTGTAGCAGTGGCAGATAAAGGTGGCTTTTAAAAAAGTGATGTAAACATTGATATTACATCATGCACATCAGTGTCTCTGGGCTTTCAGAGTGTGTGATCAGCCAATCCAGTTCCTCCATGACACACTTTTGTGATTAGAAGAAAATAACTATCAACGTTAAAAAAAGTAACAGTATCTTTAGGTACAGTTGTAAAAATGCACAAAGATAAGATGGCCCAGCTGCAAGTGTGCATAATGGAAACTGAGAGCTAGTGGTACGGTGCTTTCACCTGTATCAGAATTACACTAATCTTGTGGGGAATCTTCTCCAGAGTCTATGGACCAATTTTATCTGGTATCAGTGGACCTGCACCTTTTTAATCCAGGTCTGAATTTGACCCGGACTCTCTCTCCAAGGATGGAGGACACAAAATCACCATTCTGCCACCAAGAATTTAGCCACCATTTTGGCCACAACTCTCAAAAGAGAGAGAGAGAGAGAGAGAGTGTGTGTGTGTGAGAGAGAGAGATATCAGACAATATTTCCAAACATGCCCTCTAATTTTGGGGGCCCAGTTTTGAGACATCGGGGGCCAAAATTCCTGGAATCAAACAGAGCTGCAAATGCTCAGCAGCATTAAAACCCAGCCCCCAAGTATCTAAATATTAATCACTCAAAACCAGAGCCACCCAGAATCTGAGGCCCTTCTGAAAATGTACTATTAATCATTCTTCCCAGCACTGCAACTGTACTGATAAATCTTCTGTATGCAGAAGGAAATAAAGAAACAGAGCCAGATTCATTGTCTTGTAGAAGATATCTGTGGTATGGTTTGGGGGGATGTAGTGAGTCGGTGTGGCTCCCCTCCTGTCCAGAAGAGGGAGCCCACGTGCCGGCACCAGAGTGGGTGGGACCACCACCGCCTGTCCCCGCCCCCCGGAAGTCAAGGGGCGGGACAGGAAGTATAAAGGCCGGCCGCCTGAGCCCAGTTGGAGTCCAGCCACCGCAGGGAGCAGACGTGCGGCCGGGAGCTCCTGGCCGGGAGACCGTCGAAGACCGGGGCTTGGACCCTGGCTGGCCTGAGCTACCCCGGGCCCGCTACGAAGAGGAGCCACCGGAGCCCGGTCACGCCGGCCACTGGGAGAACCCCTGGGAACAGGCCCCCACTAACCCTGAGGGTGAGACGGGACCCGAACCCCTTCCCCCCTGCTGCTATCCAGAGGAGCCGCCTGAGGACCCTTGGCCAGACTTCCCGGCAGAGCTACCAGACTTGCCGCCGAGCCCGGGCAGAGAGGAGCCCATGCAGGTGGACTGGCCCGATCCCGGCGCAACGACCGAGGTAGGCTTTGAGGGGGATTACGGAAGTGGCCCGGGGATAGCCGACCCCGGTCCGGCTGCCACTGAATGTGAGCCTATGTCAGTGTGTTGCGGTCTGGATACCCCACTGACCAGCAGCGGCAACACCCGCTGTTAGGGCCCCGGGCTGGAACGCAGTGGAGTGGGTGGGCCTGCGTTCCCCCCTGCCACCCCCCACTCACGGGTGGCAGGCATCCCCCTCATCCGACACTCGGCTACAGAGAGCCTAGGCGTGCCTTGCCTGGCCTCTGAACTGTTTACTCGCTCAGCCCCTGCAACCAGGGCCTGAGCTCACCTGTGTTGGCCCGCCCTGATCCAGGGCCTGGCCTCTGAACTGCTTACTCGCTCAGCCCCTGCAACCAGGGCCTGAGCTCACCTGTGTTGGCCCGCCTTGATCCAGGGCCTGGCCTCTGAACTGTTTACTCGCTCAGCCCCTGCAACCAGGGCCTGAGCTCACCTGTGTTGGCCCGCCCTGATCCAGGGCCTGGCCTCTGAACTGCTTACTCGCTCAGCCCCTGCAACCAGGGCCTGAGCTCACCTGTGTTGGCCCGCCCCGATCCAGGACCGGGCCTCTGAACGGCTTACTCGCTCAGCCCCTGCAGTCAAGGGCCTGAGCTTTAACTGTGGTTGCTCCGACTCTGCACTAAAGAGCCGGAGTGTTGGGACTAACGGACTACTTGTTTCCCCAGCAGTGAGTCGGTGTGGCTCCCCTCCTGTCCGGAAGGGTCGAGCCCCGACCAGAACCTACCACAGGGGACAAATTGCTATTTGTTAATGGGAAAAAGAACACGACCCAGCAGAAGAGGTTTGTTTTTCAAATTTCTATTTAATGCTAAACAATGGTGGGTAGCAGTGAATGAACCACACTTCTCTCTGTCCTGTGCTCTTTTTCTCCATAAGCACAGTTGATGCTGGGATGAGTGTGACATGGCTTTAATATGTAAGGTCCTGTAGATGAGGGTTTGAGGGACATTTCCTCATGTCTGTGACCATGAGCAAAGCAACTGGAAGAAAGCTGGGGATTCAGCACTGCTGTTCTGAATTTTAAGGTGCCTTGTGACATCAACCATCTGATCTATTTTGTATTGTAAAAAAGGTTAGATTAGTTGTGATGTTCAAGTTTCCATGAAGTAAAAACCCAGGACACATGTCCTTCAAAGTGTCGGTGCTCTCCCTTTTTTTAATTACATGAAATGTATTTAAACATTGTTAGCCCTCCAGATGGTATGTGAGCCAGTCCCCATCAGATACCTAATGTCTCTGCACATTCTGACGTGGATCACAGAAAGTGGAAATGGAGCAGACCTAACAAGCCCCATCTAGTCCATCTTCCTACCGTGTTGGTTCCTATTTGTCCCTTTACTAATGCAGTGTCCAGTCTAGTAGAGAAGTCCCAAATGCTGATTTTTCCCAAGTCCAATAGGAAAATGTTCTACATTTCAGAAGGGTTTGGTTTGATTTTTCCCTGTTATTTCCTATGAATTCTTTCCTTAATTTCATTGGACATAATTCCTAAATCAAGCTATAAATAATTCCTCTTCCTCCTAGGGTGGGTATAATACAACTGGATGAAAACAACCGAATGGTTTGACCTTTAACTGAATGTGGCAGACGCCACTAGTGAATTCTGTGCTCCCATTTCACATGCAGACCAAGCCGGGGGGAGGGGGAGGTGTACAGGTCACCACAGTGTGTGAGAGGGGAGAGGAGTGGTGTTAGCACTCACCTAGAACCCAGCCAAGATCAACATTGACTGTTAATTTTGTAAGATGACCAAATTCCAGTGCCATGCAGTGAAAGCTAAAACAGAAAAATGCATTTCTGCTCTACCATAGACCCTTTAATAGCTGTGAACTGGTAAGGGGGCATTAGGTTCAAACAGCTCCCGGAAACAGAGGAGCAAAGACACAAGGGTGATGTTTGTGTGTGTATGAAACTGCTCCCCTCCCATAGCTAGCACCCGGTGGAACATCCACTGCAAGGGGCGGGTTTTCCTTAGCAAAGGGCTTTTCATTTCATCTGGGAAAGTTTATAACTAGAGATGGTCCTGAACCAAAAACCGCAGATCTGCTTGTGTATGAACTTTGGATCCTGCTTTTAACTGGGAGCCGCACGCTGCTCTCTGCTTGCAGCCTTTTTCTTATGCTGTGCGCGGTTTGCCTTTTTCTTTGGTTACAGTGGGCAGCTGCAGTCAACCATGGTGTCCTTCAGACATCATTTGCCCCATTGAGCCCTGCAAGGGGATACACTAAGTGATGCTTCATCTTGCTAAGGAAAACCACTAGAGCATTAGAATTAGCCAATTGCAGTGAGGAGCTAGTTTCCACCCACTGCTCCACATTGGGCTGACTTATAGCATGTTTCTCCTTTATTTATTCACTCAGAATCGCCAGAAACCATTGCTTCACATGCCTCAGGCAGGGAAGTTGTGGGCAGATTCTAAGAAGCTGACTTGTATGAAGGAAGATGGAAGACTGAGAAAATGGGCCACAGCCAAATACCCATCTCCAAACCTCTCTCCTTTTTGGTGCAAAGGCTAAGAGTGGGGGTGACCAACAAGGGTGCATCATTTGCAGGAAGTGCCACAGGAGACATGGGATGCATTTAAAAGTTGTGTGATAATGGGCCAATAGCTGAAAATATATAGAGCTATAAAACCTCTATCATCAGCGCCATTTGACCCACAGCCAGTACTTGCCAACATAATGATTAAATAAAATTAAATAAGATCCAACACTGTTACACTAAGAAGAAAGAAGACTTCTGGAGACTGGGTTTTTATAGTATTTTAATTTTTAGTTGTGGCTCTAGTAATAAGGGAAAACAGAACTATTTCCTTTGTTGGATGACAATTGAATACATATCTGGAGCCTAATTTTGCTCTTGGTCACAGCTGTGGGATTTCACTGGATTTCACCTTTTAATACTTAAATCTTCCATTGCTGTTAATTTTTACAATAAGCTCATTTGTCTAGCTGGGTCTGTGCAGTTGTTAGCGAGTACATGCGTGCATTGGGGTTCTTAATGCCAGCGTCCAGCACACTCAAGGCAAGTACCTATGGGCTGGTGAAGCCACACCCTCTTGTGAAGGAGTATTACTGAGTGACAGCCTTTATGTTGTCTAGTATTTAAACTAAGTTTGCCTTGTTTAACCTCAGACCACTGATTCTTGTTCTAGCTCCTTTTTCCCTCTGGCCTGCAACTGTTGTTCAATTCTTTTCTCTCATATCTGTTGTCCTGTTTGGATTGATGCTAATTTTGCACTATTACAAACATTTTTTTTCCAGTTCCGGGAATTTTGGTTTATTTTGCTAGAATGGCCCCTCCTGAAGACAAAGCACCTCTCCACGTTCAAAGAGAGGCCCGACACCGGCTGTAGAGCCATGACTGAGGAGCAGAAAAAGCAGAGGGCAGCCTGAAAGGCCAGGAGACCATCCTAATGGTTGTGAGAATAAGGGATGGGGAGCAACAGCTACTAAAATGAGGAAGCTCAGGTGACAGTGGGCGAAGCATGTCTCTGGAAGAGGGACTTTTATGAAAGAATGCACAGAGCAGCAAGAGTTGTTAGTATTCATGCTAGCTGTAGGATCGAACGCCTAGAACTGTTTCTGCCTTCTGACTCTGCTGTTAATGTCATTTGGCTTTAAGGTTCTGTAAAGTCTCCCAAACCCACAGGGCATTGATTGTGAAGGCTTTTACCCAACAGTGTATGGAGTCTGCACTATCGATGACTTGGGAAGGCTCAGTGCTGGGAAGGTAAGAACGGAGGTAGAAATAGCTAATAAAACAAGTCCCCCGGGTGATTGGCAAGGAGCTGCATGGAGCAGTCGTTCCTTTGAAAGGTTCAGCCCATGCTCCAAGGGGTTGCTGCTGGGGAGGTGTCCTTTGCTGCTCGCCTTGGTGTGTGCACTCATTTCACAGTGTGCTCCACTGAATCTGAATCCTTCCCATGCTGGCAGACCTCCTTCAAGACACAAACAAGGCTCAGCCAGCCCTGTCTATCCTATTGGCAAGTTTTACTCATGCCCTCTGGTTAGACAGCAGGGTCAGATTCTGGCCAACTTGTCTCAGGCTTGCGAATTCATGTTCTTTCTTAATCATCCTTATTAGGAAGCAAACATATGAGGCCAGTGTGAAAGGAGGGGCTCAGGTCTCTGACAGCCCCCGGGTGTTCAATCAGTTCTCTGATTTTTATCTAGGGAAACCTGTAAATAATTTCCATCTGCCTCTTTCATCTGTGTGTACAGAAAGGGCACGATGAGACGGCGGCAGGGAAACTTCAAACGGCATCCTGGGAAGGCTTCGCCAAAACATGTTTCATGAGACTTAGTGCCCCATGCAGCTGCAGAGAATTAGCTTGGTCAGAGCTCCTTGCAGTCTTTCTAAATCATTGCCTCTAGTTCCTGTAATAGTATCTGGCATTTCCATTGTGCCTGACAGCTTGACAGAGCCCCAAATAGTTCATAAGTTTTGTGTAGCAATACATGCAGCCACCACTGAAGTGCAGCCATTTCTAGGGCAGAACACAGTGTCTTTTTTAACAGCATGCAGGAACATTACACAACAGTTGAGTGCAGCAAGTGAAGATGTGGTTGGGGTAATAGTAGCTATTCTCCATCCTGCATTAGCTCACATGCAGCCTGGGACATTATAACCTGCTTATTGTGGTAGGGATTGTTGGCTGGGATATCAGTTATCCCCAACATTCTTCTGAAATGTTCCCTTGGATCTTCCACCTAACCAGTGACTGGAGGCAGATGTGACCTCAGTTCAATGTCTCAGCTGAAAGTGGCATCTTTGACTCAGAAGCAATCAAATGCCACCAGGCACAGGATAACTACTAGGCCTGGTGCACAACTTGAACCCATGATTTTCCAGCCCCAGGGCTGGCTCCAGGCACCAGCCTACCAAGCATGTGCTTGGGGCGGCACCTGGAGGGGGGCGGCACTCTGGACGGGCTCTCCGCCCTCCCCCGGCACTCCGTCCGGCTGGGGAGAGCGGGGCCGCAGCCGGGCTCTCCGCTCTCTCCCCGGCGTTCCGGCCGCCGGGGAGAGCGGAGCCACGGCGGGCTCGCCGCCCTCCCCTGGCACTCCGGCCCGTCAGGGAGAGTGGGGCCCTGGCTGGGCTCGCCGCCCTCTCCCCGGCACTCCGGCTGCCGGGGAGAGCGGAGCCGCGGCGGGCTCGCCGCCTTCCCCTGGTGCTCCGGCCGGTCGGGGAGAGCGGGCCCACATCCGGGCTTGCTGCCCTCCTCCCGGCGCTCCGGCCAGCCGGCGAGGGCGGGGCCATGGCCAGGCTCGGCGCCCTCCCCTGCTACGCTCCCCGCTGGGAGGCCGGGGGCGGCGGGAGGCTTTTTTGCCTGAGGCGGCAAAAAAGCCAGAGCCGGCCCTGTCCAGCCCAAAGGCATGCGCTGTCAAATGGGCTGGTCTTATACTGACTAAAGCAGGGATCGGCAACGTTTGGCATGCGGCTCACCAGAGTAAGTACCCTAGCAGGCCGGGCCAGTTTATTTACCTGCTGACGTGGCAGGTTCGGCCGATCGTGGCCCCCACTGGCCGCGGTTCGCCCTCCCGGGCCATTGGAGGCGGCGGGAAGCAGCGCGGGCGAGGGATGTGCTGGCCACAGCTTCCCGCCACCCCCATTTGCCCAGGATGGCGAACCGCGGCCAGTGGGGGCCGCGATCGGCCGAACCTGCCACGTCAGCAGATAAATAAACTGGCCCGGCCCGCTAGGGTGCTTACCCTGGCAAGCCGCGTGCCAAACATTGCCGACCCCTGGACTAAAGGATGGTTCAAGACATATGCCTTGTTTGAGCCTTTTTCCACCCCAGACTATATGTCTGTGCTTCTTTTTCATGCATCAATTGGCATGTCTGCGTCTGGCTATTTTATATTTCCTGTACCCTATTATAACAAACCACCAACTATTTTCCTATGGCCACAGAATTCTATGGTCCCTTTAAAGAGCCTGCAGCATTCAAGACCGCAAATATGATTCAAAGATGTCTGCCTGGGCCTTTTCCGCCAGTAGTAGGATTTACTGTGGTGCTCCTCGTGACAGCCTCTCAGAGAGTTATTACAAGAGGAAAATGATTGTGCAGCTACCGAGTCTGCACTGAAGCATCGGTCTTTTCCCAACTGAACTCCTGCATGTGGCAATGGCCTGTAGGCACGTACAAATAGTATATTTTCTCCCTGAATTCTTGTATTCAGCTGTCAGCACGTTATGTTCAATGTTTCCTTTGCTTTGCTCGTGACACATTTCAAATGAAATGGTTTTCTGCTTTCCAGTTGAGACAGCCTGGCTTAGTAACGTGATGCAGTAGTGCACTGTACCCTGCCACAAACGAATGCTGCAAATGGCACCCTATGGGGACTATTGTAGAAAACTACTCCCAGCCCTGCTGAGTCATTGATTATAACTGAAGGTGTATATGGAGCAGACAGTTAGTCAATGCACTAAACCTTCCCTTTGAAGGCAGGGTTCAAATCCTTGGTTAGGTCCTAAGCAGTCTCAGTCAAATAAATAATGGGCATGCTACCAGTCTGGTCGAGATTAGCATTATTTGCTATGGAGTAGCCTAGGGCTAAACGAGCAGTGGGTGCTGCCGGGCATCATTGAAATGCATTGGTGGAACTATTTTGAACTGTAATAACAGGGAGTATTGAAGCTCAAGATGAAGGTTTATAGGCAATAGTTTGTTTGGGGATGGAGTAAACTGGTCACCAGGGTTGCAAGAGCAGGGGTACTGCAGTCAGGATTAGATGGAATTGCAGCTGGGAACTTAGGGACTGGAATTTAAAGGGGATGTTGTAGGTCAGGAGAAAGGTGCTTTGGCAAAAACGTATAGGCAGAAGGAGAATGCTGGTGGTCAAGCCTGACCTAGAGCGCAGGAGTGAGAGAGCAGATTTTGCCACTTATCCAGATGAAATTTCCCTGGTGAGATGAGAAGCTAAAATGGCTCTTGATATATTTCTCTGAGTTTCTCATCACGTTCTATTTTACCATCTTTGTTTTACAAAATGAGCCATTTGTAACCACAGCTGCCATGGATGCACATTTGAGCTTGGCAGTGAATTTTGTCTTGTGATTCAGCTGGAAGTCTGTAAAGCAGAAATAGTTTGAATTCTGAACTAATGAAAGTTCTTGAACAAAAAAAACAAACAACAAAAAATACCCCAGGAAAAACAAAGCCACACCCTGTTAGGTTTACGTGGGGATGTAATGCAGCTAGGCTCTGCGGCATTATCACCAACATGCAGACATACACACGTACACACAGAGACAGACATAACTTCCCAGCAAGCAAAGGGAGCATGTAGAATGACACAAATCAGCTGCTTTACTTTCACTAGCCTGAGACCTGCCTCACAGTCATTAGCGTTCTTATATTTTCACCTTTTATGAGCCCCTTGTATCTGTGGAAAATGTTGAAAATAATCTTTTTATGAGCCACATGCATTATTGGTTCCAAAATAGAAAAGCCTTTGATTAAGATGCAGGAAGGCTTTCATTCTAACCTTCTATTTTCCCTTGTTCATAATGTTCTGAAAAAATCTCTTTTTGGGCTGGGATTTTTCCATTTATGCCCTGAGACCACAAATGTTTCAGGGAAGGAAACCTACTTTTTTCTTTCCTCTAGCCTCCCTACTGAGCCATACCATGTAGCACCTACAGCATTGTACATAATTAGCAATAGTGCTGGGATCTCAAACAATGGCGAATGTATTTGTTTTGTAAAAGTTTGAGGTAAATGTGTTTAGCTGTTTTTTGGGTGTCCGAGTAGGCAAAGTGCTTTGCAGACTACAAAGGAGATTTTATTTATGTATTTACACACAGATAACTCATTAAAAAGATAAATTTTTAAAGTTGGTGCTTCACACGTGACTAGTCCTCAGAGAGGCATATCCAGTGAGTGAGCTAGGAGTGGGCAAAGGGACATTTAAAAAGATAACTGTATAAATAATTAAAAATGGGGTTTACGTATGTGCTGCAACAGTGTTTAAGACTGGCACAAGAATCCACCAACATAAGAACGTATCAGAATGGCCATGCTGGGTCAGACATCAATGGTCCATCTAGCCCTGTCTTCTAACCTTGGCTAATGCCAGATGCTTCAGAGAGAATGAACAGAACAGGGCAATTTATCAAATGATCCATCCCTGGCATCCACTCCCAGCTTCTAGCAGTCAGTGGTATAGGGACACCCAGAGCATGGGGTTGTATCTCTGACCATCTTGGCTAGTAGCCATTGATAGATCTATCCTCCATGAACTTATCTAATCCTTTTTTGAACTCTGTTATACTTTTGGCCTTCACAGCATCCCCGGGCAATGAGTTCTACAGGTTGATAGTGCGTTGTGTAAAGAAATACTTCCTTATGTTTGTTTTTAACCTGCCACCTATCAATTTCATTGGGTGATACCTAGTTCTTGTGTTATGTGAAGCTGTAAATAACATGTCCTTATTCATTTTCTCCACATCATTCATGATTGTATAGACCTCCATCATATCCCCCTTTATCCCTCTGTTCTAAATGGAACAATCCAAATCTTGTAAAATATCTCCTCATATGTAAGCTGTTCTATATCCCTAATCATTTTTTGTTGCCCTTCTCTGTCCCTTTTCCAATTCTAATATATCTTTTTTTGAGATAGGGTGACCAGAACTGCACACAGTATTCAAGATGTGGGCATATCACGGATTATGTAGTGGCATTATGATATTTTCTGTCTTATTATCCCTTTCCTAATGGTTCCTAATGTTCTGTTGGCTTTTTTAACTGCTGCTGCACATTGAGCAGATGTTTTCAGAGAACTATCCATGACTCCAAAATCTCTTTCTTGAGCGGGGTAATAGCTAATTTAGACCCCATGATTTTGTATGTATAGTTGGGATTATGTTTTCCAGTGTGCATTACTTTGCATTTATCAACACTGAATTTCATCTCCCATTTTGTCACCCAGTCACCCAGTTTAATGAGATGCCTTTGTAACTCTTCACAGTCAGCTTTGGACTTCACTATCTTGAGCAAACTTTGCTGCCTCACTGTTTACCCCTTTTTTCCAGATAACTTATGAATACGTTGAACAGTACAGGTTCCAGTACATACCCTTGGGAGACACCACTATTAACCTATCTGGATTTGGAAAACTGACCATTTATTCCTACCCTTTGTTTCCTATCTTTTAACCAGTTACTGATCCGTGAGAGGATCTGCCTTCTTATTCCAGAACTGCCAACTTTGCTTAAGAGCCTTTGGTGAGGGACCTACTCACAAGTTCTCTGAAAGTCCAAGCACATGTTTGTTGACCCCCTCAGAGAATTCTATTATATTGGTGAGACATGATTTCTCTTTACAAAAACCACATTGATTCTTCCCCAACAAACTATGTTCATCTATGTGTCTGATAATTCTGTTCTTTACTATAGTTTCAACTAGGACTGTCATTTAATCAGTTAACTCACGTGATTAACTCAGAAACATTAACTGCAATTAAAAAATTAATTGTGATTAATCAGTTTTAATCACACTGTTAAATAATAGAATACCAATTGAAATTTATTAAATATTTTGGATGTTTTTCTACATTTTCATATATATTGTATTCTGTGTTGTAATTGAAATCAAAGTGTATATTAGTTTTGATTATAAATATTTGCACTGTAAAAATGATAAACAAAAGAAATAGTATTTTTCAATTCACCTCATACAAGTATTGTAGTGCAATCTCTTTATTGTAAAAGTGCAACTTACAAATGTAAAATTTTTTTGTTATATAACTGCACTCAAAAACAAAACAATGTAAAACTTCAGAGCCTACAAGTCCACTCAGTCCTACTTCTTGTTCAGCCAATCGCTAAGACAAACAAGTTTGTTTACATTTACAGGAGATAATGCTGCCCGCTTCTTATTTACAATGTCAACTGAAAGTGAGAACAGGCATTTGCATGGCACTTTTGTAGCCGGCATTGCAAGGTATTTACGTGCTAGATATGCTAAACAGTCATATGCCCCTTTATACTTCGGTCACCATTCCAGAGGACATGCTTCTATGCTGATGACACTCATTAAAAAGATAATGCATTAATTAAATTTGTGACTGAACTCCTTGGGGGAGAATTGTATGTCCCCTGCTCTGTTTTACCCCCATTCTGCCATATATTTCATGTTATAGCAGTCTCGGATGATGACCCAGCACATGTTGTTCCTTTTAAGAGCACTTTCACTGCAGATTTGACAAAACACAAAGAAGGTACCTGTGACGTTGTGCAGTCTATATGGTTTTATAAAAATATAAGATTAAAAATATAAGTGAGTGTAACGTAACTGGGATATGCTTCATGCAAAAGGTCTCTTGTAAGGTATCATTACAAAGCTTATAATCTACTGAGTATGATCATCTGATTTGTATAAATGTACCACTCTTGTATCTAAAACTAGAAATATAAAATGTAACTCTGAGGGCCTTTTGTAATTGTGTAAAGTGTGGACCATTAATGATGGTTTGGAATCTTGATGACTCCCATTGTCTGCAGATGGCTGTATTTACCTGTGAGTCTTCCTGTATATGTGTGTGCTGGCAAGTGAGTAATGAAGTCTTGCAGTGACGTGTGATCATGTCACCTGAACTGGAATCCATCTTTAACCTGGTGCTTTTCCAGTGGGGGGGGGGGTGGAAACCCAGAGGGACAAAGGGTTCTTGCCTTATGCAAAAGATATATAAAGGGGGGAAGAGAACAGAGAGGGAGAGGAGCCATCATGAAGAATCCCCTAGCTACCACCTGAGCTGCAACAAGAGCAGTACCAGGGGAAGGAATTGTGCCCAGGCCTGGAAGGTGTCCAGTCTGAGAAAAAACTTACTGAAGCATCTCTGAGGGTGAGATTATCTGTATTCAGTTTGATTACGCATAGATTTGCGCATTTTATTTTATTTTACTTGGTGACTTACTTTGTTCTGTCTGTTACTACTTTGAACCACTTAAATCCTACTGTCTGTATTTAATAAAATCCACTTTCTATTTAGTAATTCACTCAGAGTATGTATTAATACCTGGGGGAGCAAACAACTGTGCATATCTCTCTATCAGTGTTATAGAGGGCGAACAATTTATGAGTTTGCCCTGCATAAGCTTTATGCAGGGTAAAACGGATTTATTTGGGTTTAGACCCCATTGGGAGTTGAGCATCTGAGTGCTAAAGACAAGTGCACTTCTGTAAGCTGTTTTCAGGAAACTTGCAGCTTTGGGACAAGTGATTCAGACCCTGGATCTGTGTCTGGAGCCAGACGGGAGTGTCTGGCTCAGCAAGACAGGGTGCTGGAGTCCTGAGCTGGCAGGCTTTGCACATCTGGTGGCAACTCCCAAGGGGGTTTCTGTGATCCAACCCGTCACAGTACCAATGTGAGATTTCTATAGATAGCTACAGCACTGGACCCAAGGTTTAAGAATCTGAAGTTCCTTCCAAAATCTGAGAGGGACAAGGAGTGGAGCATGCTTTCAGAAGTCTTAAAAAAGCAACACTCCGATGCGGAAACTATAGAACCCAGACCACCAAAAAAAAATTTCAACCTTCTGCTGGTGGCATCTGACTCAGATTACGCAAATGAACATGCATTGGTCCACACTGCTTTGCATTGTTATTGATCAGAACCTTTGATCATCATGGACGCATGTCCCCTGGAATGGTGGTTGAAGCATGAAGGGACATATGAATCTTTAGTGCATCTGACACATACATATCTTGCAACGCTGGCTACAACAGTGCCATATGAACACCTGTTCTCACCTTCAGGTTATATTGTAAACAAGAAGCGGGTAGCATTATCTCCTGCAAATGTAAACAAACTTGTTTGTCTGAGCAATTGGCTGAACAAGAAGTAGGACTGAGTGGACTTGCAGGCTCTAAAATACTGAGTGGACTTGCAGGCTCTAAAATTTTACATTATTTTGAATGGAGGTTTTTTTTTGTACATAATTCTACATTTGTAAAATCAACTTTAATGAGAAAGAGATTGCATTACAGTATTTGTATTAGGTGAATTGAAAAATGCTATTTCTTTTGTTTTTTTACAGTGCAAATACTTGTAATCAAAATATATATAAAGTGAGCACTGTACACTTTGTATTCTGTATTGTAATTGCAATCAATATATTTGAAAATGTAGAAAACATCCAAAATATTTAAATGAATGTTATTCTATTATTGTTTTAATAGTGTGACTAATCATGCGATTAATCGCAATTAATTTTTTTAATCTCTTGACAGCCCTAGTTTCAACCAATTTGCCTGGTATCATTTTAGACTTACTGGCCTGTAATTGCCAGGATCATCTCTGGAGCCTTTTTTAAAAATTGGTGTCATGTTAACTATTCTCCAGTCATCTGGTACAAAGGCTGATTTAAGTAATAGGTTACATCCCACAGTTAGTAGTTCAGCAATTTCATATTTGAGTTCCTTAAGAACACTTGGTTGAATATCATAAGGTTCTGGCGACTTATTACTGTTAAATTTATCAATTTATTCCAAAACCTCCTCTTACTGACACCTTAGCCTCGGACAGTTCCTCAGATTTGTCACCTAAAAAGAATGGCTCAAAGAATGGATGCAAAGAATTAATTTAGCTTCTCGGCAATGGCCCTGTCTTCCTTGAGTGCTCCTTTAGCATTTTGATTATCCAGTAGCTTCTGATATACTTAAAAAAAATTGATGTTACTTTTTGTGTCTTTTGCTAGCTGTTCTTCAAAGTCTTTTTTGGCCTGTTTTCTTATACTTTTACACTTGCTTTGCCAAAGTGTATGCGCCTTTCTATTTTCCTCATCAGGATTTGACATCTAATTTTTAAAAGATGTCTTTTTGTATCTAACTGCTTCCTTTACTCTGCTGTTTAGCCATGGTGGCATTTATTTGGTCCTCTTACTACTTTTTTTTTTATTTGGGGTACACATTTAGTTTGACCTCTATTATGGTGTTTTTAAAAAGTTTACATGCAACTTGCAGGGATTTCACTCGAGACTGTTCCTTTTAACTAGCCTCCTCATTTTTGTGTAGTTCCCCTTTTTGAAGTTAAATACTACTAGAGAGGGTTTCTTTGGTATTTCCCCCCTACAAGGATGTTAAATTTAATTACATGGTAGTTGCTATTACCAAGCAGTTCAGCTATATTCACCTCTTGGACTAGATCCTGTGCGCCGCTTAGGACTAAATCAAGAATTCCTTCTCTTCTTGTGGGTTCCAGGGCTAGCTTCTCCAAGAAAAAGTAATTAATGTATAAAAATTTTATCTCTGCATCACGCCCTGAGGTGACATGTTCCCAGTCAGTATGGGGATAGTTGAAATCCCCCATATTATTGTGTTTTCTGTTTTTATAGCCTTTGTAATCTCCCTGAGCATTTCACAATCACCATCAGCATCCCGGGCAGGTGGCTGGTAGTATATTGCCACCCCTATACTCTTATTATTCAAGCATGAAACTTCTATCCACAGAGCCTCTATGGAACTGTTTGATTCACTTAAGATTTTTACTATATTTAATTCCATGCTTTCTTTCATCTGTAGTGCCACTTCCTTACCAATGCAACCGACTTGGTCATTCCTGTGTATTTTGTACCCTGGTGTTACTGTATCCCACTGATTATTGTTGCTTCACCAAGTTTCTGTGATGCCTATTATAGCAATGGCCTCATTTAATACCAGGCATTAAAGTTCACCCACCTTAGTATTTAGTCTTCTTTCATTTGTATACAAGCACGTAAAATTTTTCGATATTTAGCTGCCTGCCTTCACGTAAGGTAATTGAATGGAACTCTTTTTTGTTTGACTGTTTCTCTTGAATTCCTAGTTGTATTTTATCAACTTCTATCCTCTCCTTTCTACTAGGATATAGAGGATCTCCTTTAATAAATCATCCCCTAAGGGATTTGTCTGTCCAGACAGTGTGCTGTTCCGCACCTGTTGGCTTTCCACCAGATCTTAGTTTAAAAACTCCTCAATGACCTTTTAAACTTTACATGCTAGCAATCTGGTTCTGTTTCGGTTTGGATGGAGCCCATCCTTCCTGCTTTCCCAATAAACCTAACGCCCTCTTTCCAACACCACTGTCTCATCCAGACATTAAGACCCTGTAGTTGTGCCTGTCTAACTGACCCTACATGTGGAACTGGAAGCATTTCAGAGAATGCTACCATGGCAGTCCTGGACTTTAATCATTTACCTAGCAGCCTAAATTTGGCCTCCAGGACCTCTCTCCTACCTTTGCCTAAGTCATTAGTACCCACGTGTACCATGACCACCGGCTCCTTCCCAACTCTGCACATAAGCCTGTCTAGATGTCTCAAGAGGTCCGCAATCCTTACACCCAACAGGCAATGCACCATGCGGTTCTTTTGATCATCACAAACCCAGCTATCTATATTTCTAATAATCAAATCCCCATGGAAGTCAATAAGGACAAATGCAAAGTACTCCACTTAGGAAGGAACAATCAGTTGCACACATACAAAATGGGAAATGACTGCTTAGAAAGGAGTACTGCGGAAAACGATCTGGGAGTCATAGTGGATCACAAGCTAAATATGAGTCAACAGTGCAACATTGTTGCTAAAAAAGCGAACATCATTCTGGGATGTATTAACAGGAGTGTTGTAAACAAGACGTGAGAAGTAATTCTTCTGCTCTACTCTGAGCTGATTAGGCCTCATCTGGAGTATTGTGTCCAGTTCTGGGTGCCACATTTCAGGAATGATGTGGACAAATTGGAGAAAGTCCACAGAAGAGCAATAAACATGATTAAAGGTTTAGAAAAGATGACCTATGAGGGAAGATTGAAAAAATTTGGATTGTTTAGTATGAAGAAGAGAAGACTGATAGGGGACATGATAACCGTTTTCAAGCACATAAAAGGTTGTTATAAGGAGGAGGGGAAAACATTGTTTTTGTTAACCTCTGAGGATAGAACAAGAAGCAATGGGCTTAAATTGCAGCAAGGAAGGTTTAAGTTGGACATTAAGAAAACTGACAGGGTGGTTAAGCACTGGAATATTTTGCCTAGGGAGGTTGTGGAATCCCCATCATTGGAAATGTTTCAGAACAGGGTAGTCAAACACCTGTCAGGGATGATCTAGATCAGTGGTTCCCAAACTTATTCCGCCACTTATGCAGGGAAAGCAGGCTGGGCTGCTTTCTTTACCTGCCACGTCTGCAGGTTTGGCCGATCGTGGTGCCCAGTGGCGTGGTTCGCTGCTCCAGACCATTGGGAGCTGCTGGAAGTGGTGGCCAGAATGTCTCTCAGCCTGTGCCACTTCCAGCGGCTCCCATTGGCCTGGAGCAGCGAACCGCGGCCACTGGGAGTCGCGACCAGCCGAACCTGTGGACGCGGCAGGTAAACAAATTGCCCGACCCTCCAGGGGCTTTCCCTGCACAAGTGGTGGAACAAGTTTGGGAACCACTGGTCTAGATAATACTTAGTTCTGCCATGAGTGCAGGGGACTGGACTAGAATACCTCTCGAGGTCCCTTCCAGTCCTACACTTCTCTGATTCTATAATTACTATTACCTGTCTCTTCCTAATAACAGGGTTCCCCATCCCTGGGGAGGTGGCATCAGTGCAGAGGATACCATGACATCATCTGGAAGGATGGTCCCAAGTATGGGAGTGTTTCTCTCCATTCCAGCTTGATGTTCTCCTTGCCCAAGACTTTCATCCTCCTCAACAGCACAGAGGCTGTCAGACTGGGAGTGGGACTGCTCTGCTGTGTCCCGGAAAGTCTCATCTGTGTACCCCTCTGTCTCCCTTAGCTGCTCGAGTTCAGCCACTCTGGTCTCAAGAGCTTGTTCTCAGTCTCTGAGAGCCAGGAGGTACTTGCATTGAATGCACAAATGCCACCTGCCTACAAACCAGATAATCAGATATGTTGCATTCAGTGCAATAAACTGGATAGCCCCCACTCTGCTGCTGGATTTCTGTCTGAATTATTTGTACTCTTGTAGGGGTTGTTTGTGTTTTTTCTTTCTGTGTGAGTGTGTGTGTGTGTGTGTGTGTGTGTGTGTGTATTTGGAGCGGGAGGCAGTAGTTATTGGCCTAAGTTTAGAGAATGTTTATTAGGTGTATCCACACGGAGTTCATTGCAGGATGTAGCACATAAGGCCAGGTTGCTAGCTTGCTATAGTGCATAATATGTTTTCTTTTGGTTTGATTCATGTTATTTTGTTATCATATCTTATTATTAGTGAATCATAGTATTTTCTTAGGTTTTGTTTATGTTGAATGCCAGTTTATGGTATTCATAAAAGTTCTCCATAATAGTTGGCTGTAAATGCAAGTAATCTCCAGGCCTGTATCTAGTATTATTAGCTAGAGCAAGTTAGTATGAGTGTTTGCAACCTTTGGCATAGGTAAATGGCTTACCGGTCACCCCCCCTTTACTTTGGGGAACTGAATGGGGAACCAAACAAAGAACCGAATCTGTTTATCTTACATCTGGAGCGGACCGGTAACTGCAGGGAACACTGCAGGACATGGAAGTCATGCGTTAGGCCAAGGGTAACTGTTTCAGGAATGAGATAATCGATACTAATAAGTATGGGTAGGTCATAATACGTTAACCTATAAAGTAAGTGTACCTGAAGCTTTATGTGGGTGAGGAAATAAGACTTGTGCGTGGGAGGTTGGGCCTAGATTCTGGCAGTGGACAGTACTGGGACCCTATAAGAAGGCAAACAACCATACAGGAGGGTCACTTTTTCCTATCTTCTATCAAGCTATCAGCTCAGCTTTGCAAGACACCTTGGCTGCTCAACACTCAAACCTAATACCTATCAACTTGGGAAGCCTGGACCATCAAATTCATCAGGCATGCTAGAGACGAGGCTGGTCCTCTGTCTTCTACTACCTGGTCTTCAGGGAAGGGTGTGAATATGCTATCTTAAATAGTCTTTTAGAATAGAAGTGTTACCACCAGGGGGTCATAGATGCTGCCTGGGAAGAAGTTAAAGAAAAAAGAGCAATTGCCCGTACAGCCAACAGACATCGAGGCTGGTGAATATGTATCCATAAAGCCTATGGTAGAGAGATATCAGGAGGTAGATCATTATTATATCCTGCCTCCATCCCGAGAGGTGGAAAGTAATATGGAACCTGTTTCCACACCTCCACTCTGTGTTTTGTAACGTTTATGCTTCTTTCATTTATTTTAATAAAGATCTTAACAAGTTGATATTGTCCTCAGCACAATGTCCTTGCCATACACCCCGAGAGTCCTCTCACGATATTGAACTGTCTGTGTTCTCTATCCCTATAGCCTGAATTAGGACAAGAACCTAAAATGTCTTCTGATCAGATCAGTGGCAAGCCATAATAAACTAGCCCATAAATTCAGGTCAACATTTGGCGAGCCAGCCAGGAGTCTTGGTGTGTGTGGCAAGAACTTTAAAAGCTCACCTGAAGTAATAAAAGTCACAGAGCAAAGACTCTATGTGACTGAGTCACAGGGCACAGCATGCTAGTTCTCTCTTGACTGAATGTTTCTTGGCAGCAGTCCTGGTGATGCTTCCTCCTTTTCTTCTCTTGCAGCTTGAGTGTGTGTTTAACTGTTAAATGTCTGTTTTAGTGGCCAGATATTGGGAGTGTAATCTTGCAAGATAAGAAGTGATTTTAGTGGTTATACACGCAATAAGGGGCTTTTTGGGTTGATTATTGATAAAGCAGCAGCATTGGGCCCAATGACCCACATGAAATGGTAGCAGCAGAGTTGATTTATTTGCCCTGAGAGGCCATAGCAGCTCAGAACTTATACGGTTTGAGTTACCCTCGGCTCCCCCAGGCTGCGCCCTGATCTGTTTATTATCAGTAGTGCCCCGCTGTTTGGTAGGTCCCGACAGGGTTTTGCCTCTCTATCAGCTAATGTACATTAGCCATCGAGGAAAGAGAGGGATCTTGCCCGCACCCCTCTGTTTTTGGGACTTGTTTGAAGTATTATTGAGACCGGTCTGGGGTAGTATGAATGAAGGGATACCTTCAGATTTAGAGTTAAGAAATAGTTTGTTGTTATAGTGTTAAGGATTACCTTTTTTCTATTTTAGAGGTTACGTAATTTTATTCAGTGTAAAAGTGAGTGAGATAGAGGCGGCAGAGCCTGTAGAGGCTGCCTGCAGGATGGCGTTAGAAAACTTTGCCAAGAAGTATATTAAGGAACATGGAGGAGGTTTAGAGCAATTGAAAAACAGAGAGGCTTTCTCTGAGCATTGTAACCCATGGGGTCGTGTGAGACAGATGTTTGAGATCGAAGCAGAGAGGAAGAAAAGAAAGGCTAGAGAGGTGAAAGGGATTGCTATGGAGTGTCTGTTAATGGCATGTAGCATTCTAGGGCAGAAGTTGAATGCAAGAGTGGAGTTGCTTAGGAAAACACAGAAGGCTGTGGAGGAATAGGAAAAGGCAATTAAGGAGTTAAAAGATCTGTTAGACACCGCCTCAGAGGAGTGGGTAGTGTTTTTCCATAAGGGAAAGGATTTGGAAAAGAAGTTATAACGGAGCCAGTATCGTGCCCAGCAGGCATGTGAGGAAGCTTATAGATGGCAGAAATGAGCAACTGCTAGTTTAAAATTGCTGGACTGCTATAAATTAGACCATAGTCGGTTGCTGGATCGGCTCAAAGAGTTAGAAGGCAGTTGTGATTTATTAGAGAGAGGTAAGGCGAGACTCACAGTATTGGAATGTAGGGGAGAGACCACAGGAGTACCTGTAATGGCGAGCTCCTTGGTCCCGATGGAGAGAGCAGATGAAGAGGTGACCCCATATTGCAAAAGACATAGGAGAGATAGGAGATGAGTTAGCATTGGTCCCCATTCCCGTTGGGCTGGTGGAACCAACAGAAACTGATCAACCTGTGGGGCCAGTTACTAGAAGTAGAATGAGAGGGTTAGTCTACACAGATATGGTCCATGCAGAGGCAGAGACTCAGGAATAACCTGTTGAGTCAGAAAAAGAAGTTGGCAGTGGAGCAGCGGCAGCCAGTCTGCCAGCAAAAAGAGGAAGCCCTACTGAGGTGGTGCCAGAGGAGGAGGAGTTGAGTGAGCCTGATACTGTCATCCTAGGGGAGGACTCTAATGATGCAGAGGAAAAGTGTAAGGGAGATTATGAGGAAGTGATGATACCCCTCCCTTCTCCGTCAGCCTCCGCTATCAACTGAGCTGGAGGCAAGTGCCTTTGGAGGTTCAAATTGCTTGGGAAATGGCGTGTGCTGTTTTGGAAGTAGTACGGGCATCTAATGCTTGTGATACTGTGATGGGATCCCCAGGATGGAGCCTGGGACTGTGGGACCACTGTGCCCCCTTAATTCTCTCCAGCCTGGGCTGTCTCTCACAATTTCTTGCTAGTGACCAGCAGCAAACCCCTCCAGGTGCTGTTATCACTCAGCACAACCGCATGTGGAGATCCAACACCCAGCTAGGTTGCATGAATGCTCCCAGAGCCGCTCATAAATCACACAGAGAAAGGCATCAGAGCCAAATCCCCCCCCAGCTCCCAGCACTGTACCTCAGGAATATACCATCTTGCACTGTTCAAGATGAGCAATGTAGATTTATTAATTGGTTCACCACTTCATCAATGGAAAGTGGATATACACCAGCCTTTGCAAAACCTAAGCAGATTTGCCACACACTTCATACAAACTCACTGGTAAAGATAAACAGTAAAACAAATGTACTGACTATAAAAGATAAATTTTAAGTGATATGAAGTGATAGGCAAAAAGTCAGAGTTAGTTACCAAAAGAAATAAAATATAAGCATGCAGTCTAAACTCTCAACCCTATTAGACTGGGCAACATCTCAATAAAGCAGTTTCTCACCCCACTGGATATTGGAGTTCATAGTATACAGATTTCACCCTTGAAATCTGGGCCAGTCCCCTCAGTTGGACTCTTCAGAGTGTCCTTGTTGCTTGCAGCATAGGTGAGTGAAGGAGAAAGGCCCAGCATGTGGCCATTGTGTTCTGTTTTATAACCTCAGTCCCATGTGCTCTTGGGAAGCACAAGTCCAGGCATCTGGGTGGGCATTGCTGAGTCTCCAGGCAAAGTTGAGCAATTCCCCTGGTATGTCCTCATGCAGGTGAGTCATTGAATTGTAACTCCCTTGCTGGACAATGGCTGTTGATGGGCTGTTTCACACCCTGCCCAGGAGTTGGTTACTTTCCTTGCTGTTGCCTCTGGGGAGCTAATATCTGGCTGAATCCCCAATTTAAAGTATGTTTTAGTGACAACCATACAACATAATTCTCATAACTCTCATGTGCATTAATGATATACATATATGGATAGAGAAATGATTTTCAGCAGATCATAACCTTTCCCCTGATATCTTACAAGGCATGCTTTATATGCAAGATCACAATCATATATTAATGAGGAATATGGGGGTTATAGGGTGCTCCCCCAAGGTACAGAATGTCACAGATGCAATCATCACTAGGATTCAGGAGAGAGACAGAGCGCAACCCAGAGATGCTATTCCAGCACCCCCACCTAATGTGGTAGTACCATCCAATTCAGGAGGAGCAGCCTCTTCGGGGTCGCCAGCAACTATGGCAATCAGGTTGATTGCCAGCACAGCCTAGATCCCTTGAATTTTGGGGACTTCCTATAGCCCCTTGGTATGTGTTAGTGTCATCCCACGTGCCAGTGGAACTCCCACTCACACCTTTCCATGGTATGAGTGATGTTTCATTCCAGTATGAGAGTGCCTTTAACAGGTGGCATGGGAACTTTGAGGAATGCTACACTAATCATTTATATCCTAGCTTCCACCCAGGGGAAACATCTGATATTTTGGATGAAGGAAGTGCTGAGTTGTATAGGAGAAGGAGAGACTTCAGACACTGATTCCAATGGAAGCAGCTCAGACTCCCCAGATTTAGATTCCAATTGCCCATGGCAGTGGTCACAGATATTAGAACCCTGGACTTGGTGGCCAAACAAGTAGGAATTGGGATTCCCTCATGCCTCTGATTCTTATGGCATTAAGGGCAACTCCTGCTGCATCCAGTGATAAAACACCCTTTGAGGTTATGACAAGCAGAAATATGAGATTTCCAGAACACCTGATCTGGCACACCAGTGACACTCAATTGGAGGGAATCAAAATGGATACCTACCTGCAAAATCTGCAAGAACATTTAAATCAGGTCCATCTGCAGGTAGCCGCGAAATTGGGGAAATCCCGGCATGAGGCGAAGGCCTACTTTGTAAGATAACAACAACACTTGATCTCCAACCTCCCAAGTATTCTCTCTTTGGTTTTTGTCAAAGTGCTAGAACATGGGTTTTGTAATCGATGGATTCGACCCTTCCGAATCATCCATAAACTCAGTTTGGCAGTGTACAAGATTAGAGTAACAGGAGTCAAGCGAAATAGAGATAAAATCTACCACGCTAATCAGTCAAAGCTATATCGATCATCCAGGTCCCAGGAGCCGCTTGCTTCCCAGGAGCTAGGTGAATCGCTAAAATTGGAGTCCAGCGGATCAAAATCATGAAATGGACATTGAGATTGCTGATCTACTATTCCCTCATCTTTGCTGCTCAAGAATTTGGACTCAAATTTTGCAAAGGATACACCAAGCTGCACAGGATCAGGTGTTCGAACATTTAAAATGCAATGCACCTTCAAAAGGATCGAGCAAACCATCATCACCAATCAAGGCAATGAACTCACTTTAGCACTATAAACCAATTCATTGGCAAATGGTTCTGTGGACTCATTTCCATATCTTGTAAATACCTTAAGTGTTAATGTGATGGTGAATATTGTTTGGGGTTGGAAAGAAGAGGCAAGAGCCAAACCTTCACCTTCACTTGATCCAAGGTTAGAAGGGTATGAGGTAATTATGAGTTGGAGATTATGACAAAGTTCTTCCTCTATCTTGGTGGGTCCTGCGCTTATTGGCGGATTTTCCTGTCTCAGAGATTCACCATGTGAGTTGGGGAACAGCCCAGAGACCTTCCCCTCTGGAAGAACCCACAGTCCAGGTCAATTGGGAGGTTTGGGGGGAACCTGGGTCTGCCCTCTACTCCGGGTTCCAGCCCAGGGCCCTGTGGATTGCAGCTGTCTAGAGTGCCTCCTGTAACAGCTGCATGACAGCTACAACTCCCTGGGCTACTTCCCCATGGCCTCCTCCAAACACCTTCCTTATTCTCACCACAGGACCTTCCTCCTGGTGTCTGATAACGCTTGTGCTCCTCAGTCCTCCAGCAGCACACTCTCAGGTCCTTGCACCTCTTGCTCCCAGCTCCTCACACTCACACCACAAACTGAAGTGAGCTCCTTTTAAAACCCAGGTGCCTTGATTAGCCTGCCTTAATTGATTCTAGCAGCTTCTTCTTAATTGGCTCCAGGTGTCCTAATTAGCCTGCCTGCCTTAACTGGTTCTAGCAGGTTCCTGATTACTTTAGTGCAGCCCCTGCTCTGGTCACTCAGGGAACAGAAAACTACTCATCCAGTGACCAGTATATTTGCCCTCTACCAGACTCCTGTACCCCACTGGTCTGGGTCTGTCACAAGATATATATCGAAATAGGGAAAATTGGTAAGAACAGTAAAACGGTGGACCAAACAACCGCCTGAACTAATGAAACAACACTGAGAATACATGATATACCCTCACATATAACTGGCAGGTATAGAGCAGGGGTATGTACAGCCTCCCGTCAATTCCCTGATAATTGTATCTGGTGGAAATATATTAGGTTAATTGTTGACCATTGAACACAGATGATCTCTTAGAAATTGTAAATTTAGGTCCTAATCCTGAGTTCATCCACCATCCAATCCAATATGTTAAGGGAATTAGAGAGGAGGAGGTCACCTTTAAATACTAACTGGCAGGGGTGATATCACTGCCATCAAGTGGCTGGAAAAGGATTAAGCCCTTGGATGAAAATTCAAAGCGGGGAGGATGTAAAACTTATGTCTCCTCGCCAACCATTCCACGCTCCTCATATACGGAATCCCTTATAGGGATTGGAGAAATAAGGCCAATTGTGACAACTTCATAACTGGAGGTAGTTTAACATTACACAAGGTGGAATATGAGGATGAAGGGCTGTATGAAGTATATATTATAGCCACCTTTCAGACTAAATTAGGAAATAAGAGGTATATAGTGAATATGACTTTTGAGCTTAAGGGTTCATGACCCAATAATTGAATATGACTACAAAAATTCCAATAGTCATGTAGTGACTTGTCCAGTAACAGACCTGGGACCAGCCAGTGGTCTCACCACAACACAACCGTGTCAGGTGTATTAATTAACCAAGCTTGATTTATGCATATTCCTGTGGCATTAAACTTGTCTAACTGGCACCTGGGAGAGTTCAGTTACTGCAAACACACCAAAGTAGCTTCCTTCTTCTTGGTACTTCTTATGGATAAAATCGCAACTTATCAACAACAAGTACGAGATCTTTCAATGTTAGGAGTAGATAATAAAACAAAATTATTTAACCCCACGTAAAAACGTAGCTTGAATCCCCTTGGGATTCTAAGATCCTTATCAGGACTATTTGGCTCAGGTATGTTAATTTGGAACCACGTAGATGTTTGAAAAATCCGCAAACACATACATTATGTGTTGCAGGAGGAAGCTAATCAAGTAACAGGAAGAACGTTTTACTATCTATAACATGCATGACATAGCGCGATCGTTTAATGATATTCAATTGAAAATTAATCAGCTAATTGCCCAAAATAATGATGAGCAGAAAGACCTATCTTTGGGAATGGAAATTATCTGATCCGTGTATGGGGAATATGTCATCAATACTATTACTGAAGCATTGCAATCCTTAAAATTGGGAAGAATCCCAAATCTAATAAAAGATGAGCAATTATTAAATCAGTACTGTCCAAAATGTTTTCAAAGGCCTGAAAGGGAGCAATCCACATGTGCGCTTGTATCCGTAGGAACTATGAGACAAAAAGGGTCTATGACACCATATCCCAACCGAGACAGTTGTTCTTTTTCTAAAAGTTGTGTGGTAACACAATTCTTGTATGTTTCATTCATGGTCTCTTTACCCGTGTTTGACTCAGACAAGGATGTGTATAAGCAATTGGCTGCAGTCCAGTCCATAGGTCATCTCAAAGATGGCCTCTATAAGGAATGTGTGAATGTGCCTTCCTCGGTAGTCCATCACACTCCAACCCAAACTTGGAAATTTCCGCAGATGGCCTGTTGCTCTGTAAAGAGGCCTCAGTATATCTGTAGGTGCAATGTGTTTGAGGCAGATACTGTCTTGTGTGGACTGCAGGGAGAGCTCCGGAATCGATCATCAGTGTGCATGGTCTGACTGACCAGATGGAGGACTCCTATCGAGAGGGTGACCTATACTGGAAATGGCCGATTTTGCATAGTGACTAACCAGGAAAGGTTCCTATATGGTTCCTTAGCGTGTCAGGTCAGGTCACAGATCCAAATTTCTGTTTTACTCCAAAGTAGTTTACTTCAATTGGAAACCAAGTGATTTCCCCTATTCCTGCCTTTGAAAATACTACTGTTATTTTATCTGATCCCTTTTATCAGGACTTAACTGTCCAAAACACTCCAACGTTTTTGGTATATATTCCTGCTCTGGGACTACAATGAAAACAATTATTAATTCAAAAGGAAACCCACCTCATTCAAATTACGAATTATATGCATAAGGCTAAACAAGGTATTGTCCAACTATTAGATGGGAGAGATCAGGCAATAGATGCTGCCTGGGAAGAAGTTAAAGAAAAAAGAGCAATTGCCCGTACAGCCAACAGACATCGAGACTGGTGAATATGAATCCATAATGCCTATGGTAGAGAGATATCAGGAGGTAGATCATTATGATATCCTGCCTCCACCCTGAGAGATGGAAAGTAATATGGAACCTGTTTCCATATATCCACTCTGTGTTCTGTAACATTTATTCTTCTTTCATTCATTTTAATAAAGATCTTAACAAGTTGGTATTGTTCTCAGTACAATGTCCTTGCCATACACCCCGAGAGTCCTGTCATGACATTGAACTCTGTGTTCACCATCTCTTTAGCCTGAATTGGGACAAGAACCTAAAATATCTTCTGATCAGATCAGTGGCGAGCCATAATAAACTAGTCCATAAATTCAGGTCAACAGTTGGCGAGCCAGCCAAGAGTCTTGAGGTGTGTGTGACAAGAACTTTAAAAGGATCAAAGTCTTAGGTTTAAATTGTTTAATATCCTCTGGCTAATACAGCTGCTGAAAACTTAACTTAACTTGCTGAAAATCTATGATGTAGAAGCAGGATTCTAAGTAGAACATTATCTTGGCACCCATCAGCACATTTTGAGCATTGCGTCATAAGGTGTCTAATCTTTGAAAATGCTGAACACACACCATGCACTGTAAAAGAAGTCAACTGGACTTGTAGGTACACAACACCTTCCCAGGGTTGGGTCCAGATTTCCAGAGGTTGTATTGGAATGACTTCAGTTTGTCTTGAAAGGAACTCTGACCACTTCCTTCAGCAAACTGGAGGAACTTCTGAACTGAACCTGAGTGGACAGTTTGCAACAGGCAATTTATTTGGGGGAATTTAACCCATTTTCCTGGTCACAAGTTCTTATCAATCTGTTCACTACTGGAAATTGTTTGACACACATATTTGTGCAATCACCTTCCAGTCCCTGGGAGGTTCCAAACTATTCACTGTGACTCTTCCCTTTGAGTATTCAATAGTCACATGTTGAGCTGCGTGATAGGTTGGTCACCTCAGTCACATGGGCTTTCTATTCCTTGACTGGATGACCTAACCTTTATAAACTATTTCTGCTGCCACTCAGAACAAATTTAGTTTTGTGAGTAAATTAATGTTAACTACAGGCCAATATCCATGCTCCTGGAGCATCCAAAGCAACAAAACTTCACTTGCACAAAGATTTGGTGACACTCAAATTTTATTTGTGCATGTTCAAGTGTGCATATGTGAAATACTATCTGGAAACCGCTGCTATGCTTGTAAATACTTTTCCTGTCTATCAGGGACACAGCAAGATACATTGGCTACTTAGCCAAAGTGACCTGCACCTGTCAGACAAGGGGGCACCTCGAATCCACTTACTCCTCAAAACAGAAATGTCAGTTGCAGATGTGCCTGTAAGGGTCCCATTTTAGAAACATTTGCTGACCAGAGAAGCTAGTGCCTATTTGGAGGAGAGGGGGTGGTGGGCTTGTCTTATGTGGGATAGGAATTTCCCAGGACTGCAGAGCTCACTGACTGAATCCATGCTGGTATCTGACAAGGAGGGGGATCCCTCAGTTTGCCTCATTTATCTGGGGACACTTCAGAAGTGGATGCTTTTTCCCTGGGATGATCCCTGATCAGTCTCACATTGGAGTTCTTTGAGCAGCCTGAATGGACTGTAGTTATACTGCTGGACTGAAGCCATGTGCATGGGTTGAAGCTACAGAGGGTGCAGGGACTGTGGGCTATTTCTCACCTGGGATATTTCTGATGCCATCTGATTGTGCATGATACACCTCGAGGTGATTATTAGAATCCAAAATCTGGATAAAGCTCGAATTTGTACTAAGCAGCTGTCTCTGTGAATGTGTGCAGCACCTGGAAGCGTTGCAGGAAAAGTACTAGTGAACTGTACGTTAGTTAGTCATTATCATTTTATGAGCTGCAAAGATTTTCTGGTTTATGAGCCTCGGGCAGGCTACTTTGAAGACAAATATTGGCAAGTGACTTTGAAGCTCTGAGCCAAACTGGGGCTGAGTGAGGTGGTGTGTGGAGTTCCCAGAGAAGGCACAAGTCTGACTCTTCCCTTTATAGTCCACATTATATTGGAGATAACTACTCCTGGCCTTGCATTTTCAGGGGGCTAGAACCATCCCCCACCCCCAGACACGCACACAGTCTGTGGTGTCTGATGGCTCAAGGAGGGAGTTCAGGGCTGAATTCCCAGAGTGGCCTCATTAGCCAGTCTTAAGGATTTTTTTTAAAAGGCTGCTCCGCTGTTCTAATGGGGATAAACCTTTATAAAGTGCTATCAACCTTCAGGCCCTAAGCTGCTCCTCTGGAATTGGGGAGACCCATCTCTAAATCCCTGCTCTGTCTAGTTTGGAGTTGGGACGTGAACCCAGCTCTGCCACAATCCGGGAAAGTGCCCTAGCACTGGGCTATTGCCTACTAGGGGTGGGTGGATCTCCCACTATTTGGTTTGTCATGAAGGCTGGCCTGTCTTAAGTTGCAAACTCCAGGAGAGGGTGACTGTTGAGAATGCCAAGCAGAGGGAGGTGCCTACCTGTGCAGTCAGGTGCCTAGTTGCCTAAGGGGTGGGGCCCATCCTATTGGGGCTGCCTCAGCATTTCCTATTGTCTAGGTCAGGCGACACTTCACTTAGCTTGCTGGTTTCTGTAAAGTACTTTGTGCATAATTGTCCATCATGGATATATTTTTTGTGTAAATTCTACTGAAGTAGCTAGTAATATTGCTCTCAGTTGGACACTGAATACAAGAACAGATCAGCCATAGGTCTGATCTGCCAAGGTGGCTCTTCCTGCGTCTCCACTGCCCTCCACAGAGTTACAGAGATGAATTTGCTCCACAATACACAGCGGAATAGAATAGGAAAATATACAGATTGGTGATGGGAAATTGCTGTTGCTCAAACAATTTTTGCTTATTTCTATATCATCTGGGTCCTGTTTTGCACAAAGTGGGATTTCCCTCCAGGGCAAACGTGAAGACAATAACATTTGCAAAAAACAAAGCACTTGGCTTTAATGGGTCTCACTTCCCTTGCAGAGGGCAGACCTTACTTGAGAGCTTCATTCCTACCCAGTGTAGCCTATCCTTCAGCAGGATTCTGCTCTGAGGCTCTGATCCCATTTATAACCGTGCAATCAGTTGCCATGGAACTGCTTACAGAAACCACAAATTCATGGCAGGATCAAAGATCAGAAGGCAGGCAGATGGGGTTGGAAGCTCAGGGCTAACATAGGTTGCTGTGCTAATAATTAGGAGACTTGTTTTTCTCTAATAATTAGCAGATATGAGGAGCAAAGTCTGGAAACTATCTACAGAATGCTCAGATTTGGGCCCAATCGACTTGAAACTTTCTCCCTCTGAAAATTGCTTTTTGGTTCTGCAGCGATCTCTATCCTTGTGCTGCTCATAGTGGCCTCTGAAGATATTTCTCAGCATTTGTTTTGGCTCTCCTGAACCCCGGAGAATCTGACATCTGATTGTTTCCAACTTGCATGGACAGCAGGACCACAGCAGTCATGACAGAGACTTCAAACAAAAGTAACCCATAGTTCCCAGAGGACCAATAATAACAGAGATGATGCACAGATTTGTTCTTCGGTTCTCTTGTTGTGCTGACATGGAACATCTTGGAGTTGGCTAAAAACAACACCTTGAAGTCTGGGGAGAGCTAGAAGAAAGACAGAGATTTCACCCACCCTTTGTCAAGATAGGACAGAACTGCAAGCTCTAGGAGGTTGCTGTCCTTTTTCAAACAAGGTCCAGGCAGCATACTGTGGTTTGAGGGAGTATAACCTTCTGCTCCTTAGTACTTGGTTGATTGTTTTCAATGTTGATTTTGGCTCCTTCCATTAGGTTTAAAACACAGACTGTGTGGCTTGTAAATTGTAGTGAGAACTGGGAAATGTATCTTGTAGCAAACTTTAGAGAGCAAAAAGCAGGCAAGCTGTCTTTCTGAAACTACATTACTACCCTTCCAAGTTTTTATATTTTAAAAGGAGTCTGTGTCATAGTATTTCTTCTTCTATATTTATTTTTTACAGTAACTTCTGCGAAAGATAAAACTTAACAACATTGTTTCAGAATCATCGTACACATACATCTTGGTTTGTTATTCAAGGGATGCCTGCGAGCGCTTGGACTGTATCCCCATTACCCTAGAATTTGAGCACTTTCAGAGATACATTAAGTGATGTGGATGGCATATATCACATGTTAAACCTTCTCCATCCCTCCCCTGACAGGGAAAATGCTTGTGTGAATTTAACAAACAAAGCCACTTGTTATTGTTGGGTTGCTTGTGAGTATCAAGCTACACATTGGTTTGTCATTGTAGGTTTGATCAAAACTGAGCCTCCTGGCTTCGATTTAAAAATACAAAACCAAAAAAGAGAAACCTATAAACAATTGCATGGCTTTTTCAAACCCATACAGGAAAAATAAAAGGTAGGTCAAATTTGGGACCTACAGCCTTGATCCAGAGTTCCTGCGTTCCATATTCAACATAAGAGCAGGGAGCTGGACAATCTTGTAATGATTAATATGGGAGATTGTGCCTGCCAAATATGCAGTAATTGCATCCCATCGGTTCTGCTGCTGTTGTTTTTTGGGGGAATTATTTCTGAACTTGATTATTTGGTGTAATCATTTTCTGTTTAAAGCTTCTGAACAGGAAATGGGACAGTGTTTGGAGACATCTGCCCCCGACTCAAATAAAAAAGGACAGGATTTTATAAGGCAGTAGTTCTGGAATCACACAGGGATTGCTTTGTTTTACAAAGAACAAATCCTGGCTTTGCAATATAACCATGCATGGAAGGATACAAATGTAAGGGGACTGTTGTCCCCTTACTAAAACTCAGTGAGGGTGTTTTGGTTAGCTAGCTCCCAGTTAGGGTGACCAGATCACCCAAGTGAAATATTGGGACGCGGGGGGGGGAGGGGGGAGGACGTGGCGGGGCAAAAAAAGAAACAAAGCCACCCTTCCTCCACAAGCGCTGGAGGGAGGCCCGGGAGACGCAGGGGAAGCGCGGGGCCGGGGTGAGTGAGAGTCCGGCCTGGCCCCGAGCAGGCAGGACTCAGTCGGGGGGTAAGGAGAGGAGGGGGGTGGCCCGCGGGGCCAGGTGGCGGCTGTTCTCCCCCCGTGGGCTGCGGGACTCGGGAGCAGCCGCTGCTGCAGCTCCCACTGCTGCGGGGGGAGGAAGCGGCCGATGGCCAAGCTCGGCGGCTGCGGCTCTGGCACCCAGGCCCGAACCCCCCGAGCCGGTGCCTGCTGCGGGGACCCAGCAGCGCGCACGCTGCGCCCAGCCCCTGGCCAGTCGCGTCCAGGCTGCTGCCCAGCTGATGCTATCCCGCGGCGGCCCCGGAGTGGGGGCAGCAGACCCCAGCCCCCTCATCCCGCTCGGGTCCCGCAGGGGAATGAACGGGGCTGGGCTGCCGATGCCTCTGCCCCGGGGCCGCCGCGGGATAGCACCAGCTGGGCAGCAGCCCAGACGCGACTGGCCAGGGGCTGGGCGCTGTGTGCGCGCTGCTGGGTCCCCGCAGCAGGCCCGGGCGCCAGAGCCGCAGCCACCGAGCTTGGCCATCGGCCACTTCCTCCCCCCGTGGCAGTGGGAGCTGCAGCAGCGGGTGCTCCCGAGTCCCGCTGCCCAGGGGGGGAGAACAGCCGCTGCCAGGCCCCATGGGCCGCCCCCCTACTCTCCCTCCAGTACCGCCCGACGGAGTCCTGCCTGCGCTGGGGTCAGGCCGGACTCTCACTCACCCCGCCCCCGCGCTTCCCCTGCGTCTCCGGGGCCTCCCTCCAGCGCTTGTGGAGGGAGGAGGAATGGCGAGCCTGGGGAAGAGGCGGGGATTTGGGGAGGGAGCCAATGGGGGGAAGAAGGGGTGGAGTCGGGGCGGGGGGGGGGAAGCACTTCCGGGCTCAGGAGCATTTCCTTGTTTGTCCAGTGTCCCGACCACACATTGGTCGGGACGCGGGACAAACAAGGAAATATCAGGACAGTCCCGATAAAATCGGGACGTCTGGTCACCCTACTCCCTGTACCAAAAGAAAGGGGAAGGGTTGATGGGAAATCAGGACCCTGAGACTGACAGTCCCCAGGAACGATGGGGAGAGGCCAATGAGCCAGGTCAGCCCGATTGACAGGGCGGGCAGGCTAATCAGGGAATCAGGATGCCAGGGGTGTTCTGTCCTCCGTGGGAGCTGGAATTGCCTGGGTCAGACAGAGTGGGGCCGAGCTAAGGAGAGAGCAGGGGCCCTCGCTGAGCTGGGGTGCAGAGCTGTGCCAGATCCAGAGGGGCCAGAAAAGCAGCCCAGGAAGCAGGTTAGAGCTGGAAGTGGAGTCACAGAAGCAGCCCTTGGAGCAGACCTGTGCTGGGGGCAGAGCAGCAGCAGCCGTGCTGAGGCAGAGTGGTGGAGCTGGGGCTGAGGCCGGAGCAGTCTGGAGCCAGGTGCGGTGAGCAGCTGAGGAGAGGAAGGGGGACTCTGGGCAGCAGGAGCAGCACAGAGAGATGCCCCAGCCAAGAGGCCCTGCAGGCCAGACTTGGAGGGGAATCGTAACCCCAACGGGGTGGGGGCAAGGGCTGGGAAGAAGGGTTCTGCCATCTAAAGCCTGAGGGCGTGTGGCCACCGCCAGAGCAAGTGTCTGACCCACAGCATCCCTGCAGCACAGCCAGGGCCTGGGAAGGGGCCTGGGACTTGTGAGGAACAGACTGTGAACTGTCCTGACGTTCCAGAGACGCTGGTTGTGATATCCCCGTGCCACAGAGCGGCGTGATGTGTTTTCCTTTCACCTTTCCCATTTTTTCTTTATTTTTGTAAAATTGATTGCTGTTTAATAAATTATATTTACTTTGAACTGTATGTACAGTAACTCCTCACTTAACGTTGTAGTTACGTTCCTGAAAAATGCGACTTTAAGCGAAATAATGTTAAGCGAATCCAATTTCCCCATAAGAAGTAATGTAAATGAAGGGGTTAGGTTCCAGGGAAATTTTTTTCACCAGACAAAAGACTAATATATATATATACACACACACACAGTATAAGTTTTAAACAAGCAATTTATTACTGACACACAGTGATGATGATTGTGAAGCTTGGTTGAGGTGGAGGAGTCAGAGGGTGGGATATTTCCCTTACTGCTAAATGATGAACTAGCAATTGGCTGAGCCCTCCAGGGTTAACTCTCTCACTCTACAAGGCAGCAGGAATGGAGGGAGATATGGGCATTTCCCCTTTAAGTACACTGCCTTGTTAATTAGATCAGCTTGCTGAGACCGCAGCTGCTGCAAGCTCCCTCCGTCCTGAGCCCTGCTCTATGGAAGATGGGGTAAGCGGGGTGCAGGAGCAGGGGGGAGGGGGACACCCTGACATTAGCCCCCCTCTTCCTTCCCTCCCCCCAGCACAGCAAGCAGGAGTCTCAGGGAGCAGCTCCAAGGCAGAGGGCAGGAGTAGCACATGGCAGTGGGGGACAGCTGCAATTGCTAGCTTGCTGGGCAGCTGCTGCACAGGGAACTTAGGGGAGTGGGGAGCTGCCGGTCCACCCTGGTTCCAAGCCCCCACCAGCTAGCTGCAACGGGCTGCTCTTCCTGCAAGCCATGGACAAAGCAGGCGGCTGCCAAACGACATTAGAAGGGAGCATTGCACAACTTTAAACGAGCATGTTCCGTAATTGATCAGCAATGAAACAATGTTAACTGGGACGACTTTAAGTGAGGAGTTACTGTAATGATCAGTGGGTCAGGGAAGCATCCAGTGCAGAGAGAACACCCCGGAGTGGGGACACCCTGGCCTAAGTGACCACAAGCAAGCCCCCAGGAATCCTGGGCCCAGCCTTGTTGGGGTTACACAGACTCTGGCACACAAGAGAGTGGAAGGGGAGCGCTCAAGGTCAGGTAGGCCTCTGGATAAATGGAGTGGGAGCGAGGACTCAGATCCTTCCGCTAGCCCATTTCACTGGGGTAGTGTATAAGCCATAAAGTTCCCCATAATAGCGGGACCATTCCCCCGCTTACACAAAGGTAAGAACATGTGGTTGTCCCATGACACCCCAAGAGAGAGGGTTTTTTGTTCTTGGTAAGTAGGTGGTCAGAAATATTGCATTGGTGTATCTGCAATTCAGGTATGATTTGTGTGTAATTTTTCTCTAGTTAAGTCAAAAGGAAAGAGCCGTATACAGTGATGGGGAGGAAACAGCAATGTTGTACCAAACTTATGGTGAGATGAGACTAAAGACAAACTAGTTCGGATAAAATAAGGTCCAGCTTGCACATTTGATCAAACCCAAACTTTTGCAAATGTTCAAGAAAGCTCATCTGCATTTTGTAACATTTGTTGTACTTTTGCATCAGCATCCTTTGTGAGCCCTGATTCTGCAGCCAGAATTGGCAAGGCCAAAAACATCATGAGAGAGGCAGTTTTTGTGGTATTTCCTGCTGGATTGGAGTCAGGAATTAATGGAAATTGCTCTTACTCCCTCAATAACCATTGCTTATGAATTTTCCAGCCCATCTTTGTAAATCCAAGTGGTTCAGATAGTTTGGACATGGAGGCGATAATCCAATGGAAGCTCAAAACCTTTGTGAGGCTGTCACGCTATTAGGTGAGAGATCTGTGGCTGATTTTAACTGCAGCAGCAAAAGGTGGGGTTCCCCCCAAGCATAATATCCTGGGATGCACTGTTTGTAGGTGTGGTATTTTTTCCTCTTTTAAAAAATATAAAAGGAAGAGTTTTAGTGTCTCTGTGGTTTAACCATCATGAAATAAAATTTGAAAGCCGCTGCGGCGTGGATAGATGCTACACTAAGGCTAATAAATTAATCTTTCCAAGGAAATTCCTGAGTGACAGTCTATGTTGCACCTGGAAATGTGTAACTTTTGATTAATATGGTTGTTTTTTCCATAGGGGTTGTAAAAAGCAAATTGGTGCTGCTGAGTAGGGAGGGAGTGGCCACAGAGAGGGAAAACACTGTGAAGGTGGGAAATGCAGTCCTAGGAGAATCCCCTGGGCAGTCTCGTCTCAGGCTTCCCAGGCTCAGCAAGGCCTCAGTGCCCCACTGAGCCTTAGGCCCTGTCAGGTCATGTGCTGAGTGGGCTACTGCCCTGCATGGCTCTGTTTTTTCCTGGCCAAGTGGTTGAGCTCATACCAAGACTGGGCCAGCTGGGTCTGGCTGTAGGGAGTGGGAGGGGGATGCCCCGTTATGCACCTGAGGAGGAGCTGTGGATTGGTGAGAGGCAGTATGTCCATCATTGTCATCTGACACAAGTTCAAAATTTAGGAACAAATTGCTGGTTTTTGGCAAAGGTTGACTTGGCAGTGCCATGGTTGGGGGCATGAATTTCACTATGGGAATAAAAGCCTAGGAACAGTGGCCTACAGTCTGGTGTTATATGGGCAAGCCTGATGCAAGCTTCATCTCTATAGCTCTTCCAGTGCACTGCACACCCAGCTCTCCCAGTCAAGCATTCCCCTCCCAGCTCTGACAATGCCCCTCATCTGACTTGCAGCACGCCTTAGCTGCCCAACTTCTGGGCTCCCTGAAAGCTGGATCAATTGACTTCAGGCCTGCCCTGCTGCCCTGCCCTGCTGCTGTTCTAGTCCTAGGTTCCCCCCAATGCACCTCAACTCTAACTGCAGCCCTTACTGCTCTTGCATTCCCCGCACAGCTCATAGACTCATAGACTTTAAGGTCAGAAGGGACCATTATGATCATCTAGTCTGACCTCCTGCACAATGCAGGCCACAGAATCTCACCCACCCACTCCTGTAACAAACCCCTAACCTATGTCTGTGTTACTGAAGTCCTCATATTGTGGTTTAAAGACCTCAAGGTGCAGAGAATCCTCCAGCAAGTGACCCGTGCTCCACGCTGCAGAGGAAGGCGAAAAACCTCCAGGGCCTCTGCCAATCTGCCCTGGAGGAAAATTCCTTCCCCGGCTCTGCCAACACTCCTGCCGCTACTCGGATCTTGGGCTTTACTCAAGTATGGCAATTGCAGTTAAAAGTTGAAACCAATAAATTCATTTTCAGCTGTGACTCAAGCGGAGGTTTGGAACCAGACACTCCAGAGAGGACTAAAACAATGCGATCCCACGGCTCCATGTTCGCAGCCTTTTATTTTTAATTTTTTTGTATTGTTAAAAGCCATGTGTACACTTTGATTTCAGTTTTCAGGGCATAAGTACATATGTAATTATCATACCGGTCCACATTAAACATTTTGTTACTTGTGGTTTTGTTTTTGAGCACTTCAGTTTGGCCAATTGAAGACTGACTAAATTGTAGCAAAATGCCCGTCCGTGCTTTGAATGAAGAAACACAGCATTTTGTCTTACTTGGAGATTACAGGTCAAGTTGTCAATTTTATAATGAAGTCAGAGCAGACTGGCTTTACAGTTGCTGGTAAATATTAAACAACAACAGAAACAGAGAGAAAAGGAGGACACTGACTCCAATAAATATATTAATAAAATAAAAGCCAATTTTTAAACAATCCAGAGGCTGAGATGAAAAGTTTAATTATTTTATGTATAAATGAATTAACAATCAAGATAAGGGACTGACAATTTTCCACAGTCAGCTTTTGTTACAAATAACCCAAGCATACAACTTTGACACTAGGAAATGGGCCAATTATTCATTTATTTATTTACTTACTTTGGCAGGCCCACTAGCAAATATTTTTCTTACTGGATGACATTTTCCAAACTCATGTCTGAAATAAACAAATGACAAACACACACATGCACTGATTTTCCAACAAACAAGGTTCTGCCTTTTATTAAACTCAGAGCAACAATAGATTCCAAGGTTACAAAAGGAGAGCTGAATGCTACTGCATGAAGTAGGTCCTGCTGTCTAGCATTGGCTGGGTGCACACACTGAACCAAGCATGGACTAAAGTTGTCAAAAGCAAAATGAATGTTTCTGTTTTTATTTCCTCCTGTCCTAGGGTCAGTTTGTTGTTTTTTCCTTAGTAGCAGAAATGCTTCTTTCTGATTCATTACAAGCAAAAACAAATGAAGTTCACACTAGCATGGTATTTCTTACTTACTGATCCCTGTTGGGGAGGCATTTTCAGCCACATCTTTGTGGACTGAAGCAGCCGGATGTCAGTTAATGTTAAGCCTCAATGACAGTTAACATTGTGGGTCTCAGTTTTCCTTATTAATACATTTAGGGCCAAATCTTGGCTCCATTGATATTAATGGCAACATTCCCACTTGGCTTCCACAGGAACAGAATTTAGCTCTTAGTAGCTGTCAGTTTTGGGGCACTAGGATACCTTTTTTTAAAGCGGATTGTCTGAAAGAAAGCCACAATTCTGCATATGTAATTAAAGACGATTATACATTTTACATGATTGCAAACCTTGCAAGGACAAGAAAGCGTTAACAAAAACAGTAGAAGGGCCATACTGTGACTGGGCAGAGGGCTGCTTGAATGATATGCCTCAAATGCCCAAAGCCTAGCTATCACTTTTGAATCACATAATGTAGAAACAGATCTAGTGAACTAGCTGCATTATTCTACCGGAAAAACACGTCTGATCAATCTGTGGGCTGCCACGCTTTTCCTTTCGGGAGCCCCACTGAACTATAGCTGTTTGCCTCGTGATCTGATTCAGATGTAGTAAGATGAGTGACCATAATGACATTCTTTCTAGCTTTCACACAAATAGCTGTGGGGTGGGAGACCGCCCCAGCAATGAGCTGTTAACCTTATTACAAAAGAAAAATATATCTATATACAGCACTTTTAATTACAGACATGTTAACAAAAAAAAAATTAATTTGCCATCAACTTTCCAGACCACCTCCCAAACCCAGTGTTTTAACACAAAACAGCCAGCAAGGAGAGCCACTCAGCATACGGTTCCTGTGGTTCTGTGCATGATACAGCTACGGGTCCTAGGCATCTAAATCCAGGCTCTCCGCAGTCCCTTTAAAAGGGAGGTTCCTCCTCACTTCCCCAAGGCAGTGACTAGTGCACAGATGGAGCTAGGCTGATTGGGGGGGATTTGGATTTTAAGGCCCCCTTTCCAGATGTCAATTAGTCCTCCACAGTAAATGCAACTAAAAATGAGACACCCTGCAACTGGGAAGCTAGCGTCCAAAGAGTTTGCAGCAATAATCTGCATGTGCCTCAGCTGTGGGTTAGTAAAATGTAGGACATGACATAGCGCACTGTCTCCAAAGGCCACCCACATCCCCACACTTTGGAAGGTTCCACAACCTCTCGCCCTGTGGCCTGCAGATAGCATGCCAAGGTCACTGCTTCCTAGGTGAGAGCATGAGGCCAATGGAGCCAGCCCAGTTCTCACATAAGCTCAAGGTGCAATTACCAATTTGCTTCCCACAGGTAATAACAGTTCTTAAATGGAACCAAAACGTGAAGGTGCAGAGACCGGTCTACAAGAACAGTTCTAGGCACATATTTCTCTCACGCTATAGATCTACTTTGAAATATGATTACTAAACAAATGCCAGTTTACAACACATTTCAACTCTCTGCCTTAGCTTGAAGAGAAGTTTTGTGCTGTCAAAGGGGGGAGCAACATGGGTTTCTCTCTGCTGTCCTTCCAGTGCAAATATTGTCCCTGAAATATACAGCTCCTCAGCAAACTAATACTGGCGCCAGACTATAGCATGCCAGTATATACTCCATTTGCACAATGCAAAGATGGACCTTTCAAAACCTGGTCAATAGTACCAGAAAAAAAGAGTACATAAAAGCTTCTACTAACACAGGCACACACTTAAGGACCCATTTTCTGAAGGATATTTAATCTCTCTTAGTGTGTACTTTGTGAAAAATGCCTTTTAAGTCATTACTTTATATAGAAATCTTTGGTAATATAAAATGATATATCTCTTGTTCTTTTCCGTTTTAAACATTAAGGGAGACAACAACATTGGAAGCTGCAGCTGCATGTGACAAAGGGCTGGGGAGACATCTGCTACAAGGTGCTGGGTGTGTAATAGATCAGTTCAGAGCTCCTGCAGTGGTGAAGGGTCACTCCTATTCTGCTAGGAGGCAGGTAACACTTGACATCACTGGCGATAAATACCACGTAAGTCACCTTCATTTACATATGGATCATGGAGCCTACCTACTTATAAAACTAATATCATTTTAGGGTACGTCTAACCTTAGATCTGGGGTGTGATTCCCAGTGTGAGGAGACATACTCACACTAGTGTGCTAAAACAGAGGATAGCCGTGGCAGAATGGGCTAGCCACTCTGACTACATTCCTCGGATCTCAAATAGGCATGTATCCAGGTGGCTAACTAGGGTGACCATACGTCCCATTTTGGCTGGGACAGTCCCTTTTTTAAGCCCTGTCCCGGCCATCCCGACTTTTTTTTTTCTAAAGGATGCATTTGTCCTGTTCGCTCTTGCTGCTTTGATCAGTTGGCAAGAGCAAACGGGACAAATACCCTCTTTAGTCAAAAAAGCCAGGTGCGGTGTGGAGGGGAGGTAGGACTTGGGGGTGGGGAGGTAGCGTTCCAGCATGTAGGCCTTTGGCTTGATGAGAGCTAGAGCAAGGATGTCTCCTTGAGCTGGGATTCACGCCCCTGCATAAAGTGTAGACATACCCGCAGTGGCAGAGCTCTCCCTGGGGAAATGCCACTTCATCATAAGGGTGATTGACCAGAGAGTTCCTACAGTGTGTAGTAAGGAGGGGACTAATCCTGAGATCCAGCTCCTGGGGCCTGATTCACCTGTGTCTTAACTGGGACAACTCCATTGACGTCAATGTTTGTTAGGCATTGTATTCTTGGCTTACACTAGCATAAATGAGAGGAGAATCCAGTCAGCCCTTACCCAGGCACACTCAGTGGGAGTCTTCCCTGAGTAAGCACTAAGTATAATGTGAGTTAGACCCTCCAAATATGGCTCAAAGCAAATACATATTGGGTGGGATCTTCAAATGCATTTTAGCATTGGCCTAACTCTTGTTCCTTTTGAAGTCAATAGTAAAACTCCCATTGATTTCAATGGGAGTGGAGTTAGATCAATATTGAACACTGAACTCCCCATCCATTCTTCTTTTTCCCCAACCAGACTGCAGGTTACATGGCTTTTACTCTCACTGCATGAAACTCCCTAGTAATATGCAGGAGGGTGGAGTTACCAGGCCTTTGCTAAGTTAAGAATTCTGCCTCCCCATGCCTGTAACTCCAGGAGAAATTGAACTCTTGTATGTAAAGGAAGAATTTAGCCCTATGTAATTGGAGGGGTACTTGCAAGCTATTTGCACCCGTGTTCTGGAAAGCACTGCCAAGTAAGCAAATAGCTTCATGAGTTCCTGGAGCAACATTAAACAAAAAAGCTAAGCAGACTGTGTAGTAGTAGTAAGGACAATTTCTACATTATCGTGTGGGTTGTGGGGTTCTCTTTGTTTTATTTAAGCAAACGTAGAAATAAAAATGGAAAATAAAAAACAAAGTACAGAAGAACTTCGCAGTCAGCGCTTTGGCATTTCTCAAGCCTTTTTCCATTCTGCAGCAGCCACTGAAAGTAAACTGAAGACGACAGTGTTTAAAAACCCCAATGAATACACAGACCAATAAACGTGTCACTGATCCTAGCTATTGCGACCGGATCCTTCAGTAATTCCTCTAACAACGTCGTACAAAGCCAGCTTTCAAATTAAACAAGAAGTGATATTGAACAGCTTCCAAAGAAAAACCTCACTTCCCATTACGGCTGGTCTGGCACAGAAACTACTGGTGCAGGCCGGACAGTAAAGGCAACTTAGTTGTGATGTACAGTATTGGATGGATGGCATGTACTTCAAGTGAGCCACACGCTCTTTTCCTAAAAGATTCACACTTCATAACATCTACAGAATGTGTGCAACTTGTGTGTATAGTGCCTGTCACAGCCCGCGGCCTCCCTCTCGCTTGTTCACTACGTGGTTCTGTCCATCAAACAGGAGTGTTTGTAGGCAAGCAGTACATTTACTTTAGATTTCTGGCCAGTCTGCCACTGACATTCTAGAATGGTACCAAGCAACCCAACTCCCTAAGTATACAAAGGTGAAACCCTTGCACGGACTTAAGCAAATGCAAAATACATGCCTTCCTGCATACTCCAGACATCCTCCATTTCATTATAGAGTGAGTTGTGCTGTGCCAAGCCAGCCGGTCATTGTATTAATCTGTTAACTAACTGAAAAACCACAATGCAAAGAAGCAAGCTTTGGTGTAATCTGAACTTTTTAACCTGGTATATTTTCAAAGTCCGTGGAGCCTTGCACCAGCTGCTTTCAATCACACTAAAATTTCAGTATTTTTATAAGCCTTTAAAGAGAAAAAGATATTAATAATACCACAGTAACAACTGGCTGATATCAAAAAGAGCTTATTACTATTCTATCACTCACAAGGAGGAGCACAGGAACGCTGTGATCAGAGCCACGCCCCGTAGGGGATGAAAACTCATTCACAACTGTTGAAAAGGGTTTTTTTTTTTTTTTTTTACAGTATGATTGAAAAGTACCAGGGAAACTGTGTGGTCACTTTCTGTGCCGACAAGCACTCTGCACAGAACCCCAGGTGCAGCACCATGAAGCTCGACAAGCTGCTGTTTCACTCTAAGGCTGATGGCCGCCCCCAACCCACGAAAGGCCTCAGTAGCAGCAGAATTGCCACAATTCTTTTGCATGAGGAAGGAGGAGTTGGGAAGGGTGTTAGGCTGGAAAAGGCCCACACACTTGAGGAGAGTAAAACTGGTGGGGATCCACAGGCTTAAACCTCTGGCTCTTCTAGTGTATAAAGGAGGCTTATGGCAAATTTAATCTGCTGTTATCACACAGGCATAGTGGTATGCCATATTACATGAGATGAACTCAGATCCACCTCTTCAAAAATCTGGTTCATAAGCCAGTCCTGCCAACAGGGCTCTTGTTGCTGTGATGGGCTCACGAGATGAGGGGAAGGGCTCAGGAGGGAACTCAAAGCCACCAGGGGACGAAGGGTCAGATCCTGCATGTGCAGTACAACCTCAGAAAAAAACAAATCTGAATAAAATTCCTAGGTGGGCCAATGTGTCCTTAGGAATGCCAGGGGGATGATTCAAGCCAACATTAATCTGCCTTGAAGAAATACACATTCCTCTCTGATATATTGACCCTGAAAGTTGCCAATAAACAAAGATGGCAAACCTTTGATTGTTCTCATTTTGAATGACGTGTGTGTTAGGCAGAGTTCTCCAGCTGGCATCTCACTGAGTGTGCTGCAGTCTGACGACACACTGTCATCTCCATGGGGTTTAGCTCTGGGCTTTGTTTGGGTTCTAATTTTAAAATGTAGGAATTTTAGGGACATTGAAAGGGGGTGTATTCTTTCCTTGGTGGAGATCAACTACTAACATTAATGGGAGCCATGGGAACCCCTAAGTAAGAGAACAGGCCTCTTAAATGCTTTCTTTACCATTCCCTGAAATAGCTGGGAATCTCAGGCAGAGACGACCCATGCCTGCCAATAGTGGGGGGGCAGAGTGAGGGCAGGCGGCTTCAGCAGTGTTACTGAGCATGCTCAGTCCATGTGAGCATGCTCAATATAAGTCAAACAGCAAATCTGGGGGTGGGGCACGTGACCTCGCATTCTCCCCCACGTGCAACGCCTCTGATCTCAGGCCATGTACAACTGTTTCCAAAAGAGCGGGATAATCCCAAAGTTACTGGGCCTCACAGAGCCCAAAGAGTCAAAGTTCTCACCACTTTGCTTCTGGGATTCTTTTCTATGTTGGCTTCTGAAAGAATCTGCAAAACGGTCGGGTAAAGGGCAAATGAGAAGCACCACTGGATAATCTAGATCTTCAGACACTCATGGTGACGGACAGAGACAAGTGAAGACCTCGGACATCCAAGGGGAGCAGGCTAGAGGCAGAGGTGAGAGGAGACTTCAGGCACTCGTGGTGCACAGGTGAGAGATGGATGCCAGTGGGTAATTTCTTTGTTTGCTGGTGTGGAGGAAAAATAATGTTCAAAACTGGAATGTGATCACTAGGTCACTGGACAGTCTTTGCACAGACTTAGATCCAGTTTGGCTCACAGTCCACAGGAAAAATGTCCTGGATGGAAGTTAGCCCTCTGCAATCTTCAGGGGTTCCAAAGGTCATAATCCTCACCAGCCCTCTTTACTGACATGACAACAATCCAAATACTCTTGTGAATTGGGCATTTCTTCGGTGAGTAAATACTTAATGCTGCTCTAAGCTGCTGAATGCACATGGGTGCATGGGTCTGGGTGCTTGCCCAAAGCAGTTTGGCATATGGGTCAGCATGTACGGCCAGAGTGGCCCGGTATATGGGTCTGTGAGTATAGCTGGAGCGGTGTGGTATTTGGGTCTGCGGGCATGACCAGAGCAGACGATAACAAGGATTTTTTCCGCAACAGGACTGTCTGATTTTGAAATAGACTTTCTAATTTCACCACGCTCTGGTCTCTTTCCCTGTCCCCTTCCTGTCTCACTACTCCTGCATTTTTAATTCACATGCCTCTTGAAGACATGATGCAAATAAAAAGGAAAATACCCCAGCTTAGTCAGAAAAATAACCCACTCTCCCAACTTGCATGTTTAACCTACTTCTTGTTTTGTTTTAAAGAGAAAAGAAATGGCGGAATTTCTCCCAATCTGAAACTTCCCATGGCACTGCGCCACTAAACGTCACTGTGGAAAATACGCAAGCACAAGGGTGTAAACAAGTGCCACAAAGTCACCATGCCACAACATTTATAGAGATGCAGAGCCATCCAGACATATGCAGAAGCCGTGGAGGGGAGTTCAGTTCAGAGGTACCCCAGAAAAATTTGAAATCAAAGGAATCCCAGCAGGTTGTCGTTTGGCACTGTACATCTTCACAGCATACAGTATCTTTAGAGGGGACTCCCCAAGGCACTGCAGTACAGTAGTGCAGAGAGAATAGGCAGGAGATGGCTGAAAGGGAGTGGCAGGGGAAGGAGATTCCCTCCGGGACATCACTGCATGTGGAAGTAGATAGGTTTGACTTTCCCAGACAAGATCTTGGGAACCTGGACGGAGATGATCTCAGCCATCATTTCGGGGTAGTCCACACTGACCATGTGCGATTTAATTAAAAGGTCAAATGTAAATTGATGTAGCTCCCTGGCAATCTAAGAAACAGAGAGAAAGTAGGAAGGTTAAATGAATGATTTAACTTCTCTGACAACACTGTGGTGACTACAGAGGAAAGTATTAGCAGATACCACACCACAGGATAGGCAGCAGTGCAGTGAGATGTGATAGTTTCTGCAGTTTGGATGCTACAAACTCTTCTGTGGTGGGAATAGCCACTAGGGGGCCATTACTCATCCTGAGAATGAGCAAGTGAGCAATCCAGGCAGTGAGAGTGCTGTGGTGCTCCGGCTCTAAGTTCAGAAGGTACTAACTAGTCTGTGGTTCTGCTCTGAAAAGTGACTGTGCAAATGGCATCTTATTCAAACAGAGATCAGCATCTTGAGCGTGTTCAGAGTCAGGGCTGCTGGCTTTACTGAGTAAAATCTGTTTCTCTTATTGTTTCCCTGCAGAGATACAGCTGTGTGGAAGCAGATGGATTCTGTACTGCCTTGTGTATCACCAACAGAATTGTTAACTAAATTCTGACTGCAGAATTTTTGTTTTTGCTGATGAGGTGCCAGCCAGATAAGACCCAGCTTGATGTTCAGATCTCAGGATGAACCTGCTGAGTTGGCAATTTGAAGAAGAAAAAAAACCCTCTAAATGAGCAGGTTTGACCTGGAGTAATTGCCACTTATTCAGTCACTTTTCAGAGAGGAACCACACTTTGGCATGGCAGTTGGCTTTGACTGACTGAGTTTTATGATCTTCAGGTACACTGCAGTATCTTTCTCCAAAAGCCCTCCATGCGTATGCAGTGGAGAGTTAAAGAGCAGTTAACAACCCACAAGATGTTTGAAAAACATCGAAACTACCTTCCACAGTGGCGGTGCTCAAAAACTCGCAAGTTCTACCTAAAATAAATACAAACGCTCATTTTAGTTTCTCTGCAGTATTCCCTTGTACTTCCTTACACTTACTGCCAGAAATACCTTCAAGACTGCAGATACTGAGGCTAGCTAACTGCTAATCTGGTTTAGTTATCTTAGGCAATGGACAGGTTTGTGGGTAACCAGTATTATAGATCATATTGTTTCCTGAAAGTTTTTCTCCCTTGTTCTTTATGACCAGTGACACTGGCACAGAATCAGGATCTTTCTCAACAGTTTGTCTGCCTCTGAGCTCTCGCCTATAGAAATGTCAATAAAAGGGAGAAGTAATTAAAGAAATAATCTCAGATCAAAATCCTCTTTTCTGACATTACAGCCACCATTTATGAAGCTATCTCCTTATGCGTCTTGTTTGTATCTGCAAGATTCTTGCCTCACCCCCGCAAAATCTCAGAGCCCTGAGTCTGTTAGACCCCAGCTAAAGTTATTACTGCTTCCAGGTTTATGACCATTTCATCCCCTCTTACAGGCTGCACGGAGTCCAGGAGCTTGGTGAGCTGGTAGAAGCGCCGAGAGCAGGATGTGGGATTCTTTCTCTTGCAAGATATGATACGATCAAGTTCCTTTATGTAGTTCATTCGAAGTTCATCAAAGAACTTCTGATTCTTCAGACCGTCCACCGGAACTGGCATGGGGACAAGGAGAGGAAACAATCATAATGCGGAGAGACGAAAACAAGAGCAACAGGAAGACTGAAAAAAACCCACATCCCCAGTCATTCCCCTCATCTTCGCTCCCACTGTGGATGATTGAGGCTCACTGTCTAGGGATGAGGCGTGGGGAGGAGTTGGGGGCGGGTTGCACCTCTACTAACATAGCCGTTGTTTGGTGCTGTCATTATTACAAAACAAAGGTAGCACATCAGACCCACCACAAGCTGTGGTCAGATTTTCCTCCTCAGCCACTCACACTCACAGGTCCATTTATTAAAAGCAATTAGGCAAGGGAGTTGGCCAAGCCCCCATCAAGAGTAGGACTTAAGAGCAGGTTAGATAAGGGAATTACATTGGGAGGACTCCTGCAAAATGCAGAAGGCAGGATGGATGGTTGTAGTGGTGTTTGCTGGCTCCACTATCGCATCTAATTTCTATTTCTGAAGTCATCTCTCTGCCTTTCAGCACAATGGCTGAGGCAAACATTCACAGCCAGGACACGTGGGGGAACTAAGGTGACCAGATCTCCCGCTTTTATAGGGACAGACCTGATTTTTGGGGCTTTTTCTTATATAGGCACTTATTATCCCCCACCCCCTGTTCCAGTTTTTTTACACTTGCTATCTGGTCACCCTAGGGGGAACCAACTACATACAGGGTCACACCGGGCATATCAACCATTAATCTGCTCAGAGAAGGATGCTGCCACTCACTAATACTGAAGAGGAGTAGAGCCTTCATGCAGAGAAACTCCTGGGGAGTGATTTGAAGCCATCCGAACTCCTGAGAAAGATGTCGCATCCTGACACACTGGCTGTACATTCTGGATTTGTGCATTCGGTACCTGGCAAGATGGCAAGAAGGTTAAAGCACCGCTGGTCTGATATGCAGGCTGATCGAGATACTTATTAAAAAAGACAAAGACCCAACAACTTTGCATGTACCCTAGCATGTTCTATCTGAAAAGGAGCTAGTCTTTCTCTCTTGTGGGATCTCAATAGCAGCATGGCCTGAATTCAGGAAAGGAAAGTTTTCCAAAATACCACCTAGCATCTGCTTGATAGGGAATGGGATGATCAGGTGGGATTTTAAGGCTCATCTGACCCTCTCACTTGCTGAAAAGTGTCAGCAACCATGTACCATATTTAACAAACTACAGGCATGTATCCTGGTGCGAGTGCTCGGAGGAAGAATCAGACTTTGTGCTGAGCACCATGCTCACACTCTATGTCTGTGGTCTCAGTGACAACACGAGGGGAACCTCAAGATTACTATTTTTTTTTTTTGCCACAACTTAGCGGAGGGCCAATCAGACAGTAACATGGCAGGAACTTCTGACACTCTTTGCCACCATTCCAAACTGGTAAATGAACGTTGAAGCAACAGTTCCATTGTGGCTCCCTTGACAGGAAGCAGATTCTCTTGTTAAATCTCTAATTCCCCTTCTCCCCCCCCACACACTATTTTGATCATTCTCTGAACTGCATGTACCTTTTCTATGGATTTCTTCACTGTATAAGCACAGAGGTGAATCAGCTGCAAATGTCCCATTACACAAAGAGGCCTAAACTTCTAGCACTGCAGTTGCAACCTGAAAACCAGGGACTCCTGGAGCTCATGCCAATGAATGGGCAGCTGGAGAGGCCATTACCAGCTGAAGGAGCAATGCTCCAAGTGAGCAGGTATCCAGAACACCAGCTGAAGTTAGGACTCGATAGGCAGGTGCTGGAGACAGCACCCGTGCTGGCTGAAGATGTGTATTGTGGTTGGGTGGGGGGAGAGGGGGAAACAGGCATGATGCCTCACCCTGTACCATTTGAGTATGCCTTATCCTTACTGTTATCAGTCAGACTGCCCATGAGAGCAAGGGCTGCAGAAATGAGCTGCATGGGAGAAGTGAGAGACAGGGGTATGGAAGAGGGGGACATGGGAAAGGGAAGCAGTATGGGAGGTTGGGAAGGGGGAAAAACAGGGAAGAAAGAGAGAAACCCAGGGTGCTTCCTGGTGGGGAAGGAAGATAAGAGGGAGGAAAAAGGGAGAGAAAATAATAAAATATCAGAAGGAAGAAGAGGAGGAATTGTCTGGAGATTGATACTGAGCCCTGCCTCATTGGGCATCAGTACTGAGATATTCTCAGCCTCCTCAGCTTGCACCCTCCACTAAAGCAAGGGCAACGAGCCAGGCTTTGCCAACCCTCCTCCTTCGGGGGGCCTTGATGAAGAGAGACCAGACACTGGGATTGGTGTCCCTGACACTGCCATGGACAATGAGACCCAACACTCCAGCCAAGTGAGATTTGGTGTTCAGGGGTTTCCAAATAATGTGAAAGGAAATGGGACAATTCTGGCTGGAAAAGGTCACAGATGCCTCATGCTATAAAAATACCTGCAGTTGTCACATCGCGCCCCCGAGAACATGTAGTATACAGATGGTTTATGACCTGACATACTAATACCTAATATATTACCAGGACGGGTCATTACTCATCCAGGCCATTTGCCATAATAATCAGGTCGTTGTCAACTATGCAAAGCTCCCATTTACAAACGTATCTTGCACTTTGTGAGGTGCATTACGCAAGTTGCTATTGGCTCTGCAAGGATTATCGTGCTGTCAGTAAAGACAGCTAACAAGTTCATTATGTCTCCATTTATACAACTGTGCTGTGGGTCTAAGAACTCAACAGGCCTGAAGGAGAACCCACCAAACTCTTGATTTAAAGGAGACCCCTTTTCATTTAAGGCAACTTAGACAAAGGCAGGTGTTTTAACTATGTATTGAATTAGGTGCTTGGATATCCTGGCAATTGGTATAGTGTAAGAGCCCAGGCAGAGAGGAAGACAGGCAGACAGACAAAGGAGAGAGCTGGTGGTTTCAGAATGAACTGCATGGTACAGAGCATTCTGAACCACCCTTTGAAAAGCCTCGTCAGAGCAATACAGCCTGGTTGCTGGGCAGAACAGAAAGGTTTCATAAAAGAGCTGCTATTCTTAGTCTGGTCTATTAATTTCTAGCAGTAGTGAGCGTGTCTGGGAAAGAATAACCAAAGTCTGAACATTCCCAGCAGTTGGAAGAACCTCCTTCTTCTCTGTGCACTTCAGGTCATGCTACATCTGATCATGCCCTGACCCACCTGCCAGTGAAGGGGAAGCCACACCGGCACTCAGAAGCACAGCAGGATCTCAGGGATTAGTCTCTTGCAGTCAACACTGCCTTTCTCTGAATGAGGAGTCTATCTGAATGTAAACTCTAGGCCTGGTGAAGAAGGATAGGAAGGCTCGATAGCATCACCTTCTGTTCCTGGATCACCTCAAGGAGATTTCGGCAGACTAACTAGCGGAAAATCAGCAACATTCTTGAATTTTGAATGTTGTGAGCAGTTCTCAGCGTGAGGTTATCTGGCCTGTACTCGTTGGGAGCCTGTTAGATAGCTGTCCCTCTTTCACTTTCTGTCTGCAATCTTTCTGACATGAACAATACAAAATATCAAATTGTTGCTATTTAACACTTACTCATTGAAGACCAAGTCGGGAGCAAAGTAAAGCATCCTGGAGTTAACATTGGTGAAAGATCTCCATCCCATGGCGAAAATCATAAGACCCATCCAGGAATACTGGATTAGTGCCATTTGGTCATCCACATGCAAGTTACGGAATCCTACAAAAGGCCATAAACAGAGATCACAAGTTCAGTCTGGATTCAAACAATTCACCAGAATTTCTTTTTTTAAATACAGCACTTTAATTCCCAATCTCTGCTCCTGGGGACTTCAGAAAGTTAGGACAAGGTAGCCCCCAGCCTAATCTCCATATGTCCCAGATTACCAATGTGTTCCACTATGAGCCAGTGTGTATGGGATGTCTGCAAACACAAACTAATTCAGTCTCCTCCTTCTACCAGATGACAAAATTGCAACCTTGCTGTATTGCAACCTTGGAGCCATGGCACTGATATGCTGATGGTAAACTGGAAGCCTCCAAGCCAGAAGCTGCAACTGATGGGTTGTGACTCAGTGTGGAAAGAAGAGAAAGAACAGGTGAAAACACAAACAGCTTGGGGTCATAAAATAGGACAGTAAGTTGCACTTATATAGTATCTTTCTCCGAGAGTCTCAAAGAACTTTATAAATGATAAAATAGTGTTCTCAGGATGATTCATAGTCAAGCCACAGGCACATTTGCAATTCGCAGAGAGAGACACACATACATACACACACACACACACACACACACACACACACACACACACACACACAATTCACAGCTATTTCTAATTTCTCTGGATATTTATCAGTACATATAGCCATAGATAACCTGCAATCCTGATCTTAGCTTTCTATAAATTCTTACATTACTGTGACCAAATAAAGTCTTAAGTGTATAATTATGAGACATCAGTTCAAACTTCTCTTGTCTGAGAAGCTGTCAATTTCAAGTGAGCACAAACCATGCATTATTGCTATGCTGTAATTGCTTTAGGATTGAATGTGTTCTTTCAGTTTTCATTTCGCTGCATGAAAGCACACTTCGTGTTTAAATAGTGCTGTGCAGAATTAGTATAAGGGATTTTCCATTGTCAGGACTTTTAAGCACTGATGGACTCAGTATTACTTGTAGGCACCTAGGGTGAGACTAGTTAGCAAAATGCAAGTAAACATTATACATTTAAATCATCTCCATGCTTTATAAACTCAGGTGTGTGCCTTCTGAGAAGTATTTAACTTAGAACCAAATTCTCTTTTCAGTAATGTAATACATGTATAAAAAGCCTTTCCTACTTATCCAATGAATTTGGTGTGTAGATGAATTCTCCAGTCTAATTTGATAGTTTACAATGGCTGGTCTCTTGAAATATGAAGAAACCTCAATTCAGTTCAAGGTGATCTTAGCGCTATCTGCGTGGCCCTTATTAACATAGTATCTGTGTGTTTCCTCAGTGAAAAAGAAAAACATCAAATTTTCTTTGCCCTTCTTTGCCAGGAGGTGTAGCTTGAAAGCTAGCAGAAAATACATACAATTACATGTATTTTGTGTGTGGGGGGTTGCATTTAGTTCTGCATGCTGGGAGGCCTATCTGTGGTCATTTTTATCTCTTGTGGGAGTCAGTTAAATGGTCTAGGCGCAGGTCTGGTGAAGAATGATTCCTGCATTCACAAGCCCATCTGCTGGTTGGCAGTTTAATGGCTGCAATGGAAAGTAACAGTCTTGGCAAGGCGTGGTCATGGAGTGAGAGGCAATCCCATAGAGGTTTCCCATAGAGGGCTTTGTATATTAAAAAACAGACTTTGAATTTGACTCTGTACTCAATGGGAAAGCAGTGTAGAGAGAAGTGCACAGGGTGACCTGTTCATGGCAGCCTGTGCTTCGGTGCAGACAGATGTTCTATATACGGTGACTGCCTTTGTTGGATGGAAATAAGGGAAGGGCACATGAAAAATAAGGGACTGCTTTATTTTAAGGGAAATTTTAGGGAAACACCATTTCCCTTAGCATGGCATTTATTTTTCTCTCATGGGTACATTTCTACTGCCCTCCAGTATACAATGCAATCATCATAAGCTTCAATTTAATGTTTAAAATGGTACTTATTATCAGTTTTAATACCTTTCAATACATCTTAAAATAAGGGATGCGTGGTCACCCTAAGGGGCAAATCAGTGAAACCAGGGAAGGGTGATCACCCTAGATTTATACCAGATGCAAATTTCATGGGCTACTAGGCTTCATTCCTAGATATAATGACTAGCCTGACTTGAACCTGAAGGACATGAATATATGGATTGCTGTAATCAGATCTTTCTCTAGTAGGATGCGGCACAGTCTCTTGCCGAGTCACAAGTGGAAAAGAGCATTTTTGCAGCTATTAATGGCCTGGCAGAGGCTGGGATGAAGATTCCCCTCCATATCTCAGGATCGAGGGACAACAATGAATGGCCTCTCAGGAGAGAGCCAATGGCTGGGAGGAGGACTGGACTATCACTGGGCCTGTCGTTCCATTTCTTTGTTTTGAACTTGTGTTACCATAGAAGGGGAGGACCTTTTGACTTAGTCAGAAGGCTCAGTTCCTTACCAGCGAAAAGGAAACAGAGGCATGGCTGCATCTCCATGAAAGCCACTGCTACACATGGCAATTTGTGCATCCACGTGCATTGAGGAGCTCAAAAGGACTCCAAAGCTGTCAAGTGTCTTTACAGTAAGTGGGAAGGTGCCTTCTGTTGAGGAGGATGTGACAGAGGATGAAACCTTGTTAAAGCACCTTTCTCTTCCTAACTCCCAGGACAGATAGCGGCATGTCTGGATCAAATAATTAACTCTGTTTCGTACTGTAACTTCCATTTTGTATTCAGACCTCCATTTTGTATTCTGTGCTGAATGCATGTTTAACCTTGCCCAAGGCAAGGTTATTGAATTGCATTCCAGATAAGCACCTTCCCTGGGGAGTGGGACTAGCATCTCATTGAAGGAACACCACTGAGAAGCCACCTCAGTGCAATCTGAAGCCATCAGCTTGGATTGTCTCTCAAATGCTGGCCCGACCCCTTGGAACAATGGATTTTCTAGACGGGGCACCAGCAGTGGCTGATAGATCTGCAGCTTCTGGGGCAGGGCACATGGCAAAAAGATAGAAAATATATTTAAGGGTTTTGCTTTGATTCTGTAAAGCAGACCATTGCCACATGTTAGATGGACAGGCAGGAGAGAGAGACATTATAGTTTTTTTATTCATTTCTGATTAGTGGTCCAGTGTCTGATTCCCTTTAAAAGCTGATATGGACCAAACAGGATACAATCCTCGCTTTGTATGAAGAGCTGACATAGTCCATGCAGAACATCAGATCACTGTTCATGCATCACCATCTTACAAAACAGTGAGAAAACAAGTTGTCTTTTGTGAATTTATATTTGTAACTGCATGCTGTTACTTGTGGGTTTTTTCCCCCAGAACCGAGAGTCATAAATCTTGGGACAGCCTGGTTTAATTTTGGAATTTCAAAGGTTTAAGCAACTGATAAATACCTCCTGGGAACATTCTTTTTTGGGGCCTCCTGTTTTGCCATGCATATCTCTTCAATCTTTGCAAAGTGTCCATGTGACTCCTGAGTTTGGGGTGGTATAGCTTTGGTCAGCTGTGCACAACTCTGTATTTCTTTTCAGGCTGACATTTCTCTTCTTGAAAAGATGTCCACTTTGAAGTTTTCTAGCTTATACCTAAAGCCTCTGCATGTTTTGGGGTGATTTTATAAATGAACTCAATCAATCCAGTCTCAGCAATATACAGATCTAATCCAAAGACCAATGAATTCAATGGAAAGGCTCAGAATTAGGCTCCAAATCACTTCAATCATCTCTTTCCTTCACTTGGTTCAGGATCAGGAGGAAGAAACAGTGGTCTAAAACTTCAACCTGTACATCAGTACCTGTTTATTCTCCTTAATTCAGTTCTGAGGTTGGAATCACTTGTGTGTGCTTTGGAGCTGTGTTGTTTGTGTGTGAATCAAAGAGCTAATGGGCCTCTGTGGTTTTCAGTTCTCATTACACACTTTGCTTGGATTCCCCTTCAAGACTTAATGTTGGCTTTTCAACTTACTAGTTAAATGTTTCATCTGATCTTTAATATCGCATATTCTCTGCCACCTTTGTTCATTATCTGTTAAGTATGTTCTCTAAAACTGTATGGCTTCTGCTGTGCAATCTATTACTATTATCTTTATGATTAATACTTAAATAACATTCTTGAAAAGAAATATTTCCCAATGCCTTTTAGCCTATAAGACTGCTTTACTGTGCTTCAATGAACACAGTGGTCTATATTTTCAAAAGTAACTAATGATTTTGGGTATGCAACTCAAGACATCTTCAAGAGGCTTGATTTTTCTGAAAATCAAACCCCTTTAAGGTGTCTCAAAATCTGGGTGCCCCAAATCACTAGTCATTTTTTAAAATCTAGGCCAGTACGTATTGCTAAATGTTTAAATAATGTTCAAAATATTGTCAGATTCAGTATTTCCTCCCACATTTTAAAGCATATTTACAGTAATATAATCTGAGTGATACTTTGGTAATTTCTGACTTCTGTTAAGATTAGACTAGATTTCTTTCCCAAATACAGAATGTGAAGGACATATTTAGTCTGATTTGGATTTCATTTAAAAAACCCATTCTGTTTATTTAAATTCTTGGCTCTTATTCATGTGAATGAGAGTTCATTCAGATGTGAACAACGGTTTTCTTTGTTTATCAGATGATTCATGACCATTAATTTAATAGTGCAGTATGATATATCTTTTAACTGATTGTCTGGTATGATCACACCTACATGATAACAATGGGCTAGATTCACAAAGGAACTTAGGCCTGGGTGACAATGAGTATTGTCATTCCTAACTTTTAGAAACCTAGAAAATCACTGGGATTCACAAAGCCTGATTTTGGTGCAGAGGCTCCATATACAATGAATGAAGAGAGATGGGTGTCCAAAAATGGGATTCATAAAACACAGCATGTGAAGCAGCTCCTTGCCAATGGGAGGTGCCAACAAAAGGAGTGCATGCAAAGCCCCGCCCCTCTCTTGGAGATAGGCACCTGAATCCAAGTTGCAGGAAAGTGCCTCCTTCTGCTTGGGATTCTTGACTGCAAACCCTCTCTGGTGTTAGATGCCTATGCTATTTTTGCAAGAAGCTGCTGGGGTAAAAGGGGGGAATCAGTACTCCCACATCCCAATTGGATACCCTAACCACTGGGCTAAGAGTTACAAGGGAGCTCCATCTCCCCCCAAAAACTGTTTTGTGCAAGCTTACCTATAAGGGCCAGATCCAGTAGGCAAGGTCTGAGCCTGCAGGCGAGTTTAGTGGAGAAATGCCTATATTCCTTCAGTCATTCATTGCTCTGGGGCTTAGGCATACAGATGCCTGGTGTGGGGCAGCAGTGCACACACTCAGAGGCAGAGACATAGGTGCCTAGGGAACTTTTACTGCAAAAATGTAGGCACAAAATGATTTTAGGTACCTACAAGTTTTGAGGGCAGTTGAGCAAGAGTTTTGTGAATCCCAGTGGGCCTGGTTCTGGGATTTAGGGGCCTAAAGTGCTACCTTGAAACCTAAGTCCTTTTGTGAATCTAGCCCAACACCTGAAAAGTTAAATCTCAATAAGATTCAAGTCATTGTTCATTTTAATTTTAAAGAGTTGAAAGCATAGATAGTTTCTTGCAATTAATGTTAACACAATACAGTTTTATGGAGAGATGCTTTTAGCTTCTCTCTTAATAAACATTTTTATTTGTCAACTAGACATTTTTATTTTTACAAGATTGGCAGCTTATGAGTTTGCTTAATAACAAAAATTGGAAATTTTATTTCCCTTCTCGTCAAAATCAGTTCTTTTAATTTATTAAATTTTACTGTTTACTTTCCAACACTGATTACTGACACGCTGTATTAAATTGAGGTTTCTAATATAACTGAATACCCACTTTCTGTTCGGGAAGCTGTATTGTCTAGACAGTGGAAAACAGTGTCTACTCAGAAAGTGGAAAGCAAAGTTTATCCAGACAATGGTAAACACTCCCAGTTAAGTTAGCACCCCTACAGCAAATGAGTGACCTTGTATAAATACATTATTAGACAAAAGATTTCTAACAAACTCCAAATAACAAAAAACATTGGAGTAGCCATAGAGTTTTAACTCAAAGGGCCAATGTGCAGAAATCTTGCGTCACTTTAACATGTAAGTATCTATCTTTAGAAACCATCAATTTGTCAGGTGCCTCTGATGTGGCTGCATGAATACTGGGTCACTGCAGAGAGAATGAGGCATGCTCATCCCCCTGGTCCATGGCTAAAAGTGACCCAAAATCCAACCTGGAGGAAAAAACAAACAAACTGACCTATTGAAGCTGTTCTATACAGGATCCACCTCTTTACCAAGTGTTGTGTAGATAGACTTTTTTTTTAAAACAGACAGTGAGAAGTAGGGCTGCCAAGGAAAAATTTCAACTACAACCCAAATTCAGAGGGCGCTTATTAAACATATATGAAGGGAAACCAAACAAAAATGACACAGAAAATTCAAAGGGCAGAAAACCTACCTGGTGTGAAACTGGGCCACATTGACTGGCCACTTACTTAGGAGAAAACAGGAATAAATGCCTCATTTTAATCCCATTTTAGAATGCAACCCTAACTATGGAGTCACTACCAGGTGCCTCCATAATAAATACCACATTTTATAGGTGTCACCATCAGCCTGTCCTCTGCTCTAGGCACACAGGAATACAATCACTGGCCATTAGGCTGCCAGCAGCTGTGCACTCTAAGAATCAAATGCATGAAACAGGACATCTTCAGGCATCTTTGGAAGCCAGAGGGTTAATGAAGTCAGAGAGTGTATCTAGAATGTAGGTTTGGTTGATGTTTGCTACAGGATAACCCTTTCTGAAGCTCACTTCTCTCCTGTAGCTCTCTCTTGCAGTATGCTATAAACTATGAAATAGTGTTAATCTGCTAATCTGCTAATAATATATTAATTTAATATTGCTACTTACAATAACATTACATTAATTTGTGCTAAATAATCCAAAGTCCAATCAATTTTTGGCACACTTAGACTTCCAGGATTGATTCTCCCATAGTTTTAGGTGACAGAGAGAGACACAGAGGAACTTTTGCATTTAAAACTCTTTGACAAATTATATTAAGATGAAATTCCAGCACTTGGAGGAGATACAGTGTGAAACAGGCTGGGAGAGCATAGATTCTTTCATGCCAATGTGTTCTGTTCCCCAGCTACTTTCAGCCTGGTTTTACCCATCTTCCACCTCCTACATTATCAAACAGCATTATTTTCATTCCTTCCGTGAGAGGATTCACTCCTTCCACCCTCTCACAGGAGTGTGTCACACTGTTAGTCCTTCATTTTAAGCTGCAGCTCCTGCCTGAACCTAACATTCCTCCTAAAGCAGACAGAGATCATTGCACAGAGAAGAATAGAGACGCTTCTCTTCTTTGCAGCAACTACCATCCCTGCTGGTCTAGAAAACATTCAGATATTTGAAAAACCTAGTGCTTAGATTTGCAGAAGCTATTCAATAGTGGCCAAAACCATACCCATGTGACAACCACCTGCCAAGGGAATGAACCCAAGCAGGGACTGAACCCAAAAGTTTTCATTCTAAAAGCACAAGCCTCTTCTGGTTGAGCTAAAGAAGTAAACGCCTGCAGCTGCAGCAGACTCATTAACCTGTCATGGACCAGCCACTAGAGGGGCACAAATCCCACGCTACGGCAATGTGGGTTACACTCAAATTTTGTGGGTGTAATTTGTGCTCACAGAAGAAAACATTCTGAAAATGCGCCCCTACAAATGTTGTGGTTTTGGGGCCCAGATTATATGATTCTTCTATTGAAACATGTCCCTGCCATGATTCGAGTGTGATGGTTTTAGGGAGGTGGGGGAAGGTTCTGGAATTTGTCATTTTTCTCCTCACCTGGCAAGGCCTTTGCCCACTTCACCACATGCACCAGCTGCCTCTCCCCAAGCTCATTCAGGCTGGTCAGCAGAGCAGCAAAGGAGTCGGGCTGGTTGTTGTCATGACCTGCACACACCACACCAGGCTCAATGGCTTCTAGGACATTGAGGAAAATGGGCTGGCACTCAAACCCATCGATGCGTGTCATCACCATCTTGGAGGCCTGCTCATCTGTTGGGCTGGACGAGCTGGCTCCCTCGCCATCCTCTTGCAGCTTCAGGTTGCCCAGTTTCTTCAGCTTGCGGGCTGTGGAGAACGACACAGCTTGGCATGATGGTTAAATATAAAACAATCTTAAGGCTTTGTACACTTCCAGCCCCACCACCCACAAGAAGGGTGAAGCTGAAAGAGAGCTGCACCTTCACATTTAGTCTAGTGACAGCCGGAGCCTGGAAAGTTATCCAGCTGCCATGGTGATGGGGGCACTGTGTCAGAACAAGGATGGAGGTCTAGTATAGAGAAAAAGCATTCAACCCACTCATTCATACATGGCAAGCAGTGTTACTGAGACAAGGACGAGGTTGCTTGACCTCAAGAGCGATCGGTCCCATCTGCATGGTGTTACTTTCAGATATATTTATTTTGGAAGGATTGGGGAGAGAAGAAGAATATGACTGCATGTGTGTGTTGAGGAAAGAGTGTGTGTGTGTGTGGGGGGGGGAGGAGTGGTGGTGGTGGCGTGTATTGATCCAAACAACTGTGCAAGTAAAAAAAAAAAACATAACCCAACATATGACCGACAGCAAATAAATCACTGCACCATGCAACTCTGAAGCACAGAAACCCATCACCCTGTGGCACCACAACATAGCACAATCTCTACATCGTAGTTACCCTGCTGGAAATGTATATTACACCCATCACTGTGGTATCTAGGCACTATTGCCATGCAAATTATTGTGACATCACAAATCCAATACTGTAACTTTATTACAGGATTAAGCAGAGGGAGAAAATAAGCCATGAACAACAGGTTGAACCTAAGCCAAACACTGTAGGACTCAAGCATTCCTACTTGATACTCACTCTACAAATGGATCAAGGAAATCAAAAGACTAGATGGCACCAGAGTTGCTTCACCACAACCATCTCAGTCACTTCCTTCAAAACAGGCAACACTCAAGACAAGATGGCAATTAACCGGGATCAGGTGGAGCTGCAGCCTTGTGGATGTGTGATGTCAGCATACAGATGGCAAATTACGGTGCACAGGATGCCACAATGAGGATATCCTAGAAGTCAACACCTACACACTACAGTGATGGACCGCATAGATTAGACAGACAGATACATTAGATCAGTGACTCTCAACCCTTCCAGACTACTGTACCCCTTTTAGGAGTCTGATTTGTCTTGCGTACCACCACGTTACACCTCACTTAAAAATGACTTGCTTACAAAATCAGACATAAAATACAAGTCTCTCTGCACACTATTACTGAAAAATTGCTCATTTGCACCAAATAATTATAAAATTAATCAACTGGAATATAAATATTATACTTAAATTTCAGTGTACAGTATATAGAGCAGTACAAACAAGTATGTCTGTATGGAATTTTAGTTTGTCCTGACTATGATAGTGCTTTTTATGTAGCTTGTTGTAAAACTAGGCAAATATCTAGATGATTTGATGTACCCCTGGAAGACCTCTGCGTACGCCCAGGGGTACACGTACCTCTGGTTGAGAACCACTGCATTAGATAGATGGACAGATGGTTAGATCTCACATACAAATTATACAGTCCATGAACAAAATACCAGGAACTTCATGTGTACAATTTAGAAATGCTTTGAGATTGGGTATTTAGTGTTCAGTTTAATTTATAATGTTCTGATGTTTACATCAATGGCTGACTGGTTCATATGTATGAAATCTACTGAGCTGAGCGTGTTACTCTAGATGGTAAACCTTTTATCCCCAACAGCCCCAATGAAAATTAATCAATCATGATAAAAAGCTGATTGCTTAGTTCAAGCACAGAAAATAACACAAAAACTGTTGTCCTTGGGGTTCTGGCTCCTACATTATATGATACTCATCTGAAACTTCCTTTCGGCTGTAATTAGAAAAGCAAGCCTCGAAACGTAAAAATGTCAAGTCAAAGTGCAGCTTTGTAAATCAATGCAAAGGCTGATCTTTAAATAATATGCTTTGGATGATCTACAGTAATAGCAATTAAGGGAGGCTGCTCTGAGAAAATGAGAACATGGCAATAAAAATCAGAGAGTAGCATGGAAAACAAGACCAAAGTGCAGCATGACATAGTCCTGCAATTATTTGTGTGGGTCACAAGCAAAACAAAAAACAAGAAATCACTCCTCTCAAACTCCTCCAAATCTCTGATGGCAGCCATATCATCAGGACTCAGAGTGATGAGGCTGTCCCCCTTTAGTAACCTTGAGATACCTTCCCTAAAAAATCTATCATCAGGACAGACTAGGAGAACTGTGCACTTTAAGTCAATAGGTGATTTGGTTTTGGACAAACAAGGAGAGATCTGAGTACAAAGTGCCGATTCCCGGTTACTAGAAATCCCACCATAATCAATAAAAAATCTGGAAAGGCTGGAGGCATGAATGAGCAAGTCAATGTCACGGTGACATGCTGATGTCCTTCAGTTGAACCCCGTGCTGTACTTTTAAAAGTCTATGAGCTTATAGGGAACAAGGTCCTTCCACTTTAATGAGAGAGAGAAATTTCAAATCAGTCCCTTCAGAGCTGAATAATCAAGACAAATAAACCAAGAAAAGTGTCATCCATTATAGGTCCTGCATCTACAAAGAGGTAGCTGTTATTGTATGCTATAACATACATGTGCATGGATCTGTTTATATGTGAGACCTACAGTAAGTGTTGTATTCATTTTTTAAAAATTGAATTAATAGTGGTTAAAAGGATCATTGTGAAGAAAGAAAACAGTTAGTTGAAATAATCACCCCAACTCTCATGAGACTATATATGTTATATATGTTATTGTCCAAAAGGAGTGTCAGTGATATGAATAATTCCCATTTCACAGAGAAGGAAGATATAAGCATTTGTGTTTATTTTTATTGCCAGGGATGGAGAAGTTTGATTCTTCCCATCACCAATGAAAATCTGATTTACTAGATCCAGAGGAATTTCAGATCTTTTCTCAGTGGAGGAATTATATTGTATTCAGCCTGGAAAACGAGCAGCTTTCTCTAAGGTATTGTTATTTCCAGGTCATTAGTGTGTACTTCTCTAGGACTGTATATGCCCCATCCCATATCGTGTTACCTATCTGGTCCTTTTCAATGTTTTACCTTTTTTTTAATCTAAAAACATGAGAGGTTGTTTCAGTGAAAGCAGGGTGAAGCATTCAGACATCTGGACAAACACAGCATCCAGGTAAACACCTAGCCCTGCTCCCCACCACCTTTCAAATTAGCACAGCTCCTCTTGACTGGTATTTTGCTTTGCTTATGTGCACAAAATTCCCACTGATGGCAACTGTCACTCTGCACATGCATAGGAGCAAAAATAATTAGAGTCAAGATCTACTGTGAAGATATGAGAGGAGGTTTTTGGCTCCCCACTCTCAATCTGTAAATAATGTGCTGCCATCATTACAAACACCCTGGCAAAATAATTAGATGAATAATGATAGTGAAAAATATATTAACTGCTTTTGCTGTTACTAGAAATATGAAAAATCTGGGAGCCTCACAATATACCGAGTTAAGTGCACTGGTCTTCCACCTACTTACCATAAATTACAAGTGAGATGAGTTTGATATTCTCACTTTACTCTTTATTCAATAAATATTTCTGTTGTGTTTGGGGAAAAGCCAGATAATGTATTCACATCATATGATGATGACAATCATGAAATACTTCGCATTCCAACAGTAACTAAGGAGGATGTTAAACAGCAGCTACTAAAGTGACGCATCTTTAAATGAGCAGGTCTGGATAACATGCTTCCAAGAGCTTTAAAAGAGTTTGCCGAAGAGCTCTGTGGACCACTAGTGTTGATTTTTAATAAGTCTTGGAACACTGGGGGAAGTTCTAGAGCACCAGAAGAAAGCTAATGTGCCAATACTTAAAAAGGGTGAATGGGATCACTAAAGTACTGTATTTTCTGGCGTATACGACTACTTTTTAACCCAGGAAAATCTTCTCAGAAGTCGGGGGTCGTCTTATACGCCGGGTGTCGTCTTATAGGGCGGGTGCTGAAACTTCCGAGCCGGACTGGAGAATCTGCGGTCGCTGCATATGGTGGGGGGAGCTCAAAAACGGCCGCGGCCGCATCCCCGCCCGATGACGAGGTGAGGGGGCGCCTCACCGGGAAGGTGTAAGTGAAGGGCGGAGCAAGCTGCAAGCGTCCGGGACGCCCGGGGTATGGAAAAAAGAGATAGAGCGGCACTGTGCCCAGAAAAACACGCCTCTTTCACCCGTCTGGCCCGCCCTTGTATCCTATTACTGTACCTCCTTCTCTGCCTCTCAGATCTCGCTCCAGAGGACTGCAGTGAAGCGGCGCAGGCGCGCATGTGCGAGATCTGAGAGGCAGAGAAGGAGGTAATAGGATACAAGGGCGGGCCAGACGGGTGAAAGAGGTGTGTTTGCGCTACCGCTCTGATAGTCTTGGAGACAGGGAGGGCTGGGTAGGCAGGGAGAGCTGACCAATCCAAGCAGGCTTTGTATACAACAACCAGCCAATCGCCGGTAAGATACATCGCTTGCCGTGATTGGGTGGTTGTTGTATACTGGGTACCGCATACAGTACAGCACTAGTATCTGTACCTGTTCATACAGTATAGCACCAGTACATACAGTACAGTATACAAATGTCCAACAGTCAAAACCCCATCATGGCTCCACCGGCAAGAAGAAAGAAATATGAAGCCAGTTTCAAACTTAAAGTTGTAAACTTTGCCATGGAACATAATAACTGCGCTGCTGCAAGACAATATGGAGTAACAGAAAAGATGGTTCGGGACTGGAAAGCAAATGAAAAAGCATTAAAGAGTATGCCAAGGGGTAAGTGTGTATTAAGAAGAGGCACTCCACATTGGCCAGAACTCGAAAAACATGTAGCAGACATGGTGAATGAGCATCGCCAAAACGGTTATGTAGTGACACGAAATAAAATACATTTGTTTGCACTTCAGTGGGCCAAATCTAACCCAGATCACAGCAACAGATTTAAGGCCACTGTATCCTGGTGTACTAGATTCATGGGAAGGCATAATATGGTACTGAGGCAAAAGATGAAAATCGCCCCAAAATTACCTGCAGATCTTGATAGCAAAGTAAATAGTTTCCATCGATACGTAATACAACAGCGCACTAAACATGGCTATGCGTTAAGTAGTATTGGAAATATGGATGAAACTCCAATGAATTTTGATATGGTTGGAAATAAAACTGTCCATCAAAAAGGTGAAAAAACAATTTTAATTAAAACAACAGGACATGAGAAGTCCAGTTTTACAGTGGTACTAGGATGCACAGCTGATGGTGCCAAACTGAGACCAATGATTATTTTTAAAAGAAAAACAATGCCGAAATTCAAGTTCCCTGTTGGTTGTTTTGTACATGTGAATGAAAAAGGCTGGATGGATGAAGAAGGGGTAAAGCTATGGCTTGATAATGTATGGAGCAGGCGACCAGGTGGACTTATTCAAAAATGTAGTCTACTGGTGTGGGATATGTGCAAGACTAAACACAGATGCGGCAGTTATTCCTGCAGGATTGACATCGTTGGTACAGCCACTGGATGTGTGCCTAAACAAGCCATTTAAAGATCGCATTCAAGAACAGTGGAATGAATGGATGGTTAGCGGCGAAAAGTCATTCACAAAAGGAGGAAACATGCGTGCTCCACAGTTGGATGTTTTGTGCAAGTTTGTCATAAAAGCCTGGAATGATATTGATGCAGAAACAGTAATCAAGTCTTTCAAGAAGTGTGGCATATCAAATTCATTAGATGGTATGGAGGACGACTACTTGTGGCAAGATGAAGAGGAAGCCGAAGCTGAGACCACACCATCTGATACGGAATTCGATCCATACGATGACTGCCTTACAAATGTATCACAAGATGTCATTGATGTACTTATGATATCAGATGATGAACAGGAGGATTTTGAAGGCTTTTAAAGGGAAACTGTCACGCCAGCAAAACCTGTAAAAATACTGTAGCTTGCAGTTATGATGGGCGTTGCTAACTCGCCAGGGACTTGCCCGGCACTTGCTCTCTCTCTCTTGTTTGTTATCTTCCTCCTATCATCATCAGTTCCAGTTTGGTTGACAGCTTAGAAAACAAACAGCATGGCAGCTCCCATGGGTTTATTGTCTTATCCTTCCTTTCAGCTTTAGAGTGAATTAGGAAAAGTTTAATCCACTTGCACTGTTTTATGTTTACATGTTTGATGACAAACAGCCTTATGTTTATAAGTGACAGTTTTCCTGCTAAGTACCTGCATGTCATAAGCATTTGAATTAAAATTACCATATTGAAATCAAATCTGATGTTTTTTTAATTTTTTTTTGGTGTGCGTTGGAAGAGGGGTAGTCTTATACGGCGAGTATATCCCAAACTCTATATTTTAACTGGAAAAGTTGGGGGTCGTCTTATACGCCCAGTCGTCTTATACGCCGGAAAATACGGTAATTACAGGACTGTCTGCCTGATTTCAAACCTAGACTAAATAATGGAATGACTGCAAAAAGAAGGTAATGTAAGTAATGCAATTTAACATGGAAAATACAACTTGTCAAACTACCTTAATATCATTTTTTATAACAAATGTGGTTGGTAAAGGTAACAGTGTTGATGTAATACACTTCTGTAAGTCATTTGACTTAGTACCACAACACATTTTGATTAATAAACTATAATGATGAAAAATCTACACGGCACATAGTAAGTGGGTTAAAAACTAGCTAACTGATATGTTTCAAAATGTAATTGTAAATAGGGAATCATCACTGAATGGGTGTGAGACTAGGGGGATTCTGCAGGGATTGGTTCTTGGCCCTACACTATTAAAAAAAATGTATGAATGACCTGGAAGAAAACAAACTCATAACTGATAAAGTTTGCAGATGACAAAGAGATTGGGGAAGTGGTAAACAATGAAGAGGACAAATCCAATGGCCCATCCAGCCCAGTATCCTGTCTTCTGACAGTGGCTGGGTGCTTCAGAGGGAATGAACAGAACACGCAATCATCAAGTGATCCATCCCGTCATCCACTCCCAGCTTCTGGCAGTCAGAGACTAGGGACACCCAGACCATATGGGGTTGCATCCCTGACCATCTTGACTAATAGCCATTGATGGATCTATCCTCCATGAACTTATCTAGTTCTTTTTTGAACCCTGTTATACTTTTGGTTTTCACAACATCCCCTGGCAATGAGTTCCTTAGGTTGACTATGCATTGTGTGAAGAAATATATCCTTTTGTTTGTTTTAAATCTGCTGCCTATTAATTTCATTGGGTGACCCCTGGTTCTGGTGTTATGGGAAGGGGTAAATAACACCTCCTTATTCACTTTCTCCACACCATTCACAATTGTATAGACCTCTATCATATCCTCCCCTTAGTCATTTCTTTTCCAAGATGATAAATCCCAATCTTTTAAATCTCTCCTTATATGGAAACTGTTCCATACCCTTACTCATTTTTGTTGCCCTTCTCTGTACCTTTTCCAATTCTAATATATCTTTTTTGAGATGGGGCAATCAGAACTGCATGCAGTATTCTAGGTGTAGGCATTCCATGGATATATATAGTAGCATTATGACATTTTCTGTCTTATTATCTATCGCTTTCCTAATGGTTCCAAACATTTTGTTTGCTTTTTTGACTGCTGCTGCACGTTGAGTGGATGTTTTCAGAGAACTATCCACAGTGACTCCAAGAACTCTTTCTTGAGTTGTAACAGCTAATTTAGACCCCATCATTTTTTATGTATAGTTGGGATTATGTTTTCCAATATGCATTACTTTGCATTTATCAACATTGAATTTCATCTGCCATTTTGTTGCCAAGCCACCCAGTTTTGTGAGATCCCTTTGGAACTCTTTGCAGTCAGCTTTGGACTTAACTATCTTGAGTAATTTTGTATTGTCTGCAAATGTTGCCACCTCACTGTTTATCCCTTTTTCCAGATCATTTATGAATATGTTGAATAGTACTGGGCCCAGTACAGACCCCTGGGAGACACCACTATTTACCTCTCTCCATTCTGAAAACTCAGCGTTTATTCCTACCCTTTGTTTTGTATCCTTTAACCTGTTACTGATCCATGAGAGGACCTTCCCTCTTATCCTATGACTGCCTACTTTGCTTAAGAGCCTTTGATGAGGGACCTTGTCCAAGGCTTTCTGAAAGTCCAAGTACACTAAATCTACTGAATATCCCTTGTCCACATGTTTGTTGACACCATCAAAGAATTCTAATAGATTGGTGCATGACCAAAACCAGAAGAGGGCTGTGTAAGGTGCATTAGCAGAGATGTTTGGTTGCTTACAAGTGGAACAGAAGGGTTACTGTAGGTCAGGATTGAGGTGCATCAGCACAGCTGTATAGGTGTTCAGGTCTGCAATAAAAAGGGAGACTCTAAGGCAGGAGTGAGGTGCATTAGGGACTCTTGCTGAAAAGTTACAAACATTACCAAGTGCTATATCTACTTCACTTCTTCCATTGTCCCCTTTTTTTTTGGTTTGATGGTATGGGTCATGAGAAGATCCTGTTTAATGGATTTCAGCTCTCATGTCAGAGTGAACTAAATCAATAATGAAGGCTTCAAAACTGCAATTCTGTGCGAAAGCAGAGAGAGTTTTAAATAAGGCATTTGCTTGGTCTCCTCCTTATAGCACTATAAATACTCAAAGCTGCAGGTTCACTGGTCACACATAGCTCTCTACCCAGAAGTGACTGGTGATTAATAAACAGTTAATACGAACTGTTTGACCCTGGAAGCATTCTTGAATGCTTTGTCTTTCTACTGGGGGAGAAAAATAGCAGTGTGTGAATTCCCAGCATACATGGCTTTAGAATTGCGTTAAAAACAAATGTAAAACAGACGAGGCAAACAGGTCAGGGTGACCTGGAGAGTGAAAACTACGCCCCATCGTTAGCAGCATTAATTGTCAGTCTGTCCTATGTGAGAACGTAGCAATGATGTATGGCTGCATTTATTCAAGGAAACTTCACTATGTATCTTTAAATAAAAAGAAAAAGAGCTTAAAAATAAATAAAGGTATGTTAGCTTTTGCAAACATAACAAAAGGCTGCTCTGTTTGTCAAGGGCTTAGCGCTCTGCACTGTTGTGCTGGAGATCCTGGTTTGATTCCTTGTCTCTGTCCTTCCCAGGCGTGCAAGGGCCAGAAGTAATACAGACAGTGCACTGTTGAACAGTGACCCCTCTGGCCAATTAAGGAAGTGCAGATCAGTTCCCAAAGGAGTCCCACTCTAGCATTGCTCATTCCAAAGATGGCTATGATGAGCCTCCAGGGGATATATGTATTGATCCTGCACTATTATAATCAATGGGAGTTTTGCCATTAACTTCAGTGACAGTCGGGGCTATAAGGCAGGAAACAATGCGAGCCTTCAGAATATAATGGAGTCCCTCCCAAACACATCCTTTACACTGGCGGTAGGAAATGTCACAATACCAGGGAGGGAGAGGAATTATTTAAGCTCAGTACCAATGTGGACACAAGAACAAATGGATATATACTGGCCATCAGGAAGTTTAGACTTGAAATTAGACGAAGGTTTCTAACCATCAGAGGAGTGAAGTTCTGGAGCAGCCTTCCAAGGGGAGCAGTGGGGGGCAAAAGACATATCTGGCTTCAACACTAAGCTTGATAAGTTTATGGAGGGGATGGTATGATGGGATAGCCTAATTTTGGCAATTAATTGATCTTTGACTATTAGGGGTAAATATACCCAATGGCCTGTGATGGGATGTTAGATGGGGTGGGATCTGAGTTACTGCAGAGAATTCTTTCCTGGGTGTCTGGCTGGTGAGTCTTGCCCACATGCTCAGGGTTTAGCTGATCGCCATATTTGGGGTCGGGAAAGAATTTTTCTCCAGGGCAGATTGGCAGAGACCCTGGGAGTTTTTCGCCTTCCTCTGCAGTGTGGGGCACGAGTCACTTGCTGGAGGATTCTCTGCACCTTGTAGTCTTTAAACCATGATTTGAGGACCCATCAGGGGCTTGTAGGGTTTTCTTTCATGATGCATTTCTGCTTTGAAATGTGCTCCAAATGGTGTCTTCTTAACTTTGCTGATCTGCTCCCCATATGAATTCAGTCACATTTGCTCACTTTGCTGGCTAAATTTTTCTCTGGTGGGTCTTCTGTTAGCCCTTCATATTCAACTAAACTCTGGAGGAACAAGCAGCATTCCATTCTGAACTGTGTGCTATCAACTGAAATGGATAGTGAAGTTCTGACTACGAAATGTTCCTTGTTGCCAAAGAGTGAGCAGGAAAAACCTCAGCTTGACGCACAGGCACCAAAATGAGTTTCCAGAGTTGGAAGACAGTAAAAACAACCCCCTCATCTTCTACTTGTAAAAGAGCACATCTGATCTGGACTCACCGAGACAAAAAAGAGAGCCCCACTATTCCATTTTTACAATCGCATTTTAGAGCAGAACTGAGCTTTGAATGACAAATTCAAAACAGCTGAATGTTCTGAACAGCTCATTCACTTGTGCACACACTGAGATATGTTTTCACCTTACAAGGACTATTGGTTTTTCTTATATCAGGTGAGGCAGAACCCATCCATTTTTACTTCCTGCACTTTGGGTCTCTCCCACATCTTGCTCATACAGTGATGCTTGATTGTGAAAGAGAGTCATGGTCTATTGGACATATTAATCTATGAAAGAGGCAGCTTTCAGGTTCTGTAGCCTGCCTCTCCCCCACCTGGCACAGTGTGATTGAACAGCTAGCCAGACCTTGTGCGCTAATCCAGCAGTGAGTGTGCATGAGAGCGAGAAAGCATGTTTACATTCGGCAATTTATTTTCCCTACTTCTTGCCTGGAAGGAATGGATAGTGGGGGTTGGGCTGGCTGCTTGCCTCTGACCTTCCCCTCATTGTGTTATTACCATTTTTTCAAATGCACTATTTGCTGGTGTAAAAGCGGAAGGGTCAGGCAGGGTACTTGCTGCTCTACTGAGCGTGTGTGCATGATGGGGAGAGGGGCATGGTTAGAATAATCTTGGAGATGGGGAAAAAACTAATCTAAATCATTGCTCCCCAGAGACCAACAAAATTGAGCCTTTTCACTGACAAGTTCCTTGACTATTTCACAGCAGCCTAACAATCCCCATCATATATTATCCAGCTCAGCAATGGAAAACACTGCAAAATTAACGTGTTTGTGTAGCTAACAATCATTAATGAAGGCTCCCACACCTCATTTTGTGCTGTGTTTAATGCTGCCAGACTCTTTCATTTTCATTATATTATACCATAGGTAGCCTAACTGGCAACTCCCGTGCTCTGGCTGTTGGATGTTCCATCAGCCCAATTTTCAGGGTATTTTCTGCCCCATGCTCACATCAAACAAACATCAAAGTTCACCACAGATGAGTCATTAATGGTACTTTTAAATAACAGTATTTTAACATATAAAGAGTATAAATCTGAGAGGAAACTTGGCAGCACATGGGCATGTTGATACTTTTATATGGAAATGTGGTAGTTGAGGTTGGTAAAGTGCCTACTTGTACAAGAGAGTAGGTTTGGCCAATTAAGCTATAGTTTCTAGATTTTAAACCTCAGACTTTGAAAGTTTGGGTTCGAGTTGGTTTTGACAAAGCTTCATCGTATGTTTTTCACCTTTTATTCTTCTACGGTAGTTGGCCTGGAGACTTGGCAAAAACGACGTTCAAACACAGACCTTACACTGCACAGATTGCCAGTTAGTCAAAAAGACAGAACCAGATATTCATTTACACCAGGCCTTTTCCATCACTCGGGCAGTGCAAAGTCACCCCAAAGTGGGAGTGAGTGGTGTAAAGGTGCTTTGGTGTAAGTGAAAATCTGGCCCCACAGTTTTTATGAAATTTCCCTGGATTAACAAGAGTTTAAATTAAGGGAAGGAATGTTTCTTGAAACTCAAACAAAAGGTTCAATAAATCTCAGAACTTAAAATAAAAGATTCCAGATGTTTCATGAAACTAAACATCACCTGGGTTCCCACCAGGCCCACTTACCCATTTACTGGTTACTAACTGGTACATTGACTCGGTTAACTGGCTACATGATCAACATGAGCTACTCCAAATACTGATGTAGACCCCCCATATGGCGCTTTCAGGCAGAACCAGAAAATTAAGTGATTAGTGTAACAACACAGCCTTGAAGAGATATGTTAACTACCAACTCAGCAATCAGAGCAGACAGGGCCAAACCGTGTTTAATGTTGTGTCAGCTGGTAGTGGGCAACCCTTACTGGAACCAGAAGGATAACCATGACCAACTAACTGGACGTTAAACACAATGGCCCTTGCCTGCTGACTGCTGAACTGTGTTAACATCAACCTAATTTTCTAGTGATGACTAGCCCTAAGGTGTCATAACTATAAAGGGAAGGGTAACAGCCCTCCTGTGTACAATACTATAAAATCCCTCCTGGCCAGAGACTCCAAAATCCTTTCACCTGTAAAGGGTTAAGAAGCTCAGGTAACCTGGCTGACACCTGACCTAAAGGACCAATAAGGGGACAAGATACTTTCAAATCTTGGTGGGGGGAAGGCTTTTGTTTGTGCTCTCTGTTTTGGGGGAAGTTCGCTCTTGGGACTAAGAGGGACCAGACATCAATCCATGCTCTCCAAATCTTTCTGAACAAGTCTCTCATATTTCAAACTTGTAAGTTCAGTCAGGCAAGGCGAGTTAGTTTATCTTTGTTTTCTCAACTTGTAAATGTACTTTTTGCTAGGGTGTTTACCTCTGTTGGCTGTAACTTTGAACCTAAGGCTAGAGGGGGGTCCTCTGGGCTCTTTAAGTTTGATTACCCTGTAAAGTTATTTTCCCATCCTGATTTTACAGAGATGATGTTGACCTTTTTCTTTAATTAAAAGCCTTCTTTTTAAGAACCTGATTGATTTTTTCCTTGTTTTTAGCTCCAAGGGGGTTGGATCTTGATCCACTAGGAGTTGGTGGGAGAAAGGAAGGGGGGATGGTTAATTTCTCCTTGTTTTAAGATCTGTATTCACCAGGGAATTGGTGAAGAGTCTCTCAAGGCTACCCAGGGAAGGGAATTAGCACATTGGGAGTGGTGACAGTGGACCAGATCTAAGCTGGTAGTTAAGCTTAGAAGTTTTCATGCAGGCCCCCACATCTGTACCCTAAAGTTCAGAGTGGGGAAGGAGCCTTGACATGGTGGCAGAGCGGTGGGATCATTTTAAACCAAAAGCCAGTAAGATTTTTTTTCTCCTTTCTAGATGCTTAGAAAACAGAGCTGAAGATAGATGCATATCTTATCTCTCCTTGCCTGAATGCAGAGGTGTTAAGTTTTTTTAACAAGGGTCTTTGTTAGGAGAAGGGTTCAAGCAGTGAGCAAACAGCTGGCAAAAGGAATTTACAAGCTGAATTTTTTTTTTCTTTCTACCTCTCGGGGATAGCTAGTTAGAAAGTCTCTGTTAACTAAGCCAGCCCTGAGCTGAGTGCATCCCAGTTTCAGTGAACTGCAGAGGGGGTGGCCCAGCACAAGAAAGCAGGAAAATGACTACCAGTGAAGCAGCAAACAAACTAGAACTGGCTAGACTGGAAGCAACAGAGAAAGAAAATGAACATAAGAGACGGCTAGAACTAAAACAATTAGAAATTAATGCAGAAAAAGCCAGGGAAGAAGCTGCCCACAAGAGAGCTATGGAGCAAAAAGAAAAAGAGATGGAGGAGAGAGAAAGAGAGAGGAAGCATGAACTGGAATTAGCAAGGGTTAGGCCGGATATACCAGCCAACCCTAGCAACCCCTCTCCAGGTACCACTTCCCATCCCAGAAAATTCCCCACCTACAAATCAGGCGATGATACTGAGGCCTTAGAAAATTTTGAAAGGGCCTGCCTTGGATACAGCATCACTACAGACCAGTACATGGTAGAGCTGAGGCCGCAGCTCAGTGGACCCTTAGCAGAGGTGGCGGCTGAAATGCCTAAGGAACACATGAACAGTTATGAACTTTTTAAAAACAAGGCCAGAATCAGAATGGGGCTAACACCCGAGCATGCCTGTCGGTGGTTCAGAGCCCTAAGGTGGAAACCAGACGTGTCATTTACCTGACATGCCTACCACATTGGGAAAAATTGGGATGCCTGGATATCAGGAGCAAGTGTTAAATCTACAGAAGAGTTGCCCTTCCTAATGCAAATGGAGCAGTTTTTAGAGGGTGTTCCTGAGGAAATAGAAAGGTACATCCTAGATGGGAAGCCCAAAACTGTAACCGAGGCGGAGGAGATTGGAGCCAAATGGGTGGAGGTGGCAGAAAAGAAAAAAACTAGTAGCAGTTGGAGCAAATATCAGAAGGGGCAACCCGAAACAAAACTTTACCACTGGGGACAACCCAAGGCCCCACCTACATCCCAAGGGAAACCCCAGATGCCTTCTCACCCCACCACACCAGTCTCCACCAACCAACATCGCCCTGGTGATACCTTAGCAGGGCGATGTTTTAAATGTAATGAACTGGGACATATAAAGGCCCACTGCCCCAAGAACCCCAACCGATTACAGTTCATTACACCACAATTACACCAAAGATCCCCAGGCCCAGATGCCTCTCTCGTACCCTCGGAGCGAAGGGAAACCTTGAGAGTGGGCGGAAAGAAGGTTATCGCGTGGAGGGACACTGGGGCACAAGTGTCGACTATCCACCAATCCCTAGTGGACCCCAAACTCATCAACCCAGAGGCTCCGGGGACAATTCAACCCTTCATGTCACACTATGTAACCTTGCCTACAGCCAAGTTACATGTCCAGTACAAGGGCTGGTCAGGAATGTGGACTTTTGCAGTCTATGACAATTATCCCATCCCCATGCTGCTGGGGGAAGACTTGGCCAACCATATGAAGCTAGCCAAGAGGGTGGGAATAGTCACCCGCAGCCAGGCTAAGCAAGCTTTCACCCCCATCCCTGTTCCTGAGCCGTCCACCAGGGCCCTGTCTGTGTTACCAGAGACCCAGACAAAGGTGGTGGAACCGGATCCCCTGCCAACAACTGCAACAGCCGTAATGGATCCAATCCCAGAGACCCAGCCAAAGCCAGTCCCAGAACCGGAACTGGCAACACAACCATTGCCAGAACCATTGCCAGCACTGAGTACAGCGTTTGCAAACCCATCTACAACTCCAACACCAGAGGGCACCAGCGAGCCTGAACTGGCAGAAGCAGCAGATAACCCTACCCAAGAGGCTCAGCCAGAGCCTGAAATACAACATAGTGCACCAGCGGACAGCGGTTCACCGTCAACTGAAACAACCCCAGCACCTGCATCGCTTCCAGAGGGACCAAGCCCAAGTCCACAGTCCAAGGAGGAACTGATGTCTCCAGCATCAAGGGAACAGTTCCAGGCTGAGCAGGAAGCAGATGACAGCCTTCAGAAAGCTTGGGCGGCAGCACGGAGCACCCCACCGCCTCTCAGCTTTTCTAACCGATCCTGGTTTGTTGTAGAACAAGGACTTTTATACAAGGAGACTCTTTCTGGTGGGCACCAGGAAGACTGGCATCCTCAAAGACAATTGGTAGTTCCCACTAAGTATCGGGTAAAGCTCTTGAGCTTAGCCTATGATCATCCCAGTGGCCATTCTGGGGTGAACAGAACCAAAGATCGGTTGAGGAAGTCCTTCCACTGGGAGGGAATGGGCAAAGATGTTGCTAATTATGTCCGGTCTTGTGAGGTGTGCCAATGAGTGGGAAAGCCCCAAGACCAGGTCAAAGCCCCTCTCCAGTCACTACCCATAATTGAGGTCCCATTTCAGCGAGTAGCTGTGGATATTCTGGGTCCTTTCCTAAAGAAGACACCCAGAGGAAAGCAGTACATACTGACTTTCATGGATTTTGCTACTCGATGGCCGGAAGCAGTAGCTCTAAGCAACACCAGGGCTAAAAGTGTGTTCCAGGCATTAGCAGACATTTTTGCCAGGGTAGGTTGGCCCTCCGACATCCTTACAGATTCGGGAACTAATTTCCTGGCAGGGACCAGGAAAAACCTGTGGGAAGCTCATGGGGTGAATCACTTGGTTGCCACCCCTTACCACCATCAAACCAATGGCCTGGTGGAGAGGTTTAATGGAACTTTGGGGGCCATGATACGTAAATTTGTAAATGAACACTCCAATGATTGGGACCTAGTGTTGCAGCAGTTGCTTTTTGCCTACAGGGCTGTACCACATCTCAGTTTAGGGTTTTCACCATTTGAACTTGTGTATGGCGGTGAGGTTAAGGGGCCATTACAGTTGGTGAAGCAGCAATGGGATGGGTTTACGCCTTCTCCAGGAACTAACATTCTAGACTTTGTAAGCAACCTACAAAAGCAACCTTTTTGACACTCTGACACTCTTTAGCCCTTGCTAAAGAAAACCTAAAGGATGCTCAGGAAGAACAAAAGGCCTGGTATGATAAACATTCCAGAGAACGGTCCTTCAAAGTAGGAGACCAAGTCATGGTCTTAAAGGCGCTCCAGGCCCATAAAATGGAAGCATCGTGGGAAGGACCATTCACGGTCCAGGAGCGCCTAGGAGTTGTTAACTATCTCATAGCATCCCCCACCTCCAACATAAAGCCTTAGATATACCATGTTAATTCTCTTAAGCCCTTTTATTCCAGAGAATTAAAGGTTTTCCAGTTTACAGCCCAGGAAACAGATGACGCGGAGTGGCCTGAAGGTGTCTACTATGAAGGAAAAAGTGACGGTGGCATGGAAGAGGTGAACCTCTCCGTGACCCTTGGACATCTGCAGCGGCAGCAGATCAAGGAGCAGTGCACTAGCTTTGGGCCACCCCAGGACGGACTGAATGGGCATACCACTCCATTGACACAGGTAATGCTCACCCAATTAGAACCCCACCCTACCAGGAGTCACCTCATGCTCAAACTGCTATAAAAAGGGAGATCCAGGACATGCTACAGATGGGTATAATCCACCCCTCTAACAGTGCATGGGCATCTCCAGTGGTTCTAGTTCCCAAACCAGATGGGGAAATACGCTTTTGCATGGACTACCGTAAGCTAAATGCTATAACTCATCCTGACAACTATCCAATGCCACGCACAGATGAGCTATTGGAGAAATTGGGACATGCCCACTTCATCTCTACCTTAGACTTAACCAAGGGATACTGGCAAGTACCACTAGATGAACCTGCCAAGGAAAGGTCAGCCTTCGCCACCCAGGCAGGGGTGTATGAATTTAATGTGCTCCCTTTCGGGCTGCGAAATGCACTCGCCACCTTCCAAAGACTTGTAGATGGTCTCCTAGCAGGATTGGGAGAATCTGCAGTTGCCTACCTCGATGATGTGGCCATTTTTTCTGATTCATGGGCAGAACACCCGGAGCACCTGGAAAAAGTCTTCGACCGCATCAGGCAGGCAGGACTAACTGTTAAGGCTAAAAAGTGTCAAATAGGCCAAAACAGAGTGACTTACCTGGGGCACCAGGTGGGTCAAAGAACTATAAATCCCCTACAGGCCAAAGTGGATGCTATCCAAAAGTGGCCGGTTCCAAAGTCAAAGAAACAGGTCCAATCCTTCTTAGGCTTGGCCGGATATTATAGGTGATTAGTACCACACTACAGCCAAATCGCCGCCCCACTGACAGACCTAACCAGAAAGAAACAGCCAAATGCAGTTCAGTGAACTGATGAGTGTCAAAAGGCCTTTAACCAGCTTAAGGTGACACTCATGTCTGACCTATGGTAAGGGCCCCAGACTTTGACAAACCGTTCCTAGTAACCACAGATGCATCCGAGCGGGGTCTGGGTGCAGTTTTAATGCAGGAAGGACCGGATCAAGAATTCCATCCTGTTGTGTTTCTCAGCAAGAAACTGTCTGAGAGGGAAAGCCATTGGTCAATCAGCGAAAAGGAATGCTACGTCATTGTGTACGCGCTGGAAAAGCTACGCCCATATGTTTGGGGACGGCGTTTCCAACTACAAACCGACCATGCTGCGCTAACATGGCTTCATACCGCCAAGGGGAATAACGAAAAACTTCTTCGGTGGAGTTTAGCTCTCCAAGAGTTTGATTTTGAAATACAACACATTTCAGGAGCTTCTAACAAAGTGGCTGATGCACTCTCCCGGGAAAGTTTCCCAGAATCAATTGGTTAAAAATTGTTCTTGGAATGTGGGACATATTGTTAGTTTTTATATAATCAGTAGAATGTCTAAAGGTGCATGTGTCTTATTAACTCTGTTTTCTCCTAGAGCTCCAGGAAGAAATCACAGACAGTGTGGAACCGGCTGTCCAACACTATCTGTGATTTGGGGGGCATGTCATAACTATAAAGGGGAAGGGTAACAGCTCTCCTGTGTACAATACTATAAAATCCCTCCTGGCCAGAGACTCCAAAATCCTTTTACCTGTAAAGGGTTAAGAAGCTCAGGTAACCTGGCTGACACCTGACCCAAAGGACCAATAAGGGGACAAGATACTTTCAAATCTTGGTGGGCGGAAGGCTTTTGTTTGTACTCTCTGTTTTGGGGGAAGTTCGCTCTTGGAACTAAGAGGGACCAGACATCAATCCATGCTCTCCAAATCTTTCTGAACAAGTCTCTCATATTTCAAACTTGTAAGTACAGCCAGGCAAGGCGTGTTAGTTTATCTTTGTTTTCTCAACTTGTAAATGTACTTTTTGCTAGGGTGTTTACCTCTGTTGGCTGTAACTTTGAACCTAAGGCTAGAGGGGGGTCCTCTGGGCTCTTTAAGTTTGATTACCCTGTAAAGTTATTTTCCATCCTGATTTTATAGAGATGATGTTGACCTTTTTCTTTAATTAAAAGCCTTCTTTTTAAGAACCTGATTGATTTTTCCTTGTTTTTAGCTCCAAGGGGGTTGGATCTTGATCCACCAGGAGTTGGTGGGAGAAAGGAGGGGGGATGGTTAATTTTTCCTTGTTTTAAGATCTGTATTCACCAGGGAATTGGTGAAGAGTCTCTCAAGGCTACCCAGGGAAGGGAATTAGCACATTGGGAGTGGGGACCGTGGACCAGATCTAAGCTGGTAGTTAAGCTTAGAAGTTTTCATGCAGGCCCCCACATCTGTACCCTAAAGTTCAGAGTGGGGAAGGAGCCTTGACATAAGGCTATTCTCATAACTAGAGCATAAAACAGAAAAGCCCATCCTGCAGATCACAGCGGAAGATAAGGCATGTTTTGTCTCCAAAAATCTGTTGTCACATGCTCCAGAACTTTCATATGACAGAAAAGGCAGAGGAAACAGGACTTCTCTCTCTCTCTTCCTGGTATTTACTGAGCACCAATAATATCTAGGATGCTGAGGCTCTCTCTTCCTCCATGTTCACAGAGATACGTTTATCTCAAGTTGCATGTGTTTCTGTGTTTCTGAGCTTTCAGATACTTTTATTAGGGCTCTGGTGCATCTTTTCCTGGCATTCCCAACTGTTCTCAGGGAATATTTGGGCAAAAACCTGAGGTTCAAGGTTCTTGGATTTGCCCAAGCAGTTAATGAAAGCACCTTAAAATCCCAGGAAGACAATGCCAGAAAGATATAATAAAATGGCATTAGGACTCAAATACAATGGGGGGCGCAGAGCTGCCACCCAATCAGAAAGCTTTAGCAGCTGACCCAGTGAATGGGCAAGCCTGACTCCCCCCCCCCCACTTATAAACCCGTTTGTATGATACTTCTCAAATGGTCAAAATGGCTGATTTGTTGGCCGCATGCCCTAAAACACCACCCAATGGGGGTTAAATTGACCCAGAAATGGCTTGTCTGTTGAGATTCATTCCTTCATTAAACGATAGCTGCTTGCACACTACAGGAGGAGCACATTGACCTGGAAACAAGCCAACTGCAGCAAAAGAAGCCTTCGTGTTTCCTGTGATGCCCCCAGAATCTTATTCCCAGTTAGCTACGGGGTATCAGCTTGAATTTTAAAAACAGCTGCCTAATATAATGTCTCCTCTCTGATATTCTAAGGACATTTTTGTTGGCCCTGCTGAGCTGCACATTTCAGTGCACTTAGAAGTTTTTGTGAGGATTTGTAGTAATTGCTTCGCTGCTAATTCACATACCTGGTATGGCAGGTGACACTTGGATCCAGCATGGCCCCCTCTGAAGTGCTAACAACCCAATGGAACATCGGGAGTGCCAGGGTGACACACTGGCGCTGGTGCTCACCAGGGAGAGTGGACTGTAACCACTCTGACCCCCTTTTTTTCTGATCTATTGTTTCCACCAGCCCACACAGGGAAAACAAAAAGGTGTTCTCTTCTAGGAAAGAGGTGTGTTCTCAGCTCGAGTTAACTAACATGGAGTAAATTCCTAGTAAAGACAAGGCAATCTGTAGCTTTCACGAGGGTGAGCAGGTCAAGTTAGGATACATCTACACCGCAAAAAAAAAAAAAAGGCCAGTGGTAGTGAGTCTCAGAGCCTGGGTCAATGGACCCAGGCTCATACTACGGAGCTAAAAATAGCAATGGAGACGTTCCTGCTCAGGCTGCGTCTCAGAGCCTTGGCTCCAGCCCAAGCGAGAACGTCTACACTGCTATTTTTAGCCCCATAGAATGAGACCAGTGTGCCTGAGTCAATTGACCTGGGCTCTGAGACACACAGCCCTGTAGACATACCCTTAGAGACCATAGGGGAGTCTAGGGCTTACCTTGACCTGCTAACTCAGCTGAAAGTTACAAACTGCCTTGTTTTCACTAGAACTTTACCTTGTGTTAGCTAACTTGAGATAAGATCACACCTTTTTCCCCCCCTCGTGAACACAAAAGCTTAAAGGCCCGCAAAGAAAACCGCCGATGTGGACAGAGAGCTCTACAGCCCTGTGACTTTTAATTAACTTCAGGCCTTTCCACAAATGTTCAAGTGAAATGTGATGATGCAGCCACAGGGGAAGCCAGGGTTCAAGCTGTTTATTGAAAAACAAACCCTTGCTCTCTCCTTATTGACCAAGGGGTGATGTCAAGCACAGATCAGAGAACCAGTAACATGGGAGTTCTCAACTAGCTCTGACTCTGCCTTATTGTGAGACCCTTCATTTCTCTAGGCCTGTTTTCCTACCTGTAAAATCAGGATGCTACTACTGCCATGGCCAGGGCACAGGATGTACCGTGCAACAGCTGTGCTGGTCTAGCTGTACCCTTGTAGTGCGTTAGTGAAGATGCTCCTAGGCTGATGGAAGAGCTTTTCTCATCGGCATAGTTAATCCACTTCCCCGAGAGGCGGTAGCTGTGTTGACAGGAGAAACTCTACCACCAGCATAGTGCTGTCTACACGTGATGGGGGGTATGGTTAGGTCTGTATAACTATGTCGCTCAGGGGTGTAGATTTTTCACACCCCGAAGGACTGTAGTTATACCAATATAGGCCTGTAGTGTAGACCTGATGGACGTGTTTATAAAGCACTCTGAAGATGAAAAGAACTAAGCTTTATTGCTCTCTATCTGGGATTAATCCATATCCATCATGTTCCAGAAAATAAACACAATTCACAAGCACTACGTTTGACACCTCAAATGAAAGCATTAATGACACAATTCCGCAACAGCTGGAGACAGCCCACATCAACGTGAATCAGCCCCAATGGGGTTAAGGAAAAGCCAATATTTTAGTGACTCGTTCTTTTATTTTCCAGACTAATACATAACTAATAATAAGGTGCAAGCACCACAATTACGGCTCACGCATAACTGTCATCTCACCCGGACGGTTATTTTAAAGAAGGAGGAAAGGTCACTAATTAGCTAGAGCTTCTCAGGATTCAAAGGGATTTTAGGAAGGCACGTTAGGGAGTCAGCAAAATAGCTGGAGAATTATACGACTGCAAAGGGGAGAGCTGTGAAATGAGAAAGAATTAAATTGGAGCCTAGAGTCCTTCCATATTTATTGCACCTTTTTAAAGGATCAGTCCACTTAAAAGACCAGAGCTGTTAAAGGATCATAACCCATGCATGTCAAACCACTTCACACACTGACAAACAATAAAATGCCCATGATATGAATAGCTTTTAAAAAACCAGGAGATAAAAAATGTTTTGGCATAGAAAGGTTAAATCGCAGTGGGGAAAAGTCCCTCCAAGAGAAGTCTGTGAAAATATTTCCTGTTATTCAAAGGCAACTACAGTACAACTTCAACACAGTGCACTAGGGATGGAGAAGGCCCTTTTGGGGAGGACTGAACTTGGTAAATTAGTGAGAACAAATGCAATAGAAAAACAAGAGCGAGGGGTCTGTAATTACAAGCTGCAATAACAATAATTGACTTTGACAATATATAAGTGTTATGATAACTTTTATAATCCACAAGCGTGGGCTGCAGAAATTTTGGGGAAAACAATGAAAGCTCAGTGATACAAGATATGTTAAATCTTTGCTGAGAGGTGGGGAGAGAGAGAGAGAGAACCGTTATTTGTGTGGATTACAGAGTGTGGGGATTGGCAAAGCATAGATTGAAGAGGCCCTACTGCCCAGCTTTATAAAACAAGTGAGTCCTCTTAACCCGTTGCCTGCCATGACATGGGACTACTTGTTATCTTTAAACTTTAGGGCTGCATGCTACTCCCACTGGGCCAGATGGGTCTAGGTGGTGTCAGTGGCATGTATCCCGCACATCAGAGATCCTGCAGGGTTAACTGGAAGAAGAGATCTGTAAAAAGAGTGCATTGTGTCCATAATACGCTTATTAGTTAATTGCAAGAATTTAGTACAGGGCAATGTACAGTCTCTATGGTCAGAGGTGCCAATAGTTTAATCTAGGGAGAGATCTAAAAAAGCGCCACAGGTGTGCGTTCCATATATAAATCATACAGGTGCATATGAAAGCATCAAAGGGTGCTACCCAGCACACACTACCTCCCAGGGTCATTCCTGCTTCGTAGCACTTTCGCAGGCGACAGGAAGGGCAGTTTTTTCTTCTGAATTTATCGATGGTGCAGTCATTCCGGCTGGCACACAGGTATTTCTGTTTACCTAGAAACATTAAAGAAAAAGCAGATGGACAATGGTTCCTGCATTTCCACAGATCAGTCAGAAGGTACTGTACAATCAGGACAAGCTCTCACGTTTTCCCATAGCACCGCTGTATGGACCTGAAGCTGTTCCCACTGAAGTCAATGGGAGTTTTGAAAATTCACATTCCTAGTTTAGTTTTGTGTGAGTCTTCTAACAAGAATCTAGTTTTCAGAGCACTGCAGCTCATTTTGGAGGCTGAAAGCCACTGCATATGAAGGATGTACATTAAACAGAAAGGATACCATTTTGAACAAGAAAGGGCTCCTAGCACTGACAGTTTCTGCAGGACATTCCTGATTTGAAATGGTCTTTCCCTCATCTGGCAAGCAGATTGCGTGGGATGTTGTGGCAGCAGCAATACAGTTTGGGGGCCAGCACGATGTAATGTTACGAGATCCAAATGCCATATTGTCTTGATGAAACATCTCTGATATGGAAAATGAAATCTGAAAATGGAAACCCAAGAGGGCATTGCAATTACCTCCCATTAGCCATCCCACTAGGGCCTTGGGAACTGTGATCATTCCTCCACATAAAGGAGAGCTGCTGGAAAGACAAACACAATCTGTAGCTCCATCAGGACACTGGACAGATGGAGCTGCTTTCTGATAAAATCTAAACCAGATTGGCGTGGACCCCATCTTCTCCCAGTGGAGCAGTGATGCTTTCTGTTAACTTGCTGTTGAGAATTCTAAACACGATTCTTCACTTACTATGTTAGCTATCTCTGTTGCTAGATATGGGAATTTTTTACGGGAATCGGCCAGCAGCAATATATATATATATATGTAAACTTATTTTGCTGTACTAAAACGGCCCCTTTCTTTGGGTGTCCCACCTGAAGATACATGACATCAGGTATCTGTCTAAAGGCCCACTTTCAATGCTGTCTTTTAGATTGTAAGCTCTTTGGATGACAGAGAGTCTGTATTTTGTCCTGTGCAGAATGTCATTAGCAATCAGCAAATTTATAAGAATAAAAAAGAAAGTAACAAAAAGATAACCAAAGAACAGGGATAGAATGAGGCAACAGCAGTGCATCTCCTGTGTTACTTCCTCAGCCTCTGTGAAATATTGTGGTCATAGGAATGGGAAACGATCTGGCTGGGTCTCCTCCCTGCAGTTTTGGGTTGAGTTAACAGTTATACCACATTCCTGTGGTTCCTCAGCCCCACCAACACACCAAACACTTGCCACTTCCATTAACTCTTTATTGCTATGGGGCCTGGTGCATATGAACACGTCGCTGACTCAGCCTAGATGGGTTGTGGGCCTGTTGATTTTCAGTGACAGAATTATCAGCATCGCCCACATGGTAGACTTTGCATTTAAATAGCACATTTAAAGCTAGACTGAACAGAACACTAGGAAACAGACTGTGGAGAACAAACCTGCGCTAACTGGGGATGACCTGGATGAGATCTAATAGGTCTTTCCATCTCTAATCACTGTGTGCCAAATGCTGCTTGAGTGAGGGCTGCAGAATTTGTCTCTCAAGTCTATTCTTCACTCTTAGTAAAATGGCCTATTTAGAAAGGTATGTGAAACAGGCGATAGGAAACACACTGTAGGACTACAAAGATACTTCTTAGAGATAGCAAAGAACTACCAACAAGCAAGAGAGACTCAGTGCAAGCAAATTGCCCCATACTCAAACAGCTTGCTCTCACTCCTCTGGTACTTTGTGGTATCTGTACCATATAGTGTCATATACCTTTTCATTCCCACAGCTCCAACATTCTGCGTTCTCATTGGAGCATTATGATATTCAAGTCATATCCCTTAAAGTCAATATAATTCCTTTGATATAAATGCATGTCTCTATTCTATGGATTGTGAAATAAGGCACTGCCTGTCCCTACATATTTATCCTTCTGCTTTCAGTACATTTTATATTAGAAATGATTTATTCCACCCACTTACTTTAACCTGCCCTTCAGACAATGAGCTATAGCTACTAATCTTGAGATTGAGGGCTGGATTCTGTGGGCAACATGTCAGGAAAGTAACTGCTCAGTGATGCAAAGTTCTCCCACATCCCTAGGGGCTGAATATGTTGTTTGTGCAGCATTTGCAGCACAATGCAGTATTTTTAACTGAACCCATCTTCTAACTGGCCTTGCTTAATGTGGGATTTCCTGTGAAGCAGTGAGTTTATGAACACCTGCAGAGAGCTGAGAGGCCATTATTTATTGTCATTTATAGCTAGCATCTTAAAAGCACTATTCTTTGAATTCAGAGGGAAGGAAAGTAGTTGTAAATGGTAATATTTAACCTGCTTCTACCTTATCATCCTTGATGTCTCAATCTCAAGACACACCGAGAATTAACTTTCCCTCAGTTGCATCGTATTATCTATTGCTTCATATTTGGCTTTCTTGTCAAGTCTGGACACATTTAGTAGATCAAGATTTACCCAATGCACTTCAGACTCTGAGCACCCAAACCCAGATTAGCTTCAACAAAGGAAGAAGCCATACACCCAATGTAATCTGATGTTGTGGAGTCATGGAAAATTGTACCTGTCCAAATTCTACCTATAGTGGTTTTCCCTGAAATCCCACAAACTTTGGCTTTCAATACTGCTCAAGGAGCCAACCTTTTGATCCATCTAAGTGTAAGTCTAATCTAACAGCTTTATCAAAGGATTCATATTCATTCAGGGCCGTCCTTAGCTATTTTGGTGCCCTATGCAGCCCCCCCGTGGGGGGGGCTGTGTGGGGCCCCGCCCCAGGCCTACTTGGGGGACGGGGCTGGCCCCGGGGGGGACAGGGGCTGGCCACTTCCTGCGGGAAGTGGAATGACCCGGCCCCAGCCTGCTCCGCTCCCCTGGCTCGGGGGGAGAGGGGAACCGCCCCCCAGCACTCACCGGCAGCACAGCTGGGAGCAGCTGGGAGCCAGGAGAGCGGAGCAGGCTGGGGCTGGGTCCCTCTGCTTACCTTCTGGAGTCCTCAGTGGAGTGGGGGCGAGGCTGGGGTGGGAAGAGCCGGATCAGGGTGGAGCAGGGGCAGGGGCCCTAGGGAAGAGATGGAGCAGGGGCTGAAGCAGCACACAGCTGCACAAGGCTCCAGGAAATTTGGCGTACTTTGCGTCTGGGTAAGGACGGCCCTGCTTTCGTTGCACTGAATGAAAAAAAACCCCATTCAGTATACTGGTATTCCTTCACAGAAAAGCCCCAAAATGGCCTGGCTAATTTGTTAGTGCATGGGTGTGGGGGTGTCACACAGCAGGTTGCGACACCTCTGGTTTCATCAGCAACCTCCAAATTCCAAGCGCACCTTGCAGTCAATTACTTGCCTGCTGTGTCCTAGGTAACTGCTGAGCTCACACTACGAATTCTCAGTCTTCTTCCCACCTCCTGAGCCTCCTCCTAACATTATAAAACTGTGCTCTTTGTCTGACATTGTTGACCTCCATCAGCAAAATCACACCAACAACCTGTAATCAAGGTACCACGTAAGAGTCATGATGAGGCTTTCTGTTATAATAATAATCATCTCTCTCATGATGTCTGGCATGAGGCTATAGCACAGGGCTGAAAACTACCATACAGTTATGCTCCTTGTAGCTGCCCTTATTAGCACCTGGTTATAACACCCCATGTGCTTGGGTGCCAAGAATGGAAACATAATGAGGCTGGAGTGCATTACTACAGCATGTGATATTTCACTCAATCCTTTTAACACCAAACTTTCATCAGCTCCCCCTCTCATCCTCCCCATTTCTCTCTCTTTTGCCCATCAATCAGCTTTAAGAACATCTAAAAAAAACCCCACAGAAGCAGAGACCATGCAAAATCCCACAGAACTCCAATACCAACCCCTTACTAGCAATTATCTAAGGCTGGATAATATACAGCCTCAGTAGAAAATGGGTTAGTTAGCATTATATGTATGTGTAAGAGATAAGGGCACCAGGCACTGAGTCCATGCTTTCTCTGCTGGACCTGCTTGTAAGTGTGAATCAAACAAGAATGGAAGCTTTGCTTCCCAAGGCATTGATGTGGGGAGTAACAGAACAGCCCATGTGGACATCTTACTCTCTTCCCTGCCACATTCATTTTCAATTGTACAATTCCTTTCCCATGGTGAAGTGGGGCACACAGGACCCTCCTGGAACTCACCAATATTACCGTAGGCAGAAAGAAAGGTGGAACTGGGAGCGGCAGGAACCACATGACAGATATTCAGGGCCAACTCAGAACTTCTTACTTGCGTTTGCCAAAGGCGGCTCACAAACCGGGATGCCCCTTGCAGGAGTCGCCTGAGGGCAGCTCCAACTAAAGCACTATCTGGCTCCACCTCTTCACGGTTTGGCTCCTGCTCCTTCCCTATCTCATTTCCCTAGTCTAAACTACAGTGTCTTTGCTAAAATAACAGCTCAGCTTAGAAAAGCCAAGTGCCGCTCCCAAGAGGGACATTAGCAAAGAAATGCAACAAGATAACTGCTCAAGACATACAAGGACATTCCAGGGTCAAATATATCATTATCAGGACTTTCTGAGGCTAACCAGACACCACCACAGCACTAACTCCTTTAATCCAAACACATGAATAGCAGTTTTTTCTGTTACAAGTGCTCTTGCTTTCCTCACATAGCATCGGTGGGACTGTGCGTGTATGTGTGAGGTAATACCACTGGGGACGGTAGGAGGGCTCAGGGGACTGGAAGCGGAATACAGAGCTTTCTACCCCCAGGCCACCTGCAGTCTGATGATGTTTCAGCGGTATACTTGAAATGAATCAGTGGTATCAACCCAGTCCCTTAGGGGAAAAGGTTCACTTCAAAATATATTAACATCACCAGCTGTCACTAATGGTCACTCTTTGTTGGTGCACACCGTAGAAAGGCCAAAATATGAAAGGGTCTCGGAGACTGAATAATCTTCTCCCACCTAGAGTTGGGAGTGCTCAGTCTCTCATCTAGCTATATAATTATATACAAATGTGCACGTTTTAAAATGCACCTCTACTAGAGTATGCCTTCCTGCCACTGGGTTTAAGTGGACCCATGGGCTCTGAATCTCAAGTCAATTGTTGATCTAGTGGTCAGGAGCTAGTGCTTTCACTGTGACAGCTGGGTTCAGTTCAGGGAAGGCTCTCCCTTTTTTACTTGGATTGTAAAACTCCCCGTGGCTGTCTTTTTGTTATGTGTGTGTCATAATGGAGCTGTGGTTTCTTTACCACTAAACAAATAATCGGGATAATTGTTCACATGCCTGTCTTTTACTTTTTCACTGGGAGAATAAGCTGCCTGTGTCATTTTGGCCTTCTGACCTTTTTTTTTAAATTACTAGGGCAGCCTAGAATTCTCACACCTGGGAGTGCCAGGAGCTAAGATTATTGCTCATACTGTGAGCTCAGACAGTGGGAGAGAGACCATGTTTCATGTCATCGTCTCAGCCTAGTTAAAAGCAAACCTGGCTGAACTGACTACAGTCCAGTCCTCCTTGGCCGTAACTGAGATATTATGTATTTACTTGTGGATCTTATAGAGATGGATGCCAACCTGGGGACTCTCCTGTGTGTGTACTACTAATGTCCTAACAGCACTTGTGTTTTCTCACCCCCGCAAGTAGTGATGAGAACAGAAGTACAATAACTGATGACTTAGACATGAGTCTCTGGATATTCTGATCTTATATGTGGGGACGGTAGTATATCCTTGAATGAAAAAGCACAGGAAATAATGAAGAGCGGTTTTAATACAAAAAGGATCTCGCAGATTTATGTGCCTTTTTCTGCATTATTTCTAACTCATTTCAGGGGATTCATTCCCTTCCCTGTTTCAGAAAAACAGACAAATTTGCAGCCAACTAAAAAATAACAAAAAATAAACCACAAAAGAAACTGTAAATAGCTTAGTTTTTATTGTTCTTTTTTCCTATTTTCCATTGTTTGTAAAACTTTTCAAGAACTTGAAGCTAGGGTTTCATTCTGGAATGACTTTGTCTTTTTTCCATTTAGCAAATGACAATTTATCTCCTATTTCTAAGTCATGGAATTTATGGAACTAATTGTTTACCTTCTTAGTGGTGCAATGGCTTCACCAAGGGTGTTACTAAAGACCTAGCAACAAGGTTTTTCATTTAATAGCTATGTCTGCAGAGGGAGCACCCACCATTTTTTGTTATTCCCACAGTAATAGCCATTTAACATGTTACACGCTTGCACAGGTCCTAGAATAAGGGATTCTAAAAGAAATTTGATATTAAACAGGAAGACACTGCACCAGACAGCATGTATGCTAGCATTAAGGCTGTCATAACTATAAAGGGAAGGGTATCAACCCTCCTGTATACAATACTATAAAATCCTTTTACCTGTAAAGGGTTAAGAAGCTCAGGTAACATGGTTGACACCTGACCCAAAGGGTCAACAAGGGGACAAGATACTTTCAAATCGGGGCGGGGGGGAAGCTTTTGTTTGTGCTCTTTGTTTTGGTGGGTGTTCGCTGTTGGGACTCAGAGGGACCGGACATCAATCCATGCTCTCCAAATCTTTCTGAACAAGTCTCTCATATTTCAAACTTGTAAGTAATAGCCAGGCAAGGCGTATTAGTTTATCTTTGTTTTTCTCAACTTGTCAATGTTCCCTTTGCTAGAGGGAGGTATCCCTGTTTTGCTGTAACTTTGAAACCAAGGCTAGAGGGGGTTCCTCTGGCTCTTTAAATCTGATTACCCTGTAAAGTTATTGTCCATCCTGATTTTACAGAGATGATTTTTACCTTTTCTTTTTAATAAAATCCTTCTTTTAAGAACCTGACTGATTTTTCCATTGTCCAAAGACTAAGGGGTTTGGGTCTTTGATCACTTTGTAACCAATTCGTTAGGATATTATTCCCAAGCCTCCCCAGGAAAGAGAGTGTAAGGGCTTGGGGGGATATTTTGGGGGAAGAGGAACTCCAAGTTGTCCTTTCCCTGTTTCTTGTTAAATCACTTGGTGGTGGCAGCATGCCAGGTTTTAACCTAAGATGGTAGAAATAAGCTTAGGGGGCTTTTATGCGGGTCCCCACTTCTGCGGGTCCCCTAGAGTTCAGAGTGGGGAAGGAACCCTGACAAAGGCATATGGTGCCCAAGTGAGGTTTCAACAGAGTATACACACACCATCTATAGTCTATACTTTACCCCTTTCCTGAGGTTGGATTTTATAGGTAACATAAGTAATAAGACCACAATATTAACTTCCAATTTCTGGCAATAATCCCGTATATGGTCATGGGCAAGTCTCTCCTTCTCTCTGTGTCTCAGTCTCTCCCTCTGTAAAATGTAGACAATGATTTTTCCCAATTTAGGGGAGTTACTGACATTAAATGAATGTTTGTAAAGTGTTCTGAGATCTTTGGCTTGAAAGCACTAGAGGACGTCAAAGAGTTAATTATTGTTGCTATTATACATGTGATAAGTAGCTGTTAACTATTGTTTATCGTTTGTATCAAAGTAATGCCTTGAGGTTCCAACCCAAATCAGGTCCCACAGTGCTAAGTGCTGTCTGTGCACATAGTAAGAGACAGTCCCTTCCCTGAAGAACTCTAAACAACCAAAAGAGACAAAACGGGGGTGGGGGGGGGGTGGAGAGGAGGAAGAAGTATTATCATCACAGTTTTACAGTAGAGAACTGAGGTACAGAGGGATTAAATGACTTGCCCAAGGTTACACAGAAAGTCTAGGATTTTAACCCAGGTCTCCTGAGTCACAGCTCAGTGACTTCACCTTTCCTCTTGTCAGAGAATTGAGGGTTTCCGTATCCTCTGCTAAATGCTATTTCATAATTTATTAGAGTAACACTCCTCTGTGGTACAACATATCCCTGCACTTCTGATGCAGTAATGCACTCGAAAGACTATTTTTCCATTTAGCCCCCTGACATAAAAGCCTGTACTGTCTTGTGTTTCCAGTCCCTTCTGCAATGATACAATGCCAACAGATAGTGCTCTTAAATGTAGACTTTGGAAAAGAAACTGATCCACACAGTTTGGTATTACGTATAGGTAAGAAATGATCAGAAGACAACTCTTATAAGGCACTTACGACTGCTCAGGTAAATTGAGCAATAAGAATGCTAGACGATTCCAATCCCTCTTTTCCTAACAGACATCCTCTTGTGCAATGCAGAATCTCACTCTGGCCCTCTCTGCTGTCAGCAAGGGGGATGACAACTCAGGGCCTCCCCCCTAGGTGCTAGTGAGACACCATCTCTTTCTAGTAGGTTTCCTCCGTATCTCTTTAGCAAGAGACAGAAAGAATGATAATATAATTGTCACTATCACTGGATTCCTCTTGGCTCATTAGCTGAGATTACAAAGTGAAGGGCAAAGAGGGACAACAATTCTTCAGTCTCATCTGAGAACAAAGATTAATGTCAACTGGCTAGCCATGCAAGCAGCAGAAATTATTCAACTAAAAGCCTGTCAATCACCATTTATTGCTGTGCCTGATGCAGCAGCTTCCTCCAGAAGCAAAGCAATCCGTAAGTACATCTGGAATAGTGTTTATGATAGTAAAATGCTAAAAAACATTCAATCAATTTTGGAAGGAATATAAATCCTCATCCTTCAGGGCATATACCAATCTCTAATTACCAGGAGGAAACTTTCCCTGGGGATCAGTTATCATATAACTGCCTGCTACAGGGTTTCTCACACTTTCCTCTGAAAAGTCCGGTATTGACCATTGTTAGAGACAAGATATTGCACTAGATGAGACAACTGGTCTGATCCAGTCTGGCAATTCCTATGCTTCTGTGTTCCTAACCTATTACTCCCATTGGAAAGTCATCAGCAAGACACAACAAATTAGCTTTCAGGATCCAGTAATCTGTCATTGGTAGTTGATTATTCTTGCAGAGTGACTTTGATAACTGCCATGTGTGCATGAGGCACAATTTTAATGCAACTGATGGAAATGAAGGAACATCTTTCAATCAACCCTGTCCCCAGCATGGGGGCACACAACCCCTGAGTTAGCCCTGGCCACTATGGTTCTACTTGGTTGAGACAAATATTGCAACAGCCTGCTGGAGCTAGAAGGAGAGCTTAGCTCAACGTGAGAGCTTGGATGTTGGGAAAACAAAAGGGGAACTATCAGGGAACCCAAGAATGTTCCACCTCAAATGCAGATGGGTGGTTAAGCACTGTAATAAATTGCCTAGGGAGGTTGTGGAATCTCCATCATTGGAGATTTTTAAGAGCAGGTTAGACAAACACTTGTCAGGGATGGTCTAGATAATACTTAGTCCTGCCATGAGTGCAGGGGACTGGACTAGATGACCTCTCGAGGTCCCTTCCAGTTCTATGATTCTATGAAATGTTACCCAGTGTCACCGTCTGCCATGCAAATGATAAAGTAGCTCCAGAACTGGAGTTCTAATCGTGCTACATGCAAGTGAAGAGCACTGTGTGGGAGGACAAAGAATTATTAGAGGGGCAGAGCAAGCCAAGAAAACCTGCATGACAAGCTATAAACACAAATAACTATGGAATCGTTTAAGTTTAATAGGCTGTTTTTTAAAGAAGCTCAAGTTCAGTGAACAGGAACACTTTAATCATTTTACATTTTTATAGTAAAAAACCATCTAACGTTTTAGTTCGCTAGGTTTCTTCAAATCAAAATGACTGCTTCAAACTTCAGATGACGTAATGTCTGATCCTACCGTATCTACATAGCAGTCAGTGGGTGCCCTGCCTGAGTAAGGACTGCAGCAAAAAGGGGACAGCAATACTGAATGATACAGACTAATGCAGACAAGCCAGTGTGCAAACTTCTCCTACGCAGCTCAATTGACCCCACCTGTAGCAACCACTGTTATTTCAGTCCGGAGCTCCTGTACAGCTCTGCCACGTCACTTCATTCTTGACCACCAACACCCTCAAATATTCCAATCCTGGGATCTCCAGGACTCCGTCAACGCATCTTCACTCACAATTAAGCCACCCTGTCATTTCAACCCTGAGTCTGCTAAAGAAGTCCAACTGTGGAAAACTGAACAAGAGAAACCAACTGGAAGAGTGGGCAGATGAATTTGTTTTGATATTCTGTGAAGGGATCTTTTGCAGGTTCTTCAGTCAACCATCTGATCACCCAACACAGGGGAGTGGAATTTTAAACCACAGGGACAGGTCCTGAATGTTTTTTATTTCAAATTATTATCTATTTTGGCAGCAACTAGCAATCTAGCCCAAATATTTTTTTTCTGGCAAATGGCAGCTCAGGATGTAGAGCAAAGAAAGAATGTGTTCTCTGATGTACCCTAGGAAAGGGAGTCAGGAAACTTTAGTCCCCTTTTTTATTCATGGGTAGTGGTATGTGATCTGCACAGTGAGATGGCAGCCTTGATAGGTCCCATCATGACAGTGATGTCACGGCTCCCGCTCTAGGATGCGAATGAGGAGCTGTGACATTCCCTTCTGGTGTTATCTGGACCGGTGATCTGCTAGGTCACCCCAATCCTTGACTCTGGGAGCCAGCCTTACCCTGCTCTGCTGTGAGAACCCCCACTCCTGGGCTGTTCACGCACAGCCTCTGGCATGTAAGCTGCTCCCAGCTACTTGCAACTGAATGACACTAGCCAATATCTCTGGTCCCAGACACAGCCCTAGGAACCTCCACCTTGCAGTGTCCAGTTATGCCCGCTGGACGCTGCAAGCTTATATGAGTTTGTCAATTTAACAAAGAAATTGATATGCACCAGGCTTGTTATCCCAAGGGGAGACTCTGTCACACTTCAAACCAAAAGCACTGCTTCAGGTAGAATAAACACAGATTTATTAACTATAAAGAAAAATGTTAAGTGATTATAAGTAACTCAGAGTGGTTACCAAAATAAAATAAAATATAAGCACGCAGTCTAAACTCTCAACCCTATTAGACTGGACAGCAACTAGATTAAGCAGTTTTTCTCACTCCACTGAATATTGCAATCCTTAATATACAGGTTTGTTCCTTAAACCAGGCCAATCTCCTGTGTTGGAGTCTTGTCTTCTTCTCAGTGTCTTGGTTGCTTGCAGCATAGGTGGGGGCAGGAGAAGGGCCCATTATGTGTCCACTCTATCTGTTTTATACTCTCAGTCTATGTGCTTGGGGAGCACAAGTCCAAGCATGTCTGGAGGGCATAACTGAGTCTCTCTAAGCAAGGTTCATTGAATCACAGAAGATTAGGGTTGGAAGAGACCCTCAGGAGGTCATCTAGTCCAACCCCCTGCTCACAGCAGGACCAACACTAATTAAATCATTCCAGCCAGGGCTTTATCAAGCCAGGCCTTAAAAACCTCTAAGGATGGAGATTCCACCATCTCCCTAGGTAACCCATTCCAGTGCTTCACCACCCTCCTAGTGAAATCATTTTTCCTAATATCCAAACTAGACCTCCCCCATTGCAAGTTGAGACCATTGCTCCTTGTTCTGTCATCTGCCACCACTGAGAACAGATGAGCTCCATCCTCTTTGGAACCCCTTCAGGTAGCTGAAGGCTGCTATCAAATCCTCCCTCACTCTTCTCTTCTGCAGACTAAACAAGCCCCGTTCCCTCAGCCTCTCCTCGTAAGTCATGTGCCCCAGCCCTCTGAACATTTTCGTTGCCCTCCACTGGACTCTCTCTAATTTGTCCATATCCTTTTTGTAGTTAAGAGCCCAAAACTTGACACCATACTCCAGAGGTGGCCACACCAGTTCCGAATAGAGGGGAATAATGATCCCTCAATCTGCTGGCAATGCGCCTACTAATACAGCCCAATATGCCATTAGCCTTCTTGGTAACAAGGGCACACTGCTGACTCATATCCAGCTTCTCATCCACTGTAATCCCCAGGTCCTTTTCTGCAGAACTGCTGCTTAGCCAGTCGGTCCCCAGCCTGTAGCGGTGCATGGGATTCTTCCTTCTGAAGTGCAGGACTCTACACTTGTCCTTGTTGAACCTCATCAGATTTCCTTTGGCCCAATCCTCCAATTTGTCTAGATCACTCTGGACCCTATCCCTACCCTCCAGCATATCTACCTCTCCCCCCAGCTTAGTGTCATCTGTGAACTTGCTGAGAGTGCAATCTATCCCATCGTCCAGATCATTAAGAAAGATGTTGAACAAAACCGGCCCCAGGACCCACCCCTGGGGCACTTTCCTTGATACTGGCTGCCAACTAGACATTGAGCTGTTGATCACTACCCATGGAGCCCAACAACTAGCTAGCTTTCTATCCATCTTATAGTCCACTCATCCAATCCATACTACTTTAACTTGCTGGCAAGAATACTGTGGGAGACCCGTATCAAAAACTTTGCTAAAGTCAAGATATATCATGTCCACCACTTTCCCCATATCCACAGAGCCAGTTATCTCATCATAGAAGGCAAACAGGTTGGTCAGGCATGACTTGCCTTTGGTGAATCCATGTTGACTGTTCCTGATCAACTTCCTCTCCTCCAAGTTCTTCAAAATGGTTTCCTTGAGGACCTGCTCCATGATTTTTCCAGGGACTGAGTTGAGGCTGATCGTTCTGTAATTCCCCGGGTTCTCCTTCCCTTTTTTTAAATATGGGCACTATATTTGCCTTTTTCCAATCGTCCGGGACCTCCCCCGATCGCCACAAGTTTTCACAGATAATGGCCGATGGCTCTGCAATCACATCAGTCAATTCCCTCAACACCCTCGGATGCATTAGATCTGGACCCGTGGACTTGTGCATGTCCAGCTTTTTTAAATAGCCCTTAACCTGTTCTTTCACCACTGAGGGCTGCTCACCTCCTCTCCATACTGTGCTGCCCAGGGTAGCAGTGTAGGAGCTGACCTTGTCTGTGAAGACCGAAGCAAAAAAAGCATCAAGTACTTCAGCTTTTTCCACATCTGTCACTAGGTTGCCTCCCCCATTCATTAAGGGTCCCACACTTTCCCTGACCTTTTTCTTGTTGCTAACATACCTGTAGAAACCCTTCTTGTTACCCTTCACATCCCTTGCTAGCTGCAACTCCAGTTGTGTTTTGGCCTTCCTGATTACACCCCTGCATATCAGAGAAATATTATTATATTCCTCCCTAGTCATCTGACCAAAGTTTCCACTTCTTATAAGATTCCTTTTTGAGTTTAAGCTCACCAAAGATTTCACTGTTAAGCCAAGTTGGTTGCCTGCCATATTTGCTATTCTTTCTGCACATCGAGGACTCTGGTGGCACATTAAAGATTAACAGATTAGTCAAATCTTTTAGTCTTTAAGGTGCCACCGGACTCCTCATTGTCTTTGTGGATACAGACTAACAGAGCTACCCCTCTGATACTTTCTGCACATTGGGATGGTTTGTTCCTATGCTCTCAATAAGGCTTCTTTAAAATACAGCCAGCTTTCCTGGACTCCTTTCCCCCCTCATATTTGCATCCCAGGGGATCCTGCCCATCAGTTCCCTAAGGGAGTCAAAGTCTGCTTTTCTGAAGTTCTGGGTCCATATTTTGCTACTCTCCTTTCTTCCTTTTGTGAGGGTCCTGAACTCAACCATCTCATGGTCACTGCTGCCCAGGTATGGCCTCATGCAGGTGAGTCATTGCATTGTAGCTCCCTTGTTGGACTATGGCTGGACTACCGATGGATTGTTTGACACCCCACCCGGGTGTTGGTTACTTTCCTTGCTGTTGCCTCTGGGGAGCTAATATCTGACTGATTCCCCCAACTTACAGCATGTTTTAGTGACAACCATACTACACAATTCTCATAACTTCATATGCATTAATGACATACATATATGGATAGAGAAATGACTTTCAGCAGATCATAACCTTTCCCCGATACCTTACAAGGCATGCTTTATACATAAGATCACAATTATATGAAAATGAGGAATATGGGGGTTACACCATGCTCCCCCAAGGTATAGAATGTCACAGGAGCACCAAGAAAGTAATGGAAAATAAACTGATTTTACTTGCCTGCCGGAAAAATCATCAAGCCAGGCTGGATCGAGCACACTGCCTAAGTCCAAAAATGGGGGTCAGTGGCCTGCAGTGCACTGTCACCCTAATCCCAGCAGCGGGGAGGGAGCCAAAAAGGCCACACACCGACCCTGAAGGGAATCTGCCAAAAAGTTAACTCAGTCTCTTGCTGCATTCACTTTTCCATTGAGCCCCCTCTGCACCATGAGAGTCCTCTGAGGAAAGGATCCAGAGGCAACTTCAGGCAGTGAACTTCCTGGCAGCGTGGCTTCAGTGCCCTTCTGCTAGGGAACATTGGGGGCAGAGGGCCCCAGAACTGCCCCAGATGGCCCCCAAGCTTTCATGAGATCTCAGGGGATCTGCAGGTTTTGGGACCTGAACACAGCAGGAGATGGAAGGGATCAAAATAGAATAGAACCTGACAGATCCCTCCACATGCACACATGCTGGCTCCTCTGCGGATTTTTCTGTGGGAAGGAGCAATCAGGACCATGAATCTTCTCTCAGGATTAGATGACTTTTAAAATTACATGCTATTCTGATCACTACCCCTGACAAAGTGCAAGAATGCTGCCGTGAACGCCAAAGATCTGCAGCCCTTACTCATTGCCTGAATCCGCTCTGGTCACGTAAAATGAAAGCATAATAAAGTCACTTAGATGGAAGGGTTTCTTGGGTTTTTTTTCCTCTCTGTATATTGCGGAGGGATTAAAAGCAAGAATGATTATTCTTTTTCTTTGGAAGCAGAGACCATGCCTGGTGGAACAGTTACAGCGTAACCTTCCACCAGGAAAGAGAAAAAATAAAAACTGGCCTGTCTGGATTCCTTAGCATTCAGGATGCAGAATGGGACCACATTCTGAGCAAAAGAAATGCCAGATTTGATTAAAAAAATAAATTAATTCCAGCTCATCCCGCTTGCAATGAAGAAGCCCACGTCAGGGCTGAAGAATCTGTGCACACAAGTTTTGGAACCAGCCTGTATTTAACCTGGCCCTACGTGTGCCTTAGAATGTTATAAATCCAGACAGCTGATGGGCTAGTGAGGAGGAAAGATTTATGCCTTTTTGCCACTGTTCCAGCATCTTGTGGTCAAGATTGCAAGTCCTGGTGGAAAGAGTTAGTCATGTTTTTTATTAAGAGGAGAGTGAGCTTCTTTCCTTGAAGCTCAAAGTACCGCACAGACCAACTAGCCCTCTTTATAAAGGAGTGACAGTCCCAAGGTAAGATTATTATTCTTTGGAAAAACATCTTTTACCCTTCTGTCTCTCCCAGTGCAATGTATTTCTATGAAGTTTTCTGCCCCAACACCCCTGTTTACAGTTTTGAAATCTTTGCAGCTATGTACAACAGCTAATTGTTATCCAGATACTGTGATGAGGGCCAAAGAAGTATCTAGATATATAGGTACCCCCCCACCCCCAAATAGCCTGAATGTGTTGATCTTCACAGCACACTAAACAACCCATTTCTTCTCCCTAGCTTTTGGAGAGGGAGGAGTTTGCTGCAAGCTGCTGGTATGAATCCGTGGTAAAGGGAGTGTTTTTCTGGTTTGGGAAGACTGCTGTGTTTGGTTTTGTTGGTCTGTATTTTTAGAGTACACCAAAGGAACCTACCCAGAGCTTTTCAGATAATCCTAAAAAAGTGCCTATAGAAATCTAAAGAAGTAAAAATGTATTGGAGGGTGAGGAATCCCAGATTTCAAGTTTACATTTGTGCAAGAAGCAAAGGGATTGTCCATGGAAAATTATCCAAAGGGAGTACGAAAACTGTTACAAATATGGAATCAAGGGTAGAAAGTGGTAAGAACCCCTATTTACCACCCCCTTCCCAAAATAAGGGCACTTCAGGCTATATCCATGCCCTGCAAGGTAAAGCAAAACACAAAGTTCTCCTTCTTGGTTCAATTATTTGTTAAATAAAATGCTGTGTGATTTAGTATAAAAGCCTCAAGGGCTGAGTAGCACAGTGAATTCCTGCTTTACGCTTTCACTTCTGATGATCTAGGTTAAAAATCTTGATTTAGGTGACCTAAATTGCCTCCCACTAGTTTCTATGTAACACACCCTCAAATCACTTTCTAGTTGGAAAATCTCCACCTCTCGCACACTAGTGGGAGAGCAGCAAGTGTTGCAACATCTATAAACAAAGCCATGCAGAAGCCCTAGTCTAAGATAGCAAAGAAACTAGATAACAGAAGCAAACAGCATTAGGTTAGTGCAACCACCTCTTGGCTTTTCTAGCCCTCTGGTCTCTCCGTTTGACCAATCAAAATCAACAGGGATTATTTGCCTTCACCTGCAGTTGGTTTCTAATTTCTTCTCTTCCCCATTAAGAGTTTTCATCTGTGTTTCATCTAGATGACTAAAAACAAAACCCTAATCCAAGCCATTAACTCTGTGTCTGCCAGACCTACGTTCATTCTCCAGCTTAATGGACCAGGCATTCTTACTGGTGCATGATTCTCTCCAATGTGGGATCTACAAGACTTCCCATTTGTAAAGAGGCAGCAAACACCTGCCAATTCTGATCCTCAATGAGAAAAAGCTCCCTATTTTTCATGATTGTGTCACAATCATAAATATCTTTCTGGGCTCAAATGTAGCATTTTAAGGAGCCAAGTTCTCTGCTGGTATAATTGGGTGAAATTCCATTAAGGTCAATGGAGCTGCACCAATTGATACCAGCACAGAACTTTGCCCAAGGTGTCCATATGAGAGGGGAAAGAGGGTTTCAGTTACTAACTCCTGGATGTAAAGGGAGCAGAGGCGGGTTCTAGAGGAAGAGCTAGCAGGCTTTTCATTCTGGCTGCACTATTGATACTGCAAACAAAGCCTTGCCCTGCAAAACTAAATGGATCAGAATCTGATATAGCAAAAGAAAGTTTTCATTTATACTCTGACCCTTTACACATAGAGACAACATTGCTTGGTAGCTGAAAATAGAACAACATACCAACGAGGTTTTCCAGTTGGAGACCACTGCCCTTCCCCTCTCCCCTGTCTTGCAATTTAGCGCATCAGGCCAACATGTTTTATTCTAATTACTCTGTCAAGGGAAAGGAAAGAACCTGTTGCAAGAAGAATTATGACCTTATGTTATATGATCTTAATTTATAAATAAAACAATAAAATATTGCTGACACGCCACACACAGCCCAGAACTTGGAACAACAGTAAATCCCTTTTTAAAGGAATCTGTGAATTTACTCCATGAAGGAGATGACAGCACTCTATATTATAAAGCATAGCGCAGATAGGCCAGGGTGTCGGCTTTCTCACTCCTGACGTGCAGCACCCCCTGTTATTCCAGTCCTGGGTTCCCCAATCAGCTCTGCCAACGTAACTCAATGCCAAGTTACAACACCCCTGCTATTTCAGTCCTAACTCTGGCAAACAAGTCCAATTGTGCGAACTTGCATGATGGTTTTGCTATGAGGATGCCCGGGGGTTAAACTGAGAAAGCCCCTGGATCTGAACGAGAATGAAACAAATAGATTGGGAGGCACTCCAGGAAGCGAGGTCAGTCACCTTTCATTATGGCTGAAGATGCTGAATCGGGACAGTATCCATTAACAGATTATTTTAGTTCCCTTTTACTTGAGTTACTCAAATGTTCTTTCAAATAATGATCCAGATAAAATTCAAATAAAATATCCAGATGGTAGTTATACCTGATGGTAAGAAAAAACTTCTGTGTTGCGTTGAAATGTTAAACCAGGGGTGGCCAACCTGAGCCTGAGAAGGAGCCAGAATTTACCAATATACATTGCCAAAGAGCCACAGTTATATGTCAGCAGCCCCCCATTAGCTCTCAGCACCTCCCACCCACTGGCAGCCCCGCCGATCAGCCTCTCCCCCTCTCTCCCTGCACCTCCCAATCAGCTGTTTTGTGGCATGCAGGAGGCTCTGGGGGGGAGGAGCGAGGGCACAGCAGGCTCAGGGGAGGGGGCAGAAAGGGGGGTAGTGGGGGCTGGGCCTGTGGCAGAGCCAGGAGTTGAGCAGTGAGCACCCCCGGCACATTGGAAAGTTGGCGCCTGTAGCTCCAGCCCCGGAGTCGGTGCCTATACAAGGAGCCGCATATTAACTTCTGAAGAGCCACATGTGGCTCCGGAGCCACAGATTGGCCACCCTTGTGTTAAACTATTACGTACCATACTACCGATTTGTTCATTTTTGTTACATACCCCATTAGAAAGGCACCTATCACAAAGCAACTCAGCAATACAAAATCAACCAGAAAGGACCAAGCAGCCCAAATACCCAGGCATACCGAAATGGGGATCAACAGACTCCAGATCCCACTCCTCACTCTGCAATTACTCACTGTTTGACATTGGCAAGTAGGTTAAGCACCCAATGCTTCAGTTTCCCCTTCTGTCACACAGAGGGAAATGGAACCTGCCCAGCTTTGAGACAGCAGAGCTTGTCAAATGATTTCAAACTCTCCTAATGAATGAATTATTCACCAGTTGGTGATGGGACAAATTCTGAAGGATGTGTCTGAAAAATTAGACCAGATCCTTAGCTGGTGTAAATCAACACAGCTCCATTGACTTCAATAGATCTGTGCCAATGTACATCACCTGAGGCTCTGACCCACTGCATTTGACCATCTAGACAGCTAGTGGAGCAGTGAAAAAATGTATATGAAGCTAATTTATTCCACAATTTGTGCTCCCAAATGTCAAATATGCGATGTGAAAATACTATTTGACCAGCTGTAGTACAGGAATTTGGAGATCCTTGACTGAAAGGTAGCAGATGATATGGCCTCTCACAGCAGTGAAGTAAATGGAGTTATTTCTGACGTGCACCGTGTGAGAGGAGAATCAGACTCTGTAATTGCACAGATTGTTCATTGTGATTATTCTATGAGGATGAAGGTGATGGGCTGGTTGGTATAACTGGGGCTGGGTTAGGGGTGGCAGATGGGATGAGTTTCCATCCGTGTGTTGTGAAGAATTAACTGAACTATCAGAGCAGTATCCACCACCTAAACTGCTCTTTCTTCCCCCAGTCCACATAATTATAACATTGGGGCAGGCCTACACTAGAAGCGCTACATCGGCGTAGCTGTGCTGCTGTAGCGCTTCTGGTGAAGATGCTCTAAGCCAACAGCAGCACAATTACTCCACCTCCACAAGACATAGCGCCAGTGTGGACAGTGCATAGGTCTCTGTAACTTGCATTGCTCAGAAGGGTGTCTTTTTCACACCTCTGAGCAACATAAGTTAGTTCGACGTAAGCGGTAGTGTAGACCTGTCCGTTGTTTTTCATGCTCTTATTAGCCCACGTGCGACAGATGATGTGACAGTGCAATGTAGGCTTCCATTTAAATTGCCTAGGGAGGTTGTGGAATCTCCATCTCTGGAGATATTTAAGAGTAGGTTAGATAAATGTCTATCAGGAATGGTCTAGACAGTACTTGGTCCTGCCATGCAGGCAAGGGACTGGACTCGATGACCTCTCGAGGTCCCTTCCAGTCCTAGAATCTATGAATCTATACTATGAATCTATTTCACAGCATGGGTTGATCATTTCCTCTGTTAAGAATTACTATCCCCATTTCACAGATGGGTAAAGTTGAGGTACAGAGAAGTGAAAGCCCAAAGTCACACAGTGAATGCAGCCAAGGACAGAAGCCAAAGAGTGCTGACTCCTAATACTATGCAGTTTTAAAGCCTTGGCATTTCCTACCATCCAGCCTAAAAACCTGCCTGACTAGTTTATTTTCATTTTAAATGTAAAGGACAACCGTGTAAAAATTCGACCAGTGCAGGGGAACACGTGGGTTCATATTTAATCCAGGAGGCTCTTGGACTGAGGCCTAGAACATGAAAGTGGCGCTGGTTATAGAGGTAAAGGCACAAAGGAGGACAGAGCATTGTTCCTGAACTAGTGTTTCAGGCACCATGGAAGCACTATCATTCTCAGGATGTTAATGGGACTGTTAATGGGACAGTCATGAGTGCACATATTGATGGAGGGGATACTAGGAAATGGGAAACAGGAAAGGGAATAGGGAGAAAATACTGGATTATGATATTTGGATTTTAGACCACAGATGGGCGGATGGGAATATGGTGACCCCTAGGCAGTTGTGTAAAAGTCAGATGGGCTAGGGAGAACTAACTAACTCTGCTCCTTAGCCCACTCCCAGCAGCATGTGTCAGAAAGGACGGTGGGCTGGTCCAGGCTCTGGTTATTGGTATTTTTTTCTGTGACTGGTCTGTAATGTGGAATGACAAAGGTACAGTAAGGAAACCAATTTTCTTTTCTGTGTTAAGGAATTCAGGGTCCCTCAGCGTTCTCTGCCCACCCTCATGTCTCTGCTTCCCTCTGCACCACAGGCTTCTCAGAGCCATCAGGGAAGCTCAACTTCCTAAGAAGGTAGGAATGTCCTCCTCAGACATTTAATGATGCTGCTAATGCCCATGGACATTTTATGTAATTAATGCATTTGTTTCTCATGAGAGAATGTGTTTTGTGAGTGAAGTACAAGGCCCTCAGGCAGCCCTGCCCTGGGAAATAGGAGATGTCAGGGCTGGAGGGCTTGTTCTCGGATGTCTCTGTGTGATCTGAACAGAGGTGAATTACCTTCAGCTGCCCTTTTGAAGAAGACTTTGCAGCTGCCGCAGGTGAGAGCTCCGTAGTGGCACCCAGAAGCTTCATCGCCGCAAATCAGGCAAGTCTTCTGCGGTGGAAAGTAATAGTCAATGGGCAAAACGTGGTCCCTGCCAGCCTCCAACCTTCAGGGATAAAAGAGAAAGGGAGCAAGATAAAGAGAGTCAACAAACACGGTCTAGGTGAGCTGTGAGTGAGCTCAGCGTGCAGTGCTTGGGAGACTGCTCACTTCAAAACACTAGACTCAAGAAACAGGAGGGGTCATACGTATGAAGGCGGGAAACAATAGAGCTGAGGCTCCACTCTGACAGCACGCTAGTTTCATGCTAGTGTCACCCTGCTGACTTTGGCGGGGAGATTACTCTTAGTGTATAGTATGAGTTAGAGCAGCATCAGACCCAGTGCTCATAACTCAGTCCTGTCTTGATGAGGGCTTCCTGGGGTTAGATCCATAAGGCGCCTCTTTGGAACAGGCCACTGTACTGCCAACTTAGCTGTGGCTTCAGGACTCAAGCCCAAATGCAGTATAGCACTGCAGAGACCCTGCATTATCAGTCAGCTATTTGGGCCAAATCCATCAAAGTCAGTGCTGTTTTGCTGAGGATTAATTTGGCCCTTTGATTTTTAATCTGAACAATTTAATTTTTGCAATACCATCAAGCCTCTTGCAGGCTGCTCCTCTCCTCTCTCTTTCTCCCGGCTAGGTTTGCAACACATCCTTCTCTGAAGGCCCAGTGGTGGCTGCATAGACCTTCTTTCAGTTAAGGATGGGCAGACAGGACTCCTTCTATCACTGATCCAGTGCAGATGGAGAAGTCCCTGCTGAAAACAGGAGGCACTTGCTCCCCTCATACCAGGTTTGAGAGTGCAGTCTCTGCAGTGCTCCCTGTATCTACTGGCCTACAGAGCCAAAGTCCAGATCCAAACATTAACCCTGTGATATCCCATGCAGTAACAATAAGGACTGATAGCTAGAACTGGGCCAGGGACCATCTTCGTTTTCTGTCTTTGTACTGTGCCTAAGGCAAGGGGGGTCCTGTCCTGTGAACGGGGCTCCTACGCACCAGGCAATGCAAATCATAATAATATTTTATGAAATAGTGAAGTTTCCATTGATACCCCAAGAGCTGCAAACATCCATGCCACTGAACCGATACCTTAAATGGAACGATTTGGCTCCATAACTCTCTTCAGTCATGTCTCAAAAACGTAGCCCAAGAGGGGACTGGATAGCTCAGTGACCAGCAATGGGCTATAGAGCATTTCATTACAAGGTCACTGGTATCATCAGTGATCAAAGTTCATTGTGGAGTCAATCTAATTCCTAGCAGATATCACAAAACACCCCAAAACCTCAGCTACAATCACCACCATTGGCTATTCAGCTGACAGGCCAAAGACTGAACTCCTTTCTTAGACCTAGAGATGGCTCCACCTGTCAGGGCTAAGATCCCTGTCACGGACAGAGAGAGTGAATGATGCTGCTGCTACACCCCGTGTGTGTGGTACCCCCTTGGTAGAGAGAGGACCTCAGTCACCAGAGCTGTCAATCCAGCACTCAAATCCCTCTCAAACAAGCCCCCGCGGCCCTCAACTGCATAAAGAAAACAGCAGAGTGGGAAGCCCTGCCACAGCACTTCCCTTTGAATGAATTCCAACTGTAGGTGCGCCAGCCACCATTACAACTGCCAGTGAAACAGCAGGACTCGGTTATGAGCAGATGTGCTGGGCTGACTGGTAAAACACTCAGGCTGACAGAAGGACTTCTTTTCAACCAGTCTATCAACTAATGCAAAACTGTCCAACAGGCTGTGGGGATGGGCCCCTCTCCCCACCCCCACCGAATCAGATATTTCATCTGAACCTTTCCTCCTCCAAAGGAGCACTCTCTCATATCCCCAGTGCAACCCTGAGGACAATATCTCTCCTCCTCCCCCACCCAGCCCCCCCAATATCTCTATCCCATTTGGAATGCATGACCACCTTCAAGATGTTGTAACTGGCCAAAAAGCTCTTTGCAGTCCAGCCCACCAGTGATACTTATTAAACATCCAGGGGGATTGCACATTCCCGCCCCATGGGTGAGTATGCTGCTCGCTCAGCATTGTCACCAACTGTTAGCCCAGCGAGCAGGAGACAGGGATGGTGAATCAAACCTAGGGTGACCAGATGTCCCGATTTTTATAGGGACAGTCCTGATTTTTGGATCTTTTTCTTATATAGGCTCCTATTACCCCCCCCCCCCCGTCCCGATTTTTCACACTTGCTGTCTGGTCACCCTAATCAAACCTGGGTTTGTAACACGCTAATACAGAGCAGGGACTGGGATGGACAGAGCATGGGCGTGCACTAGGATGATGCAGTAACCCCCTGGTTTGTTTGCTCCAACTGCCAGTTCTGTCGAAATCATTTTGGACTGTCATTTCTTTGGGGCAGGGGTCATGTCATTGCTCAATTTGGGCCAGATTCTGCTGGCCCCCACTGAGTGCAATGCAGGGCATAAGAGCCTTCCTCTATTCACTGTACAGCCCACATAAGTGCCGAGCCGAAACCCAGAACTAAGATGGCATGGAGGAGTGGGCAGGAGGTGAAGTAATAGCTCAATCTCCTCCCAATGCACTGGCCAGCAGAGCCAGCTGTCTGTGTGGAGTGAGGGGCGCAGTCTGCACCCCGCATAAAGATGTAGTAGCAGATGAGCTGCCTCTGTGTGCCAGGGGGAGCTCTGGAAAGCATATTATCTCCCACAAGGCAGAATGCCTCCTGCTTCCTCAGGGTAGCTCTGCACCCCACCCCACCATGGGCTATACCCAAATGGCACAATGTACAAATATTAAATTTCATTTAGAACAATAACAATACACAGTGAATGTTTTTCTTCTTATCTAACCACTTAACTGTCATCTTACACTTATTAATCTACAATTCAGAGCCTTTTCTCTGACATGAAAACTTACGCCTTTAACCTGTCCTCTGATATACACTCTGTGCAGCTGTGTGACTCACTAAATCACATATGTTCAGCAGCTGATTTTCAAGAAGACATGGCATGAAGATTGTGTATCAGAGTTACTAGATAATGCATGTACTGGCAGTGACATTGGGAAGTTCGATCATATTTTATTGTTAGTTTCTTATTTACGATTTGTTTGCAGTAACACCTATAAAGTGCTAGGCAAATAATGCTTAATATCACGTAATATGGAAAGGGACACTAACATCTGTTTGGCTCAAATTTTAACCTGCCTTTGCTTCTATCTGTTTGCAAAATCCATATAACCTCTAGATCTAGTTTAACCCTGCACATACTTTAATAAATGTGCTACTGAAAATCAAACTAGGAGTGAGTAACCCTTCAGTAACAAATCCTGCAATCTTTACTTAGTTGAATAATTGTTACACACAGGAAGAAACATTGCAGGATCGCACTCTTAATATGAATAAATGATGGAGAAAACCAAACAAAATTACCAAGGAAACAGATGACCGTTTCAAGCTTCCAGGGAGCTGATTACAAACAGTGAGGAAAACGTCCCTTGAGTTTCTTATTTTCATTGTCCAGTGCTCCTGTCACTTACACAGACCTCAGAGCATAGTGACGCTTCCTGGTGGTTCCCCCTAGCCCCACCCACAACTGTAATCTATCATGGATTCTATATATTGAAAAACAGTCTATATTTATCTGCCATTGGACTGGTTCCCGTTAGCCTTTGCCCAGTGTGCCTGTGTGCTCTGCAGTATCACAGGCATTTCTGCACTTTGGCATATGATTCAAGAGGAAGCCTGTGCACTCAGGAAGAGCTGCCTGTGAAAATAAGGCTTAATTAAACAAATACACATGCATTATTTGCAGGTCCCAGTTCCCAACTTTTCCCACTTGAGTTCCAACTTTTTATTATTTCATAATGGATTTATATTTTTGCTACTCCAAACTAATAGCATTGTCACATGAAATGGGAGCACTGTTTGTTGTACCTTTCTTTATGTGAGTTTCACAATTAATTAGGCAAAGCAGGTTATTAAAACCTTCCTTAAAATGTAGGGCTAGGTCCTGCATCCCTAATCCCATGAGTAACCCCAGTGAGACTACTCACATGAGTAAGGGCTGCAGGGTCAAACTCTTAGGCCTTGTCTACATGGGAAAGTTTTACCATATGTACCAGTGTAGTTGTACCCCTAGACCTCCCTTATTCTGGACACACTTACTCTGGTATGAGTGGGTTTTTTTTAGTTTAGCTTAAACCCCTCCCTTCTCAAGAGACATAAGCTAAATTGAAAAAAGGCCACTCTTATACCAGAATAAGAGTGTCCACTTCGGGGAGAGGTTGGTGGGTCAGTATAACTATATTGGTTTAAATTCACATATTAGATTATACTGACAAAACTTCTCCATGTAGAAAAGCCTTTGTATTCTGTGAACATAGTAAACATCCTTTTTAAATTTTTGACCCTATCAGCCACAAAACAGACCTTCCTTAAAGGACAGTATCACTGCAGTTTGCCTTTCAACTAGTTTAGGGCCAGATTTTCAGAAGCTTGCAAACACTTTTTAAAGTTTCACCCTTAAAGATAGAACATAAAATCCTGGATTTATTGAAGTGAATGGGAGTTTGCCGTTCACTTCACTGGGGGCAGGATTTCACCTAATAGTTCAAGGGTCTAATTCTGCATTCACTTGCACTATTGTAAATCAGTCCAATGAAGTCAATGGAGTTAGAGGGTGTAAGTGAGATGAGAATCAGGCTTGGCTTTGTCTCTTCATTTACCTACCTGATCTAGCTATCAGCTGCATCATCCAGTAATGTTCTCACCTTTGTGCCCCTCACCCCATAGCTATACAGAATCCTCCGGAGCGGCAGCTGAAGATCAAGACCAACAATTTAATTCTACAGTCCAAAGGTTAACTAAATTTTGGGAGCAATTTTCTCTTCTTTGTAATTAGATGTGGTGATCAAAATAAATGCCAAGTTACACTGGAAGTTTCCTTTGGAGAAAAGTTTGAGTCGAAACCAGTTCTCCGTGTCCTTTTTATTACAGAATAAGGAGCCACACTTCTGGGGAATATTCCATTGCAGAGTCACAGGACATTGAACTCTCCTTCCCTGATGATCTCAATTTACAAGGCTGTAAATTTATGTTCTCTTTTATTTGACAGGTAGATGAAATGGAATGAGATATATGCTTACTGCAATATAACTGCTATATATTATGCATGTGCTAATGCCATAAACATTTTGTTACATTGTTCTCTGGCCCTTTGCCAACTTGTCTATTTTTTCCACCCTTTGCATCCCAGCTGTTATAGGGATGGTGAACTCTCTGGGGCAGGGATTGTCTTCTTTGGAGCATGTCCGTACAGCACCTAGCACAACGGGGCACTTGTCCTCAACTGAGGTTCCTAGACACTATTGTAACACAGGTGGTACAAAAATAACAGTTTTGTAGCAAATGTCTTCACACTGCAGGATTTGCTGCTGTCCTAGATACACTACCCACGTCTCCTTTAATGGTCTGCCACATTTTTCTTTCCATTGGATAGAGTCTGAAATCTGAAAATTACTTAATTTATCCTTTTCCACATGGCAAATCTTAAGTTCTTCCTCCCCTTATCCTATCTATTTATTATGGAAAAGAAGTAAATATGCTTCCCTGTTGTTTACCTCTCCATTTCTGCAGCAGCTGTTTTGGTGATATCAGTATGAATGTGCAATTCTGGAATGAGCAATTTTTGTAGCTTAATTGCGTAAAGTTTCAAGGCAAGATAATAATTAAAACTTGTCAGGCACAACACTGACATGGCAGTTTTTAAAATAATTCTCGGCAACAGATTTGTGTGTTCATGTATGTGCACGTGTGTGTGCACGTGCAGATGGGTATCTCTATCAATAGAAGAGCCTACATCCAGTCTCTAATTTTGCACATCCAGTTTTGTACAAATACTAGCATTTAGATGCTTAACCACTTGATTTGCGAGCACAAACAGATAGTTAGATTTCCAACTGTAGATACAAAACTAGAGATGTTGCCATATGTAGAAAGGTAGTAAGGCTCGCTGGGCCAAATTCATCCCTGGTGTAACGCCACTAACTTCAATGAATTTATATCATGGAAGAATTTGGCCCCAATGGCTCCTCCATTTGTTTAGTTTCACATCAATACAGCCTTATTGCGATCAGATCTGCAAAGCCAACAGAGCTGCAAAAGATTATGTCCTGCATCATCAACCAAACTGCTAACCAAGTTCCTATCTCAGGATCTTTATTACTGGAAGCCACTGTCAATGATGTATGAAGCAGAATGAATGCTACTTAATTTTTCTGGTATGCCCTTGATCTTAGAGGGAGAGCAGTTGTTTTTTATTTTTACTTGTAAGATAAAGATATTATAAAATGTACATGAATGAGTTAGTGAGACAGAACTAGGATAACAACATGCTGCTTTTGAAGAGTTACTTTATAAAGCAGTGCTATATAAAGTGGGTCTAACTATGAGCCTAACATCAATGAGTGCCCAGTTCAGAAATGAGGCTGGCAAATGATCAGGACATATTTAAATCTGTAACTCCACGGCAAAGGTGGAAATTAGTGTTGTGCCTGCCAGCTAGGGCCAGATCCTAGAATAGGCTTAACCCACCTGCCAAGACCACATCTAGTGTCTAGGCAAGGTGCATGTGCCTTTATTGCACATGAGCAAATGGAACATTCAGATTACTGCAACCAATGCTTTAAACTGGCTCTTGTGGTATGTAGGTAGCAACTATTCTAGATGTGCCAAAAGGAAGCCTCACCCTCTTGGCACCTTGGGATGGAAGGTGGTGTGGTGAGCCTAGATCTGCTAGAAGTTGTTCTAAGTGGACCCTACCGCTAGTAAGATCATGAATAACCAATAGCAGTTGTAGTTCCTAAATCTCTGAACAGAAGGAATTGGCAAGCAGCAAGCACATGCTGTGTTACTTAAGATGTTTCCTCTATATAAATAGGTATTTCCAGTTCTTTTTAAAGTCCTCTGGTTTCACACTCTGCACACTGCTGTCCTCCTCCAGGTATAAACAGAGAGTTCCTTGCTGTGGACTCTAAAGCACACAAATGGAGTTTGAAAAAATGTGTGGCAAATGTCACAGTAACTTGCTAATTCAAAGAATGAAGATAGCGCCGTGCAAGCAGACACAACTTGTGTAGTAATGACGTGGGACAGAGATTCCAGACTCAGTTCATGACTAGAAGGCCAAGGTCAGAACTGCTCACAAAGGAGCAAAACAGCTTTCAGAGGGGGGATAAAAAAAACAGCCTCTCTCTTGCTTCTTGGCACGGGAAGAGGACTTTTAGTATAATGCTGGCAGAGCACTGTAGGAAGAATAATACATCAAGCTGTAACTCATTCAGCATATAGATAACTTCCTCGATGGAGAGCTATTTATCCTTCATAGTAAGCATCTGTTTATCAACAGTTAATTTCTCCAAATAGCCAGACTTTAGTAACACACCCAAAAAGCCGAGCAGAACCATAGATGAGAAGAACATTCAACCCTCTCCCACTGCTCACACTAAATTTTCCACCTGAGTAATAAAACGTCTATCCTTTTCAAGAGGAGCCAAGGCACTAAACTCTGCAATTCATCTTCTGTAACTTCAAAACTCCTCCTATGCTGTCTCTCCTGCAATGCTCAGGATCTTGTGATCATTAAGATGGAACAGGAAATAGCAGATTTGCTTCCCTTCCATATCTATGTGGCTCCTGCAGGCCATTCCTTATTAGAAAGTGTCTCATGACTGTTTTATTGCTAGCAGTTTGATCACTAAGCATCCCAGCATGCTAATCAGACACTACACTCAACAGTAACATGCTCTATGCCAGGCCTGCACAACATGCAGCCCGGGGGCCGCATGCGGCCCGCATGGGCTCACTGTGCGGCCCGCGGGGGTTGAGTAGGTGGGCTCACTGTGCGGCCCACAGAGGGGTGAGTAGGCAAGCAGTGGGTGAAGGGGAGGGGCTGAGTAGGCGAGCAGGCGGGGAGTGAGTAGGTGAGCCAGGAGAGGGGGGCTGAGGAGGCAAGCGGTGAATCGGTGGCTGACCTGTTCTACTGATCTGGTCTGGCTCCCATCCCCTCTCCCAGGGCCAGCTCCAGGCACCAGCAAAACAAGCAGGTGCTTGGGACGGCATATTTCTAGGGGCAGCATTCTGGCGCCAGCCATCATAGGCGCCAACTCCGAGGCATGGGGAAAAAGTGCCCCCGCTGCCCCAGCTCGCCTCCACTTGCTCCCCTGAGCGCGCTGCCGCCACTCCGCTTCTCTCCCTTCCCTCCCAGGCTTGCCGCATGCGAAACAGCTGTTTCACACAGCAAGGTTGGGAGGGAGGACAAGCCGAGCGGCGGGCGCTCGGGGGAGGCAGCAGTGGTGGTGGAGCGGAGGTGAGCTGGAGCGAAGAGTGGTTCCTCTACCCCCCGTTACTTCCTGCACCCCCCCACCCTAGCTCACCTCTTCTCCGCTTGCTCCTCTGAACGCGCCGCTGCTCCGCTTCTCCCCCCTCCCTCGCCTGAGAGGGAGGGGGGAGAAGCGGAGCGGCAGCACACCCGTGGGAGCAGGCGGAGTGGAGGTGAGCTAGGGCGGGAGGTCGTGGGGGGCCTGCAGGAAGCAATGGTGGGGGGGAAATGTGGTACGCCGAGGGAGGAGGCGGGGCTGGGGATTTGGAGAAGGGGTTTGGAAGGGGTGGAGTTGGGGCGGGGCTGGGGACAGAGGGGCACGAAAAAAAAGGGGGGGCGGCCAAAAATGTTTTTGCTTGGGGTGGCAAAAATCCTAGAGCCGGCCCTGCCCTCTCCAAGAGTTGCANTAGTTTAATCTGTAAACACACAGTCTTGAACACTGACTTTTGTTTCCCTTTTCTAAATAGCCTTGAGTTTGTTTCCAGACTGACCATCTCTTGTTTTCATGTGTGGCTACTGGGGGCGGAGGTGGAAGATAGCATCCCTGTGAGAGCAATAAGTATGGCAAACAATAGGTGAATGTCTGTGGTAAACACAAAACAGAACTTGGTCTTCATTTTGATATTAATAAACATTAGTAGGATACTAAGGAAGTTCCAAACTGCTCTGGCAAGAAGACAGAGGGCAAACAGATCCAGCACAGCTTCCTAATGAAGGTCTTCTAAGTCAGTGGTTCTCAAACTAGGGCCGCCGCTTGTTCAGGAAAAGCCCCTGGCGGGCCGGGCTGGTTTGTTTATCTGCCGCATCCTCAGGTTCGGCCAATCGCAGCTCCCACTGGCCGCGGTTCGGCGCTTCAGGCCAACGGGGGCTGCAGGAAGCGGCGCAGGCCGAGGGACGTGCTGGCCGCCCTTCCTGCAGCCCCCATTGGCCTGGAGCAGCGAACTGTGGCCATTGGGAGCCACGATTGGGCGAATCCGCGGACGCGGCAGGTAAACAAACTGGCCTGGCCCGCCAGAGGCTTTCCCTGAACAAGCGGCGGCCCTAGTTTGAGAACCACTGTTCTAAGTAACAGTGGAAGCATCAGGCTTTGCAGCTGATATGGCAGTCATTTCTACACATGGCACACATTCCTATCACTGGATTCAGAGCCCCCCTCCCTACCTGGTTTGGTCTTGTATCTTTATAACGCACTCTGTAGGAAGTACTGGCATACATCCATTATCAAACACCCTAATTCAAGTATTGCTTTTACTCTTAATACTCCACTTACAAACATTTGGCCATTTATTATCCAATCTGTACTGGATCCCAGCCACTTCTAAGAACCCATCTACACTACAAGACCTGTGCTAGTGCATGGCTCTCTGCCACGAGTAAGGGCATCTGATGTTATAACACGTTCTGTTTTCATCGCTGTGTGTGGATGCGAAATCAAGGTTCTACAGTCATGCTTGGAAAGAACAATTTAGGTTAGAACGCCACCTACACGTCTGTGTAATGGCGTGTTCACCCCACACAGGATTGGAAGGGGTTAAGATGGTCAGGCTGGCCAATTAATTCCCCAGGCTGCACCTGGAGGAGGAGCCAGGGAGCAGAGAACTAACTGTTTGTAAGGAGGCTCAGCTGTGCAAGAACAGGTGGGGCCTGTAAAGCCAGGAAGGTGGCTACACACAGGGGGATGCAAGAAGGCAGGGAAGTAAGCTGCAGCCACTCCCTGAGTGGAGGGAGTAGGGAGGCTGGCAAACCCAGAGAGAGGGAAAGCCAAATATGTAGGAAGAAGCCCAGGGAAACAGCAACAAGGGGTAGGACCGTGCAGAGACTTTGGCTGCTTGTTATAGGATCCCTGGGCTGGAACCCATTGTAGAGGGTGGGCCTGGGTTCCCCTGCCAGCCACTGGAAAGTAGCAAGGGTGTTGGAGATGCCAGACAGCCAGCAGGTCTGGAAGGAACTGAATTCTCTGGAAGGGGAGGACTTTAGCGACCTGTCTGGAGGGCCTAGCCACAGAAGAGGAGACTCCAGCCCCTGGACCAAGAGGGGCTGCAGGGTGAGATGACATGGGGAAGACACCTCCAGAGGGGAAGTGCAATGTCTCACAGAGTTAATTCCTAGGACGGCCAGCAGGAGGTGCTGCTAGCAGTGAGTGAACCCTGTGACAGTCTGTGCCACTCCCTTTTTTGGACTGTCTTTACACATGTATATAGACACATTCTCAAAATGCTTCCTAGACCAGGGAGCCCTTTCCTGAAATATACCTTGGGAAAACAGACATAATATGTATCAGTAAGCAAACTAATGGGGAACTTGGCGACCTTATTTCAGCTGTAATCAGTAGCCCTCACACTTCCAGCCAACTTTTACAAGGACTGTGGAGAGGGGAAACAAGGTTAAATGAGTGAAACAATAACAGAGGCCTATAGTTTTTAGACTGGAATGGTTGGCTTGGCACGTACATACTGCAGTCTTTGCCACATTTGTATGGCCTCTGCGGTGAGTAATGGCTTGCACAGTGCATGGGGCTTGGGAACAGAAATTGTTGCAAAAACACCACCCGTGAGTCAACGGGAGCAGCATCAATAGCTCCGCCAGAGAGGGAAAAGATGAAACATCTGAGTTCGGCTGATACAGAATCCATCCATTAAGAAAGTCAAGCACAAACACATCACCATGTTACTTAAGACTGGAGCTCACCTGATTGCAAAGCATGAGAAAACAAAGCAAATAACAACCCATGCTGACAACCATAAGGCCATCACACCTGCACACTGTGACATCCTGGTGACTTGAAAGTCACCTGGAATCTCCAAGGTCAAGACCTTGGTGGTTTCCTTGGTGCACCACAGAAGTGCAACAAGAGCTCTAGCTAGTTCCCAAGGAAACAATCTGTCCTGTGTAACGTTTTCTAATTTCATTTAACCTGCACCATGATATTCAATTCTATGCTCCATTCCCCATGGCAATGAAAGGAAAATGTGACTAAAGGAGATCGGAAGTAATGAGATAGTCTTGATCCCTGTGTTCCATGGCCCCGGGAGACACTGCCAAAATGACTGAGGTGGCATTTGCTAAAGATTGCACAAAAAACATTAACTGGATGTTATTTTATTTCAAATGCTGCACCAAGTTTGTATTATTGCTTAACAGCATGCTATTCTTATGGTCAGGGAGATAGTTAGTCTCCCCTATTAAATCATTAGGCCTTTATTGAATGCTTTTGAGCAGAGGATATAGGCACCTTGTACAGGTTTTACAAAGGCTAGGTAAAAATAGGGAGCTTGATGTGAAACTCTCCAATGGCAAAGGTTACATGGGCTAGTTAATTCAAAAGCAGTTCCGAAAACTGCATTCAAAGAGACAAATTCTGACTTTTGGTCCATCTCCACAGACCACTGGGGCCAATGGCATTGCAAGGGCATGACTGGGAGCAAAATTTCATCCTATGCCCCAAACATCCGGCAGGATTGCTCTTTTTTCTTTTAAGCAAGTGCATGAGCATGATTCGCTCTCTCGAAGGATATGCATGATATGCATGGAGCTGAATAGGTGTTACCTGCTTCTTGGTGATAGGGGGCCAGATTTCTACTATTCTTAAACTTAAATCTCTCCCTAAAAAATACACACATTGCATTTTGTTACTTTCAGTACTATGAACCGCCAGCCTCCCTGATCACACATTGCACAGACCTGGAAATTTAGGCCACATAACATGAGTCACTGTGTTTATTCGGAGCTGTTCCAGAACACAACTTTCCTGAGCTGGTATGACTGGTTCTCACTATTATGAACAGAGGCCATTTTAACTAATTTACGGGTGAAGCCATGCCCCAGGATGGCATTGGTATTACGATCTGGGCACAGCAGTAACACAAATCACATTTACATGCAGGTGGAATATGTGTGCAGAGACAAGCTTCGGTCTTTGGTCACAGGGTAATTTCCACACACACATCAGCCTGAGTTACAGAGATCCTCCCCACAGCAGAATTAAGGTAATTATTGGCACAGCCAGCCAGTGAAAGTTTGCAAAATGTATTATAACACATTTAGTTGGAAGGCACTCATTATATAAATGTAACATGCTTATTGTTCGGGAGTACAGATCAGAATTCCACTTCCAGCACTGCATTTCCTTCACATTTTCTGCACTTCTTTGTCCCTCCCTCAACCCCAGTTCTCTCATGCACATTTTCCAGTGTGGAATTTTCTTCTGTGCAATGTGTGATAAAAAAGCTAATGCGGTCTTGGGATGCATTAGGTGAGGTATATCTAGTAGGGATAAGGAGGTGCTGCTTCCGTTATACAAGGCATTGGTGAGACCTCATTTGGAGTACTGTGTGCAGTTCTGGTCTCCAGTGTTTAAAAGGGATGAACTCAAACTGGAACGGGTACAGAGAAGGGTCACTAGGATGATCAGAGGAATGGAAAACCTGTAGTATGAAAGGAGACTTGTTTGTTTACACTAACCAAAAGAAGGCTGAGGGGAGATATGATTGCTCTCTTTAAATATATCAGAGGGATAAATACCAGGGAGGGAGAGGAATTATTTCAGCTCAGTAATAATGTGGACATGAGAACAAATGGATATAAACTGGCGGTGGGGAAGTTTAGGCTTGAAATTAGAAGAAGGTTTCTAACCATCAGAGAGGTGAAATTTTGGAACATCCTTCCGAGGGAAACAATGGGGGCGAAAGACCTCTCTGGCTTTAAGATTAAGCTTGATAAGTTTATGGAGGGAATGGTTTGATGGGATAACGTGATTTTAGTCAATCAATCAACAGCGTGCCATCGCGGGTAAATAGTATCAATGGTCAAAGAGGGTCTGGCTGGAGAATCTTGCCTGCATGCTCGGGGTTCTACTGATCGCCATATTTGGGTTCGGGAAGGAATTTTCCTCCAGGGTAGATTGGCAGAGGCCCTGGAGGTTTTTCGCCTTCCTCCACAGCATGGGGCGGGGGTCGCTAGCTGGAGGATTCTCTGCGACTTGAAGTCCTTAAATCACAGGATTTGGGGACTTCAACAGCTGAGTCAAGGGAAGGGGGTGGGTCAGCTATTGTGGCCTGCATCATGCGGGAGGTCAGACTAGATGATCATACAGGTCCCTTCTGACCTTAAAGTCTATAAAGTCTATAAAGTTAGTACTGGCCCTCTCCCTAATTCCCAGGAAGAATCAAAGAACTATCTTTGCTTTGACATAGATCATACATAAGCAGGGCAACTGCTACACATGTAGAGTGCTCGGTGTGCTTCATGTTGTAGCTGGGACTCTAGGTGATGGGCAAGCTTGCACCAGACATGTTCTCCAAGTTAATGGAGATATACTTGGCGGAGGAATCCCAGTGGAGCCAAAGAGGAAAACAGCCACTGCCAGTAAGGTGAAGGTGAGATTCCAGTTTAAGGTGCAGGTATCTGCCAAACCCCTGTCAGGCTGCAGAGCAGATTGAGCCAATTGTGAAATATTGTTACTTATGCTAATATTTTCCCATCAAAATATGTCCAAGTAATAAGCAGAATCCTGACTGTAGCGTGCTGAGTGATCATCTCTACTCTTTGCTGTTTAATTCAACAGTATCTCACAGGAGAAACTCCACTGGTCCAGAGCAATAATTATTATTATGGACAATAACTTCACACATCTGTCTGCTTTAGGTATCTGTAAGATGCTTATCACCATGTGACCTTTTCCATGTAGCAGAAGTACAAAGTAGCATTTAGCATTATAAATGCCATAGGTCAGATCCTCAGCTGGTGTAAACTGGTCTAATCTTACTGACCTCAATGGAGCAAGGCAAATTTGCATCAGCTGAAGAGTGATACTATAAGTACGTACACAACTCACTTTGCCAACAAGTGAAGTGCAGCCACCTCTTGGGTGAAACACAGCAGCTGTTTAAGAGAGTAACAGCAATAGTTCAGAACAAGAAGTGAAGAAAAATGGTGTAAATAGCATACCCAATTTGGAACTGAAGGGGTGAATATGCTAACTCCTTTATTCTTGTAAGGAGCATGCCCCTTACTAAATCACTGACTCTCTTTCTTGCAACCCGATATTAATGTGAAAATGATGGAGTCTAGTCAGTTCAATTTGGGCTGCTAATACAATACATTAAAGATATCAATCTTGAATGACAATTGGTAGAAAACAGGTGCTCTAAGTTCCATCTTCTGATTAATTGCTGTCAGGTTTGCCAAGGGGAAAAGGGCCCCTACTAAAATTCTTATTGCTATTCACAACCTACATGTAGAGAAAGCAAGGCATATTGTTTTGGAAGAAGCAACAGCCAAATTAGTCATAAATTGTCCATGTAAAGGCTGACCTTGTTCTTTTGAGGGTTTAACCCTCTGTATTTCTCTCCTGAGATCTTCTTTTGATGGATAAATATTTCCCTGTAGGTTGCAGCACTATGCAGAACACGTACTATTTAATGTTTACAAAGCTTTCTCTCTTTCTCTCTCTCATATGGTCTGAAAAACTAGCACAGGAAAAATCTGCTAGGGTTCTGTAGAAAGAAAGAGACAGAAAACTGAAATGACCAGTCATTGCTAACTTCGGCAAAATTATTCCAAACTGTATTTCAGTTTTCAAGCAAGAGGGATAGGCGCTCGCAGTCCACTTGGAAGCATGCAGACTGACAGATCAACAACCAAGTGTAATGTCAAATACTTTTTAACTCTAAGGCATCCCGCCAACCTATCCCTCCAAACCAAATCAATTCCAGCCAAATGGATTCAGCTATTGGTCCAGACTTTTCAAAAAAGAGTTCCTTAAAAAGACTCAGTCAACTTGAAAAATTATGTTTCTGTATGAAAAGGTTGCACTACTATAGTTACAATTAACACTCAAATGACTAAGAGCTAAACAAGTCCCCCAAGGGATTAATAGTTAAAAAGTCAGCAAAATAAAATAAAATTAATCTCCCTTTGCAATGTGTTACCTTTGTGTATTGGACGCACTCTGTGTGCTGTCAATTTTGTTCTTTGTTCTATGCAGTCATTTAGGCAGTTTCTTTCTTGCTGAAAAAAACCCTTAGAGAGCAATTTTTAAAATCCTTATAAAAATATTAGAATTGCCTTTAAAAAAATTTCAGGATATATGATTTAAAATGTGCTCACTCAGAAATGGGATGATTTAAAAATTAGTCAATTTCAAATGTTTTAGATTAGCTGTGTCTCTTTAAAACCTTGTGTGCTCCAAAAATTGGTACAAATCAGCAATAATTCATAAGTAGGACCCTACCAAATTCACGGTCCATTTTGGTCAATTTCATAGTCATAGGATTTTAAAAATCATAAATTTCATGATTTCAGTAATTTAAATCTGAATTTTCATGGTGTTGTAATTGTAGGGGTCCTATCCCAACAATGTCACAAGGTTGCAGTATTGTTACCCTTTCTTCTATGCTGCTGGTGGTAGCGGTGCTACCTTCAGAGCTGGGTGGCCAGAGAGCAGCGGCTGCTGGCCGGGAGCCCAGCTCTGAAGGCAGAGCTGCTGCCAGCAGCAGCACAGAAGTAAGGATGGCATGGTATGGTATCGCCACCCTTACTTCTGCTCTGCTGATGGTGGGGTGCTGCCTTCAGAGCTGGGTGCCCAGTCAAGAGCCGCTGACTTCCAGCCGCCCAGCTCTGAAGGCAACACAGAAGTAAGGATGGCAATACTGCCCTAAAATAACCTGCGGGCAGGGGACTGGACTCGATGACCTCTCGAGGTCCCTTCCAGTTCTAGAATCTATGAATCTATGAAAACCTTGTGATTCCCACCCTGCAAACCCCTTTTGGGTCAGGGCCCCCAGTTTGAGAAACGCTGGCCTCCCCCATGAAATCTGTACAGTATAGAGTAAAAGCACACAAAAGACCAGATTTCACTGGGGGATGCCAGATTTCACAGTCCGTGATGCATTTTTCATGGCCATGAATTTGGTGGGGCCCTAGTTATAAAATGGCACACTGGATCAGACCAGTGGTCCATCTAACTCAGCATCCTGCCAGATGCTTCACGAGGAATGAATAGAACAAGGAAATTATTAAGTGATCCATCCCCTATTGTCCAGTCCAATCTTCTGGCAGTCATAGATTTAGGGACACCCAGAGCATAGGGTTGTGTCCCTGACCATCTTGCTTATAGACATTGATGCACCTGTCCTCCATGAACTTATCTGATTCTTTTTAAAACCCAATTATACTTTTGGCCTTCACAACAACCCCTGGCAATGAATTCCACAGGTTGACTGTGCATTGTGTGAAGAAATACTGCCTTATGTTTGTTTTAAGTCTGCTGCCTATTAATTTCACTGGGTGACTCCTGGTTCTTGTGTAATATGAAGGGGTAAATAACACTTCCTTATTCATTTTCTCCACACCATTCAGGTTTTTATGGACATTATCTACATTATGAAAGTGCAACTTACAAATGTCGATTTTTTTTGGTCACATAACCGCACTCAAAAACAAAACAATGTCAAACTTTAGCGACCACAAGTCCTCTAAAATGGTGGCCATACCATGAAGGGGCATATGAATGTTTAGCATATCTGGCACATAAATACCTTGCAATGCCAGCTACAGAAGTGCCATGCGAATGCCTGTTTTCACTTTCAGGTGACATTGTAACTAAGAAGCGGGCAGCATTATCTCCCGTAAATGTAAACAAACTTGTTTGCCTTAGTGATTGGCTGAACAAGAAGTAGGACTGAGTGGACTTGTGGTCTCTAAAGTTTGACATCGTTTTGTTTTTGAGTGCAGTTATGTAACAAAAAAAATCTACATTTGTAAGTTGTACTTTCATGATAAAAATATCGCACTATAGTACTTGTATGAGGTGAATTGAAAAATACTATTTCTTTTGTTTATCATTTTTACAATGCAAATATTTGTAATCAAAATAATAATATAGTGAGCATTGTACACTTTGTATTCTGTCTTGTAATTGAAATCAATGTATTTGAAAGTGTAGAAAAACATCCAAAAATATTTATAATAAATTTCAGTTGTATTCTATTATTGTTTAACAATGCGATTAAAACTGCGATTCATCACAATTAATTTTTTTATTGTTTGACAGCCCTAGTTCAAATATTGAGTGAACTACCCAAAAAGTGCACAAATCACCATGAAATGCATGATATGGAGTGACTTATTACTATTATAGACTTTATACATAGACAAGGAAAACAATCAAATACATGCACCTACTATACAGATGTGGGTACGACTTCCCTGTCACACAAGCAAAATGCTCAATAAGTATCCAGACTATTGGAAATTTAATTCAGTGCAGTATTATTGATTCATACAGCACAACAGTGCTAAATGCTTGTACAGCATTTAAGTTAGCAATTACTGTATATTTAGAAAACACCAGTTGTTCAGTATCATTAACAGCATTGACAACTCCATGACAGATGCTATAAACTGTGCTGCAGATACTGATAGTCTGATTTTAAAAGGACTGTCATTTGTTTTTCATGGACAAAGCCACACCCTCCATTGAAGCCAATGGAGCTAGGTTGATTTACCCGTCTGAGGATCTGGTCTATAGTTTTCAATTTAGATGTGGGGTGTATGTGGGGCGGTTAGTTTAATTGATAATGTTTTTCTTTCCTGATAGTGTCCTCTTCCCCAGGTGTCAAACACGGATTATTACTCTGTTGGTTCAATCATACTGAAATTACTGTGGCTGGTTTTCTGTTTGCGATCATTTTGATTCAGGTAGTGTGTGTCTTACCAGGTCATCTTTGTTTGTAACCAGCCTCACGCATAACATTAGAATAGTGCTGGCTAGTTATCTGTCACAGCAAAGGCCAGAGAGCTAGACAATAAACATTACAGGGCAGATGGTCTCCAGGCTCCAAGAGCTGATGCTCAGCTTGCGAGAGTGAGTGTGGGGCAGCAGGGAGCCATTACAGCTCCATGATTTTGTGTGCCCTGACCCCAGACCCAGTACATGTTAAGGCAGCCTACAGAGGCTCTCTAAATTTACACTAGCATTATGATCCCCAAGGGACTATATGCCAGCTAAGCACAAGTGGGGGGAAGGAGAAAAGCGCCCTGCAAATGTGAGGGTGGAGGGATAGGAGAGAGAGTTAAGGAGAGGTACTGAGACCTTGGGATTAGGAAGACAGCTGGCTCCTGGCTGGGAAGAAGGGTCCTGCTTCTGGGCCCATTCCAGACCCTCCAAGTCCCACTCCTTGCCCTCTGGCTCAATCTTGGGTGCTGTGATGGCAGCTCTAGCCCCTCTTGGTCCCACTCCTGGCACTAATCCTGGGTCTTGCAGCAACCATTCCAGTCCCCCTGGATCCTGCTCTCACCTCTGCGCACTTCCCCCGCATCCCCTGGGCATGAGCAAGTTTATGTGGGGGTGCATCCCCCAAAATACTTCCATTAAAGGGGCTCCCTCCATTCCACTATCCTAAATATAGGTGGTGATGAGTTCCGCCCCACTCGTTTCCCCCCACCAACATGCACCCTCTGTTGAATTCCTGGGGGATAAATTTACACCAGCTGAGGGCAACCCCACCCCTCCACCACAGAAATTCTCAGCTTGTCAGTTCCCTGAGAATCTGGCCTTAAACCCTCAGTTCTGCAACGTGTGTACTTCAGATCTACTCAGCATGAGCAAGGGCTACAGAAATGGACCACCCAGTGCCACACTCTGCCCTCAAGTACATGTGTACAAACTCCCACCGAAGAGAGAACTGGCGCTTCCACCGTGTGCTTGGAGGGCTTGTAAAGCTTTGAAGGGGTGCCAGGATTTACATGTAGACCGGAATATTCCAAACTTGGAGGATTTTTCCATTTCAGTAGACAATTAAATTGTTGGTGAGGAAATTAACGCTACAAAATCAGCATGTTGACTGCTGGATAAGGCTCACGATAAAAGTGGACAGGGCAGGACTAAAGCCTCTGTTTAAACACAGGTGTCATCAAAAGCTGGAGATATGTGGTAAGGAAAATCAGGAAACACACTCGCAACACTTGAAGCCTGAAGGGATAGAATTAAGGCAGGTCCAAGCATGGGAGTTACAAACAAAAACATTGCAGCTACAATGTTGCGAAGCTTCAAAACAAAGGGCATGCTGGCTATCATGGATTATTCCATTTAATTCAACCATAAGCAAAAGAAAGGAATAGACAGCTGCCAAGAACCTGTCATTAGTATTTTAGACCTGGTTTACATTAGAAACTTTTGTTGGTATAGTTATTTTGCTCCTTTGGTTTATTTTGCTCTGAGAACTGGCATAAATTATACCTGCAAAGCACTCTTTTGCCATTATAAACTGCATCTCCACTAGGCGTGTCTGCTGGCATAGCAATGCTGGCAAACTCTCTCTAGTGTAGACAACTTATACAGCAATAAGAACTTAGGCTCTTGGGGCAGAACTTTCTTTGAGTTAACTTATAAAAAGGGTATTATCAATTATGATGAGTACATTTCATTATCTGTGGCCATCACAGTTGTAAATACCCAAGCATCTCAGAGTTAATGCCAACTTTTCAGCCAGATCACTATCTGACTTGCAACTTTGCAAAACTGTCATCAGCCCACAATACTATGCATGCACATGTGTGTGCCTCCAATTTACAGCTGTAAATGTCTGCATGATCGCTTTAAAAATTCTAACACCTGTGTGTGATCCAACATTGTTGCACTTGGAAAACCCATTGGGATAAAGAGCGGTTGGTAGATGCAAATTCTAATGCTTTGCTCACGCTCAAATGTTGGAATAGTGTCTGTGCACCCACATTCATATATATGTAGTGTGTAATGTTGCCTTTGGTATTAGTGCAATTTTTCATCAGCCAGAGAGAGGCCCTGCTGAAAACTAGGATGGGACCAATAGGCTCTCACTTAGGCCAGTTTTACACTGGATTAACTCCATTGATCTCAACAGGCTCATTCCTGATTTACACCTGTGTGAGATGTAAATCAAGCCCCATGTATTTAAAAAAATACTGGAGTTCTGATACACTTCAGTTCTGCAGAGTAGCAATACTGCAAGAGACCCTGGGCTTTGGATTCCTTTATAGGCACACCATCCCTCTGCTCTACCTGTCTGCTTCCTTCTTATGAGCAGGCAGAGAACGGAAGCAGACAGAAATTGTTTTCTCTGAAGCCTGCCGGCAAACCAAAACACAGTTCCTAGGTCTAATTTTAGGCCTCCCAGCTCTGAGAGTGTTCCCTTCATTCTCTGTTAAGACAGTAACAAGATAGTCATTTTAGGACATACCTGTTGAAAGTTTAGAATAAAAGTAGAGCTAGGCGAAAGCCACACAGTTCTATCACAAATCAAACCCCCTTAAAGCCTGAGGTTTCTCAGCTATAGAGCCCAATTCTCTTTTGCAGCTTCAGTGCAGCTGCTTTGCACAGGGCCAGCTCCAGGCACCAGACGAGAAAGCACGTGCCTGGGGCAGCACATTGGAAGGGGCGGCATTCTGGCCAATCTTGGGGAGGCCAGCCCAGCCCTGAAGGGGCACGGACTCCGACCCGTTGCTCATCGTGCCACTGGGCTCCCCGGGACGCGCCACTCCCCGCTGCCTGCACTGGCCTCTGCTCCCCGCGCCGCTCTGAGCCTGGCCCCGCCGAGCTGCCTTTAAAGGAGCAGCTGAGCCAGCACCTCCTGCAGCCCCCGGGCACTGGAAGGAGGGAGGGTTCTGCGGCGACCCGGCGGGCACTGGAAGGAGGGAGGGTTCTGCGGTGGCCCGGTGGGCAGCGGTGGCAGGGACGATTCTGCGGCAGCCCGGCAGGCACCGGAGGGAGGGAGGATTCTGCGGCGGCCCGGCGGGCAGCGGAGGGCGGGCCCCACTGATCCCGGCGCCGTTTGCACTTTGCCGAGCCCCGCTGCAATGCCAGCCCCACGGGGAGGTCGCAGACCCCAGCCAGCGCTGCCTGTGTCGGCCCCCTTGGAGCCTGCTCAGCCGGGAGAGACATCCCAACGCCGGAGGGGGGAGCCCCTCTCGCCCGGCTGCAAGCGGACTGCAGCGCCTGGCTGCCCACGGGCGGAGGGAGCAGGCGGGTGCCGCCCTTCACCCCCCCTGCAAGCCGCCTTGACCGCCCTCCACACACTCCCTGCGGCTGCCGTTTGTTTTTGTTTTGTTTTTTGCTTTGGCAGTACAGCCACCTTTTTTTTTTTTTTTTGCCTGGGGTGGCAAAAAAGCTAATGCCGGCCCTGGCTTTGAACCACACCACTAGTGGATTTGGGGTGCAAATCTGGCATAGCTGGTGCACAGATGATCCTCCCAGCACAGGGGAATTCTCCGATGGCATGGAGCTGATGTACTGCCCCCCCCCCCCCCCGACCTTAAATTAAACTGGGAATAGTCACATGGATAGGTTGACCCTCCAGCCTGCTAATCCCTGACTGCCATTTCATCCCCTTTGAGCTGTTGGCAACTGGTCTAATCTAGAGCGGCCTGAAGGACCAGGCCTACACACAGCCAGCCCAGGATCAAGTGAGCTTTGCACCTCTTTATGAACTGTGCCAGGTGGTCTCAGCTATAGCCAAAGAGTAATAGTTTTGGCTCAAATTCTTCTATAAACAAAAGAGGGCAAATCCATTCATCGCTCTTTTTTGTCCAAAACTGTCCTTTTAAGATGTTGCTGTGGATTTTCCAGCAGCCCAGGAAATCCTGATTTTCTTTACAAGTAAGAGATCAAATCATGAATGAGAGACTTTCTGCTTTTGTCCCATGGGACACACAACAACAGCAGTCAAGTGAAATATTGAAAACATACTCAAACCAGCTCCAGCAACGATGAAACCAGACACATTCTTGTTCATATACTACAGAAGGTTGGCTGAAGTTCTATCCAAGGACATAGGTTCCTAACCAATGAAGACAGTGGAGTGACATATGGAAGGAATGGGTGGGGAGGCTAATGCACTGCCAGAGATGATGTCATAAAGACATTGTGTTAAACTAGGGCGCTTCTTGCCCATCTCAAGGGGCTGTTAAGATACACAGGTTCTTTCAAAAAAAAAAAAAAAAAAAAAAGTAGGGGTGACCCGGGGTCCTGGCCAATGTACTCTCTGACTGTAAGGCAGATTCTAGCTGCTTGTGAACTGATGCAGAATGCAAAAGAGATCCCATGGTTACCTGCAGTGCTGACATCTAACTCAAGGCATGCTAAGTACTCGGAGATTCTCTGGAGCAAATCCACAGGTGATGTGTAAGGTGGTGTAAATCAGAGCCTCACCTTTCAAATGAACTCCCTTAGGAGATTCTGGCTACACTACTGCAGTAAGTCGACCTACACTACATAACTCCAGCTACGATATTCACGTAGCTGGAGTCGACGTACCTTAGGTCGAGTTACCGCGGGGTCTACACCGCGGGGAGTTGACCGGAGAAACTCACCCATCGACTTACCTTACTCTTCTTGTTGGTAGTAGAGTACAGGGGTCGACTGGAGAGCAATTTGCAGTCCATTTGGCGGGTCTTCACTAGACCCACTAAATCAACTGCCAGTGGATCAATCTCAGAGCATTGATCCGGGCTGTACTGTAGACATAGCCATAGTTACAATGCATAGGGAGGGCTAAGCAGTCTCAGCTGGGGTAATTTACATGCTGAGAAGCAGGAAGAAGGGGTATGTTGAAGAAGGGGGTGGGATACTTCCATTTATACTTCATTGCACTCTCCTTTTAGCTGCTTCTCTTGCTACACTCCTTCCTTCTGGGCACTTGGTATGTGTGTGAAGAGTCTCTGGGCCAAATTTACGGATTAGACATAAAGATGAAAGGGGTGTAAGTCACATGCTAGTTTAAAATTTTTTCAACAGAACAGTTTGGCATCAGAGAATGCAGCTTCATTCAAATCAAAACTTTCCATAGGAACATGTCAATTGTCAAAGCAAATAGTTTTGACTTTCTGGTTTCATTTTAATAATGTCGAAACATTTCTATAAGGTAAAAATGTTTTGTTTTGACTTTGTCATTTACATTCATTTTCTTGTGACACATTAATTATGAATTTCAATGTTATAGGTTATATATTGTATAGTATATTATATTAGAATGTTTCAACATCATCAAAAAACAAACAAACCCTGAACACTTTTACCATATCAAAGTGAACATTTTGATGTTTCTGAATCTAAATTTTTCAGAATTTCCATTCTGCAAAACATTTTGACTTTTCATTCTGACTGAGAATGAAAACAAATTTCAAAATATCAGAATTTCTCATGGATAGAAATTCCCCTTTCTGACCAGCTCTACTGGTTAGTGGGTATGAGTCTAACTAAGGAACTCTAAATCAGTCTATGGGACCTTTATTTGGTGTGATGTGTACATTGAGGGCTCTGGAAAAAGGTATAATATACCAACATAGACAGCCCTAAATTATTTCAGACTTCCTTAAACGCAGGTCTAAATTTGTAAAGTGCACTATAAAACCTAATTTCTATTCTGCATGATACAAACACTTTGCAAAATGCAACAGAAAAGATGATTATGTGGCTTACTTGGAGGCTAATTCTAGCCTGGACTTCTGCCTGCTGATAAGGATCTGGATATTATTTACATTTTAAAAAGAAAGACCATAGTATGCTAATGCATCATATGACATGTATGACAACTCCAAAAACCACGTATCTTGATATGGAAACACACACACAAAGGCCCAACTGAGAACACAGCTGGAACAACTGGTTTATTCTCATGCCACTGAAAATTATCCATGGGACTCAGAAAATACCTAAGATCTCCAAAGAAAGAAAGTATCAGAGGGGTAGCCGTGTTAGTCTGGATCTGTAAAAAGCAACAGAGAGTCCTGTGGCACCTTTACATGCATCTGACGAAGTGGGCATTCACCCACGAAAGCTTATGCTCCAATACATCTGTTAGTCTTAAAGGTGCCACAGGACTCTCTGTTGCTTTTCAAAGAAAGAAAGATGGTGACCAATCAATCTCTGCCTCTGGAGAAAATGGTGGTCTCACCTTTGAACTAAAAGTAAGACACTGGAGAGACCAATCAAGGAAGAAATTGTTGAAAATACAGCATCTTTTCCCAAGTCAATTCACAAGGGACATGGTGAAAATACACATAGAGGGAAATAATTCATCTTCCAACACTGACAATTCCCTCCCAGTTGTGACATCCCTTATGGAACAGTAGCACGTTTTACATACACTTAATAAACCTCATATTTTTATACTCTTTATATACACCTCTACCCCTTTATAACGCGTCCCGATATAACACGAATTTGGATATATAGCGGTAAAGCAGTGTTCCGGGGGAGGGAGGGGTGGGGCCACGTACTCCGGCGGATCAAAGCAAGTTCGATATAACGCCGTATTACCTATAACGCGGTAAGATTTTTTGGCTCCCAAGGACAGCGTTATATCGAGGTAGAGGTGTACTTATTTACTATAGGGCAGTAAGGATAATGCTTCGCATTCATACAGCACTTCACATTTTCAAAGCACTGTACAGATACTAAATAATTAATCCTACATGTCCATGAGCTGTGACCACACAATGACTGCATTCCCCCAATCTCCCTGATCCACCCCAGCCCCCAAAAAGACGGGTAATATCGAATGCAAAAGACCAGTTTACAACAGACCCTATCAGAGTGGCCTGGAGGAGACTCCCTTTTCTCTGACAAGGTGTAACCACTGTATGTGGACCACCAAGGTCCCAACTGGCATGGCAGCTGGGTTAATGTGCTGAATGTACATACATCACGTCCACCCACTAGATGGGAGACCGCTAATATTTTATGCCCACCTCAGTGTCTGGCCCCAGTGGGTACACCTAACAGTCACCTTCTGATACGTTGATATTTCATAGATTTTAAGGCCAGAAGGGATCATGATGATCTTGTTTGATCTCCTGTATAACACAGGGAACAGAACTTCAATTAGTGATTCTTGCTTTAACCTTTGTGCTTCTTTGTCTTTCACTGACATCTGACTCAGAAATGATTAGCTATACATACGGGGAGGAACTTGGGAGGACTGTCTTTATTCCCAGAATATCTATACAAACAAAAGGGCTCCAGACCGTTGTTTTAAGCCAATACATTTATTCATTATGAGGACACTACAGCTACCTGCCCAGCAGCCAGCTAAAACCATCCGGTGAACAAGCTGAGCACATCTAAATATCCTAAGGAAATAATAGAGACTCATCAAACGCATAAATCATAAAGTGCTACAGTGCTCTTAGTAACAACAATGAATCTTGACTATCCAGATGAAGAGGAAGCACAATGCAAATGGATCTGCCCTCTAACCTTCTCACGGATTCTTGTTCATTCCCATCAACCAGTTTCAGTGAATTTCAGAAGAGCTGCAGGAAGCTTTTGTGAGTTGATCTTTGGCTGAGTGGCAAATCACTATTCTGTTGTTAACAGAATTGTGTAACTTCTAGAAACATTTTCTGAAAAATTAGATACCTCTACAGTAACAATGAGGTTCAATTTCCATTGTTCAGGTGTTGTTTGGGTTGTAGTGGTGGAGAAGCAAGGAAGATCAGTTGCTATGTGTGATGGTGAGGAGTTGGGGGGAATATATGAACTCCGCAAAAAGGGGTTGGGGGTGTCAAAACATTGCCATTCCCTCTGAAAGTTTAGCAGACCTGTCAATGTCCTTTCAAAACTAAATACACAGGGCCAACTTCTTCACTGTCTTCAGTGGAGTTCCCTTTGGCTTCTCTGCAGGGTCTCCCTACCCTTGGCTCCCTAATCCTTATGCCTTCCTAGCCCTTTAATCATGGCCCCCTAACACCTTAGCTCTGCATCAAATTGTACCTTAAGCAAAACATGGTTCTGCTTCAAAGTTCTAACTTCCACACAGGTCTGCCATTACACCTCAAGAGCCAGTGTCCCATGGATTGTCTCCTCCTCCCACTTTAGCCGTCAGCAACTGAGGGGGTACAATTTTTTTCCTTGGCTGTCAGACATTTAGCAGATGTTGTTAGTACAGGAAAGGAACACACATATTTGTACACATGTATTGCTTGTGCATGCACACACACAACTCAAGAAAATATTGTTAATGGTTTGAAAAAATTCAGCAAACATGGTCACATTTCTCTGGTTAATCCTTCTAATCATGTAGGTCAAAGGAAATAAATTAACCTGAACAGTTTTACAAGTTACTTCTTTCTCTCAAAAAGGCAAAGTGGAACAGGAAAGATATTTAGTTCAAACCCTCCCCAGCAGCATTCCAGAAAGTGTGCAATTTCTGATGTTTCATGTTCCATATATACAGGGTGGCGGCAAGGAGAAACTTAAATGGTAAATTACTGATACAAAAAAACATTACTGTACTCTGTTCTCAGCACAAGTGCCAAGGTCACTATGTTTTTTTTCTGGCATTTGGACCCAGCAAAGCAGCCAATGCAGCTAAAATATGTAACGCCTGGCTCTTGAAGGGTTTGCAAGAAAACATCAGATAACATTAAAATATCATCTTTAAAAAGACAATAACAACACCAGGCCTCCTAAGGAGGAAGGTATTTCACTCCGACAAGGGAAAAAGAGAAAGTGAAAGGCTGATGATTTTCCTGGGAAGCTCCTCATCCCAGCCTCTTGTTCTAAAAGTTCCCCAGCAAGGAGCACCTAATTTGTGAATAGAAAACTGTATTTTCCCAACTGGCATTGCTTTGATCAGGTTCTGCTGATGTCAGCCACTTTACAGAAAATGTGAAAGCATTGGTGGCCTAGCAGTTTGAGTGGGGGAGGGGAGATAATCCCAGGGATGGATTCACCCATGGATTCTCTCAGTGCAAGATGGAAGAACCCACGTACTCAGCCCCCAGCAATGGACTGTCTGTGGGGAAGGGAGAGTGCAACAGCACAAATCCTGCAGACTGGGGATGCTGAAGTTGGCTGGCAGAGACCATACGGTGGGTGAGGCTGGCTCAGACAGGTAAAGGGATGCCCTAGTACCTGTGGTTCCCCTAGTGGAGTCAATCTCGCTCTCTCTGGGGTGAATCCCCCTCTGCCACAGATGCCCCTGGTTTAAAGGAGGGTGCAGACGGGTGTAATTCCCAGTACACGTATAAAGCACATGATAGGTGCACCAGGCACTGTTCAGAGGGTGCGAGGTGCAACACCAATAACAGGTGGTGTACTTTGGGCTCTGGTAGCTAAAGTGTATTCAGACTATGTATTCGTATTACACTATGTATTTATCCAGCTCAAAGGGGTAAAGTCATGCTTGGTGTAACTCTGCTGAAGTCATTGGAGTTGTCTTATATTCACAGACATAGGCTGCCTGCCCTCCCTGGCTAACCCACAAGAGACCTGAGCAGGAGCTCAGCAGAGCTGACCTCAGCATTTGTCTGGGATGATGTTCGGACACTTACTCCTTTGGACTGTTTTTCTGGGGCTTATTAGTACATAATCTTTGCTCCCAAGGCTGCCTCTTTATGATGCCATCCCACTATCGGCTGCACTGTGGCTCCTAATATCATTGCTCTGTGTGATCCCTCTTACTCACTCCCGGCACATGAACAGTCAGTTTTGGGTACCTAACTGGGACCCTCCCATCCTGGGAAAAGACCCATAAATTAGATCCCTAGCTCTCAGTCAGGAATGGATACTCATTTACTGCAGTGGGCCCAATTCTACCCCTAGATGGGGATCTCACACAGCAATCACAGGGAGCACAATGCTTATGCACTGGAAGGCAGAATTTAGCCCTGTGGGTTTATCTGGCAAGTGAGGAGCTAAGCAACGTGAGAACTATAGTCCTGATGGGACTGGTGCCTGTTGCGTGGGAGTGGAGATTGCTGGGTACAGTGGGGCGTTAACAATTAATAAATACCTACTGTGCCTCTTTTTTTTCTTCTTTTTTTTTTTGTTTTGTTTTTGGGGTTTTTTTTTTTTTACACAAGAGCAATTAGGCATAAATGTTACTTCCATTCAGTTTGCTTTGTGTGGATGATTTATCTTTGCTGCTTATTAGGATTTGTTAAAACTCAAACTTGCTGGCTCTCGTTATTTAACAATGTTTTCCAAGATGGAAAATTCAGTCATTTCTAACCAATTCAGGAGCTATATGGCTAATCCTGCTCTTGCATATTTCTTCTCATCAGGCTGAAAACTTGGGAATACTGAATGTTCTGTATAATTCGGGGAGAGACTCTGCCCTGCACCTGGCAGATGGCACAGCCCAAGGGGAAAGAGGGCGAAGGTGGTTTTAAGACACTTTTGCACAGCCCAGATTCTGGGCCAGCTTGGGGCCAATGAAGCACTCAGTGTAAATTAGAGCGCTTCCCAATCACCTTTCATGAGACTAAAACGATTTCAGATGTTATTTGATATGGATCCTTGGATCCAGACACTCCCCTTCCCAACTCCACACATACACCCTCCACTAGACAATGAAGGACAACTCCTTAGGTGGAGTAATTCTCCCATAGCTGCTTATAGCACATTTATAGGCCCTATATACTGCTGGAGTGGTGTACAGGGGCTGGACAGCATCCAGAACTGGTTGTGTAGCTTTTTCATTTCATAAGTATCCTGAGTTGTTACTAACAAAGTAGAGCAAGTCTGGACATTTTTAAACATCTCAGTTATTTCTGGCAGGATTTTCAGGAGCAGGAGCACTGTAGTTTTTTTTTTAACTTTTCAAACATGGGCTTTTGACTCATTATCAAATAACATCTGAAATCGTTTTAGTCTCATGAAAGGTGATTGGGAAGTGATTGTGTAAGGGAGTGTGGGAAAGGTGCATACAGTAGAGCAGACAGTCAAGATTCATGGGCTCTGATCCCAGCTCTAACATCGCCCTATCGCATGGCTTCTGGCATTATAATTGCTATAATTTATTTTATAGCAGCCACAAGGTGCTTCACAGAAAATACAGGTCTCTCTACTTCAACATTGTTCAGTCTGAGGCCTGATCCTGCAAAAACGATACACATATGCTTAATTTTACACACGTTGAAGTCACAGTGCCTAGAGTCAAACACATGTGTAAGGACTGAGCTCTAAATGATGAACTACAGAAACCAGGGGGAAGTCACCTACTCTCTGTAATCCTCCGTTTTCTCCATCTGGAAAAAGGCGAATAGCTACTTTGCAGTGGTATTCTGACGCTAAATTAATGAATGTCTGCAAAGCGTTTTGAGATCTTTAAAGAAAAATGTGAAATAAATACAAAGTATTATTACTATACTTATTACAAGATGTGTTGAAACTGATACTTCATTTAAAAATGTGCAGTTTTAACCAAGAGGAACTTGAATTTATTTTTTAGTGGAACAAAACATAAATGTATGCTGGAGCTATAAACAACACTACCTTTATAGGTTCCTCCAACAGCTAGAGTCACAAGTGCCTCATAAAATGAGTGAAGTAAAGACAAGCAGATCCTTAATGGCTTTCTCCCTTTTCTTTGACACTTAACTGTCCCAAATCAAGAGTCCTTAGATGAGAGAAAGTGGAGTTCGGAATGGGCATGTCACACAGCAAGCACAGAGTGGTGCTAAAGGCAGAAACAGAGGTAGCAGAGGGATATGGTGAAATAAAATTTATATCAAGAACCCTTGAGAGAAGCCTTTTGCCATGACAACCTTGTCAGGTTTCCCCTATTTTAATGTGCTTAATCATGTCATCATTAGAACTAATACCTACAATTAAATTCTATAATGTGTTACTAACTATTCAAGCCAAAGTCAATTATGGTTTTGACTTTAAACCTGAAGTAATGTAATTGTTTTCTTTAACTAAAAGAAAACAATGCTGCTGCTTTATTTTGTCTGTCATTCCATTATCAAATCCAGGAGTGGATGAGAGGGTTTAAAAAAAAATTTTTTTTTAACTCAAGCATTCATTCAAATAGATTAACTGATACAGTCAGAAGGAGACATTTCTCATGTTTAACATTACAATGAAGAATCATTCTGTTATTAATTTTACAGCTGTCAGACCCAACTGTGCCATGACTGGTATACTCTGTGCAAGATCACTTATTCATTGGGTTTACACAAGGTGAAAGACAGGGCAAGATTTGGCCTTTACTGAATTTTTATACCTACAGAGATTGAGTTGATTTCTACATTGCTGTTACTTTTTTATAGCTATAGGCATTGTTAAATATTACTACAGCCTTGCTAATTTCAACACCCCTGGTGCTCCTAGGGTGAATGGAAATTAACCTTTTTAGCCTGGTACTGCTAGCATAACACACCACAGGGCTTCCAGCCACCTTTTGGAGACACAATAGAATGCCTCTAGGAATCTTGCCACATCATGCAAAAAGAAGCTGCAGACCAACAGAAGAGGACCACATAGTAGCATCCTACAGTCCTATCCCTGTCAGAGAAGGTGAAGACCAGCCAGAATCTTCCTTTTAATATCCCCAGCTCCTTTATCAACACAGCCAGAGGCAGCATATTCTTCCTTCCCTCACCTCAGCCAGAACTTTTCCCTGCTATTCCCTACTCATCCCTCACAGGAGTTTAGCAGCACAATTATGGAAAGCTATTAATTTTTTCTTCCTGGGATGGTAAATGTTGGGGAGGATTTCACAAGAGCACATTACTGGAATAAGGGTTTTGGAATGACCAGTGCAGTTTGAATAGTTATAAAAAAATTGTCCTCTCTTTAAAAGCCTGCTCGCACGCTCACTCTATTTACAAAGCACAGTATTCTCTGAAACCCATTACATTCTGAATAGCATGAAATCTGATGTTGAGAAAACAGTCAGGGAAGAACAGGTTGGCTTTCAAGATGGTTGGTCATGTTCTGACCAGATTTTCAGCCTGAGAAGGCACATTGAGAAAGGCTTAGAATACTAGAGGAAGATGCTTTTTAATTTCATTGATTTTATGGAACCATTTGATAGTGTGACACAGACCTGTTGGCAAAGTGGTCTCTGTTGTTTGCAAACATCTCTCACCTCAGACCTGACAAACTCACTATACCCATGTCCTACAGGATATTTATCCATAAAGAATAGCAGGTAAGGTACCTACAGAAAGCTCATGACTTGTCAAGGTTCATAATCATTGTGAGATATATGTACAGATAATATGTAAGGAATGATGTATTTTATTGAAAGCATTCTTTATGGACTTGGAGTAGAAATTAGTCACCAAGAGATATTGTGTCTTGGTGATGGCACAGTCAGGCAAGGGAGTGTTGTCACCCCGCCCTGTTTGGCCATAGATGCAATGCATGGCGCAGTAGTTTAGCCTTGTGCAATATTAAGACTTTGAATGGGAAACCATCAGAGATGACAAACATTTTAACAACATAAAGGTAAAAAACGAAACTTTACAACACAAGGGTTTTCCCTGTCTGACTAGAAACAAAAGGCTGTTTTCAGTGTAACACAGAGGAGGGAGAAGCACTTTGTATCCATTCACTGAGCAAACACCTTGTGGAGCACAGGGGCTTTCACGCACGTTTGGATCCTGGTTCTTCAAAACCAGCGAGCTCTGCAACAGGCTGAACTTCAGGGGGAGGGAGAACCTACTTTACTAGCTAGAAAAGGTAACTATTGATAAGTGTAGACCTAGGTTTCTGTTTTATGATTTTGTTTTGTATTTGTTTGCACCACACTCTCATTTCTACTTAATTCCTTATTCTTTTTTAAATAACCCTCCTTTTGTTTTATTGTAAATGATCAGGGCCGGCTCCAGGCACCAGCTCAGCAAGCAGGTGCTTGGGGCGGCCAAGGGGAAGGGGCGGCATGTCGGGATCTTCGGCGGCAATTTGGCGGCGGGTCCCTCTCGGAGGGAAGGACCTGCTGTCGAAGTGCTGCCGAAGAAGAAAGCGGCGCGGTGGAGCTGCTGCCGATCACGGCTTTTCCCCCCCCCCCCGCCGCTTGGGGTGGCTAAAACCCTGGAGCTGGCCCTGTAAATGCTCACAAGTGCACAGGAGCAGCAATTAAAGTAAAACCGGGGTACACTGCTATTGGTGCAGAAGATCTGGAATTTCTGTGAGTAGCCAGTGACAGGGGCTGGATATCACAGCGGAACAATTCAAGGGGGCTCAGGGATTGGGGTGCACCTGTTGTTAGCCTGCAAGGAAAAATTAGGGCTGGCAGAGCTTAGAGGAGGGAGTTTGAATGGTTGAAGGTGCCAAGGAGCTGACACTCAGCTACCACAAGCATGACTCCTTCTCACTGGAGGCCAGGGTAACATGGTGACTGACAATCCTGGGTGCTCTGAGACTCATCACAGGTGTCACAGATAAGCCCTTTGGAAGAGCCTGAGATGCTAAGGAATTCCAGCAAAGACTGGTAATATGATAACAGCTTTGTATGACAAGTCTGTGTGCTGCATTAGGACAAAGAGCAGAGACACAGAATGGATTCAGACTATTACTGGGGTAAGGCCTACGATGCCCACTTCTTTCTGCATCGTCATAGACTTTGTGATGTGAAGAGCGATGGCTGCTGCAGAGGACAGACAACAAGGGGAAAAATAGGTTGCCTCATGTGCCACTAGGCAGAGGAGACTCTAAGTCTAAGAACATACATTACCTACAGGAAACCAGAAAAAAATACAACCCGGTAAAAAAACTGCAGTAGAGTTATCCAAAATCCAAACTTAATTTGGATCACTGCCACCTTTTTGAAATCCAGATTGGATTTGCCTTAAATCAACTGCAATCTGAGTATAAATCCCTAAATATTCTCAGTGTCACTTTTGTTATTCTTTCAACTGTCACTGGACACTTGGGAAATCACTGGGATTCATTTGATGTCATTACATCAAAATGTTAATTTGTATGATTCCCCAGCTGGCTCCCCAGCAAACAATTTTGCTAACCAAACATCCTCACTAAACAGGCAGTGAATAGGACATCATGCAACTATACTGTTTCACACTGAACTAGAGTGGGGGGGGGCAGGAAAGGAAAGGAAAATTCACTGGTGACATCCTCATTCTCTAAACAAAACTTCTGCTTTCTAGTCTAAAACACTAACTGGAAGTTCATAAGGCCACCTGTTCCCCATACTTTAGCTGGTTGAGCAGGTGATAATATATAGCTCTTATACAGAGCTTTCCATCTGCAGAACTCAAAGTGTTTTACAAAGGAGGTCTCATTACCCCCATTGTATAAGCAAGGAAAGTGAGGCACAAAACAGTGAAGTGACTTCACTAAGGTCACTCAGCAAGCCAGTTGCAGAGGTGATAACAGAACACAACTCTCTAGAGTGTCGGTGCAGTGTTCTAGCCAACTGGTCACATTGCCACTCCGTGACAGTTAAATGCTAACTCGGCTGCAGTTAAAAGGGCTATTGAAAGCCATCAGGTTTTGTTTTTTAAACTCAAAACGTGGGCTTTACCTCTCACACAAAAGAGCAAAATGAACTTTTTCAGTCAATTATTCAGTCACAACATATTTTATTATATCCTAGCATAAATGTCTATGCAGAAGATATTAAACCACAAGACAACTACAAGAAAACAAATGTACTTTTGTATACTTGATGAAATGACTTTGTATCCTATTACTCATATACAAAGTTTACTCTTAAGTTACACTTTGTATTAACTATAGTTTAAAACTCTGATCCATAGCAAAACAACAACTGCTATTCCTTATAAGAACCCAGATCTGCATGCTGAGGGCTCATCCTTGATGATTTTGGATAAGCAGGTACATTCCGCATTGAATACATGATTGGGGCATTCATTACATTTGCTTTTGCCCACCACCTCAAGCAAAACCCCAGCATCCAGCTACTCCTATCCTTTACACAGCAATTCTCTGCAGCAATCAGGATTCTCCAGGGCTGAATAGAAGGACTGGAAAGCAAGGATAAAGTATGTATTATGCATCATTATAACAAACTGTGCTGCCATAGGGTACAAAATAATATGGGGTCATGTACTCAATTGAAAATAAATCTTTAGCATTGCAGCCACCCTCTTATCTATTAAGGGACCCCACCCCCTAATCTATTAAGGGACCAATCAATCTATATTATCACTGATTAAAAAAAACATGGGTAGTGCAGAGTTGAGATTGCCCACAAGTATATATTGTGTCCTTCCAGAATGTTGAGTTAGCAAAACCCAAACTTGTGAAAAACAGGAAATGAAGATTTAAGTGACATGTTTATGCAACCAGAACTCTGCCCCTCTGGAGCTGGCAACAGCTACTGGGAGTTACCTGCATGCACTCCAGCTGCGGTCATTGTATTAGCTGTAGTTGCATTGAATGGTAGAAGGATTAGTTAGCAGCTTAGCAGAGCTGTCACTGTGACAGGAAGTAATCAGGGGAGAGGGGCTGTGCGCCTCTGAAAAACTGAGTCCCTCTCCTTGATCCCTGTATGTGTGATCAAAGGAAGGACGTGCATGTGTACCTTGAGAGATCTAATGTGCTCATTTCACAGCTGATTTGGTCGGCTGTGTCAGCAGCAGGGCGGAGGGGTCTTCTTGCCATCGGGATTGTCACTGGGGCAGTTAGGTGGAATAGGAGTGTGGCCCATGAGTTTAAGGATGGGTAAAGTAACATTATAGTGTTTGATAACATTGTGTGCATATAAGTGAAGGGATTGTAAAATTTAGCAGATGTGGTGTTATTTCTGTGGAGCAGGCTAAAGACATGTCTATACCACAAATTTAAGTCAACCTCATTTACGTTGGCATACAGCTGCCACAGTAATTACATCACTTGTGCATGTCTACACTTTCACAAGAAGTGCTTGCACTGACTGAACTGTCAGGGTGGGGCATTGTGGGGGGATGCCTTCTGAAAGCCAGCAACAGTCGATGTAAGCAATGCACTGTGTTGACCTAACTACATCAACATTGACTCTCATGGAGGTGGAGTTATTCAGTCAGTGTTGAGAGCGAGTTATGTCAGCTGGAGCAAAATTTTTGTGTAGATACTTACATAGTTAGATCGATGTAAACTACCTTGTGTTGACCCAACTCTGTAGTGTAGACCAGAGCTGTGAGTTTGAGTGCAGAGCATTCAGAAAAGTGCAGAGGCAGTCTGAATGCTTATGGGGCATTGCTCAAAGAGGACAGAGTTAAGGTTGTGCGGGCACGTACCTTAATGATGTACTTCCTGGTTCTCAGATGTCTGAGTGTTGCTGAACTCGGTCCCAGGGAAGGGCACAAGACACCACCAGGCAATCTGAACTCTGTGGCAACCAAGCTTTTTGTCAGCAAATTTCCATGTTTTTAAACAGAAAGAGAAACACTGGTAGGAATTAGTACTCATTTAGGCAGCTATAGATATCAGGTAGATTTGCAGCTGAGATGCTACTGTGGCTAAGTAATGATAATAACACTCTTAAGGATCCAGGGACTAGAACCCAGGTCTGATAGAGTCTAAAACAGCTGTTGGCCCCACAGTGCCACTGCATAATATACCCAGGGAGCACTGTTGATAGTAGGTGTCACATGAAGTACCGCCCAAGAGACCCAGGGTGATGGTACCCTGCAGCCCTTTGATTGGCCAAATGCCCTATTTAACCTCAGGGGTTGCCCTAGGAAGTTGTGTGGGCAGCCATACAGACTTTAGCTTGCTGCAATGCCAGGCTTTGCATGATATCTGGGCTCTGACTCTAACCTGATTCTTGTTTCTAGCCTCTGGCCTCACTGTGACCCTGACTCTTGCGATTCCTCTAGCTCCTGCTTGAAGACTACCATTCCTAGTGTGCAGACCTCAGCCCAGCTGTGACCACTAGGCAAGACTGCCTAGACCCCACTCCCTCATAGTACTTAGCTTTTGCCTAGCACTTTTAATCAGTAAATCTTAAAAGCACTCTACCAAGGAAGGAAGCACCATCATCTCAATTATATAGATGGGGAAACTGAGGCACAGATAGGTGAAGTGAGTTGGCCAGGTAATCCCACAGGCTAGTAGCAGAGCTGGGAGCAGATCTCAGGTTTTATGAGTCCTAATCAACTGTTGGCTCCACTAGGCTACACAGTTACTATCTGAGTCCTAACTGCCTACACCTATACTCTTTGTTACAGTGGAATGAGGTTAATGGTCATGCTTTGACAGGTTTGAAGTGTGTAGCTGCTAAATGGATCGGTGAGAGAAATCTCAGACATGGTCTACATACCCAAAATGTGACTGTTTTATCACAGGGTGGTTACTGTAACTTTAAGCACATGAGAGAAGGTTGGTGTGTATCTCTCCTTCTCACGCCCCAACCCCCATCTCTCACACCATATCCACAGGGAGTTTGTAACCTTTCTTTTTCCTCAAGAATTACTCAAAAAGACAATGTTAACAGAACTCAGCCAGTACCTCTGCAATCCCTGCCCACTTCACTCTGTTTGCTGGCTACTGCGCTGTGAAATGCTCCTGTCATACAAAGGATTTTGTCCAGGCTATTACCCTACAAACGTCACAATTTTTGTAAGTCATTCATGCATTGGAGGTCTTATATGGTTCAGCTGTTTTCCCAGATATTTTAGTTGCCGATCCATGGCAGGCCTGTGGAAAAGGAGGGGAAAATGATCCAGACATGGGGGAGACTCTTGCCTCTGTGAAAATGCATCAATCCACCGATCATATTCCAGTAAGTCACACTCTGAGTTCCCTCTAGACTCCACACAGTAACATGGAGTGAATTACTGCAATTTGATTTGTATTCCAACAATTGCTACTATTGCAAAATGAGAGGCACACACCAGGGTAGTACTCCTGCATCAGTCAGATGAGTGCATAGAGACAATATGTTTGCATCTATTTCATAACTGTTTACTGGCAATTCATTTACTTTCACTTCAGTATGAAATGTATCTGCCCTTCTTCTCATCTGGCACACTGCCTCCTCAGCTCCATTTGGGAAAAGAAACAGCAGAAAAGGGGCTAGCATTCATGCAGCAAAACTTTGTTTTGCAGCAGTCACAGCCTATGTGTCCTAGAGTAGCTGTAGGGCCATCAAATTTGAAAGGAGACTGTTAGGAACACAAAATTACATTTTATTTGATGGCAATAGGCTATGGAATCCTTCACTTCCGGGTCACCAATTCAGTGATCAAAAGCTGCCACAATCTGATAGCTGTTAGGTGGGCATGGGATGAGTTTATAACCTCAGTTCAGTTCTCAGAGTGTACATGTCCACATCACAAAAACCAGCCTCAGAAACTGGCAGTGACTTTGTTGGCGGCTTCAGGCCGAAGACTGAGCGGGACAATGGACTAAACTCCCCCTCTCTATCTTAGAGTTGTTTTTTTCCAAGTCAAAGCTGAGATGTATTCACAGAGCAACGGGTGCTGTAGAAGGCTGCACTGCAGCTGCCTGTGCTGTGATGGACACTTCAGCTTCTTGGGCTGTCAATGTGGTATTTTCAACAGCATAAAACGCATTTTACAGTTAAAAAAATAGTTTATAGGTAAACTAAACAAAGCAGGGAAAGATAGGGCTTCACAAACTTTTCAGCTAACTGAGTTCAGGCTGCCTCCTTCTTAGGGTACCTCTACATTTTCAGCTGGTGGTGTGATTTCCAGCTCCAGGAGACATACCCGCGCTAGCTCTGATCAAGCTGGCATCCTAAAACTAACGTGTAACCATGGTGGCACAAGCAGCTGAAGGGGCTAGCTGCATTGAGTATGATCCCATGCAAGACAGCAGGCACATACTCACGGCAGCTAGTTTCTCCAGCCATTGTGGCTACTGTCTATTTTTAGCATGCTAGCTCAATCGCAGGTAGTGAAGGCATGTCTCCTCGAGCTGGGAATCACTCTCCCAGCTCTAGGTGTAGATGTACCTTTAGTGTTGCCCTTGTGGGATAAAGTCTTTGTGTCGTGATGCTGCATCAATTACAAAATATACTCAGAACTGTTAGCATCCTTAAAACCTAACTTGCAGAATGTGGAACAGATCCAGAAAAATCAGCACAGATGATAACTCTATTATGGACTGCACACCACCTTGTAATCTTCTAAAATTAAAATTCTCCATGAGGAAATTTACCACACGAGCAGAGGTTCTGCACAAGGCCTACAGACTATTAATTACTAGGGCTGTCAAGTGATTAAAAAATTAATCACAATTGCGCAATTAAAAAATTAATTGTGATTAATCGCGCAGTTAAACAATAATAGAATACCATTTATTTCAATATTTTTGGATGTTTTCTATATTTTCAAATATATTGATTTCAATTACAACACAGAATACAAAGTGTACAGTGCTCACTTTATATTTATTTTTGATTACAAAAAAAGAAAAAACAAAAGAAATTGTATTTTTCAGTTTACCTAACAGAAGTACTGTAGTGCAATCTTTGTCATGAAAGTTGAACTTACAAATGTAGAATTATGTACAAAAAATAATTGCACTCAAAAATAAAACAATGTAAAACTTTAGAGCCTACAAGTCCACCTAATACTACTTCTTGTTCAGCCAATTGCTCAGACAAACATATTTGTTTACATTTACAGGAGATAATGCTGCAGGCTTCTTGTTTACAATGTCACCTGAAAGTGAGAACAGGCATTCACATGGCACTATTGTAGTTGGTGTCGCAAGATATTTATGTGCCAGATGCGCTAAAGATTCATGTTTCTTTATGCTTCAACCACCATTCCAGAAGACATGCGTCCATGTTGATGACAGGTTCTGCTCAACAATGATCCAAAGCAGTGTGGACCAACACATGTTCATTTTCATGATCTGAGTCAGACGCCAGCAGAAGAAGGTTGATTTTTTGTTGTTGGTGGTGGTGGTGGTGGTTTGGGTTCTGTAGTTTCTGCATCGGAGTGTTGCTCTTTTCAGACTTCTGAAACATGCTCCACACCTCATCCCTCTCAGATTTTGGAAGGCATTTCAGATTCTTAAACCTTCAGTTGAGTGCTTTAGCTATCTTTAGAAATCTTACATTGGTACCTTCTTTGCGTTTTGTCAAATCTGCAGTGAAAGTGTTCTTGAAACGAACAACATGTGCTAGGTCATCATCCAAGACTGCTATAACCTAAAATATATGGCAGAATGTGGGTAAAACAGAGCAGGAGATATACTATTCTCCCCCAAGGAATTAATTCACAAATTTCATTAACGCATGATTTTTTTAACGAGTGTCATCAGCATGGAAGCATGTCCTCTGGAATGGTGGCCAAAGCATGAAGGGGCATACGAACATTTAGCATATCTGGCACGTAAATACCTTGCAGTGCCTGCTACAAAATTGCCATGTGAACGTCTGTTCTCATTTTCAGGTGACATTGTAAACAAGAAGCGGGCAGCATAATCTCCCATAAATGAAAACAAATTTGTTTGTCTTAGTGATTGGCTGAACAACAAGTAGGACTGAGTGGACTTCTAAGCACTAAAGTTTTACATTGTTTTGTTTTTGAGTGCAGTTATGTTAAAAAAAATCTACATTTGTAAGTTGCACTTTCAGCATAAAGAAATTGCACTACAGTACAGTACTTATATGAGGTGAATTTAAAAATACTATTTCTTTTGTTTGCTATTTTTACTGTGCAAATATTTGTAATCAAAATAATAACATAAAGTGAGCACTGTACACTTTGTATTCTGTGTTGCAATTGAAATCAATATATTTGAAAATGTAGAAAAACATCCAAAAATATTTCATCCATTTCAATTGGTATTCTATTGTTTAGCAGTGCGATTAAAACTATGATTAAATGTGCTTAATTTTTTTAATCACCATTCATTTTTTTGAGTTAATTGAGTGAGTTAACTGCGATTAATCGACAGTCCTATTAATTACTATTTATTATTTGTACTGTCATGACACCTAGGAGCCTCAAGCATGGACTAGGACTGCATTGTGCTAGGTGCTGTACAAATACAGAAGAAAAAGACAAAAGCTTACCAGCTAAGTATAAGACTAGAGACAGAAACAAAAGGTGCAAATGGAAAGATACGGGGGGAAGAGGGGGACAAAAAGAAACAATGAAACAATATTAGTAAGTATGATAGGCAGCCATCTCAGCAGACCAGTGGCCTAAGTATTGTCAAGTTTGTAATCATCATGTCAAAGGAGAAGTTTAAGGAGGGATATGAAGGACAATGAGGTGTCTTTGTGGATGTTTTGGGGGAGTATACTTCACTTCAGTGCCACTTAAGCCCATAGCTCTTGTGTGGAAGGTCAGCATAGAGGTGACTTTAACTCCTTATGCATATTTGCAATGTTTGATTGGTCAGAGTCATGCATCTACTATACAGTTCCTTGGGAGCTATGGGAATGGCTCTAAGGAACAAACAGTTTTCACTAAAGTGGAATGAACATTTTACAATGGAACAGTTTGCTTTCAGAAAATACTGACTCAACGGCATCCAAAAAATTTTTTATTTTATTTTATATTTTTATTATATAAATTACAATAGGAAACTATCAATTACCAGACCATTTACCAATTATAAAATAATTTACACATGACCAGAGTAGCAATTACCAATGAGCACACCAAGTACCAATTACCAAACCAATGAAAATAGCAATTACCAACTAGAATAACACTTACCAATTAGAATGCCAATTTTAAAACCAATTTAGAAAAGAAAAGAAAAGAAATTAGAAATATACAATTGATATACATTTTATTATATAATATCATTTATAATATAAAAGTCAAAGTGCTTTGACTATATTATGTCATGTTGACTTTTATATATTATAAATTATTATATAATATCACATAAAACTTGAGTTGATAAATTTTAAATGAAGCATTTCAACATTATCAAAATGAAATTATTTTGACCTCATCAAAACAAAAGATTTCATTCAGGTTGACAAAAATTTGTTTAATTTTTTAAATGAAACTTTGGAATCACTTTCTGCAGGAAATTTCAAAATTTCTAAAGTTTTTCATTGTGATTTGAAACATTTTTTTTTCAAAATTTCAGAACTTTCTGCAGAACAGGAATTCAAATCCAACCAGTTCTAGTTTTTACTACTGCACTTACCTGAACTAACCAGTTTTAATATCTGGTACAGCTCACAATGAAGCACTGGTTGTAAATAGTTATCATTCTCCTAGATTTACCACAATGCATTTAAAAAATAAAGTGGAAGCAAAGCCTTTCCACTCTTTCCGTCATTACCACAGTAACCACTGCCAAATATAAATCTTGAAATAAAAACTTCAGAAATTGTGGGTATGTTCTCCTCTCTGTGTGTGTGAAAAAGAATCCATAAACATCTCAGCATTTCTCTCTGCTTCTGTCTATGAGTTGCTCTCTCTCCCCTTACTATTATCTATTACACTGGTCTACAATTTTTGAGAAGTCGTCTGCTTCAGAGATAAAATGTGCTATTTATTATGTATTTTGATGTGCTGAATTCAAATATGACAATTAAAACAACTGATTGGCTACTGTTTCTAAGATATTTAAGTTTTTATATTTTATGTCTACGTATATTGTGTAGATAGTAGAGTTTTAATCATAAATTGTAAACCTAGGTCTTTTCATGTGTTTATGGTTGCTTTACATGATAATATTTCACCTGTCCTGTTTATGTAACACTTTAAAAATCAGCAAAAGGGTTCTATAAATAAAATTTATTATGAAACAAAAGGCAAAAAACTATTATGTACATAGTTTAGTCCTATTCAGTGTCTACTCGGCGCTTCTTGGCTTGTCTCTTGTATTCATTAAATGGAACATCTCTTGTCACTGTCCAGCAATAGTCTGCAAGCATTGATGGGCTCCATTTGCCCTGATAGCGTTTCTCCATTGTTGCAATGTCCTGGTGAAATCGCTCACTGTGCTCGTCGCTCACTGCTCCGCAGTCCGGTGGAAAAAAATCTAGATGAGAGTGCAAAAAATGTATCTTTAGCGACATGTTGCAACCAAGGCTTTTGTATGGCTTGAGGAGGTTTTCCACCAACAACCTGTTGTCTGCCTTGTTGTTTCCGAGAAAATGTATTGCCACTAACTGGAAGGCTTTCCATGCCGTCTTTTCCTTGCCACACAGTGCATGGTCAAATGCATCATCTCGAAGAAGTTCATGAATCTGAGGACCAACAAAGACACCTTCCTTTATCTTAGCTTCACTTAACCTTGGAAATTTTCCACGGAGGTACTTGAAAGCTGCTTGTGTTTTGTCAATGGCCTTGACAAAGTTCTTCATCAGACCCAGCTTGATGTGTAAGGGTGGTAACAAGGTCTTCCTTGATTCAACAAGCTGAACACTTTTCCTCTGAGGCTCCAGTGACTGTCGGAGTGGCCAATCTTTCTTGATGTAGTGGGAATCTCTTGCACAACTATCCCATTCACAGAGAAAACAGCAGTACTTTGTGTATCCAGTCTGCAGACCAAGTAAGAGAGAAACAACCTTCAAATCGCCACAAAGCTGCCACTGATGTTGGTCATAGTTTATGCACCTCAAAAGTTGTTTCATGTTGTCATAGGTTTCCTTCATATGGACTGCATGACCAACTGGAATTGATGGCAAAACATTGCCATTATGCAGTAAAACAGCTTTAAGACTGTCTTCGATGAATCAATGAACAGTCTCCACTCATCTGGACCGTGAACGATGTTGAGGGCTGCCATCACACCATCGATGTTGTTGCAGGCTACAAGATCACCTTCCATGAAGAAGAATGGGACAAGATCCTTTTGACAGTCACGGAACATGGAAACCCTAACATCACCTGCCAGGAGATTCCACTGCTGTAGTCTGGAGCCCAATAGCTCTGCCTTACTCTTGGGTAGTTCCAAATCCCTGACAAGGTCATTCAGTTCACCTTGTGTTATGAGGTGTGGTTCAGAGGAGGATGATGGGAGAAAATGTGGGTCCTGTGACATTGATGGTTCAGGACCAGAAGTTTCATCCTCTTCCTCTTCCTCGTCTGACTCAAGTGAGAATGATTCTGGTGCATCAGGAACTGGCAGTCCTTCTCCGTGGGGTACTGGGCGTATAGCTGATGGAATATTTGGATAATGCACCGTCCACTTTTTCTTCTTTGACACACCTTTCCCAACTGGAGGCACCATGCAGAAGTAACAATTGCTGGTATGATCTGTTGGCTCTCTCCAAATCATTGGTACTGCAAAAGGCATAGATTTCCTTTTCCTCTTCAACCACTGGCAAAGATTTGTTGCACAAGTGTTGCAGCATATGTGTGGGGCCCACCTCTTGTCCTGATCTCCAATTTTGCAGCCAAAATAAAGGTGATAGGCTTTCTTAACCATAGTGGTTATACTGTGCTTTTGTGATGCAAAAGTCACTTCACCACAAACATAGCAGAAGTTATCTGTTCTGTTCACACAAGTACGAGGCATCTCTGCTCACTTTGGCTAAACAGAAATGTGTCCCTTTGCAAAATCAAACACTGACAAATAAGAGAGCACGACACTGTATGATTTCTAGAGCTGATATGGGGCAATTTGTTCAGCAGAGTGATGTAAGCTTCATTATGATTGCATCATCCATGACTTCTAGGAATAACATGATGCAATTCATATCATGTATGACGCAATACCAGCTTCAGATTGCATCATTCATTGTTTTGCCTAAAAAGCAAGTACTGTCCAAACCCAGTCATAGATTTATTCATAGATCCAGTCAAAGATGTATTTTAGTCATTTCTGGTTTAAATTGAGATTCCTTCCCTTTATAACTCACTTATCCTCCGCCATTCCCAAGTCAAGGGTCGTATATACTGACCCAATAGCATATCTTGAAAACTAGAGCCAATCAACAATTTTAAGCATCATTTTCATTCTCAGTGACCCAGAATTAGTAAAGTTTGACTACATTTATTTCAGAAGCATTTGGGCTGTAGAGCAGTGTTATCCTATAACACTGGGAGTTACATGGAGACATCAACATCTCAAACTGACCCCTATTCTCTTTATCAAGTAATATGACAGTCCTCTTAGATCCTCCCCACTTCAATGGTGTCAGAGTTACTTCCAAGGATAACATGCCTCCTGTGTGATTGTAAAGTGAGCTCAAAAAGCCAGTTTAAGTGGAGCTGATTTCTGTTCCCTTTGCCTTTGCCGAGTCAGTGTCACAATCCCAAGAAGGTGTTAGCTCACTGGAGTTGTATGAAAACACATACCTGTCATTAAAATCTCTTTTCATATTGAAGTCTATCAATATACAAAGTTACAATTTCCTTCTTCTCTGTTACAAAACATAATTTGATTTTATTTAAAATGTATCTTTTATGAAATATGAAACAGGCAGTCTCACTACCAGCCCTGAGTACAACAGCAAGAGCCTACCAGGCAGGCCCCAGATCATGAGGAGCTAGGGCTAAAAGTGATCCTAAGAGCAGGTTGAAATGAGACCTTTAAAGTTTCACCTGGTTTAGTTCCCTACCCTACCTGGTAACCAGATTGATTTCTCCCACTCTCATTGTTCCGCCTCCCCCCCTCCACCATTTTAAGAGAGAACACCAGGGGCACTCTAACCTTCAAACAAAAGCAACAAATCCTTTGCATATTTTCTAATTGTCTATGCTTAATACCTCCCACCCTTGTTGGAGGTTCCTATAATATGCAAATGAAAGGTTTATGACAAGGCAAAGACTAGCTGAGCTGTGCAACACAAAGTGCAGTCCTTAGTCTTGTAGTAGAGGAACAACGTATGAATACCATAAGCATAGATCATGAAAAGATGTAAAACTGTACAGGTTGGGAATAGCTGTCACAACCTATTTGTTTACTATTATCTATATAAAGATACCAGCTAATACAAGACAGAATTCTCATACCCAATGCTACTGTAGCTAAAATGGATCAGACTTCTTAAGTGCTATTACACATTATTTCTCTGATGTCGTTGTGAATTCCCAGCCACTGTCTTCTGTTTTGTGTACAGATTACCCTTTTGTTACATACTGGGTTTAAGAGGAAACTCAAAACAGCTTCTCCATTTTACATGTCAGATATGAGTGTTTAGAATAAATTCCTTGCAGTTGTCAGATTTCAGAAATTCAAAGGGTGACTGAGATTATGTTGCCTTGAATGTTTTTCTGGTGCATCTGGTGAAAGACCAAACAGATGTTTTGTTTTTAATTACACCATGGGATTCTAAGCACAGCAGGCAAGGAGGTTCTAAATCTATAAATGAACGAAGTTCTACATCACATTGGTTTATACCCTGATGCATCTACCCTCCCTAGCTGTAGATTTCCATACTAGCAAATTCAGAAGTACTACATGGAAACAAAGACAGAAATAAATATTTAACATTTCATGGTAAATTATATTTACCCTGGTAACAACTGAAATCACATTACCAAAAAATTCACATGATGGGTGGAGGTAGGTGGACAATAATAAACACTGGAAGCAAATACTTTTCCTTCACTCATCACTACAGACATGAGAGCCTTTTTAATAGCAGAGGAAAAAACCTACAAATGTGAATACTCCCAGCACAATGACAGTCTACTTAATTCCAACACCAGCCTTCTCTGAAAATCATGAACAAGTTCATAAACAGAAGAGGATTCAAATGATTTACGTTATTAATTTTATGCGCCCTGCTGCTGTAGCAACATAGCAACACCATCCTGCAAAGTTCTGAGTGTCTCCTGCAAGGTACTGAGCAGCAGAGGGCTTGTACAATCTGCAGGTTAGATGCCTGAATTGAAATTTTATCTGCATACCTGCTATAAATCACATGAGCCATCCTTAAATAGTGGCAGCGGGAAAACTGCTGCTACTTTATAACTGCTGTCAGATGAATTTAGGAGACCAAATCTAAATTAACAATGAGAACAAAACAAAAGAAACAGATCCAAAACACAGAATAAAAGAAACACACAAAACACAATTAACTCAAATCAACCAACCCAGCAGGGAACTAAGTAAACATCCAGTCTTGCATCATCCACTCTAACCCATCAAACACTAACTCTGAGAGACCAGACATGGGAACAGGCAGTCTCACTACCAGCCCTGAGTACAACAGCAAGCGCCTACCAGGCAGGCCCCAGATCATGAGGAGCTAGGGCTAAAAGTGATCCTAAGAGCAGGTTTAAATGAGACCTTTAAAGTTTCACCTGGTTTAGCTCCCTACCCTACATGGTGACCAGATTGATTTCATAATTCATTAACTCATTCCTGATAGACAAGATGAGTGTCTGGCCAGCAACATGCCAGTTCACACATAAAATGACTGAACAGTTATTTAAATATACAACAGGGCTGTGATCTACTCCTTCCACCCTGTGCTTTAAAAATTATTTTCATGACTATTAGTAGAGAACACATGAAAGCCCCTTTCTAATTATTACTACGTGCTAAGGAAAACTCAGTTTAGAACCAGCATCAACCTCATAGCAAGGCTAGTGATTTTTCCTTTTTTGCATTTAACTGGTTTGCAAACACAGTGCCTCAGGTACTAGGTAGGGAAGGGTCTTGCCCAGGGCTCCAGAAGGTATCAGTGTCTTAGCCAGGTTTAGGACTGCTGTAATTTTACAGGGGCAAAGAAAAGATTAGTCTGGCATCTCAGGACATAAGGCTTGGTTGCAGAAGACCTGAGCATAGTGTTGTTGAGAAAACTGCAGCGCTACAAGCTTTGAACTAAGGGCCTGAGCCAATGCCCACTAAAGTCAATGTGAGTTCTTCCAGTAACTCAAACGTGCTTTGGATCGGGCTCAAAGTGCTAGAGACAAAACAAAAATCTGTCCAAGTATTATTCTACTTGAAAATGGGCCAAATTCATCCATGGAATAACTCTACTGAGGATAACGGGTGAATTACAGCAGGGATTATTCTGATCCAATCTAATCAACATATCAACTACCAAAAGTTGCCCTTTGGTAGCCCACTGGCCTATTATGCCGTAAAATGATTTGTTCAGCTATCTTTTGTTACATTTTTTTAAAGACGCAAACTATTGGCAGAAAATAACAGACCCTACAGAACTCAATAACCATTATTATCAAAGCAAATCCCAAGAACCATCATTATCAGTAATGACTTTCCCTGGCCTCCCAATCTTCTCCACTAAATAACAACAACAAAAAAATCTATTCAGTGCTCACGGAAGCTATAGTTTGCAAGCACTAGCCAGAGCCAGGGATAATGCAGGTAGGCTCTGGGCAAGCGTCGTCCTATCCAAAAGCTATGTCAGTGCTTTAAATCCTGATAAGTATCCCCTGTTATTTAAGACCTTAGCCTTTCCTAAGCAGAAGCGGACAGTGGCACAAAACTGGTTCTGTAACATGAAAAGGTGCATAAACTCCCCTGTGAACTAGGCGGGGACCATTAAGCTCATTGGTCACTAGTGGCCCGGGGAAAAGAGAACCCCAGGCTCAACCTTCAGAAGTGTTTGGGAAAATTTTGCAAACACACAATACTGTATTTTTAAAACTATAGAAGCGACCAAGAACTCCGATTTATTACCAAATAATCAGTCAGACATCACTGAAACCACTTCAGTGTTCTGAAAGGAGAGGAAAAATGATAATTAAGGGCTGAATTCCGAGCACCTTAAAAATTGCATTTTTTCTCACGCACCAACTCTCTTTGAAGTCAGTGGTCTCCTGCCTAAGAAAACACTAAATAAGGATCTCTGGATCTGTCCCCTGAGGTGTAATCAAATAAACCAGATACTTTGACAGTGCTGCAAAACGACAGCCCTCTTTCTTACAGGGACAAATATGCTGCGGTTGTCCAGGTGTAGATGAGGGCAGAATCTGCCTCATAGTTTTTAAACAAAAAAAAAAAAAAAGGGGGGGGGAGGGTTAAAAAAAGGTGGTAAGGAGGGATTTTGTTTTTTTTGTAATGAAAGACAGGATTTAGCACATCAGTGATTTTCACAATTACCTGGAATTCACTGCACACTAAATCTCTTTTAATAACTGTGGACTTCGAGATCATATGAGAAAGCTGGCTAGAATTGCAGGTTTCAGAAACAGCATTCTTCCATGCGCCACTTCTCTTCAAAAGAAATATTTACATAATATTACCATTTACTTGAGCAGAAAGGTCATATTAGAAAAACAGGGGGCTGATCGTGCTCCCATGAACGTTCATAAGAATGTTGCTACTGAACAGGTGCAGGATCGGGCTCCTTAAATTCTAAAATAACCTTCCTTCACAGTCTCACACGCACATAGAGTGGAATACTGATTACTGTTAACGTAAAAGAGTTTAGGAACATGGAAAAACCATCTGGCTCAATATGCTTGCCTCTTTTTTGGTTGATCTTACTAACACCTTTCTGATTTTATTACCAAATACCTCAATCTCCTCCACTCGTAACAATAATTATTATAATAATTATTTACCATTTGTATTACAACAGCACCCACAGGCTCCACGTAAGATTACGGTGCCATTATGCTAGATGCTATGCTAGTAAAAGAATCTGTCCTGAACAGATTGCAATTTAATTTAAAAGAGGATATGACAAGTGGTGTACCTCACAAACAAATGGACGGGATGAGAAAAAGGAGCGGAGTGATAGTGATAGGAAATGTGATTACAAAGACTAGCTATATGCACAGGTAGATGTTTCTGAGTCAATTATCCCTTCAGTTTACTTATAGTCTTTTCTTCCACCACCTGACTAGTGACTAATTCCAGGAGTTTATTATTTTTGTGTGAAATAAATCTGCCCAAATCCCTTACTTATTCTTAGTTTCTAATTTTCAAGTCATGTCTTTTGGTTTGTGAACTTTCTGTCCTATTAATATTTTTTCTAGAGATCCCTTTCTTAATTTAGAAAACCTCCATTGTCACCTCAAATACTGTAAATAATTCCTGAGTAAATGAAACATCGCTATAAGAAAAAGCTATTAATCCACAGAATAAGAAAGGCTTAGATGAATTTACCGCTTATAAGTAAATGATGCTGGAGTAATTACGTGCAGCATGTGAAAAGCCTCAAGAGCAATCTAAATGGGTTAATACTTTTTGTTTTGCCTTTTTAATGTTTAAGTGAATCTAAAGTACTACTGTGAGTCCAGCAAACTGAAATACTCTTGTTTATGGTAAGTGATACAGCACAGGCAGCGTTAATCTCAACCTAAAGGGACCAGCCCTTCGGAACAAGTATAATAGTTCACCTCCTTTGCCCACTCACTCCTTGCCCTGTCCCCAGAGACAGCCAACAAGGGGAGGAAATGGTGAGGGTGGTTTTTATAGGTGGACATCCCAGCATCACAGGAACCAACTCACTTCACAGAAGTGACTGAGCAGCCATCAGATGGTATCATTCAGTGTGCTAGATTCAAAACAATGACACGATGCACAGGAGAAAGACCCTGGGTTCCATCAGCAATCTCTTAAGCCAGCCAAGCCCTCCCAGATGTTTTAGAGCTGAAATAACCTAGTTTGGTATCACAAATAAAATAAATTGAAAAGCGTGACACAGACATGATATAACAGAAATAAAACGATAACCTGCTAAGAAGCAAAGGGAAAAAATGTGCCGATGTTTTAACGTCATGTATGCAAAAAAGGAGCAGAATAAAAAAGATTCAAAATTTAAAAATGAAGGCACAAATCCAAAGAGAACTGAGGACAAGAAGAGAGAAGGAGACCTGTAACAGTGGAGTGAATGCATGAAGGTCCAGCTTGATGGTACAAGACAGACTAGCTTAGGGGAAGAGGGCTGAGAGCAAAGCATTCCAAAACACTTATTACTACTCCTTTAGGAAGACTCAGCCCACCTCAGCATCTGCTGATGACCACAGTGTGAATGTAGGAGGATCTGGGGCTCTACCCATGTAGGGTGACCAGACAGCAAGTGTGAAAAATCAGGGCAGAGGGTAGGGGGTAATAGGCACCCATGTAAGAAAAAGCCCCAAATATCAGGATTGTCCCTATAAAATCAGGACATCTGATCACCCTATACATGTCCCCAGAATCTATGACTACTTCTCCTTGGGCTGCAGAACACAAGTAGGCACATTAGCTGAGTCCATCACTTAGCACCAAAGAGAGTGCAAGGAGAATATCTTGCCGTAACCTCAGGGTGAGAGAAGAGGCTCCCTGTGCAATCCATCCTACAGAACTTTGTGCAACACCAGGCAAGTTGTGAGCCTAGTTAGCTAATGATTGAACCTTGCTTTGGAAATGTAAAGTGATGTAAAAGTGCCAAGTGTGATCATTACAGAGGGACTTGCTCACTGAAGGGAACTGAGGGAAAGAACTTTGATACAACACTCCTGTGACTCTCTGCCATCACTCAGGCTATTGTCTAAGAAACTGGTATATAAATCACAGCCTCTGTCACAACAATGACTGTCCATTCATCTATTATCTGTTCATATCCCGAAGTAAATTAAAGGCAATTGTACACTGCAATCAATAGGCAGTAAGTTGTAACGGTAATAGAGAATCTCATCTAGATGATAAATAACCTTGGCAGGATTGAACTGTACCATATTAGCAGCGCCACACAGCAGCCTCATTCCTCTTCACTTAAACACAGTTAAATTAAAACCCAACACAAAGTGGAATATAAGTCCCATTAGTGTCATTCACGGTCAGATGCAATTTAAATAATTACACATACTATATGGTTCAGAGAAGTATTACCTGAAGTAATTACATTTTAAAAAACCCTGACCCAAGCCTGTATACCTTCATGCGACTATTCTTTATTCACGTGCCACGTGTGGTTATATTGTGAGCAAGGACAACACACGTTGAGTAAAAAGTCAGCAGGAGTGGGCCACCTGACTTCAAAGTCATGCCATCAACTGACAAAAGCTATGACAAGTAAAAATTTAAGGCCCTCATTCAGCTCCAATTACTTTCCACTGACCGGTGAAGGCTGCACCATGCTCCCAAAGAATACTCTGTACTTAACTCTCACCTCATTGGCACTATCCGTGCAAGTCAGACTCATGTTAATATTCCCTTGCTTTTCCCCATTTTTATCACATCCTTATTTTTTATTTAAAACATTTTGATATATGTAGTGCTCACGATAGCTGCTGTATTGCCCAAGAAAACAACGCTGTCTTTTTATCATCAAAACAGGTACAGCACAAGCAGAGACAAGTATGTGTCTTCTGCAAAATGCCGATCCAAAAAGATTACCTATCGGCTTGACCTTCCCATTTGAAACCTGTCAGTGAGTACTTGGACTGAGATCACCAACTCATTTTACACAGTGCATCAAACACTAAGTTAGATTTGATACTGGCCACTGAGATGTAAAAATTCAGCATTAGTCCCTCAGCCTTTCAGGCACCATTGGTTTATATCCCTAATTGTAGTGATAGCATCAGGTACTGAAATTTTTTGCCATGACTAACAATGCATTGAGGTGCCCATGGCTTCAATGTTGTTTTGATCTGCTTCAGGCAGAGTTGTTTACTTCCTACTTTGGGCTAGATTTAACGGATCTTGTGACAGGACCAGGGGGAACTACTCTCAGTGAATTCCTTCTTGTAAAATATATTAAAACTCCCTTCAGATTTCTTTTGATTGTTTAAAGAGGATACCCAGAGGATACAGAGTACTCTACCATGCAATCTTAAGTAATTGCACCTCTAACTACATTAAAAACACAGAGTTTAAATCTGAAGGAAGTATTATTATGAGAGCAAATTCACTTAGTTTAACTTCTTCCAGTGCTGTGATTAGTCTCGGGTTCTACTCAGAAAGAAGACTAGTGATCAGAGATTTTTTTTTTAAATCTGACATTCAATAGGGTTCTATACTAAAAATGCACTGACCTGAGTGCCAGCCTGTTAGTGCTCTGGAAACAGATACATAACTAATTTAAAAGTAAGTAATAAAAGAAGTATGGCTAGTTCTATCATCTTATGGTGTAGTGATTTTTAGAACAGCAATGCAGGTACAATGTCACCTAATGAGTCGCAAGAAGCAGTGCTATAATATTAGTCAGAGTAAAACAAAAACAAAACCACAAAGCTATTACTCCATGTAGGCAGCCAAATCAAATTGTGTACTGAGATTATGAGTTGTTATGACCTAGAATAAGCACTGAATGCAAACCATCACCTTTTAAAAAGCAAACCCCTTCCATATACTTTGTGCTCGATTATCTGAGTCCATTTCATAATTCAGATTGAACAGCTGTAGCCCTCTCTCCTAAGAGCTTGGTCTGGGCTTTTTAGAGGGAATCAGCACTTCACAAATGCAGGGAGAAAAATGTCCACTAACTTTTATAAGTAACTTATTGCTTAAATAGCCAGGGCACCTAGTATATTATATGTACCTGCGTGCTGTCTATGCCCCCTTTGGGACAGTCTGCTCGCTGCTGTCACAGTAATCTATATTCACTAGTGTTTAGTACTGGCTTCCGATGCACAAGGTAGTTTTGCTAGAGTGACTTTGCCGGGAAGATGCTGACAGGGCAGGGAGTCCTCGTCTGCAAGCGCCGGTGGGTACTTACCGCATTTCCCCAAAGGTCCCGGCATAGCCCTCCATCCAAGGGGTGAGTTCGCTCTTGATGCAACCGGAGGCAGCAGCATAGGGCATCCTGCCCACCATCCCTCCTGGGTACCACACGTCGGATGGGAAGTCGCTTACTTCTTGCCCCGGTGGCCCCTGGTTTCGCCCGCAGCCGAAAGGGCCAGCAGCTGCCTCTGCACATGGGCCGTAGAGCTGCCCCTCCTCTGCAAAAAACGAGTGCCAGGCTGGGGTCGAGGCAGGGCAATGGGGAGCCAGGCTGGCCATGTCCCCCCCGTACCTGCACTGGGCAGCCCAGGCGTTGCCGGGCCCGTAGTCCAGGGGGTTCTCCAGCTTGATGCGGGCGTGGGGGGCGAGCGCCAGCTGGAAGTTGTAGTAATCGCGACCCTGGAAAGCAGCGGGCTCCTCCAGGCCCGGGGAGCCCTTGTACAGGGACAGGCTGTGGGGCACGTCAATGGCCAGGACGTTCTCGCCTGGCCCGGGGCCGCTGCCCGCGGCCGAGTGCCCTTTAAAGGAGGCCGGGTTGGTGCCCGGCTCCTCCAGGAGCGCAGCCCCCGCTGGGTTCTTGCAGTCCCCGAGCTGGGCACCCGCTGCGCCCCGGGAGTGCCCGCCGGGCAGGGCGAACATGCAATCCTCCCGGGTCAGGAGCTCGCCGGGCGTCTCCAGCGCCTCCACCCCCAGGCCCATGGAGGCGGACACGGCTTTGCACAGCTCCTTGGCGCTGTCCCCCAGAAAGTCCTCCTTGGCCCCAGCCACCTCGGCGCGGCTGCCCCTTGCCTGGGCCTCCGGCTGCAGGAGCTGCAGGGTGCCCGCTTCGCCCAGGATATCCTTGAGGTCCCCGGAACAGCCCTGGAAAGCGGAGCTCATCAGGGACAGGGCCGAGGAGGGGGTGACAGCCGGGCCCCCGTCCTCAGGCTGCAGCCCCTTGGCCGTCCGGACGCACTGGCCCTGGGGATGCTCCTCTAGAGCCAGGTACGCGGGGGAGCCCGGCTGCTGCTGCCGGGGGCTCTGCTGCTGCAGGCGGGCACCGGGTTGGCACTGGGCGGAGGAGGAAGGTTGGGGGCTGGTGCCCGGCTCCTCTCTCGGCGGGCCGGCGCCCGGGCTCTGGAACACCTCGCGGACGCTCTGGAACAGGCTCTGAAACGCTCCCCGGAACGTCTTGCCCGCCGGCCGGGCATACACGCTGCCAAGTCCAACTTGCACCTCCATCCCCGGAGGGAGCCCGCGGGGCAGTCCGCCGGGAGCGCTGGGATCGCGTGCAAGCGGCGGGCGGAGAACGAGCCTTTTGCGGTCCTGTCCCCTCTCGTCCAGCTCACTGGCTCGGGTCTAACACGGGCTTTGGGCAGCGAATCCCATCCTTCCCTGCTCGCTGCAGGCACCACGCGCGAGCTGGGGGTGGGGAGGGAAACCCTGGCACTAGCAGGTGCCGCCGGGATAGGACCCTTCCGACTGCTGGAGCTGGTGGCAGCTGTTTACTCTTTTGATCTGTGACCTGGAGAGAGGCAGGAGAGTTGGGGGAGGGGGAGACCGGCCTTTGCAATAATTAATCCGGTAACTTTTAGCAGGGAGGAGCGCGGCGCCCTTTTACAAAACGCTGCTGCGGCTGCAGTTGACGTCTCTCCTCGCAGCCAAAGGGAGGGAACGCGGCCGAGCAAACAGGGTGACCCGAGGTTAAAGACAATAGCGACCAAGCACACACACACACACACACAGAGGCCACAGCCGCAGCTCCAGTCCCGAGCGCCCCTTGACCCCCTTCCCCCGAAGTCTGCGGGCGCCGCTTAGCGCTCAGCTGGATCAAAGGCTACAAATCGTCTCACGGCTGCAAAAATATTTACACGGCGTCTCAGCGAGGCGGCCGGGCTGCACCAGGATCGGCGGCGGGGCGGGGGGCAGCAAATTCGGAGAGGTTGTTAGCACCCCCGGGCTTCAAAGGGCCGCCGCAGAGCTAGGTCTCGGGTGAAGCAACAAGTGCTGGGGCAAAGGGAAAGCGCGTCCCCCGAGCAATCCCTTGCAGCGGGCTCCGCGCGCAGCAGATGGCTCCCGAGGCTCTTTGCTGCAACTTCGGCTGGTTTCTCTTCGCCTTGTAGCTGAGCTGCTGCTCCGCCCCGCCCCGCCGGGGCGCGCTGCTCCCGCAGAGCCTTTTCCCGGGGTTGTGGGAAGAGCTGTATGCTGTACCCGCGGAGTCCGAGCGATCAGCAGCGAGTCCTGCGCGCTGGACTGGTGCTGGGACTTTCGCTTACTCGAATCCGTCCCGTTGCGCTCTGTCTGGCTCCTCAGCCAACAGAGCCGGCGGGTGTGGAGAGGAATTGGCAGAGACCTCCGGGCTGAAGAGAAGCAGGAGGGGCGTCAATCAAAAAAGGCACGTAATAAAATCCCCCGAGGTATTTCACATAGATCACCCAGCGGTACTTTATCATGCTGGTGCGAACGTATGCCACGTACATATATATGCTGAGGCTCGCCTTTAGCAGGAGGACTCTTGCACTGTACACACACACACACACTAAAGTATACGTGCCTGCATTAGTTGTGCAATCATACACAGCCAAAGCACACACGTGCAAATACACTCAGTCATACACTCACACAACATAAATGCATGGCACATACTAAACCACATGCGCAATACCTATGAACAATCATATATGTGTGTGTGTGTGTGTTTGTGTGTGTGGGTGTGTGTGTGTGTGTAGAGAGAGAGAGAATAGGGCTGTGCAATTTAGAATAAATGGAGCGCGTATGCTGGGTACAAAGGTGCATGAAATTACAGTACATTTGTGCGTGTGTGCATCTCACACACAAATAGATACCTGTACAGAAGCACCTACATTTACATCGCCTCAGAGATTTGCGTCTACACTATATTGCCTCATCCAGCAGTAATCATGCCCAATTACATGTAAAACATAAATGCAGCTTCCACGCTTCCTAGCGTGTAGACAAATGCATTCTCCTGTCAGCAGTGTATCAGGAAATGTGTAAGAAGGAGAAGAGGCCTTATTTCCATGGCATGGGGAAGAACAACAAGCATGTAAATAAGGTATCAGAGGGGTAGCCCTGTTAGTCTGAAACTGTAATAAGCAACAGAGGTCCTGTGGCACCTTTAAGACTAACAGAAGTATTGGGAGCATAAGCTTTTGTGGGTAAGAACCTCACTTCTTCTCTTGCATCTGAAGAAGTGAGGTTCTTACCCACAAAGCTTATGCTCCCAATACTTCTGTTAGTCTTAAAGGTGCCACAGGACCCTCCGTTGCTCATGTAAATAGGGTGCAAGCTCCAGCCTGCAGCAAATCCTCATCCCCGTACATTTCGCATACCCACAGTGGATTAGCTCCTTTTCTCTGATCTGCGTGACCCCACCCCGTAAGGTAATATTTAGCTGAACTAGATGGAAAGCGGGGTGGGGTGGCGGAGGCATGTTCATGAAAATCCTCATTTTCGTTTTTCACTGAAGATTTGTTTTCACTGAAATTTTCCCACCAGCCGTAATAATTAAGTTGCTTTTCTACCCAGTGAATCTACACACGTTTCGATTTACAGCTAAGAAAGTTGAGTATCATACAGATATCGAGTAGCAAATGAGTTTGTTTTTATCCCTTCTTCACAGTCTTGCCATCATCCGAAAATGGAAGAGATACTTTGGTCCAGACAATAAGCATGTCTTTTAGTCTGTACATGACCCCCGCACTCCCACACACGCACACACAAAACATAACCACCATTTGTGTGGGCCCCACGAAGAACGAATGTTTGAGCCTCCGGTTTCAGGTCACGAGTAGCTGGTTTCCTTGTAAGCACCATGTCCGACGTTGTGCATCTCCCTGATGACATGATAATTGAAAGGTGTCCAGTGAAGCTACGCAAAAAGGGTCAATTTCAGCTCCTTCAGAGACACAGGGAGCGGAGTAACAAGTAACAATACATGCCAAATTGGGAGGGGGAAGAGAATCGGCCAGGGAAGAATCACGTTCAGATTTTTAAAAGCATATTTACAAGCAATAGAGGGTAACCATAAAATAGATACACATAAAAGTTGGCGATGTTTTTTCTGCGCCCTCAGTATCTCTCTAACCTATATGCAGGGACATGCTGGCCGCCGCTTCCCGTGGCCGAAAGCTGCCAGCGGCCGTGCCTGCGGGCGGTCAATGTCAACAAACTGTCTAGCGGCCGGCGGGCAGCAGGTTGCCCACCACTGGCTTTAATGCCCTGCTTTTATACACTTCGATCAGAAAATCGGCAGCTGTCCACGTGTCAGATTTCCCACTCAAAGGCCAGGTTCTGGGATCCATATGCGGATTCGATTCGGGCACCAGCGGCTGGCAGTCATCCCTGGTGAACAATCCCAGGGATGATACACAACACATTGATTTAAGGGAAGCATCAAACATAAATACTTGGGGAAGGGTGAGGAGGGAAATAATGTTGTGCCTCCTCTTGCTTTCATCGGGTGATGCAATAGGGCTGGGGCGGTGATTGCTCCTTGTTTTTATTGATTTTCTTTTCGTTCTGTCATTGTGCCCCTCCGGCCCCCCAATCCTTTCTACACTGATCACATCTGGACAACTCCCATTTTAGATCCGCACTTTCTCTAGCGTGGGCTGCCGCTGTCCCTTAAATATTGAATGTCTTCTCACCTATCTCATCAGTTCTCCGATGGATTTTGAAACTCAATCATTCTGCCCTCCAACTCCTGTTCGTCTCTGGCCAAAGTGCTGAGGGGTACGCAACTTGAAAGCTTCACTAGCTCCAAAGAGCAGCAGAGGGGAGACAGGCAATGGAAGCAGGAATACCGAAGAGGGGGGGGAAAAGTTTCTGAAAAGTTATAAAGCACCGTTAGGTTAAAAAAAGAAAAGCAAATCTAATTCCCTTCCCCATTAACATACTAGATGATCAACAACAGTGTCGTTTTTTTATGATGAAGTCTCGTGATAAATGGTATTTTTGAAGCTACAGTTGCTAGAATCACGTGGATATATGAGAAGCTCAGCTTTCATTACAAAACAAGTTTCTAGCCTTCATAGTTGCAGAGAAAACCTTGAAAAATGTGTCCCCAGTGAATCCTAAATGCTGAAAAGCAGAAGGCAAGAACCCCAAATTATTGTTTTTAACTTGATTTTAGCATCATTCTCATTAATTTCGGGGGCTTGACTCATGATTTATTGAGATTTGTGGTTGGCAGTGATGTGTTTGCAACAAAATGAGAAGCTTTAACTATTTTTAAGCAAACAAAACATGACAGTATTTATAGTAACGATATTTTAACCCTTTAAACGCCTATGATATACAAATCTAAATCGACATCGGCCTCAACTTCCCAAGGGTGTTGCTTTTGTTGTGTTTTGTTTTTAATGGAATTTTAATCGGCAGCAGCCATGCAAGCTTGTTACTTCCTTCTATCAATTATCGAGCTTCAGATTTAACAGCGAACTCTTTAAATTCTTGCAATTTAACAAAAGTCAATACTAGACTAGAAAGGAAATATTTAACTAAAATTGCTGCAGGGTCTGGAGATGAGTCTGCCTTTGAGAGGGATGTATAGTTGATGCTGGGATGATATCTAAGAACTGAACCTTTGTTTCTTGTTAATTGCTTTGTCATGGGAAATCTCTTCTATTTTATTCCCCTCTAGCTATCAAATAAACCCATCCTATGACTGGATCCTGAATCAATAAAGTCAATCGGTAATGCAGTATTTTGGTATTTGTTACAGTTGCTAAAGCTACGCTTTGTAACTAGTGGTGGTTTCTTCCAACCTCTAGAGGGAGCTCTAGAGAGCAAGTGTGTTCAACAGCTAAGAGGAACTGCAAATAGCAAGGGAAAGAGAGAGAGATCTGTCCCCAGGTATCAGCCAGTATGACCTGTTGCCCTGGATTTCAGGGGTGTATGTACCCCAGAATGTGATCAAACTAATTACAACCATATTATGTGCATTCAGCCACCATGAGTTAATAAAATAGGATAGGATAGGATAGGATTAATTTGAAAGCCGGCTTTTAGAGGCAAGGTCAAAACTAGCTGGCAGTTTCTGCTAATTAAAATCAAACAAGTCAACAACTAAAACTAAAAAAGTTAAGTAACCAAAATCCTTAAATGTAAGAGCCTTTAATATAAAAGTATTATTATTAAAATTGTTTAAAATGTTTGTTAATAAAGTTTATTAAAAATTTAAAAAGTAATAATTTAATAGGAGTCTCTCTAACCTATGTGTTTTGTAAAAGTTAGTTACAAAAACTCAGCGAATATAGTGTACTTTAAAGAAGTCCACTGAAGCCATCTTGTGAGACGTTTTTCCTGACACCTTTTCTCCCTGCGGGGTGAGCTACTGGTTAATTACTCAATATCGTTCCAAATTTTAGGTAATCATTTGGAATGTTCTAAACCTATTTCTTAGGTCTTTGTGTGCTTAAATCTAATCAACTTCAGTTTTGGATAAAACACGCTTACTTACATTAATCTTTCATCAGATAGAATTGCTGTGTGCCCATTGATTTATTCCCGATGATGCCCAAGGAGAAACAGTTAAATTACCCCTGCTGTGGGTTCTAAAAACCCTGAGTAACAGACCCAATCATTTCTAACTGCTATTTATTATTTTAAGTGATAGTGAGAAGAATGTAACAATTGCTCATTTCCAACAAGATCAAAGATGCACTGGCCTTTCATAACTACCTGCAGAATGGGGAAAGAGAGAGAAGCACAGAGATCTTCTTGTGTTCACTTGTAATAAAATTGTTAGGTGCACAGATACAGTGGTGATGGTTGCAGTAAATGTACATTGCTTTTGCCGATGCAGTTTTGCAAGCTCAGGATGGTTTCTTTGTTCCCTGAGTACTGCCATATGTAACTTGGAGAGATTCACTTTAAGACTAAACATGATTTAAACCAGTGATCAGGGAAACTACAACAGCACCCACTTCTAAAGAAACTTAGTGGATTACAGAGCCTGGTCTGGCCCACAGCATTTAGATTTTACACAATAATTTACCAGGTTAAATAGGTCTGGGTGTTGCTGCCTGTGACGAACTGGGAATGTTCTTAATGTTTTCTCTAAATACTGTGTGGGTGCCTCAGTTTCCCCAATGCATTTCTTAAGTATCTCAGTGGTGGGATAAGGGTGTGCGATTGTTTCAGAGCCCTAGATAGCAGGGGTGCACAAGGGACTGCACAGAGAATGGCCGACACCCGGTCTCCTGGCAACTGATAGCCTGGGCCCCTCCCCTGCAAAGGTGCCAACTGAAGGTGTTGGAGAACAAAGAGATCAGGTGGCCTCCTGGCCAGGGAAAGAGACAAGGGGAGAGGAGGGGCTGGAGAGTTTCAGTTTGGAGCTGGCTGGGAAAATGGAGGGGAGGCCAGACAGACCTCCTGACCTCCCTTGGCCCCCGAAGATGGATGTGACTGAGGGGGTCCTGTTGTCTGTACCTGCAAGACCTGTCTTGGACTATGTTCTTGTCATCTAAATAAACCTTCTGTTTTACTGGCTGGCTAAGAGTCATGGTGAATTGCAGGAAGCCGGTGGTGCAGGGCCTTGTCTCCCCCAACTCCGTGACATCCCCTAGCAACAGTTTGCATCCTTATTTATACTGATTGCAAATTATAGTGCTTTAGTGTCTACACAAAAATTATTTGGGACACCCTTTCTTGTCCTATCAAATAAGATTCATTACCCCCCTAGGTTAACTTTTTTTATATGATTTGTCCCTGGTAGAGTGTGATTTAGTAGAGGAATCTTAGCATCTAAATACTACAGGGCTAGATTCTGATACCCTTACTCACACTGAGTAGTACCTCACTCCACAAGCAATCCCATTTCTTCCAAGGGAACCTCTCATGATTGAGTGAGAGCAGGGGTATTAAAATCTGGCTGTCAGTGATGTGTGATATATAAATACCATAGGGAGATAGATATTAAAAAAAAACTATTTTGTCTGGGCTAAAGGATGATAGACAATACATTCCTGTTGGTTATTGGCTCTTGAATGCAAATGCCATAGAAAATTATCAGACGTCTTGCATTTGACAGTCTTACCACAGACAATAAATATTACTGCATACAATTGCAATGTCATTCCAATATTTCATTGAAATCCAACTGTTCTGGACAGATTTTGCCTGCCTATTTCATATTAAAGTACTACACTCACCCGTAAAAAAACCTTGTGTATATATTATAAGCTTTGTCACTGCGGTTAGCCCTTAAAATCTGCCTGCCTTTTCACATTTTAGATTTTATTCTGGGGATTCCAGTAACTGATGATTGCTGTAAATAAATAAAAAAGAACAAAATCAAAGTTTCCATATTCCCCTCACTTAGAACCTGAAACAGCAAATCATGTATGCATGTGCTTAACTTTAAGCAGGTGAATTGAAGTCAATTGCTTATATGCTTTACTGGGCTGGGGGCTTAGGATATGATGCAAAGCCCACTGAAATCAGTGGAAAGACTCCCATTGATCTCAGTAGGCTTTGAGTCTGGCTGGCCCTCACTGCACAAACAAGACAAATAGAGCATGAGAGGCATGCACTGATGTGGGTCTAAGCGCAGGTAGATAGACATGTGCTAGCTAGTGCTAGTGCACTAAAAACAGCAGCATGGCCACAGTGGCATGGGTTGGCAGCCTGAGTATGTACCCAAGTGGTTGGGCACGACAGCGCTCAGGTGGCTAGCTTGAGACGTGGCTCATGCCTCCACAGCTGTACAGCTATTTTTAGCATGCTAACTTGAGGAAAGCTAACACGTGTATCTACCCACACTAAGAAGCACACATATCCTAAGTGGGATGAGAAGTAAACCAGTGATTGTTGTTTTTGTTTTAAACTGAATCCTGCAGGAAGGGAGCTAAAGCATTCTCCCCTTAATAGTGTATTCACATACTGAAATCAAGGTGTACACACTCACTGACATTTACCAACTGAAATCAGTAGTCCGACTAAAAGGAATGGGGCCATTTGTCTGAGTAAAGCAATCAGAATTTGGCCCCAGATTCCTTTTTTTTTTTAAATACACTTCTGAAATTCTTAAGGTGAAACTTAAAAATATCAAGATTGGTTTATTGGTTTTTCATATTTCTGTGGAGATTTAAAGCTGGTATAAAGCATCGTATTGATAGCTATGGAGAACAAAGTCCTGTGTCTATCCAGAGAGCAGGTTTAGCACTGGCAGGCACAGCACAAGCTTTCCTTTATGCTCTCACCAATATATTTCAACCCTGTCCTATAGGGAACAGTTTCTACACATTGCAGGATAGTTCAGTCTTGCTGGACCATTGGCTATCTTAGCACAGAGGCCAAGGACTGAATGGCCCAGCTAGTCAAAAAGTGGGAAAATAATTCTGAGAAAGATTGTGCTGACATTATTTTTAAATCAAAGCTGATTTTTGAATAGTTTGAAATTTTGTGATTTTTTTTTTTGCAATTTTTCATCAAAACTTTTAATGTTTTGAGATTTTTCCAACCAGCCCTACTGCCATCAAGAATTTCCATCTGCGTTAGCTGCCATGGAGGTCACCTGAAGGAACTGGACTGGAGCTTCAAGCTCATTTCACAAGAATCCATAGGTTTATAAAGCTGACCAACTCTGGTCTCCTTTTCATGGATTTTTTTTACATCAATATTGCATCTTCTTTCTGTCATTCTGCAATAAAGGCCACCTTATTGTCAGAACCGCTACTCCCCTTCCTGCGCAGGGGTATGTGTGTGTGAGAGAGAGAGAAAAAGAGAGAGAGAGAGAGAGAGAATGAGCAGTCAGGGGCAGGAAGTGGGTGGGGCCATCACACTGTCAATCTGATTGGCTCATAGGGTACATCCATCCACAAAGCACAGGGGCAGAAAGCAGGAGGCAGACTGTGTCTCAGTTGGCTTCCTGGTCCGCTCCTGGGATGCAGTGCCCCATACATGGGACTTCTAGCAACATCACAATTTTCCCTTAACTGATCCATGGCCTATTTCAAAGCCCATTGATGTCAACAGAAATATTCCTGTTGATTTCCAGGCACACAGTATCAAACCCCAAATTCCTTACCTCTTATACAATTAAAGATTCAGTTTGATTAACAGGATTGCAGAGAAATTATCAAATGTTAAAATAGTCTCTAAATAGTCCAGGAAGGCATATCTCAAACATTTTAAATGTAACCCTTCTGCCCCTCTGAGTTGGCAGCAACAAGGGCCAGGTTCAGTATCTAGGGGTTCCGTTTCAATAACGCAATGCAAAACCGGCTCAAGCCCCCACCTAGTGACCTGGGACAATTACATACCACCCCCTGGGCGCCTCTAGGAGGCAATACTTCCCCTCTCGCAAGCACAGAGTCTGAGTGTAGCAAAAGCCTTTTAATAAAGGAGGGAAACAATGCGGCATTATGTTGGGAAAACACCACAAACAGGATTCATAACACAAACCATGAGCAAAAGACCCACCTCCAAGTAAGTTTGTCAGTGTCCTTTTCCCCTCAGGGTCTTAAGTCCAATCATCCCAAAGTCCAGCACCCAAAAGTCTCTGCCCCTGGTCAGTGCCGCCCCAGAGTTTTACCCCCTCTCCCCAGCCTGGGTGGAAATGGGGCGGGGCACACAGGGTACCTTACGTGGTCCGAGGCTGACTGTCCCGCCTCTCCGTGGAGTTCTGCTGCAGCCTTCACCACGAATGGCTCCGCTCTACCAGCCGCCCCCGCAAACTGCTCTGCTCTGCTTGCTGATCTGTGGTCCGCTCCAACCATCCCAGAAACTGCTCCAGCTGCCACCACAAACTGCTCAGCTCACTGTTCCGTAGGCTGCTCCAACCATCCCACAAACTGCTCCACGCTGCCAGCTGCTTAGCAATATATCTTCAGGCTCCCCCACTAGTTAACACCACACTCAGTGATCTCAGCTCAGCCATTTTAGCTCTTTCAGTGATTTCAGCTTGTAGTAGGGGAGCCCCAGTGCTGGTGCACTATTGGCCCAAAGTGAATTCAGCTCAGCAATCTCTAGCTAGACTCCTAATGGAAGCAAAATTAGCTCTGTTATTCAACAGTGGAAGAGGGGGGGCGGGGTAGTACAATTGGTGTTTCAGGTCCTCAATAGGCGGCCCATACCATCAGATACACATTCCTATCCCCAACCTCTCTCAATTCACTGGGTTTTGTAACCCATGCCCCTCGTCTAGCGAGTGCTACTTAGTTAATGGTGAGTCCCTCTGTCATACAACAGTTCCACTGGCCTTGATTCACAGAATCAGGGTAACAACACTTTATTCTTCCTGCCCCAATAACAGAGAAACTGGGGATCCCACACCAGCCAAAGTAACCACTTTCAGTTGCTGTTGTCCCACGCTAGGCGGGTGGGCGTGCCTATGCAAACAAGATCAGCCCCCAAAGTTCTTTTCCACCCTCGCCATAATTCACCACCAGATGTCAGGGTAGAGCTCTTCCTGACTCTGCTTACATAAAAGCCAAGTATTTTGAATAAAGTACACATTCTAGAGATAATGCAGAAAGTAATGACATTATAAAAATGGAAAGACATACTAAAGTATGTTTCAGATTTGCAATTCATCTTCCAACAATCTCAATTCATTAATTAAAATACAGTCAAACACACATATTCTTTGCTTTTCTATAGCAACCTTCCATGCAAAGATCTTAAAGATTTTTAAGTAAATTATTTAATTAAACCTTGCAACAGCTCTGTAAGGCAAGGAAGTATTATTATTCCAATTTTTCAGCTGGGAAAACTGAAGCACAGAGTGGTAATGTGACTCACTAAAGATCACATAGCAAAGCACTGGCAGAGATGGGATTAGAACCTACATCTCCTGACTCCAGTCTTGTGCTGTAAGTACAAGATTTTGCCATTTACTGCTATGTTAAGGTGGTAATGGTTGGAAAAATGAGCATATCAAAAATGTTGTCAGGATATTTCATATTTCTTTGTCCTCAGTCAATTCCATAGCCAGCTTGCTCAATATACAAAACAGAATTTTTCTAACTGATAGCATTGCCAGTTCAGAGAGGTGATGAAAATTAAACCACATTACCTCAACTTCATACACCATCCTCCACCATTACTGAGAATTGTGTCATAATACATGAGGCAAAGGGGAATTCAGCTTGCTCTTCCACAGCTGTACTTGCTTCCTGCTGCACTGAAAGTAGTAAATATTTGTTTCTTAGTTAAGTACATATGACTCAAAATACACAGAGAACTGTACCCAAAAAGCTAATTTTACTGTGCTCTTTTCATGACTGAACCCATGAAGTGTTTTGGAGCTTAAGAGGATGCTGGCAACTTGAATGTGATATTTTTTAAATCCCAGTTTCTGGTAGTTAGTGTTTAATTAGTGTTTCCTGATTGCACATATGTAAATCCTTTAAAAAAGAAGGGTCTTTTGGGATCCTTGATTGATGTTTATACCCAAGGACTCAATCCTGCTCCACTGATGTCTCTGGGAATTTTGCCATTGACTTCAGCATGACCAAGCCCCAAGGAAGAACTAAGTAACTGTCTATTGTTTTGATCCTGAACCACTGAAATCAATGGGCATTTTGCCATTGACTTCAGTGGCTATAGAATCAGATCATATGAAGCGGAAAGACCTGATCCAGCCATGCAAAGTGAATAGTCCCATTGTAATCTAGGAATGCCCATGTGCTTAAAGTTAAGCATATGCTTAAGTGCTTGGTTGGATCAGGGCCAAAATGACTATTTTCAAACTGATGTCAACTAGTGAAGAAACTGGAAAAAGAGAAAAATAGCTTTTTTTTTCCTGCTAACTTCTTTCAGTTCAGGACATCCTAAGTGTTACTTGTAACTAGAGTAGGTGATTTTCAGGTTGATCATTAACATTTCATTTAGGATTATCCATCTAGTAACTGACAATAAACTGGTGCTACTTCACTTTTTTAAAGAAATTCAGCACCATGTACTCTGTGAAATTACAAGTCGAAGTCCACTTGGAGCTTGACTTTTACCATTGTGCTGCAGACTGATTCTATGTGGAACTTCATAGGGATATAATCCCCAGCTGCCTGCTCCCAAAACAGGTCTCTGCCACTCATGCTGAAGAATCTCCACTAACTGCTCTTAGAATAGGGTTCATGATGCACAGTTTAGCCATTCTGATTCCATCCAGGAGAGGCCCATGGAACACACAACACACCAACCAGCTGATCTTAATATTATTCTCGTTGTATTACTTCCCCAGTGCAGTGTCTAATGGTGAAGTGCTTAGCTGCTTGTGATGCAGCTACAGAAGTGATGAAGAATTTCCTTTCCAATGTTCCATAATGTTCAGATTAACAAGCCTTTTACAGTGCAATAAAGAATCCCTCCTTAGATGCATGTAAATGATTCCCAGTTTTTAAACAGAATCTAGAGCACAGACATCTCACACCGTCTGGTGCAGATACAGCTTAACCAATCACAGGCATTTTTCTTTGTTTTAATGAGTCAGTTATTCCTAGGCTGCCTTGTGCTATACAGAAATAATGATTCCCTTAGATTTTGAAAAGTTGGACTATTTCTAGTGGTACTTGGACTTTTACCACTCCTGCCTTGTAAGAGCTGAGTGTGTTCCACCCATTTATGGGTGAAGTGGCTTTTAAAACTTACCTCTGTAGATGGATGTTGTAAAATGTTTTCATTTTTATCTATTTTAATTCTTTAAAGGTAGTCAACTTTTTCATGTTTTATTCTTTTATGTTGTTGTTGTTGTTGTTGCTCAGTATGTTGCTTTCTTCTGTTTTAGGATTATAGGCTATTTTATTTCCTCTCCTCTTCCATTCAGTTGCTATTCGCCTGCACATCCCCTTGCTGTCCCTCTCTCAAATATGCTCCTACCCTCCCCCAATGTTGTGTCTATGCAGGTAGTAGGAACTTAAAGGCTAAGGTCTGTGTATACTAGGGAATTTTAGTAAAAATACCCTCTCCTTCCCTTGCCTGGTGGTAGCACCAAGGGGGATGATCCCATCTGAGACTTTAGGTACATATTCAAGCCTCTAGCCTCCCATAACACGTGCCACCATGGCTACATTTCTTTTTTTAGCATGCTAGCAATCAGAGCTAGTGCAGGTATGTCTACTACCTTCTAACCTTACTGTAGACATATTCACTGTAGACAAGGCTTCTACCGTTTTTACTACCCTATATATTATACTAGCTCTGGAGATGGAGTCTAAGGTTTGAATGAGTAAACAATGGAAGAAGAGAAAGTTCCTGAATAGGTTTAATTGACCAGATAATAAAAATGCCAGGAGCCAGTGGAGCTCCAAGCCAATGGGGGCTGCGGGAAGGGTGGCCAGCATGTCCCTCGGCCCACGCCGCTTCCCGCAGCCCCCATTGGCCTGGAGCGGCAAACCGCGGCCGTGATCAGCCAAACCTGCGGATGCGGCAGGTAAACAAACTAGCCCGGCCCACAGGGGCTTTCCCTGAACAAGCAGCAGCCCTAGTTTGAGAACCACTGGTCTACATTAAGGCTTCCACCAATGCAGCTAGCAATTCAACTAAAGTGGTGGTAGCACTAGTGCAAATGTTTTGTTAAAAATTTCCTTGTGTAGAAGACACAGCCTTAGGGGGCCAGCCTAGTTATTTGTTTGCAGCCCTGTCACATCTGAAGCATTGGGTAGACTATGCCAATAGGTTCTTGATCACTATTCCACACTGTGTGGCTGAGGGTTCTTTCATCAGCTCCTCACAGGCCAAGTGAAGAGGCTACACAATCACTTCTTGCCCAGCTCCCCACTTATAGCCTGATCCAACACACACTGTCGTCAATGGGAGTCCTGCCATTGACTTCAATGAGCATTGATCAAATCCATGGAGTAGGGTGCTGGAACGGTTCTGCCTTATTCCTCAATGACCCACAAGAATTTTTTTCTGCACAAGCAGAGGGAATTGATTCAGGATCCTCTCACTATGCCTGACATTGGCAGAGCACTTTGACAGTGATTAGTTTGCTCCACACCAGAAGTGAGGGGAGAGCCATTGGCCACAGGGCCTTTGCCCACCACCCACAGACAGGGCAACTACCTGGTTGCCTAGCAATCAGGTGCAGGCTTTCAGCCGAGGTGGTGGTAGGGGAAGGCAGAACATTATTGTGTCTTTTAAACTCCTTTATTAGCACATTTTGAAACAAATATTCATCCTTTAGCCAAACACTAAATGTAGCAGCTGTGTTTGGTAAATTTTCCTGGAATAGTTACAACAGCTTGAAGTTCTCATTGTCTTCTTTTTCTTCCCCTTTAAATTTAATTTTGTCATCTCCACAGAGCTGTCAAAGTATTTTATTTCCTGTACAATTTAAGGCCAGATTTCCAAAAGAGCTCAGTTTAGGCATCTAAAATGAGATGAGCACTTTTGAAAACTTGGCCACTTCATTATCAGTGGGGGCTGTTGGAGGCTGAGCACTTTAGACAAACTGGCCCTTCACTCTTAATGAAACCCACGTTTCTGTCATTTACTGTGCTTGCTGCAGTCACATTTTCAGTGGAGTTTTGAATTATTTGCATGCTGGAGAAGTGGAATATGGAAACTGTCACTTTTAAGTCATCCGTTTAAATCTGGTCCAAGCCAGTAATAATGTCAGATACTTTTTACCATCTGATAGCTCTTCTGTGACCTGTGTAAAATAGGGTTTATATTATTTCAGTTTCTGGACAGCACAGTTGTCCATATAATAACTGTTGGCAGTAGCTGGCCTCATGGGGAGCAGTCTCAGCAGAGGAACCAAAGATGGAGGATGAAATACCAGCTCCCCTGAAGTCAATGGAAACTTTGCTATTGCTTCAGTGGGGACAGGATTCAACCTGAAGGATTGTGTCACATGGGGACCCACTTAGGTCTGGGGTGAAGCACATCAGAGGGGAGGAGAAAGGATTGCTGTGAGGAAGTTTGTATGCCTACTGCTTGTTGATATTCACTCAAAGGAGTAGCAGAGCTTCCTTTAAATTGTCTTTATTGATGTTGACAGCACTAGCCTCATTTTGGTTGGTTTCGCTCTCCTTCAATATGCCTCAGAGGACAGATTAAAATCTTGGTTCCGCAACTGTTTGGAGATGTTTCAACATTTTATAAAGGGAAATTCTGGATGAAAGGTACAGGCTTGTCAGATGCACAGAATGCAGTTTTTTATTTATCCACAGAACAGGTACACAATAGGTAATGCCAGGACATGCTTCTGTTACACCATCCTGCCAATGTGCTTCAATTTGGACCTGGATCAACCAGCTCTACAGGTGAGATTAGTTCATTCTCCATTGGCCATTCAATTTTTGTCTGCTCAGCTGAGGCTGCCCACAAGGGAGTCAGCTAGTGCCAGTTGTAATGAGAGCTTTTGTCATAAGAGGCTTTCCTACTTGGAATTGCACTGAGCCCCTGTGACTGAAAGCACCCCTGCAATCACACCTGACACACTATTGTAATAATCTTTGTACAAAATAAGCCTTGTGTGGTATCATTTGAAAACTAATAACTTGCTGGTCAATAATATCATTGTGAAATGTGTGTAGTAACAGTATGTGTAAAGTTATGAAATCCCACCATAGAATGATCTTAGCACATGTTCAAAATCAAAACAGCCCTGCCCAGTCAGAAGTATCCTGAACAAAGAAATGTGTGTTTACCTCAATGTACATATAAGTAGTAAGCAGGATCCTAAAAAGGCAGGGAGAGGAGATGGCAGGAGACAAAGCAAATTTACATCTCAGCAGACATAGGTGAGAAGAAAGAACCTGGAGCCTCCTTCACCACCCAACTTCATGTCATCTTCTTTACTGTTTGAATAAACTTTGCTTTGAGGGGTAACCCTCAGAAGAATCCACTTCAAAGGTTAACTGGACTATAAAAGAAAGGGACAGAAAACCCCAGGGGATCTCTCTCTCATACACACACACATCTAAGAAGACAAAGGACCCTGAGAATTTGGTCAGCCATGTTGCTGGGAACATGTGGTAAGGATTTTACCTTGAACCACGTCTAGCTTGTTAAGTTGTAACTACTAGAAAGTGTTCTATCTTTATTTATCTTGTACCCATTTCTGACTTTAATACCTGATATTTGAATTCAACTAAAGTCCTATCTTCTGCTGTTAATAAACTTCTTGTATTTTTAATCTGAACCAATCCAGTGCTGTGTTTAAACTAAACTGATTGGTAACTCCAGTTAAAGTAGCAAACAGTTGAATATTGACCCTTTTCAGGGGCAACAGACCTTTAATCTCTGCCCAGGAGAGGGCTGGACAGTGCAGAACACATGATTGTAGGAAAATCCAGGACAGGGGGTGTTTTGGGGTCACCATGCAAGTAATAACCAAGGCTGATGGAAGCCAGAGTTTGATTGGTGTGTTGCTGACAGGCTGCTGGGGTTAGAACTGCTGGACCAGGGCTGTAGCTAGACCCAGACACTGAGGGCGTGATCTGCATGCTGGCAGGCTGTTTGTGAGTTACCCAAGTTGGGAGCTACAACAGCAAAGCATTGTGAGGTACCTCAAAGTTGTGGGGCAGGTGGTGACACAACTTCTCACCACTCTGGACTGCAACTTGGAATGTGACAGACCCACCAAACTCATATCACATCAGCCACTAACCAGGCAACAGATAGTTGTGATTCTCGGTGACTGCCAACCTACGCAGGAATCATACCAGTGAATTAGAGGTGAAAGGCTCGACTCAGTTTACTTTGTAAATGTGTCTTCAGACTAGCTGGATATAAAAAGTCCTTTCTATCAGAAATCAAACACAGAGTACCATTGAAGCTGTAAATTCTTCTTCTTTACTAAAACGTAATATGGGGACAAAAATGTTATTCTGTCCTAATGGATTTACCAGTCACAAAAATCTGAGCTAATAAGGCCAATGCCCTGGAATACTGGCAGCAATATGCTGTTCATCAAAGCGCTAGGTCATTACTGCAGAATCCTGGAAGGGCTTTGAAGGGGGTGAATATATATATATACTTCTCTATACTGCAAAGTTTATCATTAAGCAACAGCAGGCCCAATGTATGCCTGGGAAACCTACCAAATACTATAATAATTTATTTCAGTTATATCTCTGAAGTGCCCATCAAAAGAAAAAATCCTGCCCAAACAATCTGCAATCCAAAAATCAATAGGCCATATAATCCAGAGTCAAGTTCAGTATTTTATTCGTTAGAAATAACTTTCCCATTCAGTTTTTGCACCCATATATTCAGTATCAAAGTCAACCAAATATGCAGAATCTCCAAACCAGTCTTCTACCTATTTTATACCGATGTTCTTGAAGCATGAATTCTATCTGTAACACCCCAATTACCCTTATTACCTATGTGCATGCCCTGACTCCCAAACCATAAATAATGGCTTTCATATAGAAAATGATGTAATCCTTTACAGAAGGTCACTCAGAAATTATAGTGAAAAAGAAGCAAACTCAACCCCATCTGCCTATTTCCCCGCTACCCCAGCTGTGTTTCCTTCTGATCCGAATGTGCCTGTGTGTGCACTGCTTGTATACTTGTTCTGAGGAACAACCCAGCCTGGAGCAATGAAGAAACACATGTGAGGAAAACCAAACCACTGCATTGCTAGGGGGAAAGAGAGATGAAAAGTCTTTAAAAGTCAAAACCTCCCTGGGATGAGAGGTGGGAATGAAGGTTATAAATCATAAAATGGGCAGTGGCACACAGATGTGTAGGGAAGTTCTATTTTTAAAAAGTCATGCAAGAGTCATCAGTCTTTACTGGCCTAGACTGGAACCAACGTCCTAGTGGGAAATGTTGATCTTACACCTAAGGTATATTATCCCCAGATTCAAATGAAGGAAGCACATGAAGTGTGTAAATGCAAAAAGCAAAGAGGGAAATCTTTTCTGAACAGTTTAATTGACCGTGTGATGGCTGGCTTATTCTACAACAGTTTTTACAAAGGGCTGCAGGGAAAATTGTACAAGCTGTATTGTGTAAAAAGAATTAGAGAAATTAAAGATGGAAAAGACTAATTAGATCTCCTAATCCATTCCCTTCCCCTCCCCTGGCCAATGTAAGACTGTTCCCTAAAGCACATTTTTTCATTGTTTTGTCCAGTTCAGTTTTAAGACCCTGATTCAGGAAAAACATTTAAGTTTGTGCTTAACTTTAATCATGTGCCCCCCACCCCATTGGGGGACTTAGGTGCTTTAAAGTAAATCAGAAGTTTAAGACCCCTTTCTAAAGAAGGCTGTTTTTCTGAATCAAGGCCTAGACGATTCAAATGACAAGGCTTTGACCACTTCTCTTGGTAAACTCTTCCACACATGGAAAGGTCTCACAATTAGGAAGTTTTTCCTGATATTTAGTTTTATTTTCACCCCTTAATCAAAGTTACAGCCACTTAGAGCACCCTGAACAATTCTTTCCCTGACTTGGTGGTTCTAGGGTTGCCAATTTTGGTTGAACGTATTCCTGGAGGTTTCATCACATGACATAATCTTTAATTAAAGATTAATTTTTAATTCCTGGAGACTTCAGGACAATCCTGAGAGTTGGCAACCCTAGTGGTTACGCTCTGGGCTTGATTCTTCTTTTATATTGGTTTCACATTGGTGTCAGTAAATTGAGGCTACAGGTCCTTGCACAAGCTGTTATAGTGAGTGCATATGAAGAATCCTGTTGTGTTTGTAAATTGCAGGGAGATGTCTTGTTCTTCTGAAACATCACGAGACTGGCAAATTTGCCAGTTCAAAAATACCAGTTCTCATTTTCCTCTGCACCAATTATTGCATTGCATCAAATAACAAAAAGTCATATGCATTTGCATTTTTGTTTCTTGTTTTTTCAGATTTCCCCAGAGGAAACTGGTATTTTGAAAGCTGAATTCCATTTCCAATGCAGCAACTAGAAATGTGTCCTGTTTCCCATCACATTTCTAAATGTTAGCTGGGCCCCTATCTATATTCAGATTGTGAGAGAACTTTCTCAACCATAAGGCTGAACTTGCCAAGTCTACATTTCTCCCCCATGAGCTTGCTCCTGAGCCAGTATTATACTGTGGTTTCCATGTCTGTGGCCAGACTGCTGTGGGTTTGAAATCCTTCTTCCCTGTAGATGCAGCAAGCTGCTAAGCTTTTCAGGCATAGCAGGGGACCTGGTTATCATTGCTTTTCAATCTCTTGTATTTGGAAACCAACCGAACAGAATTAATTGAAGGTATCCATCTCTACTTCCTCCCTCTTCTTCCTCCCTTTTCCCTTTCCACTCCAGATCTTGAAGCCTGTGCCACAATTGCATGGAGCCAGTATTGGACGGTATGCTGGATGAGCCCTTGCCATAGAGTCATAGAATATCAGAGTTGGAAGGGACCTCAAGAGGTCATCTAGTCCAACCCCCTGCTCAAAGCAGGACCAATTCCCAGCTAAATCATCCCAGCCAGGGCTTTGTCAAGCCGGGCCTTAAAAACCTCCAAGGAAGGAGACTCCACCACCTCCCTAGGTAACGCATTCCAGTGTTTCACCACCCTCCTAGTGAAATAGTTTTTCCTGATATCCAACCTGGACCTCCCCCACTGCAACTTGAGACCATTGCTCCTTGTTCTGTCATCTGCCACCGCTGAGAACAGCCGAGCTCCATCCTCTTTGGAACCCCCCTTCAGGTAGTTGAAGGCTGCTATCAAATCCCCCCTCATTCTTCTCTTCTGGAGACTAAACAATCCCAGTTCTCTCAGCCTCTCCTCATAAGTCATGTGCTCCAAACCCCTAATCATTTTTGTTGCCCTCCGCTGGACTCTTTCCAATTTTTCCACATCCTTCTTGTAGTGTGGGGCCCAAAACTGGACACAGTATTCCAGATGAGGCCTCACCAATGTCGAATAAAGGGGAACGATCACGTTCCTCGATCTGCTGGCAATGCCCCTACTTATACAGCCCAAAATGCCGTTAGCCTTCTTGGCAACAAGAGCACACTGTTGACTCATATCCAGCTTCTCGTCCACTGTGACCCCTAGGTCCTTTTCAGCAGAACTGCTACCTAGCCATTCGGTCCCTAGTCTGTAGCAGTGCATGGGATTCTTCCGTCCTAAGTGCAGGACTCTGCACTTGTCCTTGTTGAACCTCATCAGGTTTTTTTCTGCCCAATCCTCTAATTTGTCTAGGTCCCTCTGTATCCGATCCCTACCCTCTAGTGTATCTACCACGCCTCCTAGTTTAGTGTCATCTGCAAACTTGCTGAGAGTGCAGTCCACACCATCCTCCAGATCATTAATAAAGATATTAAACAAAACCGGCCCCAGGACCGACCCTTGGGGCACTCCACTTGAAACCGGCTGCCAACTAGACATGGAGCCATTGATCACTACCCGTTGAGCCCGACGATCTAGCCAGCTTTCTATCCACCTTACAGTCCATTCATCCAGCCCATACTTCTTTAACTTGGTGGCAAGAATACTGTGGGAGACAGTATCAAAAGCTTTGCTAAAGTCAAGAAATAACACATCCACTGCTTTCCCCTCATCCACAGAGCCAGTTATCTCATCATAGAAGGCAATTAGGTTAGTCAGGCACGACTTCCTCTTCGTGAATCCATGCTGACTGTTCCTGATCACTTTCCTCTCCTCTAAATGTTTCATAATTGATTCCTTGAGGACCTGCTCCATAATTTTTCCAGGGACTGAGGTGAGGCTGACTGGCCTGTAGTTCCCCGGATCCTCCTTCTTCCCTTTTTTAAAGATGGGCACTACATTAGCCTTTTTCCAGTCATCTGGGACCTCCCCCGATCGCCATGAGTTTTCAAAAATTATGGCTAATGGCTCTGCAATCTCACCCGCCAACTCCTTTAGCACCCTCGGATGCAGCGCATCCGGCCCCATGGACTTGTGCACGTCCAGTTTTTCTAAATAGTCCCGAACCACTTCTTTCTCCACAGAGGGCTGGTCACCTTCTCCCCATGCTGTACTGCCCAGTGCAGCAATCTGGGAGCTGACCTTGTGCGTGAAGACAGAGGCAAAAAAATCATTGAGTACATTAGCTTTTTCCACATCCTCGGTCACTAGGTTGCCTCCCTCATTCAGTAAGGGGCCCACACTTTCCTTGATTTTCTTCTTGTTGCTAACATACCTGAAGAAACCCTTCTTGTTACTCTTAACATCTCTTGCTAATTGCAACTCCAAGTGTGATTTGGCCTTCCTGATTTCACTCCTGCACGCCTGAGCAATATTTTTATACTCCTCCCTGGTCATTTGTCCAATCTTCCACTTCTTATAAGCCTCTTTTTTGCATTTAAGATCAGCAAGGATTTCACTGTTTAGCCAAGCTGGTCGCCTGCCATATTTACTATTCTTTCTACACATCGGGATGGTTTGTTCCTGCAACCTCAATAAGGATTCTTTAAAATACAGCCAGCTCTCCTGGACCCCTTTGCCCTTCATGTTATTCTCCCAGGGGATCCTGCCCATCTGTTCCCTGAGGGAGTTAAAGTCTGCTTTTCTGAAGTCCAGGGTCCATATTCTGCTGCTCTCCTTTCTTCCTTGTGTCAGGATCCTGAACTCGACCATCTCATGGTCACTGCCTCCCAGGTTCCCATCCACTTTTGCTTCCCCTACTAGTTCTTCCCTGTTTGTGAGCAGCAGGTCAAGAAAAGCTTTGCCCCTAGTTGGTTCCTCCAGCACTTGCACCAGGAAATTGTCCCCTACGCTTTCCAAAAATTTCCTGGATTGCCTGTGCACCGCTGTATTGCTCTCCCAGCAGATATCAGGGTGATTAAAGTCTCCCATGAGAACCAGGGCCTGTGATCTAGCAACTTCTGCTAGTTGCCAGAAGAAAGCCTCGTCCACCTCATCCCCCTGGTCTGGTGGTCTATAGCAGACTCCAACCACGACATCACCCTTGTTGCTCACACTTCTCAACTTTATCCAGAGACTCTCAGGTTTTTCTGCAGTATCATACCGGAGCTCTGAGCAGTCATACTCCTCTCTTACATACAACGCAACTCCCCCACCTTTTCTGCCCTGCCTGTCCTTCCTGAACAGTTTATATCCATCCATGACAGTACTCCAGTCATGTGAGTTATCCCACCAAGTTTCTGTTATTCCAATCACATCATAGTTCCCTGACTGTGCCAGGACTTCCAGTTCTCCCTGCTTGTTTCCCAGGCTTCTTGCATTTGTGTATAGGCACTTAAGATAACTCAATGATCGTCCCTCTTTCTCAGCATGAGACAGGAGTCCTCCCCTCTTGCGCTCTCCTGCTTGTGCTTCCTCCCAGGATCCCATTTCCCCACTTACCTCAGGGCTTTGGTCTCCTTCCCCCGGTGAACCTAGTTTAAAGCCCTCCTCACTAGGTTAGCCAGCCTGCTGGCGAAGATGCTCTTCCCTCTCTTCGTTAGGTGGAGCCCGTCTCTGCCTAGCACTCCTTCTTCTTGGAACACCATCCCATGGTCGAAGAATCCAAAGCCTTCTCTCCGACACCACCTGCGTAGCCATTCGTTGACTTCCACGATTCGACGGTCTCTACCCCGGCCTTTTCCTTGCACAGGGAGGATGGACGAGAACACCACTTGCGCCTCAAACTCCTTTATCCTTCTTCCCAGAGCCACGTAGTCTGCAGTGATCCGCTCAAGGTCATTCTTGGCAGTATCATTGGTGCCCACGTGGAGAAGCAGGAAGGGGTAGCGATCCGAGGGCTTGATGAGTCTCGGCAGTCTCTCCGTCACATCGTGTATCCTAGCTCCTGGCAAGCAGCAGACCTCTCGGTTTTCCCGGTCAGGGCGGCAGATAGATGACTCAGTCCCCCTGAGGAGGGAGTCCCCGACCACCACCACCCTCCTCCTCCTCTTGGGAGTGGTGGTCGTGGAACCCCCATCCCTAGGACAGTGCATCTTTTGCCTTCCAATCGGTGGAGTCTCCTTCTGCTCCCTTCCCTCAGATGGGCCATCTAGTCCACTCTCCGCATTAGCACCTGTAGAGAGAACATGGAAACGATTGCTCACCTGTATCTCCATTGCTGGTGCATGGACGCTCCTCTTTCTCCTTCTGGAGGTCACATGCTGCCAAACCTCCTCACAATCCTTCTGTCCCTGCTGCGCCTGCTCTGAATCTTCAGAACATTGTGGCCGTAGAAGCATCTCCTGACGTCTGTCCAGGAAATCTTCATTTTCCCTTATGCAACGCAGAGTCGATACTTGTTTCTCCAGCCCTCGAACCTTCTCCTCCAGTATGGAGACCAGCTTGCACTTTGTACAGACAAAGTCGCTTCTGTCCTGCGGAAGAAAGACAAACATGGCACAACCTGTGCAGGTTACAACAGCTGATCGCTCACCTTCCATGTCACCGTCCTCTTAGGAGCTTCCTCAACTGTTGCAGGAACTACTCGGAGAAACCTGCAGATGAAAGCCTCAGTGCGCTCTCCCCACGCGAACTCCCAGGCAAACTCCCGCTGTTAGCCTCTGCTGTTCGCCGAGTGGTTCCATCAGTTTCCGCAAAATTTAAGCTTTGCTTAAAAAGAATGAATAATGAACAAATGATAGAAATGAAGTTTCTACTTCCTATTCCTTATGGCTGCAGTTATGACCTTCCAAATGTAAACGTATGCAGTGCTGTATCCCAGGTTGCAGACAGAGATCCTGTAGCACTAGCTCTGAGAGCATGTGTAGCGGGGTGGTCACCCCGCTCTTGCCCTGAGGGGGTTAAAGCAGCCCTGGAGAGGGCTGTGGAGAAATGCTAGGCTGATTGGTGGATGCAGCCACAGGTGGGGCCACGCCCCAATCAGGCCACAGCTGGCCCTATAAGAGGGCTGAGGGCCAGAGACTGAGGAACACACTCTCTCTAGCAACCTAGAGAGAGGGAAGGTCCTGGCTGCCTGGGAAGCTGAGGAGGGTACCTAGGGTGGAGCAGTGCTGGGGAAGGGCAGAGGGAGCTGGGGAGCTCCAGCCTAGCAAAGCCCCAGGCTGCAGGCCGAGTTAAGGGCCTGCAAAAGGATACTAGAGCTGCAGAGGGGCGGCCCAGGAATAGGCAGAGGCAGCTGGTCCAACCCGCCTTGCTGATGATGAGTGGTTTACAGACTGCCGTCTGCCCCAGTGAGTGGGGGCTAAATGGAGACTGGCAGTAGCCACTGAGGCAAGGTGGGGGTTGGGGGTTCCCTTGGGAGGGGAGACCCAGAGAGAGGGGGTACTGCGGTGGGCAGACTCCCAGGGCAAAGGGCACCAGGGTCTGGGAGGAACACAGGGCCAGCAGCAGGTGAGACCCTGGCCTGCAGAGGGTGCTCTGGGCTGGAAAGAGCTAATTCCCTGGATGGCCAGCAGGAGGCGCCGCGCCAGTGAGTTGTCGCCCCGTCACAGCATGTCTTCTTAAAATGAGGCAACGGACACAAGGTCACTAAGAACATAAAACTGTTGTGCTGCTTTCCTTGCAACAGTACAGTGCTCGCACATAGCATGTTCTTGTGCATCCACATACAGCATAGCATCCTTCACAACCAGATCCCACTACATTCTGTGAGCCCTGAACCATATTCCATAGTGCTCATCACTCTTACTGAAAATAGATTTTTAGGTAATTTCCAAATGTGAAGCACACTGCATGGATTTAGGAGGACTGGGTTATGAAGAGATGAGGACTGTTTCTTTAAATCTGTAGCAAGAAGGGAGGCCAAACAAGAGCGATTCATGTGGAAGGTTGCAGACAGGAGTGCCTAAAAGGAAAACTGATTTCCCCAGGCACAACATCTCTGTAGACACACAATTTGTTTATTTATACCATTTTTTCAGAGAATATACTGACCAATTATTCAATGATCACTTCATTTTGCAGCCACTGCTCACATCAGATAGATGGGGATCAGCTCATTTTCTGTCCTGTTAGAAGACAAGTTCTTTGTTCAGCCTATAACAAAAATATAAATAAAAAACAAATAACTGGCAAGCCCATTCAGCTTGGTCTCATTGCTAGAAGCTAGCCTTATAGGTATACTTTAGATGTTTGAAGTTGACAGTGACTATTTAGATCCTTGGCAATGGATTTATCTAAAAGGATTTGGATTGGCAAAAAACAAAGCCTTCTGCCTAGGAAAATAGCTGTCCTGGAAATGCAAAATTTGGACAGTTCCAAAGGTCTCTGTAAACCAGTAAAGCTAATTTGATTCTTGTCATCTCTAGCCCACTGATCTCCATGGCTTTGTACCACAAGAACAGTGGAAAGGCAAATGGCAGAGCAGGGATTTCAGTGCAGCTTTTTTGGCAGCTGGAGAAAAATCAGATAAACTATCAGATTGTTCTCTCTCTTTTGTTTTTTTTTTTTATCATGGCTAGTCTTTCCCTTCCTTTTTTGATCTTCCTACAGTTCAGCATCAGAGCTGTACTCCTTTGATGGCCTTGGTGCCTTCAGGGCATGGTACTTTGCTTTAGACAAAACATCTATACATAGTTATCCTGGTGCGCGCATGCAGCCCAGCTGCTGTCCTTGTACTTTTCACACTGCTCACATTCGTCAGATGCTTTCTTCTCACTGGCATATGCCGAAGTATAATGGTCCTGCTACGTGGGTGCCCATATTTGTTATTGTCGCCATAGGCCCAAAATGTAGGTTGTAAAATAAACCATGTCCTATTATGAATAGAAATGAGCAGAAAAGCTATGAGGACAAAGTGTGGATTGTTTTGAGTGTAAACAATCTCTACAGTACTGGAAACCTGAACATAGCTAGCACCGGGTGGCTGGTGAGAACTAGCCACCATTTCTAGAAGCTGATTAGAAATGAGAAACAATAGAGCAACTGACCTGACTAATTTGACTGTTCAACCTCAATGATGTGCAAAGAGTAAACCAACAGCACACTTGACACCTAATTATTGGGATTTCTCAGTTTATTTCATTTTTAGCCATCTAAGGTGCTATCGAACTTGATTAAAGTCCACATCAGGCCCATGGTCTCTGGGAACCTACTAGCAATGGCTATAAACATGGGATGGGGAGCAGGGTATGGATTTTGGAATATTAGAAATAGGAGATGATTGGGGAAGCAGGGTGGGGAACTGGGGGAGCAGTATTGCTAACAGGTCTGCCACAGTCGCATGAAGCCTGTGGACTTTAGGGGCTCTGAAAATACTCTGAGCTGGATGAAACCAGCTATTCACATTCTTCAGACCGCTAGCAAATTTCCCAAGGGCTGTTAAAACCCACAGTGTGCCTTAAAAGTTTGTGGGAACCGGATGGACTGTCCTGAGGTTTCTGATTCACTGCTTTCTCCCTGCAATACAAGACTCTTGTTAACATACTACCTTACTTGATCTTCTTCTAGAACTGGGAAGGGAACTGTAAACCCAGATTAGGAGCTCAATTGCTGTGGTGATAGATAATCTGTCTCACTTTCTCTGACAGGAAGAAGGAGAATGGTTCATTCTGTCTTACAGTTTGGGACTGTATGTTTGACCTGATGTGTTGGCTTAATATAAATTGATAGTGACTCAAGAATCAACCTATAAAACCACATACCTAGAATTTTCTTTTTTCTTTGACAGCCCTATGGTGCTTTTGAATGGGTCTGCTCATGTATCTATATTTGGGACTTGTCATTGTTGAAACATTTAAGTGAACTTTGGTGATTGTTTAGCTGGAAAACATCAGGGCATTTTTTCAAAGAGAAGGGAATATCTGATACATCACTGTGTCCTGACCAACATCCTCTTTCTCAGTAAAACAGACTAATGCCTGGAGCTGTGTGTGAGCAATCCCCTGAAAGCAGATTGGCTGTTGCATTTATCTCCATGAGAGTGGGTGAAATTTTTTAGACAAAGTTTATTTGCTAACCAATGTAGTTTGACACACTATTTGTGCATTTGGGACAAATTAGGCAAATAGTTTTGTCTGAAAAAGATGGATTTAAAAAAAAAGTTTAAATGTTTTGTCTCAACATTTTTGAAATGAAATGTTTTGAATTTGAATTTTAAAATGATTCAGTTTGAAAATTAGCTAGAAGGGTAAAAACGATCTGAAAATGAAACAAAAAACCCAATTAAAAATTGTTTCAGGTTGAGTGCCACGAGAATTACTGCTCATAATGCTGATATTTGCTTATTGCAGCTAAAGATCAGGTGGTGGAGCAACATGATAAGAAGATTAAGACAAAAATCTGCAGCATTTGCTGTTGGTTCTTGTATCTAGTGCTGGTATGGTCAATATGAAGATGCCTTAAGATGATGGTGGCAGCTGGACTTGGGTGGGCAAAGCTGATATGTAAATATACTGGCTTTTAGCACTCTATATTCAGAACTATGTCTGGGCAATTTAAAGTCATGTTGTGTCTAGCTCCAAACATGATAAAAAATTGACACTGGCCTAACCTGAGGAGTCTACACTGTTGTTTTCTCAGAGTCATTATTTGCTAAGAAAAATGGAATACTGATATCAAGTACATTATACTTCATCTTAGTCCATCCTTCCCCTTGTGTCCAGATCTTTTACCCAGAAATTATGTTTGGTTTCAGGTCTGTCTAAAACTGTTATTTTTGTTTATAATGGCCCCTACAATTGCATGTCGCTTTTGTTCTGCTGCTAGTATGGCTGTACAAAGTTGCATTCTGTTCTGTTCTAATGTCCATCCCACAGCTGGCCTTCCAATGTGTGAGTCTATAGCAATTTTGGAGTTCCTGAACACATTAAGTATCATGGTGCAGAAACCGACAATGAATCAATGGATGCAGATTTTGCTATAGAAAAAATGCTCCAAGTGTCTGTCAGTTTGGACCTGCTGAAGGTGGAGCATTAAAAAGTCTTATTAAAAGAAATCCCATAAAGACCTCATGGGGGAAGCTAGGCTTTTTCCATAGCAGCAGAAGAGAAGCACTGGTGTCCATCCAGATTATAGAACTAGGTATAAAGCAATTCTGCTCATTGAGGGTGATCATGTAGCTGGTTGATGAATAGATTTGGGCAGACTACTTTCCGAAGTAAACTGTATTGGTCTCTGAGCCTCTGGTGATTTTTTGGGGGGGAGGGGTTTGCACCCTATGAGTGAATTATTCATTAGATGTGAGGATCTTGGGAAGTTGACCATCCCTCTCTTTAGATGGCATTGCCATTACATTAGCCAGCAACACACTTTGGCCAAAGGATAGCTCAATACCAATCCAAAGCATGTTCTTAAACTTGTATATTCAGGCCAATACCCTTCAAGCCAATGTAGTCAAACTGTACAGATCAAGAATAGCAGATAGTCTGTTCGGCAAGAGGAAGGGGAGAAGACAAGGCATTTTCCCACTTCTCCCTGCCCTCCCATCTCACTATTATATTTTGTGCTAAACAAGATCGTGACATTCTTCCTGTTCCATGTAAATTTCAGGGACAGTTTACATAATCCTCTGACATGTTCCCTACACCAGTGAACAGGCAACACCTGGAGAAAGTCCAAAACCCTAGGGAAGATTACCATCTTCTTAATGTTGACTCCAGTCAACAGTGAGAGAAGCTAGCTGGCCCAGTTGCTTACATAAAGCAATGGAGTAAAGTTAGATTTGAATAACTTTCAATATTTAGAGTTAACCTCTTTATTTTTTCCCATCAGCCAGCTAATGTCTTGAGAAATCCATTTAACCCATAACTCTCAAGAGACATCTCTTTTGAGATCAGCCTACCTCAAGGAACAGCCTAGAGGGGAATCATCAACCATGGCATTATTTAGTTTGTAAGCTCTGTGGGAGGCAGGGACCATGTCATCTTCTCTGAATTGTACAGAGTACTGCTGGTACTGAACAAATAATAAATAAAAATAGTTACAACTGGTTAAATTTTTGAAAATATTCATGAAAATATTTGAAGTTGTTTCTATTTCACAGGGTTTGAAAATTTTTATGATTTTTAAAATAAAAATGGTTAACTATGGTCATAGGTTTCTAGTAAGCTAAAAATTCCTACCTTCAATAACATTTTCATCACAAATATTGATTAAAATGTAGTGAAAATTTTGTGAAAAATGAACAATTTAAAAAAAGTTGAGTTTTTTTGCATTTTTCTAGTGACTCATAGGCTGTAAGGCCAAAAGGGACTATTCTGATCATCTAGTCTGACCTCCTGCACATTGAAGGCCACAGAACTCACACACCCACTCCTGTAATAGACCCCTAACCTTTGGCTGCATAACTGAAGTCCTCAAATCTTCATTTAAAGACTTCAGGATACAGAGAATCCACCATTTACTCTAGTTCAAACCAGCAAGTGACCATGCTGCACACTGCAGAGGAAGGCAAAAACCCCTCAGAGTCTCTGACCTGTGGGGGAAATCCCTTCCCAATCCCACATATATCAATCAGTTAGACCCTGAGCATATGGGAAAGACACACCAGCCAGACACTTGGAAAATAATTCTCTGTAGTAACTCAGAACCTCCCCATCTCTGTCCATTGGCAATATTCGCTAATAGCAGTTGCAGATGCAACATATGTCATTGTAGGCAATCTCATTATACCATCTCCTCCATAAACTTATCAAGATCAGTCTTGAAGCCAGTTAGGTTTTTTGCCCTCACTATTCCCCTTGGAAGGCTGTTCCAGAATTTTACTCCATTGATCATTTAGAAACCTTTGTCTCACTTCAAGTCTATACTTATTGATGGCTAATTTATATCCATTTGTTCTTGTGCCTGCATTGGCACTTAACTTAAATAACTCCTATCCCTCCCTGGTGTTTATCCCACTCATGTATTTATAGAGAACAATTATATTTCCCCTCATCCTTCATTTTGTTAGGCTAAACAAGCCAAGCTCCTTAAGTCTCCTCTCGTAAGGTAGGTTTTCCATTCCTCTGATCATCTTAGTAGCCCTTCTCTACACCTGTTCCAGTTTGAATTCATCTTTCTTAAACATGGGAAACCAGAATTGCACACAGTATTCCAGATGAGGTATCATCAGTGCCTTGTATAATGGTAATTACACTTCCTTATCTCTACAGGAAATACCTTGCCTAATGCATCCTAAGATAGTATTAGCCTTTTCCATAGCTGTATCACATTGGTGACTCATAGCTGTCCTGTAATCAAGCAATACACTCCAGTCTTTCTCATCCTTTGTCGCTTCCAAATCCTACATCCCTAGCTTATAGCAAAAAATCTTTCAAAAATATTTTTGTTCTAAAGATTTCATTCAGCTGTAAAAATAATAATGGCAGTTACTTTGGCAAAAGTCCTTATAGGTTGCTTTGGACACAACTATTTTAAAGTTAGCTCATTAGATTAATTATTTTTCATATCACAACACTGGGTAGGATAGCATTTTAGAGATTAAGGGCCCATTTTGCTAGACACTTTATAAACATAATAAGGCCTGGTCTACACCTAAAAGTTAGGTCAACATAGCTACAGCACGCAGGGGAGTGAAAAAGTCATGCCCCATAGCTCTGTGACTATGATGACCTAACCTCCAGTGTGGAAGCCTCTAGGCCAACAGAAGAATGCTTTCATGACCTAGCTACCATTACTTAGGCCTGGTCTACACTATGAGTTTAGGTCAAATTTAGCAGCGTTAAATCGAATTAAGCCTGGACACGTTCACACGGCTAAGTCCCTTTTTTCGACTTAAAGGGCCCTTTAAATCGGTTTCTTTACTCCACCTCCGACGAGGGGATTAGCGATAAAATCGGCCTTAGCGGGTCGGAATTGGGGTAGTGTGAACGGAATTTGACGTTATTGGCCTCCGGGAGCGATCCCACAGTGCTTCATTGTGACCACTCCGGACAATACTCTCAACTCAGATGCACTGACCAGGTAGACAGGAAAATCCCCGTGAACGTTTGAATTTCATTTCCTGTTTGCCCAGCGTGGAGAGCACAGGTGACCACGCAGAGCTCATCAGCACAGGTAACGATGATGGAATCCCAGGATCGCAAAAGAGCTCCAGCATGGACAGAACGGGAGGTATGGGATCTGCTTGCCATATGGGGAGATGAATCAGTGCTAGCTGAACTCCGTAGCAGTAAACAAAATGGCAAAATATTAGAAAAGGTCTCAAAGGCCATGAAGGACAGAGGCCATAACAGGGATGCACAGCAGTGCCGTGTGAAAATTAAGGAGCTAAGGCAAGCCTACCACAAAGCCAGAGAGGCAAACGGAAGGTCCGGGGCAGAGCCGCAAACATGCCGCTTCTATGCGGAGCTGCATGCCATGCTAGGGGGTGCAGCCACCACTACCTCAACCGTGTGCTTTGACTCCTTCAATGGAGAAACACACAGGGAAGAGAGTTCGGGATATGAGGAAGATGAGGATGAAGATAATGTAGATAGCTCACAGCAGCAAGGAAGCGGAGAAACCGGTTTCCCCAAAAGGCAGGATATGTTTATCACCCTGGACCTGGAACCAGTAACCCCTGAACTCACCCAAGGCGTGCTCCCAGACCCTGAGGGCACACAGGGGACCTCTGGTGAGTGTACCTTTGTAAATATTACACATGGTTTAAAAACAAGCATGTTTAATGATTAATGATTAATTTGCCCTGGCAATCACGGCCAGTAAAGCTACTGGAAAAGTCTGTTAACGTGTATGGGGATGGAGCGGAAATCCTCCAGGGACATCTCCAGAAAGCTCTCCTTCATGTACTCCCAAAGCCTTTGCAAAAGGTTTCTGGGGAGTGCTGCCTTATCCCGTCTGCCATGGTAGGACACTTTACCATCCCAGGCCAGTAGCACGTAGTCTGGAATCATTGCATAACAAAGCATGGCAGAGTATGGTCCCGGTGTTTGCTGGCATGCAGACAACATCCATTCCTTATCGCTCTTTGTTATCCTCAGGAGAGTGATATCATTCACGGTCACCTGGTTGAAATGGGGCGATTTTATTAAGGGGACATTCAGAGGTGCCCGTTCCTGCTCTGCTGAACAGAAATGTTCCCCGCTGTTAGCCACGTGGTGCGGGGGAGGGGTGAAGTGATCATCCCCGAGAATTGGGTTTGGGAGGGGGGAGGGGGGTTAGTTGGGTTTGTGCTGCATGTTAACCCGGAAACCGCAGCCCCTCCTTTTACATTGCAAACCCATTTTAAATGGCCAACCCAACGGATGCTTGGTATGGGAAATGAGGGCGCTACTGTTTGAAACCATTCCCACATGTTAAGAAGGTTAAAAAAGCCAAAAGACTGTGGCTTACCATGGCTGCCTGCAAGCCGAAATCTGTTGCCTGGCACTGCGTGAGTGATCTCTCACACCAAACCGGCAGGCCCTCAATATAAGAGGAAAAATGCGACCTTGTAACGAAAGCACATGTGCTGTGTAATGTAAACAGCAAAATTTAACGTGAAAGAGTGTACCCATTGTTCTCTAAAATGTGTCTTTTTTAACCACCTCTCCCTTCTCCTCCACCAGCTGCAAATGTTTCTCCTTCACAGAGGCTAGTGAACATTAGAAGGAGAAAACGGCGGACTCGGGATGATATGTTCTCGGAGCTCCAGATGTCCTCCCATGCTGACAGAGCACAGCAGAATGCGTGGAGGCAGTCAATGTCAGACTACAGAAAAGCACAATATGAACGAGAGGAGAGGTGGCGGGCTGAATCGCGGGATGAACAGAGCAAGTGGCGGGCTGAAGATGATAGGTGGCGTCAGCTTGCAGACAGAAGGCAAGAGTCAATGCTCTGGCTGCTGGAGCATCAAACTGATATGCTCCAGCGTATGGTTGAGCTGCAGGAAAGGCAGCAGGAGCAGAGACCGCCGCTACAGCCCCTGTGTAACCAACAGCCCTCCTCCCCAAGTTCCATAGCCTCCTCACCCAAGAACACGGTGGGGGGGCCTCTGGCCACCCAGTCACTCCACCCCAGATGATTGCCTGAGCATCAGAAGGCTGGCCTTCAATAAGAGTTAAAGTTTTAAACTGCAGTGTGTCCTTTTCCTTCCCTCCTCCCCCATCCATCCCGGGCTACCTTGGCAATTATCCCCCTAGCTGTGTGATGAATTAATAAAGAATGCATGAATGTGAAGTAACAATGACTTTATTGCCTCTGCAAGCGGTGCTTGAGGGGGGGAGGGGAGGGGGGTTTGGTTTACAGGGAAGTAGAGTGAACCAGGTGGGGGGGTGGGGCGGAGGGTTCATCAAGGAGAAACAAACAGAAGTTTCACACCGTAGCCTGGCCAGTCACAAAACTCATTTTCAAAGCTTCTCTGATGCGCACCGCGCCCTGCTGTGCTCTTCTAACCGCCCTGGTGTCTGGCTGCGTGTAATCAGCGGCCAGGCAATTTGCCTCAACCTCCCACCCCGCCATAAATGTCTCCCCCTTACTCTCACAGATATTGTGGAGCGCACAGCAAGCAGCAATAACAATGGGGATATTCTTTTCGCTGAGGTCTGAGCGAGTCAGTAAGCTGCGCCAGTACACTTTTAAACGTCCAAATGCACATTCCACCACCATTCGGCACTTGCTCAGCCTGTAGTTGAACAGGTCCTGACTACTGTCCAGGCTGTCTGTGTACGGCTTCATGAGCCATGGCATTAAGGGGTAGGCTGGGTCCCCAAGGATCACGATAGGCATTTCAACATCCCCAACAGTTACTTTCTGGTCCAGGAAGAAAGTCCCTTCCTCCAGCTTTCGAAACAGACCAGAGTGCCTGAAGACGCGAGCATCATGTACCTTTCCCAGCCATCCCACGTTGATGTTGGTGAAACGTCTCTTGTGATCCACCAGGGCTTGCAGCAACATTGAAAAGTACCCCTTGCGGTTTATGCACTCGGTGGCTTGGTGCTCCGTTGACAAGATAAGGATATGTGTTCTGTCTATCGCCCCACCACAGTTTGGGAATCCCATTGCAGCAAAGCCATCCACTATGGCCTGCACGTTTCCCAGAGTCACTATCCTTGATACTAGCATACTACGACTGATAGGTCTTTGATTGCCCTGGCAACTTGGATCACAGCAGCCCCCACAGTAGATTTGCCCACTCCAAATTGATTCCCGACTGACCGGTAGCTGTCTGGCGTTGCAAGCTTCCACAGGGCTATCACCACTCGCTTCTCAACTGTGAGGACTGCTCTCATCCTGGTATTCTGGCGCTTCTGGGCAGGGGAAAGCAAGTCACAAAGTTCCATGGAAGTGCCCTTACGCATGCGAAAGTTTCGCAGCCACTGGGAATCGTCCCACAACTGTAACACGATGCGGTCCCACCAGTCTGTGCTTGTTTCCCGGGCCCAGAATCGGCGTTCCACGGCATGAACCTGCCCCAGTAACACCATGATTTGCACATTGCTGGGGCCTGTGCCTTGTGAGAGGTCTATGTCCATGTCAATTTCCTCATCACTCTCGTCGCCGCGCTGCAATCGCCTCCTCGGCTGGTCCTGGTTTTGCTTTGGCATGTCCTGGCTCTGCATATACTCCAGGACAATGTTCATGGTGTTCATAGTGCTCATAATTGCCGCGGTGATCTGAGCGGGCTCCATGATCCCAGTGCTATGGCATCTGGTCTGAAAAAAGGCGCGAAACTAGTATCTGACGGACAGAGAGAGGGAGGGAGGGAGGGGCGAGTGACGACATGGCGTACAGGTACAGGGAATTAAAATCAACAAAGGTGTGCATCAGGGGGAAACACAAACAACTGTCACACAGAATGGTCCCCCCAAAGATTGAACTCAAAACCCTGGGTTTAGCAGGCCGTTGATTTCGTGGGGGGGGGGAAGCAAATGAATACAGAACAAATCTATTTTTTACATCTTAAGCTGGCAGACGACGGTGCAGCATGACTGATAGCCCTCGGCATCTTCTGGGTGCTTGGCAGAAAATACTGGGCACTTGTCAGAAAATAGCATACTACGACTGATAGCCATCATCGTCATTGGGAAGGCAGTACGACGACGACGGATACCAGTCATAATATACCATCTTCTACCAAAAGGCAAGGGGCTGCTGCTGTGTAGCAATGCAGCCCCACGTCTGCCAGCACCCAGATCACCGATGAAGGCTACCAGTCATACTGCACCGTCCACTGCCAAAAGGCAATTAGCTGCTGCTGTGTATCAATGCAGTACCACGTCTGCCAGCACCCAGATGACATATGGTGACGGTGAGCTGAGCTGAGCGGGCTCCATGGTATGTTGTGTGCACAGGTAACCCAGGTAAAAAGGCGCGAATTGATTGTCTGCCATTGCTCTGACGGAGGGGGAGGGGTCTGACGACATGTACCCAGAACCCCCCGCGACACTGTTTTGCATCATTCAGGCATTGGGATCTCAACCTAGAATTCCAATGGGCGGCGGAGACTGCAGGAACTGTGGGATAGCTACCCATAGTGCAACGCTCCGGAAGTCGACGCTAGCCTCGGTACTGTGGACGCGGTCCGCCGACTTAATGCACTTAGAGCATTTTATGTGGGGACACACAATCGGCTGTATACAACCGATTTCTATAAAACCGGCTTCTATAAATTCGACCTAATTTCATAGTGTAGACATACCCTTAGGGAAGTGGAGTTTCTACAGTGATGGGAAAAAACCCTTCTCTAGCTGTAGGAAGCATCTACATTCTGGAACTACAGAAGCATAACTGCAATGCCATAGCTGTGCCACTGTAGTGCCTATTGTGTAGATATGGCCTAAGAGAAGGTTGCTGCCTCAAATAACTTACATTGAATAGGCAAGAGAGACCAAGGGAAATATTAATATCACCTATTTGTACCAGTGGCACAGAAGATGAAGTGACAGACCAGGAATTGTACCCAGGTCTCAAGAGTGCCAGGCCACTGCCTTAATCTGAAAACAAACCTTCCCCTCTAAGCAAAGGTGAGGGCAGTACTGCAGAGGAGCAAATTGGGCATGGAAGTTTCCCTCTCTAAATTCCCTAGCACAGTTGAGTGTAAAATTAGAGAGCTCTACCCTTTGCCTGTGCCCCTCCTCCTCTGCAGGCTCTCTCAGAGGTCCAGAGAGGCCAGGGCCACTTCCAGCTTTTGAAGCCCCTAGCCATAATAAAAATAAAAAATGACGACACATGAAAACAAAATAAGGCACCAAAAAAGAGTGAGACATAATCTGAATATTTTTTTTATTTAACAAATGGTTTTCTAGCCTTTTACTCTGCAAATGCACTAATTTTTGTAGAAAAATCTAGCTTTATGCAGTGTCACAGTTGATATTAAGCATAGCGAGGCCATTCAAATGCTCTTATCCCAATGTTGAACAATAGTTCTTTACCTGCTTCAACATGTTGAAGGTGTGTTCACCTGAAGCCATTGATGCAGGCAAACTGACAAAAATACACAATGCAATTGTGATATAAGGAAACACCCCAGAGAGACCAAGTTCGAGTATTTCTTGAAGCAATTCCTTTGGCTTGCAATCCAATTTAAAGTTTGTGGAATATATTTGTTTGAGGGCATTGCATGCTTCAATTACCAGATTAATTGGTGGATCATTGTAAATACCTTCATCCACAAAGATGACATCAGAATGCATTCAAATTTGGACATGTGCTTCTGAATAGACTGAAGTTCAGTTTGAGCCTGTGCAGTGAGATTGAGAGATTCAAGCTCATTTAAAGCCTGTCTCACTGAATTCAAATGCTGCGCAACTTGTTGAACACCATCAATCCATGCAGACCATCTAGTTTTGGACATCCCATGAAGTGAAACAGGAAGATATTGCTTCAGAATTTCCCAGCTTTGTGGACTGCTACTGAAGATATTGTATATTTGCTGAACAGTTCCAAAGTAAGTAATTGCCTCCTTGCATGATTCAGCACAGTCAATACCTACAAAGTTTAGTGTGTGGTTTCCGCAACTGGAGAAAATACAGTTTGAATTATGCTCAAGAAGAACTGTTTGTACACCTTTGTACTTCCCAGCCATATTAGATCCATTGTCATAGGCTTGACCAATGCAGACTTGAAAATGTAACTTAAAACCTTCTAGAATTGCTAGTACTCAAGCAGCAATTTCTTTTCCAGTTTTTCTCGTGAAATTATCAAACAAAATAAAGCTTTCTTCAACTGAAAATTTTGAGCTGTCTACAATCTTAACATATTGAATAACCATAGCAGTCTGTTCCTTGTGAGAACAATCTGGAGTGGCAACAACGATTGAAAAATACTTGGCATTCTGAATATCATCAAGAATTGTTGTTTGTACGAATGACCCACATAGCTCAATAAACTCATTTTGTATGCGTGTGGAGATATAATGCACTTGCATGTGTTTTTGACTCTCTTGTGATTCTCAAACACGTTTAACATGCTCTGATAAAAGTGGGTCATGTTTGCTGAGGAGTTCAACTATGCCTAGAAAGTTTCCATTTGCACAATCCCCAATACATTGACTGGAACCAAAGAAAGCCAATTCCCGCTCAGAAAGAAAAACAATGACATTCAGGATGCACTCAAGAAGTTTTTTCCAGTTATTAGTTTCTGTAGAGAGTTCAGTCAAGAGTAAATGCTCAACTAAACTTTCAGCTGATGCTGCCCTACGGGCTGATTTCCATGCAACATCGTTTTCTTTGTATGACTTTGAACTCTCATGTGATGGTATTTGGTCTTTCAACTTCCTCCAACCTCTGTTGATCCTCCATCTGATTAATCAGAGAGAACTGACAAATTTGCAGCACTTTTGTTCAAAATGAAGCAGGGTGCACAGCACAGAGATTGGTTTTCCATACTCCAGCATAACCAGCCTCTTGTGCAGGTCTCACCATTTGGAAGAGTTTTTGTCAGCAGATGAGTAGGGAAAGCATGATTATCAGCATCTTGTGGAATGTTATTTGGAATATCAAAACAACTAATCTGAAGAAAAGATTGCATTTGGGCAGCATTGCTCTTGTCAATAATTCCAGTGTCAGTCACAGTCAAACCTGTAGTACTCATGAATTGCTCTTGCTAAGATCTACATCTTTCTGTTGCTGTTGAGTTTCTTGATCATACACAGGATCTTCTGCTGCATCTGTTACTGTTGGCACATCTCCTTCTTGACTACTGTCCTCATGTTCCGGTATTGGCATTGAAATATCCCCTGTTGCAGTTGTGGAGTTTTCGTTATCCTTAGCATTGTTTGTTGGGTAAGATGTGTTTTCCAGTGGTTTGAAAAATGAAGTTATTGGCTTTGAGCTCCTAGCTGCTGCTTCACTCAGTTGTTTTTGCTGTCTCTTGCTTGCAGCACTTTCAAATCTCCTTTTCATAGTGATCTATCTGGTCAATATGTAGCCCATCTACACTTGAAATCTTCTGCTGTAAACATGTACACAAATGCTGAATGGTACACAAATGCTGAAAAGACTTAAAACGAAGGAATATTAATTAAGAACACAAAATGAAACAGTCAGACACTGAATCAAAACTCAAGCACACAAGGTATAATATAACAGGCTGAGCTGAAGACAAAGGGATGACATATATATAGTAAACACAGACATGGATACAGACAGGAAAAATGTCCAAAAATTTCAAATGTGTGTCCTCACGAAACTCACTGTACAAGATTGTCCTCACAAATTTTCACCTTGAATCTGGGCCTATAGACTATGAAAGCCTATGATGATGGCCAAGCTACCAAGCTAGGGCTCAACCAACCAACCAACCAGTCACTTCTTTTAGCTACCATATGAAGATAATAATGAGGAATTCTCACACATAAATAATTCCTTAGTCAACTAGACGTAAAACTATAAAGACACTAAAATGTAACAATTCTCTGCTTTTGAACATGCACTTGATCCAGCATCAGCCACTAGTAGTGGTTTCAAGTATCAGAGGGGTAGCCGTGTTAGTCTGAATCTGTAAAAAGCAACAGAGGGTCCTGTGGCACCTTTAAGACTAACAGAAGTATTGAGAGCATAAGCTTTCGTGGGTAAGAACCTCACTTCTTCAGATGCAAGTAATGGAAATTTCCAGAGGCAGGTATAAATCAGTGTGGAGATAACGAGGTTAGTTCAATCAGGGAGCGTGAGGTGCTCTGCTAGCAGTAGAGGTATGAACACCAAGGGAGGAGAAATTGCTTCTGTAGTTGGATAGCCATTCACAGTCTTTGTTTAATCCTGATCTGATGGTGTCAAATTTGCAAATGAACTGGAGCTCAGCAGTTTCTCTTTGGAGTCTGGTCCTGAAGTTTTTTTGCTGTAAGATGGCTACCTTTACATCTGCTTTTGTGTGGCCAGGGAGGTTGAAGTGTTCTCCTACAGGTTTTTGTATATTGCCATTCCTGATATCTGACATGTGTCCATTTATCCTCTTGCGTAGTGGTTTGTTTATATAATCAGCTAATTTGAGAGGACACATTCATCATGGTCTAATCTTGTGCCATCAGAACTGATATATTTTTATTAATATTTATAAACATTAACTCTTTAATACAACAAAATCTATACCAGTTAACAAAAAATTATGTCTTTTACCAAATCACATCCCTTATTTGCTTAAATTTGCAGCTCTCAGCTGAGAGTGTGTGTCACATTTTGGTCCGATAGGGATGTGCATAAAAACAAACTGTGAAACTTATCAAATGCCAAAAAATTAACAAGTGTCTAAATGTGAGGCCCCTTTTGAGCTTGAGGCCCAGGCCAAGTGGCCCTCCTGGCCCCCCCTCTGATTGGCCCTGCTCCTCTGACTTTCACTTGAGCAATTTCATCTGTAGCAAGCAATGGCTTCTGTTGGTGATTACCCTGAAAGTCAGGTGACCTGCAACCTCCACCCTCTGTCCCCCATTTTCTGTCCTCGAGTTTATGTGGCACCAGTTGTATGCTCTCACTGAACTATATTTTCACTCCTATTCTATAAATGGATCTCTTATTTTTTTGGTATCTGGGATACTTCTGCTGGGAGCTGGATTTAACAGAAATGTCATTTGATATTTTATTGTTCAGTTTTTTTAGTTTGTTTGATGCCACTGACCCTGGCAAGCCCACATGGTTCAGTATTAAACCTTTAAACATCCCCCAAATGGCTCAGCATACACATTCAGTCTGGTTTGGTGAAAAGACGAATTGATATGATCCACAAAGAGCATCTTTAATTTATTTCTGCATTTATCTCTGGAATTGGCCTTATTTTTACAGAGGCTCTGTAAAGAAGCTGGCTCTGAAGAAGACTTATATCTCCATAACTTCCACAAACACTTTTCTCTCTGTGCCTTTAAAGCTGTTTGAGTTCAGAGTGAAAGAGAACAAAGCAAAATATTTCATATGAGTAACATTCCTTCTTGGCCAGAAAATGAAACTTGTTGCATATTCTGTTTCAAAACTATTTTTGCTTTCAGTGCATTGGAAACCTGAGTCTTTCTTGCTCTTGCTTTTTCAAAACTAGGTTGCTCTGGTCCAGGGGTCGGCAACATTTGGCACGCGGCTCGCCAGGGTAAGCATCCTAGCAGGCTGGGCCAGTTTATTTACCTGCTGACGCGGCAGGTTTGGCCAATTGCGGCCCCCACTGGCCGTGGTTTGCCATCCCGGGCCAATGGGGGCGGCAGGAAGCGGCGGGGGCGAGGGAAGTGCTGGCCGCGGCTTCCCAACGCCCCCATTGGCCCGGGATGGCCAGTGGGGGCTGCGATCGGCCGAACCTGCCGTGTCAGCAAGTAAATAAACTGGCCCGGCCCGCTAGGGTGCTTACCCTCGCGAGGCGTGTGCCAAACATTGCTGACCCCTGCTCTAGTCTTTGTAAAAGACAAATGGGATTCTGAAGAATGTCCATCCTCAGTGAAGTAAAACATTGCCCCTCAACAGGGCCGGCTCTAGGCACTAGCCTTCCAAGCCCCTTTCAAGGGGCGGCACTCCAGCCCTTTGGGGGTGGCACATTTCACCTTTTTTTTTTTTTGCTTGGGGCAGCAAAAAACCTGGAGCTGGCCCTGCCCCTCAAAATCAGGAGGAGTGTTACTCAAGCCGGGTTGGGAGGTAGTCTCTGCAATCCTCTGAAGGACAGATCAGAAGATCCAGGATCAGTTATTTTGCCCAAAGAGTAATAGACACTTGAGCAGTGGTTGTGGTTCAGAGGCTGCTGGAGGATGCAGAACCTCAGGGCAGGTCAGTGAGACAGAGAATGCTTTAGAGTGCTACTGTGCAGGAGAGCTGTTGAGTGTGGGCCTTGATAGGGGCAAGGGACAGAGGTAACTGCTAGCTGGAGGTGGGGCTGAACTTCAGGAATGCCTTCAGAGATAAGAGCAAGCAGGAGTAAGTAAAAGCCTGCATGGGGCTGCCTGAACTATGCAGGCTGACTCAAGAGGGTGGCCTTACCCAGATGATGGGTCCCAGTAGGTTGAGTCAGATGCCTTCAACAGAACACTCCCCCGCCCCCCCCACAGTGAAGTGGATTGTACCATTTAAGGCAAGCATTCCTTGCTTGTACCATTTAAAGCAAGCATTACTACCCTAGGCAGTAGAGTTTGTTGTTTGACCAACAGCAGATGTCCATAAAGTACATTATAGGGGACTGATTCATTGCCTATCACAGAAGCAGGCATTTTGGGCTGGGAGGCCTTTTCCTTAGTATCTATTGCTGACAGCTGATAAATTAGATTACCTAGCCACCATAACCTCCACTTAATTTCACTACACTCTGTAGAAACATCTCCGGTGACTTTCCTTAGATATTTGTTAGGACAGTGCAGAAGGCTCCAGTATCTTAAATACCTTTAGCAGTACCCGGTTTTGGCATTATCCAGAAGCAGAGAGTGAGAGCAATATCATAACTGAACCTGTTTGGGGAAGATATTAAACCTGACTTCTGGATCAAGAGAGCCAGATTAGCTTGGATATTTGGATGTTTACCTGAGTCAACCCAAATCTTTTCTGGCTGGCTGACAGCATATGATCTTGCCTCCTGGGTCTCAACCCTTCTGAGCAAGCAGGGCTTTCCTCACTGCTCTGTGCCTTAATTCAGTTGGAGACTTCCTAAAGCTATTGTGAAGATACAATCATGTCCCTTATTTACTCCTGTTTAAGATTCAAGATTTCCCTTTCAGCATCACCAGGAATATGTTCCCTGAATGTTTGTCACTTTCAGCTTCATTATCATATTTACGTGGCTTCTTCTAGGCACAAACGTCTTTTAATGGTAACAGCATACAGCCCATCTTTAGCTGAAGGAGGCAGCTCCCCAGTTCAAAGAGGCATTGCCTGCTGCTTGTTTTTGTGTGTTCTGTATTCTCAGTCTCTGTGGTTGGGAATCCCTTCACGTGCGAACATGTCAGTAAGATCCCTTTTCCAGATTCTCTTTTGTTCTGCCTGTAAATATCTCTGTGGCTAGTGTTTCTCTCAGCTAAGCTATTTCCACAGTATTTTTGACCCAGCTCCAAGCAGGGAGTACTGGACTTCTGTGAAAACCAACTAGCTCTTCTGAAACTTCCGGCCAAAAAGTATTAATATTTGGACAAGTGATCTCTTTGCCCCTGACCCCAGTTATTAGTAAATAATAATATTTATTTGTATTATCATAGTGCGTAGGAGCTCCAGTTATGGACCAGAACCCCAGTGCACTAGGAGTGGTACAGGACAAAAGAGAAAATGTTGTCTATTTTTTTCACTGTGGCTGGGGAAATATCCCACCCCTTCTGGTAAGTCCATCATTTTTCACCGACTAGCTGAGGAGAACTGGATCTGGGACTCCTTTCAGAACCTATGCTGCTCCTAAACTGACAAGAGAGTTCACTATAGAGCATACAGGACTTTACTTCTGCTACTACCTCCAGGGACTGAGCATACTGTCTTTGCATGACCCTCAAATGCCCAGGGAGGAAGAAGGGACCAGAACTGAAAAAGTGACCCAGAGTTTCTTGTGTATAAAGCATTGTCCATGGTGCCACTGGATTAGACCCAGGTATTCAGCTTAACTACATACATTTTTTTTATGTAGTAAGGTATCAAATATAAATGAGATCTTCATGTGGGTTAGAAGGGCGTCTCAGGGCATCATCCCCACCAGCTCTGGGGCAAAACTGATTTCATTGTCCTCAAACTGTCTCTAAGAAATAGATGTCTACCCTAGTCTTAGCTTTACCAGCCTTTTTTTCTTGGAATTTAGTTCTGGATAAGGTTCTGGGTTAATAAGGCTGGAGGCACTCGTCTGATAGAGAGTAGAGGCAAACTCCCAAGGGTTTCTGGGTCTGGACAGGCACTGATAGTGAGAGTGAGGGGAAAGTTAGGGTTGAGGACACGTGTATCGAAGGGCTCTTTACTCTCAGTACTGAGATGATTCATGCTCTTATGATGTTTCCGCCCTATGTTTCCTGTAACATATGAGACCTCAAAGCCACAGCAGGCAACTTTTCTCTGCTCGACCCTCCATGGTTGCACAGCATGAGTGAGGAATTCCCCTTGCACCTAGCCATCCCCAGAACAGATGCAGATTAGGATGATGAAAAGAAATCCCACTGACTGCAGACAGCATGTGTCATATTACCCAAGTGAAAAATAGGTGGACAACAGGAATGAGCAGGGGTGCAGGATCTTCCCTGTGACAGTTGTAGGTGAGAAGCATGGAACCTGGGAAAGCAGTGGAGTTTTAGTGAAGTCTTTATAGCTTCGTCTACACTAGGAGTTTGGCTTAAAATTTCCCTTTGTAGCTACCAGAAGTTTAGCTCCATTGTGGTAACAAAAGGTAGATCAGTAGTGGAGACAAGGTGCTGGCAACTGCCAGCCATTTAGACACCATGTCATCTAGATGATGGCTGATCAGAGCCCCATCTACCCTGGCTCCCTCCCTCTGTTGTTAGCACCACTCAAGCAGAATCAATGGTAGCAACAGTTGGAAATTTTAGAGGGGGAAATCCACATGTAGACAAAACCTCAATCATCCACCATCAACTAACACTGTTGTAATTCACCTGTGTCAAATTGTGCAGCCATAATCCCTCCTCTGCCTAACACACACACTCTCTCTCTCTCCTCGCCATTCCAGTTACACAGACCTGGAGGCAAATCTTCCCCGGTGGCAATACAAATAAAGCAATTTTTGTTGTCTAATTGCCTTCCTTGTTCACCTGAACCTCACTCAGCTGTTTATATCCAAAGAATAGATTGCATTTCCAATCCTATTAAAATCTTTTTTCCTCCACAGGAGTAAACAAACTCAGTCGCCATTACCCAGTTTTAATTCAAGACTTTAGAAATCATGCTTTAGCTCATGGTCATGAAATATCACTTGGAATCCATTAGGTACCTCTCTAGGTGCTATCATGAAAAAGACAAAAGAATTGCTGCTGCAGACACACAGAAGAGAGACAAGGTGGAGGAGGTAATATCTTTTATTGGATCAGAGTCTGATGGTGAGAGAGACAAGCTTTTGAGCTTACCCAGAGCTCTGGGTAAGCTTGTCTCTCTCTCACCAACGGAAGTTGGTCCAATAAAAGATATGACCTCCCCCACCTTGTCTCTCTAATATCCTTGGACCGACATGCTACATCAACACTGCACACATTAATACGCATTGGCAGCTGCTCTGACCAATTTAGGAATAGTGTTGACCAACTGAAGAGTGTCCCGTGAAGTCTCCTTCTATGTCCATTGCATTGATGTTCATCCAAATTTTTTTCTCTGCTGTAAACTGGCCCTGGGGAGGCATGGATCAGCGTTTACATCGCACTTCCCCTCAGCACCCGGCCCAAGCCGCGGAAGCTAATGATCCAACCAGCAGGCCAAATAAGTTGATGAATCCTGGTCGCGTGCCACCTGAGGCATGTTGCCCATATGCTAAGAAGAAGAATTGGCCCTATTCATCCCTGTCTAATCTGAGTTGCATCAAATCTTCTGATACCTTCTTAGCTCTGATTAATTGACAGCATTTCCTAATCAAGTATATCCCACAGCACCTTTCACCTACTAAGTGCTTTGCAAATATTAAGTAACCTTCACAACATCTCTGTGAGGCAAGTCAGTTTTATTACCCCCAATCTACACATGGGAAAGGGAAGTTAAGATTTACAGGCCTCTCTTAAGAGGCAGTCAGTGTCAGAATTAGTATTAGAGCTCTGGCACCATTCATTCCTATTCCAGTGCTCTGGTCCTGTCTCTCAGAAAAACCCGCCTATTCAACACGCACACACTGCACTCCTCTCATGCCTTCATTCACACCACTGGAGAATTAACTGCCACTGGGATTTCCTGCATCAGACTCATCAAGGAAAACCTTGTAGGCTAGCAATGTCGGGCACAGATTTTCATGCCTGAGTGGATGGGTGTTTTCCCGTAATGTCAAAAGATGGCTTTTGGGGTTAGAATGAAATGTCCTTGTTTAACTTTGCATGCTCTGGAGACAGAATGGGCATTTCTATTTGCACTAAAGAGTTGGCGTAATTCAATTATCATCACTGTAAACTAAAAGTTTTTAATACGCTGAAGGGAATTTACTTAACTTGGGCAATGGCAGATTTATAGTTTTTAAATGGAATGCTAGGAGGCTGCTGGCACTTAGGGAATCCTGCTTTGTTATTTCGTAATCATTTATTTATGGTTCCCACAGCATATTGTTTTTATCTTGTAGTTCATTTATTGTAAGTCTATTAAGCTGTCACTGCTTAACTTCAAGGCATTGTACTGTAGTTTTATCCATTGCCTTGATTGTACTCTAATATTGCTAGGATCCCATTTTGATGGAGGTCAACATCATTGCCTTGGGCAAATGTATATGGAGCTTGTTTTGCCTATAAAATAGAAATGAAAAAAGCAAAGAGTGTGAATAGGCCATTGTCTGAATGGCATGAGATGATTCTACTTAGAAGAGGGCCTAGATGTTGGTTCTTTGAGTTCACATCCTAGATGGACAGGAGCCCACATCTCAGAATCCACCCACACACTTACCAAATCTGCCAAGTTCAGAATAGGCCATGGATACTTGCTCCTCTGGAGAAAAAATATGCTCTTCGGAAGCCTCTGAACTTTTCTCAATAGCATATGTCTTTTCTAGGCCAGGATGTTGCAGCATCTTTTTATTTTGGAGTCTTAAGAATTGAGTTCCGAGATCTCTCTTCCTTAATGGACACCAGGATTCTTAATATAGTTTCATTGGCTGATTTAAAGATTTTGGCTTGAATGGATCCTCCTGGTTGTTTCTAGAAAGCAAAAGAAACCCAAAGACACATGCAGGCCTGATTGCTGCATGTGGAAATAGCTAAAAGTAACTCTCACTTCATATTTTTTTAATGTGTACTTAGTACTGATTGTGATGCTGGCAAACCAAGTGCCAGCTTATCCCAAGGTCCCCAGGCCTCTCTTGGAAACTGACAAACACATAGCTAGAGTCAATCTGGTTCATCTCTGTGTTAATATTGATAAAATAGGTATTCATTGTAAATTGGAAAATTTACTGCAAGCTATTCCCCTCAGAGAGGTGGAGTACATACAGAGCTGCGAGAGCTCTCTCACAGCGCTGGCGGCGCGACTACACTCGCACTTCACAGTGCTGCCGCAGCAGCGCTGTGAAGTCCCGAGTGTAGCCAAGGCCTAAGTCTGCAACTTGAAGGAGAAAGGGGTAAAGAATAAAAAGTCCTAACATGGAGGAACTGTATCTCTTTATACTGCTTGGACTCTGAAGAGCAAGGATTACTAAGCATAAGCAATAGATCCCTAGAGCTTAGTCTGGAGTAGCCCTAAAGGAGAAACTTCTAATACCTTTTGAAACTTAAAACTGCAACTCGTGTCTCTGTGTGTGTGTGTTTACCTGCTTGAACCTTGTAAATAATTCTCTTATTTTCTTTTCCTAAATAATAAATTTCTAGATAGTTTATTACAGGACTGGCTACAAACATTGTCGTTGGTATAAGGTCTAAGGTGCAGTGGACCTGGGGTAAATGACTGGTCCTTTGGGAATGGGACTAACCTGAATATTTTTGTGATTTTTGGTGTAAGGAACCATCTACCACAAAGGCAAGCTTGCCTGGGTGGCAAGACAGATTGGAGTACCCAAGGTGACTATCTGTTACTCCATGTTAAGGCTGTTAAAGTGCTTGAGGTGTTTACACTTGATGTATACATCAAGTATAGAGCAGGGGTGGGCAACCTATGGCACGCGTTCCGAAGGGGGCACGCGAGCCGATTTTCAGTGGCACTCACACTGCCCGGGTCCTGGCCACCTGTCCGGGGGGCTCTGCATTTTAATTTAATTTTAAATGAAGCTTCTTAAACATTTTAAAAACCTTATTTACTTTACATACAACAATAGTTTAGTTATATATTATAGACTTATAGAAAGAGACCTTCTAAAAACATTAAAATGTATTACTGGCATGCGAAACCTTAAATCAGATTGAATAAATGAAGACTCGGCACACCACTTCTGAAAGGTTGCCGACCCCTGGTATAGAGCTTACAACCAATTTGGGGTGTGTGCCCGGATTCCTAACAGTCTACCCTGAGGTTGGTACCTACACTCTTTAGTCATTGCAAGACAGCTTGACACTGATGAAACAGAGGGATTAATAAAATAGGGCATGCAGGCTCTTTGTGAGTTTTCTTCACCTAGGCCTGCTACTGCACATCCAGGCTTGTGCCCTTTAACCTCACCTCTCCTACTTTCCCTACATCACTCAGTTCTGACCTGCAGCCCTCGTTTATTAGTCTGTCATCCCCACAAAATGGTGTCCATTCACCTCAGTCCTGACTTGTAATTCTCACCTCCACCCAACTCTTCTGGTCCTAGGCCTCCAAAAAGCTCTGCCAAAGCATTTCAATCCCAGTCTACAGCACCACTGTGATTTTAGTCTTTGACACCACCCCCAGCGCTGGCAATGCTGCTCTATCCTGTTAACACCACCTCCTAGTCCATTTCCTGGCCTGCAGATCCTACTGTTATTTCAGTCCTGAGCCAATGGCTGATGACTGTGCTGAGTTCTGTCAGATACTATGGTAGTTCATGATGTAATTTGGTTCTTGGTGGCTTCCACAATTATCACATTGGCCCACTACTGCCTATCCAACATATAGCCACTAAAATCCTGCTCCTTGCTCACCACTCCTATCATGTACTTCAGTGTCTGCACTAGCTTGTGATCTTCCCTACAAATTCAGACTCCTCAGCCTCACCTGCCAGTACTCCTCAGCTCTGCCATTACTTCTCATCTCTCAGTCTTCTTCCAATTCCTCCTGAAGACACACTCATTCTAGTCACCCTTCCAGTGCTGACCTCCACTCCTGTGCGACCCACCCTGCCCTCTTGACTGACTTTGTTGCCTTAGATCAGAGGTGGGCAAACTACGGCCTGCAGGCCACATCCAGCTCATGGGACCCTCCTGCCCAGCCCCTGAGCTCCTGCCCCAGGAGGCTAGCCCCTGGCCCCTCCCCTGCTGTTCCCCTCCCCTGCAACCTCAGCTCATGCCTTCACCGGTGCAATGCTCTGGGCAGCGGGGCTGCGAGCTCTTGCCAGGCAGCACAGCTGGAGAGCCTGACCCAGTCCTCTGTGCTGCGCGGTGGCATGGCTAGCTCCAGCCAGGTGGCGTGGCTGCCTGTCCTGGTGTGCCACGCCGCCAGCCCCCGGTGCTCCAGGGAGCGCGGTAAGGGGGCAGGGAGCAGGTGGGGTTGGATAGAGGGCGGGGGAGTTCGCGGTGATGGTCAGGGGGCGGGGGTGTGGATAGGGGTCAGGGTGGTCAGAGGGCAGGGAACAGAGGGGTTAAGTGGGGGCAGGGGCTCCAGGGGGCAGTCAGGAATGAGAGGAGGGGTTGGATGGGACGGCAGGGGGCAGTCAGGGGTGGGGATTCCGGGGGCTGTCATGGGACAGGGAACGGGGGGTGGGAGGGGAGGCCATCAGGGGGCAAGAAACAGGAGGGGTCGGATAGGGGTCGAGGGCTGGGCCACACCTGGCTGTTTGGGGAGGCACAGCCTCCCCTAACCAGCCCTCCATACAATTTCAGAAACCCGATGCAGCCCTCAGGCCAAAAAGTTTGCCCGCCCCTGCCTTAGATCAAGCTGTATTAACTTACAATAATAATAATAATAGTAATTAATAATAAAAAGGAAATAACAAGATGTGTGTAATGACAAATAGGTAAAAAATACATTACTATTTCTTCTAAGAACTGCCCCACAAGTCCTACTGTCCTAAAGTACTTTGATTAGAAGTTGGGAGATTCCAACAAATGTGGATCATGATGAGATGCCCTCTAATTCCAACCGTGGTCAGTCTCTGACCCTCTGATGACATATTCCTAGAAAGATTAACTAAAAATATAACTAATTATTAATAAGCAGCAATCTTCCATTCCCTCCTTCCATACAACTTAGAGTCGCCGAAATGTCAAGTTGGACGGCTGCTCAGGAGGTGATCCAGCCTAGCCCCCTGCGCTGACGCAGGATCAAGTATACCTAGACCATCCCTGACAGGTATTTGTTTTGCCTGTTCTTACAAACCTCCAGTGATGGGGATTCCACAACCTCCCTTGGGAGCCTATTCCAGAGCTTAACGATCCTTAAAGTTAGGCTAGGTCTATACTACCCGCCTGAATCGGCGGGTAGAAATCGACCTCTCGGGGATCGATTTATCGCGTCCCGTTGGGACGCGACAATCGATCCCCGAATTGGCGCTCTTACTCCACCAGCGGAGGTGGTAGTAAGTGCCGCCGACAGAAAGCCGCAGAAGTCGATTTTGCCGCCGTCCTCACAACGGGGTAAGTCGGCTGCGATACGTCGAATTCAGCTACGCTATTCACGTAGCTGAATTTGCGTATCTTAAATCGACTCCCCCCTGTAGTGTAGATGTACCCTTAGAAAGTTGTTCCTAACATCTAACCTAAATCTCCCTTGCTGAAAATTAAGCCCATTACTTCTTGTCCAACTTTCAATGGAAGCGGAGCACAATTAATCACCCTCTACATTATAACAGTCCTTAGCATATTTGAAGACTTATCAGGCCCTCTCCCCAGGCTTCTTTTCTCAAGACTAAACATTCCCATTGATTTTAATGGATTAATCTATGCTGACAGGCAGTGTTCTTTTCTACAATGCTACATTACTTCCAAACCAAAAAGGGCTTGGAATATTCAAGGGCTTGGAATATTTGACTAATTTGAACTCTCCATGATGCTTTATAATTGATATTTTTCCTCTTCCAGAACCAACATAATTCAGTTTTGCCAAGTGTATAAAATTCTGTCTGAACATTAGGAATATCAGCTTGACAGTGAGGTTGATTAACATAAGAATGGCCATACTGGGTCAGACCAAAGGTCCATCTAGCCCAGTATCCTGTCTTCCGACAGTGGCCAATGCCAGGTGCCCCAGAGGAAATGAACAGAACAGATAATAATCAAGTGATCCATCCCCTGTCACCCATTCCAAGCTTCTGGCAAACAGAGGCTAGGGACACCATCCCTGTCCATCCTGGTTAATAGCCACCGATGGACCTATCCTTCATGAACTTATCTAGTTCTTTTTTGAACCCAGTTATAGTCTTGGCCTTCACAACATCCTCTGGCAAGGAGTTCCACAGATTGACTGTGCATTGGGTGAAAAAATACTTCCTTTTGTTTCTTTTAAACCTGCAACCTATTAATTTCAGTTGGTGACCCCTGGTTCTTATGTTATGAAAAGGAGTAAATAACACTTCCTTATTTACTTTCTCTATACCACTCATGATTTTATAGACCTCTATCATAGCCCCCTTAGTCGTCTCTTTTCCAAGCTGAAAAGTCCCAGTCTTATTATTCTCTTCTCATACGGAAGCCGTTCTATACCCCTAATCATTTTTGTTGCCCTTTTCTGAACCTTTTCCAATTCCAATATATCTTTTTTGAGATGGGGCGACCACATCTGCACGCAGTATTCAAGGTGTGGGCATACCATGGATTTATATAGAGGCAATATTATATTTTCTGTCTTATTGTCTATCCCTTTCTTAATGATTCCCAACGTTCTGTTAACTTTTTTGACTGCCACTACATACTGAGTGGATGTTTTCAGAGAACTATCCACAGTGACTCCAAGATCTCTTTCTTGAATGATAACAGCTAATTTAGACCCCATCATTTTATATGTATGGTTGGGATTATGTTTTCCAATGTGCATTACTTTGCATTTATCAACACTGAATTTCATCTGCCATTTTGTTGCCCAGTCACCCAGTTTTGAGAGATCCTTTTGTAGCTCTGATTAGGCTCTGGTAGAGTCTCCAAAAGGAAACTTTTGACAGGTTTCAGAGTAGAAGCCGTGTTAGTCTGTATCTGCAAAAAGAACAGGAGTACTTGTGGCACCTTAGAGACTAACCAATTTATTAGAGCATAAGCTTTCGTGGACTACAGCCCGTAGTCCTCGAAAGCTTATGCTCTAATAAATTGGTTAGTCTCTAAGGTGCCACAAGTACTCCTGTTCTTTTTGCAAAAGGAAACTGTAAACTTGCCACTTGCCAGTAGGCTGGACAAAGCATTAGAATACTTGCAGCAGTCCTCCACTGACCTGCAAGAAATGGACTGGAGCCATCTCCAGCTCCTATGATACAATGACATGGCTCATAGTCTCATAATTATTTATACACTGAACATTAATCATATTGAAAATGAATGACTGATGGATCCATCCTACAAAATGTACAAGTTCATCAGATGCGCAGTATGAATGTTGAGGGCATCTTTCATTTGACTATCTTTGGCATTCTTCGAAAAACTAATCATTTTGAGAAACTGGCGATTTTAAACTGGCTCCTGGCAATTGCAGCGTGTTACTGCTCCTCTGGAATGTTTGTTTTGCAATTTAGGATAACAGAATGCCTGCATATCTAAAACACTTTTAGCTCATCTATCTCTGGTGAAATGCTAGAAAAATGAGAGACGCATGAAACCATTAATTTTCCTGGCTCTATCAAGGGTCACACAGACACTCATATTGTGATAGTTTTGTAATTTATAGCCGTTCTGTAAATGTTACATTTACACTGATTAAAGCACAGGCTTTCATTTATATTGATTTGCAACTGAAACATTCCTGAAGAGGAACACATTTCACCATGGAGAAACTATATACCAAACAAGACAAATTCATCAAGATTAATGGTAGCTCACGATGGCAGCTCCAGCTCCCAGTCCCCTCCCGCTCTGCAGTCTCCTTGCTCCAATCTACTTCCTTCCCCATCCCTATTTTGACTCGAGTCCCTTCTGAGTCAGGCGGCTTCCTCCTCCTGCTGGTTGGATCCAGCAGGGGGAGCACTGAGAGCACAGGAGAGAATGTCTGCTCTCAGTTCTGGGGTGGTAGCTGCAGCAGCCGGGAGCAGCAATTGCAGGGAAAGTCCTGTTGAGACCCCGTGGTTCAGATGGAATCTTCAGAGAATGTAGATGCCAAACACTAACAGGTCTCTACCAAACATGAGCAAACTGTGATTTTTTTCATAGGCTTATAACATCGCCAAATTTGGGCTTTTTTTATTTTTTTATTTTTACAGGAAAAGCAAAAGGCACATCACTAATATTGGGGAGACTGTCCTGAGGCACATCCTTGACCGCAGGGTGACCGCTATGCCACATTTTAAGCCTTTGCTCCAGATCATAGAGGCACTAGATCTTCTCAATGGAATGACCATAAGAATTTGTTTCATATGGGCCAAGAAATGTATTTTCCCCATATCTCATTCTTGGAAATGGTTGAACCATTTTTGCTGAAACTTTCAAAAAAAAAAAAAAAATCAAGTTAAGGCAGTACTCCAGCATGGGAAATTTCAGCACAAACATCTAAAGTTTGGCAAACTTATACACAACTGCATACAGGGTCTACCAGCTCTTCCTATAATAAACACCAGTATCGGGTACAATAAGTAGTCTGATTTGTGCACATATTTCAACACATATGAGAAATGAAGAAGACATGATTCGATATTTATTTTTCCACGTTACTAAAGAGTCGCATTCACTCACACCTATTGCACAGATTGCAGGCTCTAGTATGTCTGAGTTTTATTACAGGAAGTGTGAAGACAGCACAGCATTTTATCACTAGGTGTGTGTACCACTATTTGGCAAGAAATCACATTTGACTTAGATTGAAATTTGAGAAGGAGAGAATTATGGAGAACTATAGTCACTTCCCAATTAAGACTGGGACTGAAAAGAGAGTTGCTTACTTTCAATTACACACCAACGCAACCAAAAGTGTCAGATACCTCAATGATTTGTGCAGTATAGATACCTAGGCAGATAGGAAGACGGACATACAGATAGATAAGAGATGGGGTTACTAATATACAAAATAATCTAACCAATTGCAAAGGTACTTTTGAAATAATATATTCTAAGGCTCCAGAGACAGGAAACAGAGTTTCATTCAAAGTGGGATAAAATGGGTACATACAGTGGTTATTGTGCCAGTGAGACTGAGATTGTGACAAAACTGCAGAACTTAAGCAGACCTCATTATCAAGATGCTAATGAGAATCAGAACTTTAGGGCTCGTATACTAATGCAAAGGACTCACACTTTTACTTCAAAGACTCTGATGAGTATAAACCAGAAGGGAGACAGCCATAAATGGCATCTCTTCATTTTACCAGTTATCTGTTCAGCTCACGGATGCTTCCACAGTTCTTAACCAGTGATGTGCTTCCAAAATACTAGTTAGACATTCCCTCAGAGCTAGTGATACAGGGCTTCTCTGGGGGCTAGCTGAATGGTGACTTGGGCACAGGATCTCCCTAGGTTTTGGAGGTAAGCAGACCTTCCCTTACTCCTTTGGCTGGGGTGTGGAATAGGTGTGAACAGGATCCCTCCCAGAACCAGTTCTTCAAACTCCCAATAGGGATGAGAAGACAGGTACTGGTGAAAAGTGAGGTGGGCACTGCAGCTCCAGGACTCTTGACCAGTGCAGCGGCAGCCTCCTCTACTCCTTTTCCTGCTGTAGCTGTTGGTGGGGTGAGATTGTGTGAGGACTACAAGCTCTGCCCTCCGGGCACTCCTCACAAATGTGTTGTGGGCAACATAGAGGGGAGATTCCTTTGCACCAGATGCAATGTCTATGCCCAAGACAGCTGTGTCTGCAGTACGGCAAAGAGAGCTGAACATTTTCATATGTACAGACAGCTGGAGCATTCTGGAGCAGGCCTGAAATTTTTTATTTGGATGCCATTCTCTCTCCACAGAGGGAGCTCCTCTTGTCCACCATGATCACCTCTATGCACAGGCACAGCTGGAGGAGTTTGTGAGGTGGCCAGGGGGACATGGGGATAATTCTTTGGGACATATCCCACACTTGACACACTCACTAAAAGCATGTGTGCGCTTGGGGCCCCTCACTCAGCCTCGCATTACAGGAGTGTTGCTCAGCAGTTTGTTAATTCTGTCCTAGAGCCTGATTTGCTTCACTTTATTATTTTCAAGACTCCTCACAAGGAAGTGGACAAGAGATTTACCTTTTAAGAAATACAAAAAGCAAAGATTCTTCATCATGCGACTCAAAGGCAGCCCTGTTATATAAGGGTTTGCACAGGCCCATACTAGCTTATCCAAGTTCTTGACTATCCCACTGTAACTGGCACTTTGCTAAAATCTGCATCCATGTACAGTATTCTCCTGACTAAGACAAGCACACACACGTATATTTTGTTGGCAAAAGGGCAAGTGTTTTGGCTCGTGCTGATAATTTTGGATCATATTTTTATGAGAGTAAACTTCTAGGCATTCATCTTTGGGGCAGAGTTTATCTGAGGAAAAACTATTTGTTGCCAGACTTTTTTTTTCCCATTCCTGTTGATTTACATCATGCTATATTTATCACAGGCTGTTTCTTTAGTAAACAATTTTTATGGATTATTTCACAGAAGTAGCTATCAATTCTTAGGCAACCCTTCTTGGAATCCCTGGGTCAATGCAGAGTAATCTGTCTTGTCCCTAAAAAGTGAAAAACACTATTATCCATCATCACTCTGCCTGGAGAAGGCATTGCCTGAAGAGTGTATCTTGAATGAGTAACCTATCTCTCAAATAATATCAACAGGAGAGAGTGAACTTCAATCACACCCTACCCTTCATACTGTGCTTGAATTTTACTTGCTTGGGGTTATGCAAGTTAAGTCACCCTGACCTACAAACTATACTGTAAAACATTGATGGTTTTGCAATGGTCTTTTCCATGCAATACAGGGCTGCCTGAGGCCATGCCAACAATATATTGTTAATGTACAGGAGAACATAGAAGAAGACTGGAGGGACTTACATCTACAAATGCTCACCCCAAACTTCTGCAATTGCAAGATATTGATCTTGTGGGTATGCTCACTTGATTCTAATATAGTGGGAAGAGAGATTTGGAATTCTAGGTTGTAGACTAGCAGGCACTAGCTTCTTCTAGCTGAAAAAGAGATTTGGCTTTTTGGGAAAGTGGCACTGTTATCAGACAGCTTGTAAAGCTCTGTGAGAGACACGATGCATGAAAAGCATTTGGATTGTGGTGAATTGTGTTGTATTGGAAGGATCAGGATACCAGAACAATCCCACTTACATAGTTACCTGTGGTCACTCAGATTTAGATTTGTATATTTTTGTTCCCTCAGGAATATCCTAGAATAGGCTGATTGATGTAATATTTTGAAGGTGCCTTAACCTGATAGAGATCACAGGCTTGCAAGTAGTGCTCTACTGTATGCCTGCTTTTCACATGTATATTTTAGCGCACGCAAGAACATGGGTTTGTCTGGACAGGTTCCATTTGCACTAATAAATCTAATATACATGAATGCACAAAAAATATTTATATTTATATAAATATTTATATTTATTGTGTGTTATCTGTATTATTGTAGAATTCAGAGGCCGCAGTCAGAATCTGGGCCTCATTGTGCAAGGCACTGTACAAACACTCATGAATATAGAGTCTTTATCTCAAAGAGTTTACTATATAATTTAAAGCAAAATCCAACAAGTGAGTGCAACAAACAAAGAGAGGGGAAAAGTGTGTGTGTGTGTGTGTGTGTGTGTGTGTGTGTGTGTGGTAGACGAGGGTAACAGTAACAGAATCACATGGTTACTGAGGCTAGCTAGTGTACAGTTTGATGGTTCTCAATGATTTAAATAAATATATTAAAAATATACATAAATAAACATATTAATGCCATGTAAAAGTACAAATGCCAGGTTATTTACATGCAGACATATGAGCATACGATATGTGCATGAAAAACTGCAATTTTAGAAGCTGCCTTTGAACATTTTGCCCCCAAAGTGCACTGGGTATGCAATGGAAAGTGGGCTTGAAGTGTATGTTGAAGTGAACCTCCAACTTTGTGTAGCGCCAGTCTCCTTATGAGTTTTGATGGACAGGCCTGGGTTCATCTGGATCCCGCCTCCAGCTCAGCAGGGTGCAAGTACTTTATTTTCTTCCCATATGAATTTATTTGGCGCCGGTGCCTCCACCCCCCTCGCTCCTTCCTGGCACTAGGGTCACTAGGACAGCTTGAAAGGAAAATTCTAACCACAGGGTAACCCCACTTACTTACAAGATTGCTGGAGACTCAGAAGAAATAACACCAACACACACAATATATTCAACAGAGTAGTTATATTAAACAGGAAGTAAATATAACAGGGTAAAATACAATTCTCAGGGTCCGGTGCCCATGCTGATAATACCCAGGAATTTCACCAGTCACATGACCTAATATAGAGAGAGTAAAATTTAGTGTTCCATTGGTACACACACTTTGTGACGGTATCTTCTGTAGTAGCAACATGGCTGACTTGGTTCAGTGTACAGCCTAAAAGACTCACGCATGGGATAAGATTCTAAGTCCCTCCTCAGGTTTGACAGGCAGTAGGTAATAAAATTCCCAAACCCTTACCCCCTGGCTTGAGGATGCAGTTCACGGAATAGAGGGCCTCTGAAACAGTTTCCCTGACTAGCTGTTTCGAGATAGTGCACTCACAACTCCACCAATGATCAGGACCAGCTCTTGGTTTTTTGCCGCCCCAAGCACACACACACACAAAAAAAGCCGCAGTGCCACCACGGAAGCAAAAAAAAAAACTAACAAAAAGGCTGGAGTGCTGCCGCCGAAGCAGAGGAATGTCGCCCCTTGAGAAGTGCCACCCCAAGCACATGCTTGGGACGCTGATGCCTAGAGCTGGCCCTGCCAATGTTCCTCAGGTTCAGAGATTAATCTGGACTCCTTAGCAACTACAGAGTGGCTGACAATCTCAGTTGGGAGACATCATCTTCATACAAGAACCAGGCTGTTTCTGTTCCCAAGATATCCCCTCACCATAAAGGGACACAGGGATCAGGTGCAGATTATAATAATGATACAAAAACCTCCTAACTGCTGATTTCTCCTAGAGCTCAGATACATCCACAAGAGGCAGACAGCCCTGAACTAGCAGCAAGAGCAATACTTGCCACTTGATAACTGATTTTATCTAGGAGCTGAAAGACTAACTCAGCCTGAGTGAGTAGGGAGTTTTCCCAACAAAACTCTATACACTGGGAGTTACCTTGAACAGGGAAAGGACCAAGTTTAGGGGTATTGCTCCCAAGTACTCAGAGACCACTTCTCAGGCGGAAGCCTGCATGCAACCTGGGATTCACAAGCTTACCACACGGCAAGTCCTTCCCCTTCAGTGACTGGCTCCAGACTCCTCCAAAATGGCTTCTCCCCTGTCACAGGTGGGCATCTCACCGAGGACCTTCCTATTGGTCAGGCTAGCTCTTCTTCCCAGACTTTTACTTATCAGTCATTTGATTCTAACCCCCTCCTTTCTCTCAGAGATTGCTCCTGGCTCACCAGCTATCCTCCCCTGAGCTGACAGGAATCCATATTGCACAAAATAGCGTCTCTTGTCTCTCCCTCTGGGTTGCCTAGCAGATTCTGAGTCTGCCCTTGGCTCCCCCTTCCTCCCAGGGACAGCATGTGTCTCCCTGAGCTACTAGCACACAGAGACCCAGGAACCAAGGTAAGTTCCTTGGGGGTTATATTTGAAAAGGTGCCTAGATTTATGGACATGGGGCTCAGTTAAAGACAAGTTGAAGATGCTGTCTTTGCAAGGTAACATGGTTGTGCCAGGATCATGGTACCAAAAATATCATCATTGTAACCTGAGAGCACTAAGAAGTAACTTCAGGGAAGAGTGATAACGGCAGTATGGAAGTCTAGAAGACAACAGCTCCATTCTTGGCACAGGGGAAAATTGAGACTAGTTGTATGTTTACCTAAGTCTTTCAAATGAAAAGGACCATATCTGAAGGAGAAGAACGGAGGCAGCACAGAGGGCTAGGAGATTCTGGAAGAGAAAGGAGTAGGTCAAAGGCTGGACATGAGGGGGCTAACAGAAGGAACAGGGATGGGGCAGTGGGAACAAACAGATTGAGGGGAATGAGACAGGATTCTTCAAGGAGAGAGAGAGGACTGGATGCCTAAAGAAAGTACACTAGTGTGTACATATATGGTGTTTTCCCACCTAGAAGTGTGTTAAAGTAATGACTATTTTTCCATAAAAATGTACACAGAAATATTCAGCATTCTATTCTAGGACTTTTAAAATAGAATTTCCATGACTTTCCATTTTCACAGCAAAAACATTACATTCAATATTTTGCCTATTTTCAAGGCAACTGTTTTCCAACTGTAAGAATTTGAAAATTTGAAAATGTTCTTGCTTAACAATAGGCCCATTTTGAATGACAAATCTACAAAATGTCATGTTTTTTAAACAAATGTGGCTATTTTCCAAAATCTGAAATGAAAGGTGAAAACCACAGTTTTCAAGGTTTTTGATTTTGATTTTTAAATCTTATGCATCTTTCACCATGGGGTTTATCACTGTGTCCATATTACATGTCTGTTATGTATTTCCATAAACAAAGAGCAAACATATACTTTCAATCTGAATGGCTTTTATTTTAGGTTAAGTGAAAGAACAAATAAGGAAGAACAAAGGTAAAATCTCCACAAAAGAGCCCAGTGTATGTGCCCCCTTTGTGACAGACTGCACTAAATGGAGCTGAACACAAAATGGCCTGTTGCCTCTTTAGGAGGATCCAAATAGTTCTAGTTATGTAACTGCTGGTGGTGGCTCATACCATCGTAGATTATGAGGTTCTTTCTGCTGAAGCACTCTCCTCTCCAAATTTATATTCAGTTTTCCTTTCTTTAAAAATAACTCTTTTGGAGAATGCCTTTTACGATTTCTGAGAGCTCAAAGGGACACTGCCAAAGTGATTTTTTTAACTACCTTTAAACAAAAAAGTCTCAGTCTCTAAAAGAAAGCACTGGCTAAGTCATATTTCTTAATTTTAAAAAATTCTATAATATTTGAATAAGGATTGTTCTGCTTCCTTAGTTGATATTTATAAGGGTCTTTTAAGCACAGGAGAAACAGATTAACTGATTGAGTGTACAGGAGAAACAATCAAAACTGTCCATACACAAAATGCTGTCAAACACACACAGAAAAAAAATGGAGAAACTCTTTTCTTTTTGCTAACTTCTTTCATTTAGCCATATTACCCGTTACTTGTAACTATAAAATTTTCCCACATAAATGTGATTTTCAAGTTGATAAAATTCCTTTACAAAAATATCAGCTCATTCTTAATATTTTTCACATAAAGAAGAGTCTCTCTTGATTTCACATTCTTGCCCACAATGGTTAGGAGCAGATGTGAAATAATTGGATTATTGTCAGCGAGATATTTTTATTGCACTGAGTAATTACTTGTAAAATGAAGTGTTTTTGGTTTCAAATATTTTTATTGGCTCTCAGCTGTCATATGGCCATCTAAAAGATATCAGTGTTAATACAATAGCTGCCAATACTATTTTCCAAGAAATTGTGGCTTAATTCCTTTTCTTTTTATTGAAGAACTTTGCTTTGTGAAATGAGGAATTTTTAAAAGCTCTATGGGTAAAGTTTCAAAAGCACCTGAATGTTTTTAATATTACCCTATACTATACGACTTTATAGCTTAATGGAAATTGAGATCATAGAGAGGTTTGGGTGAACCCATAGAGATCATCACTGGATAAACTTTCCCAGGTATGACATTAGGCCAAACTTCCATGAATGTAGGAAAGAGAGAGGCAGCCCCAACCTTGTTCATAGTACTGTTTGGCAAATTGGGGGCTAAAATGGCTGTGTGATAAATAAATCGAAGGGATTTAAAAAAGTGGGAGAAAACAGTAAAATCTTTTGTGATGTAGTGAGTCGAATGCAATAAAAAGCTGTATGTGTCTGTCTCTTAGAAACCTCTAGATTACTGAAATGAGAGGAGAGCACTGACCCTGAACTCCACTGAAGAACAGGATGTTTAAGCTGTTTAGCATCCTCTTCACTCCAATTAAGGCTCTCTGTGCTTTGACAAGATCAGGACCCTAACGTAGACACTGTAATACAACTCCACTTTATCTAGTGTCCTTCGTATAAAAAGTACATCACAACATTAACTGTGATGGGGCAGTGATCTCACCTCAGTTTAATTATAGCAGAGTTTTGTACATTATATGGTGAAGTATGAAAGCATTCAGCCCACGGGCGCTGTTTTTTGTTTTTTGCCGGTGGGTGCTTTCCGCCTTCTGGTTTCACTATGTGCCATGTATGTGCTCCTGCCACCTACTGGTGGCTTGTGGACACTGAGAACTCCCTATTTTTTTTCTGGAGGGTTCTTGAGCCCCGGAGCACCCTCGGAGTCACCTAGGGCGACCAGACAGCAAGTGTGAAAAATTAGGACAGAGAGTGGGATGGTAATAGGAGTCAGTATAAGAAAAAGACCCAAAAATCAGGACTGTCCCTATAAAATCAGGACATCTGGTCACCTTAGAGTTGATGCCTATGATTCAGCCTCCAGACGTTCAACTAAAGGGGAGAGCACTAAAGAGGCACAGAGAAGAGGCTAGAGATACTCAAAATAGAATTCGGTATGAGCTGGGTAAGCAATAAGGCAGAGAAGTACAGGAGAGATGCTGTAAGCAGCAGAGATGGTTTTTGGACCAACAGTGGTGAGGCTGTGTGGGGATGGAAAGAAGGAGCAAGAGCTAGATATGTGGCGACAGCAAGGAAAGGGAGAAAGGAAAATAAGATCCAAAAGTAGGCTGGAGCTAGACCAGACAGGGTTTTAGAAACAAGGAGAGATTTCAAGTTGATCTTGAAATGTACAGGGAGTTGGGGGAGCTGTCTGAGGCAGGGGGAGTGATGTGTATGCATTTTAGGGTGCATATGAGAATGCAAACAGCAGAAATCGGTCCAATCTGGAATTTGGGGAGACCATAGAGAAGGCAGCTGGAACAATCAAGATAAGAGCAGCAACAGAGGGGAAGTCTAGCCAGGGAAGTACATAGGCAGAGTTATAAAGGTGGCAGTAAAGCAGATTTGCAGACATGGAAGCTGTAAGCGGGGAATAATCCTTAATCTCAAAAATGGCTTTTAATAAGAAAGCACGGCATTCCTTGCTGACATCGTTTAATGTGTGACTCTCTACCAACTGTGCTGGAAGGGGGTGATGTAAACACAGTGTGTGTCAGTCGCCTTCCTAGAGCACCACGCTTAGCACTAATTGGCTCCTGTGAAAAAAAATGGGGCTATCCTTCAATAATTGTTAAGACTGTATGTGACAAGGTGGCAGAGGCGATGCATGGGGATGGGGGTGCATGCAGGGTCACAAGCCCCCCAGAGTTGCTTGTATTTGTACTGAACCCATAGCTGAGGGAACTAGGGATGCTGTGGGGCGGGGTGTGCTGCAGCACCACCAGGTTTTTTTGTGGGACTCTGCTCCCGGTCCCAACAGGTGGGGTCCTGGCTGCTGGCCCCACACACAGGGTCCCGGTTGCCAGCTCTGGTCCTGGGGGCTCTGCTCCCGGCCCCAGCTGCCAGCCCCACACACCAGGGTCCTGGCTGCCAGCCTGGGGCTTCGCATCCTGCCCCAGTCCTGGATACCAGCCCTGCGCCCTGGGTCCTGGCTCTGCACCCACCCCCAGCTGTGGCCCTACCCCCCTGCCGGGCCCCCGTGCCCCGTTTGCGTCCCCCCCCCCCCAGAGCCACAGCCCTGCTCCCGATGGTAAGGGGAGCGCAGCTCAGCACCCCCACTCTAAAAATTGTTCCAGTGGCACTGACTGAGTCTGCTCACAGAGTCTGAGCATGCTCAGTAACATCTGCTGAAGCAATTGCCCTCACTCTGCCTCCCCACTATCAGCAGGTATGGGTCATCTCTGTAAGGTGGTCTAGTGCTTTGTAGGGTGCGTATACTGGGGTGGTTTCTGTAGTCTAAAGAAGACTGACAAGTTTACCCGAGACTAAACATACATATTCAATTTTCTTACTAACTTTTACAGATCTCCGGCTGATGTTCCACCATTAGCTTAAGTTGACTCATTGTTTATGTCTTAATGTTCCTTTTCCTGACACCTGTATTTCAGCATTCCTTATTTCTGCTTAAAGGTACATACAGCATTTCTTTAATCCATTCTATTTTTTACAATATAATTCATTCTACTTTCACAATCCCTCCTTTTGGTCAAGCTACGCTATGACCAACAATTACTGGGTTCCACATATTAACCGTTCTTTATCTCTTTGTTCATCAGCGATATTCAAAATCATCATATTAGCACTCTGTTTTGGGGCAGTCACCTGGGTGGCATACCTTACACAATTCTGGATACAACAGGAGATTAACTGAAAACATACAAAAATCATTAGGATTCCAAACAGGATAGTCAGGGCTCCCTGAAACAACCAGTTTCCTATGCCAGAGAAATTGAACAGGTTACTTAGCCACTTCCATAAAGAACTCAGCTCTTCATGGGGATGATATGCAATTTGTTCTAAGTGGCTAGCGTGATCTATTACCTCACTGGTGTCATCAGGTATAAACACACAACATTCTTTTCCAATGAGAGCACTGGTCCCTCCTTTGGCCGCCAGCACTATGTCCAATGCCTGATGGTTTTGGAGGGCCATCTGTCGGATCGCCCCTGTTTCTTTGGCCAGGGCTTTTAAACTCTCTCCAGTTTCATTTGCCATTATTTCAACTACTGCTTGTAACCTCAAGAGCCTTTTTGCATGGTGTATTACTCCCCCAAGTGGGATAAGGGAACCGCCAATGGCCTCTTCCCAGGTTAAGGGGCTTATGTTATTTACATACCATTGGGAATCTGGTAAGTCCTTTCTTCTTCGCCTGAAATTACGGAGGTGTTCTCGTGGGAAGGACCCTAGCACTCGGAATTGTGGGAAGAGTCGGGCGGGATAACAGATACCTGACCAGTTAGCTGGTAACGCAGTATAAGCTTTGGTCCCACAAACCCAATGATGGCCTATTAAGGCCGGGAAGGGTCGGTTGCACCCATTTGTCACATAGGTGCCTGCAAAGGAGGAGTAATATCCTCCAAAAGATACAGGGTAATTCTCCTTACGAGGAGTGGTGTTATTTGCATGGCATTGAAAGATTGTATTGTTTTCACTAAGATTATTGTAGGGGGACATGAGATTGATTTTTCTGTTTGATCCCAGGTCGAGAAAAAATTCATATCCCCATACCCGGCCCACCACTCTTTAGTTTTGTTCGAATAATCCCATTCACCATTGGTCACAATATGCTGAAGGCAACGGCTTTTTCCCAGATCCAGCCCTGTCCCATTATACACCCAACACCAATGACCTTTTCCCTCCACCACACGTAGCCATTTAGATACATTTATTCCCACTGCTTCCCAAGTGTCATTGCTGTTCCATGTTTTGTTAAATGGACGAGGTCCTCCAGTGAGGTCTGGGGAATTGAGTGGGATTGCCAGGACAGGAACACCAATTTGAGAGTGGGCTGGGATGTGGCTGCAGACCCAGCAATTAGAAATATTAAGGGTCTGAGCTATCCACACTTGCTGCTGGATAAAAGAATTGTCATCGTGGACTCCCCAGACTTTAAGACACCAGCAGCCGAGGAACAGGCACCACCAGAGGCGCATGTTGGAGGCAAGGCCCTTCTGGTTCTGACAACCTCAACTGAGGGAACCGCAGTCACGGTTTTATGTCCACCAGGCAGGAGGCGCTAGGCTCACTACTGCTTCTTTTTGGGCCTTGCTTTAGGTCATCGTCTGCTTCTGGCAACCCTTACGAGAGCGTAGATTGTAAGGTATTGCAGGCTGTTCCTCTACATCTTCTTCTGGAGTCAAAATTGACTCTGAGTGGTTCTGAGGTGGTGATTGGTTCGCTGGGGATGGTGCCTTCTAACACTGCGAAGCATGTATCCACGCTGTGATGCCAGATAATTTAACAGCCGTCTGGGTAGTAAGCAGTACCTGATGAGGACCCTTTCACTGGGGCTCTAAGGCATGTTTTCGATGATGGTGCCATATGTAGACCCAATCACCTGGCTCGAGATTGTGGCAAGCATCAGAGATGGGTTCCGTTGACCAGGTGGCTCGAACCTCTGAATGGAAGTAATTTACGGCTTGCCTTAATCCCTTGCAATATTGAAGGAGCGTACTGTGAGTCAAGTTCAAGTCTGGGACTGGAGTAATGGTAGCCATAGCTCGCATAGGGCGTCCCATAACAATTTCAAAGGGACTCAATTTATGCCTTTGGGATGGAGTGGATCGCATTTCCATAAGGGCCAGTGGTAAAGCCGCTGGCCAGCTTAACCCTGTAGAGTCACAAATTTTAGCAAGCTTATTCTTAAGTACACCATTTCGTCTTTCAACTGCACCTGCGCTCTGTGGGTGGTAGGGACAGTGCAACAGGTGTGTGATATGTAATACATGATCCAGGTGTTGAACAAGTTGTCCGGTAAAATGTGTACCCCGATCACTGGACAGAGTGGCAGGAATTCCCTTGGCAGGCATAATATGATTTAATAAACATTTGGCAACAGACAGTGAGTCAGCCTTTCGACAAGGAAAGGCTTCGATCCAACCAGAAAATAAACATATCATAACCAAAATAAATTCTTATTGTTGACACTTAGGCATTTGTACAAAATCAAGTTGCCAATGTAAGAATGGTGCTTGGGGCAGGTCCCGGAATCCCTGAGCCACTTTTACAGGTTTACCAATATTGTGGCTTTGGCAAGTGATACAGGCGGCACAGTGGCGGGCTGCAAAAGAACTGAAATGGGGAGCCCACCATCCTGCTTTAGTTACAGCAGAGACCATCCCTTCCTTTCCGACATGTGAAACACTGTGTAGCCGGGCGGACAGCGACGGGTAGAGTGAAAAGGGGGCCACAAAGGTGCCAGTAGGTGAATGCCAAAGGGAATCAGGATGTAGAGAGCAACCCTGGGCAACCCAGGAATCTTTTTCGGCTTCTGGGGCAGAGTCTTGGAGCAGGGTGAGGTTAGTGAGGGACGGCGGTGGTATAGAAACAGAAAGGGAACCTAGAAATGCATCTGGGGAAGGTTCTATGGCAGCAGCATGTTTAGCAGAGGCGTCAGCAAATGCATTACCCTTAGCAACATCAGTATCTGCCATCGAGTGGCCAGAGCACTTAACAATAGCTAGGGCAGACGGAAGTAAAACTGCATACAGGAGAGCAGTGATGTAGGGGCCATTTTTGATAGGGGTACCGGCAGAGGTAAGGAAACCCCGAGCTTGTCAGAGGGTGCCAAAGTCATGTACAACCCCAAAAGCATAGCGGGAGTCAGTGTAAATGGTGGTGGAGTGTCCCTCTGCCAAAAAGCAGGCACGGGTGAGGGCAAGTAATTTGGCAACTTGCACTAAGGTTACAGAAGGTAAAGGCGCAGCTTCTAGAGTTTCAGAGAGCGACACTACAGCGTATCCTGCATGGAGACGACCTTGGTTGTCTCAAAACCAGGAACCATCAGTAAACAAAACAAGGTCAGAGTTAGGGAGAGGGACATCAGAAAGGTCAGAGCGCGGGACGGTAACAGCAGAGACAGGTGCAAGGCAGTTGTGGGGATCACCGTCATCAGACAAAGGAAGGAGAGTGGCAGGGTTTAACTGAGAACAACACTTTATGGTGATATATGAAGCCAACAACAGTAAAAGTTCATACCTGGTAAGGCGGGCGGAGGAGAGGTGGCCTGTATTACGTTGTAACAGAAGAGTTTCCACAGATTGAGGGACCATGAGGGTAAGAGGAGAGCTGAGGACAAGGGATTTGGACATTTCGACTAGGCACGCTGCGGCAGCCACAGCACGCAGGCAGGGAGGTAAGCCTTGGGCAACAGGGTCCAAAGTGGCAGAGAAATAAGCCACTGGACGTTTTTTATCTCTGTGCATCTGAGTGAGGACTCCCAGTGCACACCCAGATTGTTCGTGGCAGAAAAGGGTAAAAGGCTTAGAATAGTCAGGCAGCCCTAAGGCAGGGGCAGAAGCCAAACCCTGTTTGAGGGAAACAAAGGCAGAGTCAGCCTCAGGGGGCCACGATATGGGGTCAGGCACAGAGACTCGAGTGAGTTCCTGGAGAGGTTTTGCAAGGGAGGCATATTGGGGAATTTATTGCCTGAAAAATCCAGCCATTCCCAAAAACTTTCGGACCTGGCGTGGGGAGCGGGGTCGAGGAAAACTGAGGATAGCTTGGACGCGGGTGGGAGAAAGTGTACAGGAACCCTGGGAGAGGAGAAAGCCAAGGTATGTGACAGAGGCTTGACAGAGCTGTAGCTCAGAGCGAGAAGCCTTGTGACCCTTCTTTGCTAGGGCAGTAAGGAGCACTAAAGAATCAGTTTCTGAGGCAGACAACGAAGGGGAACAGAGGAGTAGATCATCTACATATTGGACTAGTGTGGACCTGGCCAGAAAAACAAGGTCAGCAAGGTCTCGGGCTAATGCTTGGGAAAAGTAAGATGGGCTTTCAGTATACCCCTGAGGGAGTGTGGTCCATGTGTACTGCTGCCCCTTGTAAGAAGAGGCAAAAAGATACTGGAAGTCAGGGTGAACCGGGACAGAAAAGAAAGCAGAGCACAAATCAACAACAGTAAAATGAGTTGCACCTGGTGGGATAGAAGCCAGAATTATTGCTGGGTTAGGGACAACAGGAAAGGTGGGTATAACAATGTGGTTAATGGCTCGAAGATCCTGAACAAACCGCCACGATTTACCATCAGCTTTTCGAAAAGCTGGGAGGATAGGGGTGTTACAGGGGCTGGAGCAGGGGACAATAATGCCTTGTTCCCGCAGGGCGGTCATGACCGGAGCAATGCCAGCCGCTGCTTTGGGGTTTAAAGGGTATTGAGACAGGCGAGGCAGGGGTTTAGAGGAGTCAACAGTAATGCAGATGGGGTCAGTATTTAAACGGCCCACTTCAGATGGGTGGGTTGGCCACAGAGAGGATGGGACCTGCAAAATTAGGTGTTCAAGGGATGGGATCAATGGGTAACAGGGAACTGGAGTGGAAAGGGGAGTTTCAGACAGCAGGGAGGCCACAGAATCACTCAGAGAGGACTGGGGGATTTGTAAGTAGACACCATCTGGGGAACAATAGATGGTACAGCCAAGTTTACATAACAGATCCTGACCCAAAAGGTTTACCGGAGTGGAATCAGAGAGAAGGAATGAATGATCCGCAGAAAGGGGACCAATTTGGACCGGTAGAGGTTTTGAAAGGGGATAAGGGGTTGGGACTTCCGTAATACCCACAGTGGACACGTTTTTTCCGGAGCAGGGAACCGTGGGCAGATTGGTAGTATGAATTGCAGAGAGTGGAGCTCCTGTATCAACAAGGAAAGGGAGAGAAAGATCATTAATAGTCAAAACACACTCACCCGTGGGAGTGAGAGGTAGTAAAGGAGCTAAAATTTCCTAAGGTCCCCCGGCGTCCCGTCATTGTTGTGGGACAAAGTAAGGCTGGGGATTGTCGGGCTGTGCCGACAGGGGGTCTAACTGGTTATTTACAGAGCTATCGATCCGGTTCGGACGCTCGTTCTTCCAATGTCTGGGCTGCTTACAGTAATTACAAACATTTCCAAAACCCGAAAATCCAGTTCCACAACCCCTCCCACGACCATGTCCCCGTCCCCGGTACTGTTTGCCCTGGCCTGAATAATGTTGTATTTGCAGGGCCATTAATTTTTGAGAGGTCTGTTCCTCCTTTCCTTTCAGAGTGCGTTGGCAGTGCTCTGCCACTGTTTGCAATTTGTCCATGGTTTCAGTCTCCCACCCAACACTTATTCGCTTTAGCATACTGCCAATAGCAGGTAAGAGGCCATTAACAAACGCCTGAGCCAGGGCGCCCTGTCCATTTTTATCCGGTTGCTGTATACCAGAATGTTGCAGAAAAACATCAGTCAGCCGGGTGCGATAGTTGCATCTCCCATTGGCTAATTTAGATAGCTAGCCATTGCCTAGCATGCTGGCTTGGGTGGATCACATCTCTCCCCATGCATTATATAGGGAGCCTAGGCACCTAACTCAGGCTTTGTAGATTACATTATTGTGCCAGTCATTTTCAAGGTGCCTAAGTCCCTTTGTGGCTCTGGCCCTAATTGCCCTGGTTTAATCCTGAAAGTCCAGGCGAGGCATGCTAAGGAATGCAGTGTCTGGGGCCAATCAGGCTCAGAGAAGGGCCAGATACAAACAGTTCTCCTGAGATGATTTAAAGGCTGAAAGTTTTGGGCCTTTCAAACTTGAATACTGGGCCAGTTAAGCAGCAGTACCAATGCGGACACAAGAACAAATGGATATAAACTGGCCATCAGGAAGTTTAGACTTGCAATTAGACGAAGGTTTCTAACCATCAGAAGAGTGAAGTTCTGGAGCAGCCTTCCAAGGGGAGCAGTGGGGGGGAAAAGACATATCTGGCTTCAAGACTAAGCTTGATAAGTTTATGGAGGGGATGGTATAATGGGATAGCCTAATTTTGGCAATTAATTGATCTTTGACTATAGTCAATAGCTATTGGGGTAAATATGCCCAATGGCCTGTGATGGGATGTTAGATGGGGTGGGATCTGAGTTACTGCAGAGAATTCTTTCCTGGGTGTCTGGCTGGTGAGTCTTGCCCACATGCTCAGGGTTTAGCTGATCGCCATATTTGGGGTCGGGAAGGAATTTTCCTCCAGGGCAGATTGGCAGAGGCCCTAGGAGTTTTTCGCGTTCCTCTGCAGCGTGGGGTACGAGTCATTTGCTGGAGGATTCTCTGCACCTTGAAGTCTTTAAGCCATGATTTGAGGACTTCAATAGCTCAGATATAGGTTAGGGGTTTATTACAGGAGTGGATGGTGAGATTCTGTGGCCTGCGTTGTGCAGGAGGTCAGACTAGATGATCATAATGGTCCCTTCTGACCTTAAAGTCTATGACTCTGTGACTCTATGAGCAGGAGCTGGGGCTAAACCTTGGAGGACTACAGGCTGACAAATCCTGGCTGGGGAACCTGAATTTAGTCTTTGGGGTTTGTGTGTGTGTGTGTGTTTGGAATGTTTGGGTTCACATCCTGTCATGGCTCAGAGGAAGACAAATAACACTTTTATTTCACTCTTGAGAGAGACAGAAAAAGAAAGAAAGAGAGCAAGTAAGCACCTATGACTTTTGTTTTATGAAAGCCAAACTCATTGTGCCAGGCAACCCTGTGATGCTGTATCTTGGCCTGCCATTGGCCTTGGTCTTTTCTGAATGATTAAATACCGCAAAGTTGGTTAATGCAGAATTAAGGTTATACGATGGTATCTCATGCCCCTCCAGAATGCGGAGAGCGGCTAAACTTAAGCTGCTTGAAAGCCAGGTAGTGAAAAGTTAAAGTAACACAAAAGTAAATCCTGTCAAAACCAGGAAATACAAAAAATAAAGTATACCCTTCACCCTGCAATGCAACCTGAGCTCTGCCCTCTTAGAGCAATGCTCCACGATGCCAAAAACACACATATTATCACTCTGTCCTTTGAGTTGCTATAGTGAACTTTGGAACAGAGCACATGAGCACCATACGACAAATCTAATACTTCCTCTTTGCTAGGGCAAAAACTTGGGTTTCGGTCAGGCATAGCAACCTGGAACGGCCTATATTCAAACACTGAACCTACTCCACACAAGCCACCTTAGACTTGCAAAACGTTACCATGCTTTACTCTTGGCCTGAGATTCTTTCTGAGACATTGCTTTTACTTACTCCTCTGTAAACTCTGAAGATCACAGTGCTGTCTGCCACCAGATGACTGACAATCCCCATCTCCAGAAGACACCGTTGTTCCCCTCTCCTGGCATATTCAGCACTGAAATGAGGCATAGCTGATCCTGCAAGGTACACATGTACTGCTCTTCATAGTAGAGTCACAGCTCTGCCAAGTTGCTCCAACGAAGCCCTCCACTGTTGGATACAGCTATACCTAACACAGTGAACAATGGAGTGCATGCACTTAAATGCTGGAATACAAATCTGTGGAACACTATACAAACAATGGCACATTGTCTTAGTTCTTCCTCTGGTGACCTAGGGAGTCCCTCAGTGCCAGCTGGCTGAGGGAACACCATAACATAACTCACATCAGACCTGACATATTCATTGCCCCAACACACAGTTGTCATAATCTATAGCTAAAAAATTCCATGTGAGGTATTGTATGCAAACTGGTAACATGCTGGTCATTACTATCATTGTGTGATGTATATACAGGTGGTGTATAAAGAATTATAGATGTGTGATGGAAATATGTTCTTAAGAGGTGTTTTGCAAGGATTGTATAAGCCCAGCCTGTCCTAGAAAAAGGAATGGTGATTCTCCTGTTTTCCTGTGTCTCCGATGTAAATTGAACCAGGAAACACCGGAGAGGACAATGAAAAATATATCTACATAGAAAGTAAACAAAGGCACCAAGCTAAATGAGTGGGGGTGGGAGGGAAAACCACTCAATGATCACGGTGGGGATTGGAGCCTGCACCCCCATAAAGCCTTCCTGGCTCTTGAAAGAAAAGACAAATAGACTTTGGAAAATATAAACTGAAGGAGAAAGCCACTTGGGTATCCATCATTGGGTAGACAAAAGAGGCCCAAGCTCTTGTAATCTGAGAAGGTGGATTCTTCAGCTAAGGGGCTGAAGTGTTTGGGAACTGATTAGAGGCGAGAAACCTGCTTAGACAAAGGGTGTAACTTGCTGAAGTTACGTCTTAGTCCCTAGAGAGCTTGTTTTGTTTTGTTGTGTTTTGTTTTACTTGTAATCATATCCGTGCCTTCTAGTCTTACTCATTATTAAGGCCACATTTTAGTCACGGGTATTTTTAATAAAAGTCATGGACAGGGTCATGGGCAGTAAATAAAAATTCACAGCTCATGATCTGTCCATGGCTTTTACTATATACCCCTAATTAAAACTTGGTCTGGGGGGCCGCGGGTGCTCTGGGGAGGTGGTCCAGGGGTATTGCGGGTGCTGGGATGGGTGGACTGGGACCCCCACTGGTGTTGGGAGGGGGGTTGGGCAGCAGTGCGTGGACCGGGTTCCCTGTTGGTGCAGCAGGGGGAGGTTGGCAGGGCTGGCAGGCTCCCTATCGACTGGCATGTCCCTGAAGCTCCTGGGAGAGGGGCAGCCAGGGGGGCTCCACACACTGCTCCCACCACAAGCGCTGGCTCCGCAGTGCCTATTGGCCAGGAACCGCAGCCAATGGGAGCTGCGGGGATGGTGCCTGTGGGTGCGGGCAGTGTGCGGAGCCCTCTGGCAGCCCCTCCCCTAAGAGCTGCAGGGACATGCCAGTTGGAGCATGGTAGGGAGGGGCTGCAGGGACATGCTGGTGGGAGCTGGGGAGCCCCCACCCAGGTAAGCGGCGCCCCACACCCCAAGCCCCTGCCCCAGCCCTGAGCTCTTCCCACACACCAAACTGCTTCTGCTGCTGCTGGCCCGAGGCTGCCCTGAGCCAGCACTGGTTGCTGCAGAAGTCATGGAGGTCCTGGAAAGTCACGAAATCTGTGACAGACATGCAGTCTTACTCATTATCACTTAAACATCTGTTCTTTGTTAATAAACTTATTCTTGTTTTATTTCAAAACCATCGCAGTGCATTGAATGTGGGCTCAGCTAGACTAACAGGCTGGTGTGAGCTTTGACTCTTTGGAGGCAGTGAACTTAACTTCTGTGTATATGCAGCAAGAGGGACTGGACCGTGCAGGGGAGAGGGTTTTGTGGAGATGTGGGACTGGACGGGCTGTTGGTGTCACCCTGTAAGGAGTAACCAGGCTGGGGGAAGCCACGGTGAGGCGATTGTGCTGTGAGCAGGCTGCTGACAGGGCTTTGAGCCAAAGCTACACAGCACAGAAGCACCCAGGGTGACAGGGCAGGTGGTGACAAAAACCCCTTACTGGTTTGGTGAACCCTCAAAGTGTCACAGACTTATTATAGAGCCATAGATTTCAATGCCAAAAGGACCATTAGTTCATCTAATCTGATTTCCTGTATAGAAGGAAGCCATAGAATTTCCAAGCCATAGAATTTCATTCCGTTGCTTAGGTATTGAGCCCGGTGCTTAATTTGTGTCAGGGTTTGCCAGGGCTGAGCCCTGGGCACCTCTAGGCTTGAGAGTTCATAGCTCTGGCACCTCTGGGCTTGCTGCATCAGTTATGAATGTAAAAATATTGCTTGAGCCCTGGCATCTCTTTCATTACAAATAAAGCACTGATTGAGCCTAATGCCTTGTGTTTGAGAGTGATTCGGAGACTGCAAGAGATGAAGACCAACACTTCCCTTGGTACTTTCTTAACATCTGCATCACCTTTACTGAGCCATTCTCAGTGGCTATTGCCAGTCCCAGGGGGCCAGAGTAAGGTGGCATTGCAAGCACAACAAATGTCAGAAGAACCCGGTGATTTTGTAAACAGCTAATTCTCGGGGGCTATATCTTGGGAACCTCTTGTGCAAAAGACCCTAACTTTAGCCCATTAATCCTACACCAAACTCCCATGAAGCATAGCAAATCTCAAGACAATCCGAGTCAGCACGTGGACTTTAGAGCACTTAGAATAGTCAGTTTTTAAATAGAAACCGTAACCACAGCAGAGCTACCATGCTGCTAAAATAAAAACCCCTTGCCACAGGCAGAAAGTAGCGATATGCCCAGCAATCATTCTTATATTCCTGCCAACAGCAGAGCTCGAATATATAGTCTGGCTGGAGTTCATGTCACCCTGAGCTGCTCCATGACTCTGCCATCAGGTATGCTTCCTCAGACTTAAGTTCGCTGGAGCCAGGTCAGGCAGAGTCACACTGGCAGCTGTGGGAGCCGCAGCGAACCTCCACCTGCTAGGGGCAGGAATATGAGTCAGGACCCTACAATTACATCACCATGAACTTTCAGATTTAAATAGCTGAAACCGTGAAATTTATTATTTTTAAAATCCGATGACTGTGAAATTGGTCAAAATGGATTGTGAATTTGGTAGGGCCCTAAACATCATCAATGATTATTTTGCGATCTGGAAAGAAAGTCCCTGATTGCAGCTTTCTGAACAGACCTGTGTTTCTAAAGATGCACGCGTCATGCACCTTTCCAGTCCACATTGATGTCGGTGAAATACCTCCTGTGACCCACCAATGCTTGCAACATCATTGAAAAGTATCCCTTTCGGTGTATGTGCCAAGATAGGGACATGCATGCCATCTATTGCCCCACTGCAGTTAGGGAATCCCATCACAGCAAACCCATCCGCTATGTCCTGCACATTGCCAGAGTCTTAGCAGAAGTCGATTAACGGCCCTACACACTTGGATCACAACAGCTCCCATGGTGGATTTACCAACTCCAAATTGATTCCTCACTGACCAGTAGCAGCCTGGCGTTGCAAGCTTCCACAGAACGATCACCACTCGACTTGCTTCTCCACTGTCAGAGCTTAACTTTGTTGTGTAGACCTGCCCTGAGAGACATGTGTAGAAAAAAGTGTGCTTGATAGGAGAATGTAAACTGGTTTGGTTCTGTTCTTGTAATTTAGGAGGAATGCCTAGATAATTTAGCTTATAGTGAAGCATCAGACTAGATAAGCCTAAATATATGTACAGCATATCTGATGTTTTGTCTCTAATGCTTAGTCCCAACTGCTAACTAAAAGTACTTTGTTTTAAGAAGCCTGTTGGTCACGATGGGTATGTCTACACTACAGGAGCATAGCTCTGGTACTGCAGCTGCACCACTCTACGCCATAGTGCAGACGCTTCCTACATCAAGGGAAGGAGTTTTTCCGTCACTGTAGTAAATCAATCTAACTATGTTGTGCAGAGCGTGAAGCTTTTCATAGCCCTGAATGATATGGCTAGGCTGATCTAATTTTTAGATGTAGAACAGCCCTATATAACAGGTCACAGGTTCGCAAAGGGTGCCTGAAACTCAGTTGGACCTGCAGGGACATAAGTGGTTGGTATTCACAGGGCTGTATAATCTGGTCCTGGTTTAAGAATAAGAATCCCAAGATTTCACCCCTAGACAGGTAAGGCCAAAAGACCCAAGACCTGAGTTGGGTGCACTGAGGGAGACCAGAAAGGGGAAAGGAGTGCAGCTAGCCCTGTAGCCATGACGACTCCCTTGTGGGTAGGCTCATCAATTAGTCCAAGAATTAACAGCCCAGGGAAGTTGAACTAGTCCCTCAGTTCTAGGGGTATGTTATGGTCTTTTGGGGTATGTTAGCAGAGGACCCAGTAGGGAGAAAACTTGTACTACAATGCATGTGCTGCATCCGGGCTGTGGATACACAATCTGTTACTCTCTAGGCCTGTCAATCCAGCACACTTCACCAGCCCTCAACTCATTTAAAAAAACAAATGAAAATTTAAATGATCAAGAAAATAAATTGAGGCTTTCCCCCCAAAATAATTTTATCTTTGGAGATGAAAAAAAGAAAAAATATTTCTCGAATGCACAGCAACCTATGGTGAAAGTACTTGCCAGGGTTTAGACCCAACAGCAAAGTCCCTTTGAAATTTCAAGTGGCTTCAGAATCTTTTCAGCGATAGTATCTTCTCTTGTAGCTGAAGTTCTGCTCATGATTCATTCCCATTCAGAGAACAACCTGGAGAAATGATATTTTAATTTTATCTTTATTGCCTTAGAAAAATTACTTTGAAGTTAATGGATAACCCAGAACTCTACAGCTCTTCAGCCAGGTTAAAAAAACCAACAACAATAAAAATCAAGAGATCTCTAGCAATGTATTAATAATTGAAGCCAGCATCTTATCAACAAGCACCAGAAAGAGTCACTTAAGTAGTGGAGTGAATCACCTCATAAGAAGTCCTCATAGTTATTGAAAATAACAGGACAATGAGCCATGAAAAAATCAGAAGCCAAGCAGCATCCAGGTGAAGAAAATAAAATCTCTTCAGAAGTTTCAAACTCAAATTCATTTTGACAGTCTTGAGTGTCAGTCTGAAAAATCCGAAGAGGTTTTCTTCCCCTTGACTTAGTAATATTCTGAGCTCTTCCATCAGAGGTTCTTGAAGGCTCTATCAGCATGAATTAATCCTCACAATAGTGCTGTGAAGTAATGATTGCTTCCCCCTTTTTACTGAGACAGACCGAGATTACGTGACTGGCTTAAGGACGCTGAGGGAGTAAGTGTCACAACTAGGGAAAGAACCACAAACATGCCGGCTTCTAGACTGCTGCAGAAACTGCTATGTCACACTTGCTCCACACTTGTTATGTATAATGAGTTGCTTTTTGGTTTTCAGTTATTGTTCTCTAAAGCTTACAAGAGGTTAGTTTTATATTCAAGCACCTTCCTCTAACAGGCTTTAGTAGTCTTTTTTGTGTCATTGCAGGGAACTGGTGTGTGTGTAAGAAAAGGAAAGGAATCCACTCATATATGTAAAAAGGTTAAAAAAAGTACTTTTGTGTCTGAAAAATGAATAGCTGCAATTGAAATTCTACCTGAGACTCCCATTAACTAAAGTAAATGGTGAATATCGTGTTTGCACAAAGTAAAGATGATGATGATTACTTCTGGAGTGCTTTGCAGTTATCAATATGAGCTTTTACTTTTGTATTTGCAGTTTGTATCCACTCTGGAAATTTCCTGCATTCCCTGCCAGGACTGGCCTTTCTAGAAAAACTTACTCGTGCTAGCAAATCAACTTTCCTGGTGATGCTCTTTGTCGTTTCTGGCTCTTATCAACATGAGATCGGGATTTTTTTCTGACTTTTGGTACTGGGCAGGACCATATCCCCAGATATTCTGAACATGGGCAAGGCATTTCCCAGTAAATGCCAGGTCAGTTCTGGCTCTTCTTGATACAGACTTGAACAGATTCCTTCCTTCTCAGCACAGGCTGGGTCTGTTCTGGCTCATGTTGACATGGACGGGGTTTGCATTGGCTTTTCTTTGTGTGGGGAAAGACCCTGCCATATTTCCTCTCATAACAAACTGGCTGTGCTTTTGCTCTATTGCTATTTCTAATTCCATTCACTGCTGCAGGTGCCCTGATCTTTGCTAGAAGCAGCACATTATCAAGCGCAGAGGGAACTCCTAGTAGTAATCTTATGATCCCATAACCTCCTCCTCCCTTCCTATGGTCAGCTAAATGTAATTAGTGGCTGCGGTGTTTGAAGCCAGCCTTGAATTCATTTTTATTGCCCTGTTATATGCTGGCTGTCTGGGAGAAGTGTTTAATTATGAGCTCAGTACTGTGGTTGACAGATGAATTCCCTGTGGCATTAAGATACTGAACACCCTGTTGACTGGTTCCTTTCAACAGCAAACTCAGAAGCTCTCACCTGATATGTGTATTTGTACTTTTGGACAATTTAAGCATTATACCCAGATGTATAGACACTCTTTCTTTAACCTGTGTAATTGATAATTTTAACATTAGCTTTCATAAAAATTTCTGATAAGGCAGAGAAACAGAGCTCAGTAGAGATTCAGTCCCACAATACTAGTAGACAGTACTTCTCCACAGCTGTGTATGTTCATATAGTTTTGTTGGCAAGGTGATGCTTTGGAAGCCCGAGTAGTTTCTCTTGTAGATCACACTCCCCTTTCCCTTTTAAACCTGATTTATTATTATGCTCAGCAGATTTATTACAATGGATTTTTACCAAATTATCACAAATTGTGGGTTCTAGATTTAGAACCAGACCCTTCTGACGTTCAGAAGTCATGTTTCAGGCAGAAGTGGCGACCACCAAGAGGCCCCTGTGGTTACAAAGGAGATAAGGGTTTTGTTATTGGTAACCCAGAGTAACCACAGCAACACTGCAAACAGCAGAGTAGCATTGAAAGTCAGCACTACTTCCTACAGCAGTGAGGCCTACAGTATTAACTCTTTCAGTGTCTTCCAGTGCACCAGGGCCATTCAGCTCAGGCAAAACACAAGCTATGAGTTGCAACACCTGATTTTGATTTCACCTCCCTGGTCACCCAATAAACCTGTCAAGAAAGGCTTTCAAACAAGAATATGTATTGTTGGCATACATTTCCATTGAAAATAGTGATTTAAATCAAGGGAAGGAAAATGTTTCATAAGTCATAAATAGTTTGGCTACATCCCACATTAAAGAAAAAGCCCTAGAAATGTTTCAAAACCCCAGACATCACAAGGTTCTCCTTTCCTGGAGGGTTTTGGCCTCCATTCCATACTGTAAGGCAAGACGATTTGAACAAGAAGTATGAGAAAATAGCCAAAAGACAAATAAATCTTTGACTGCAGCCTGACATGCCTTTGACGTTCAGGATGGTGGCTGGAGGGTTTGGGGCCAAGCTAAATTGTGACTCATTAAATCACGGCACATGGATGTTTGTTTCTGTTTTGGACAATGGCACCCTCTTGATTGTGGAAACATGGCAGAGCTCGCATGTGAAGAAGTAATTCAGAGTAGAAAGCAGCTGCTTTTTGTTGGCTTTTTTAAAACAAAAGGCAATTTTAGTGATGGTAAAGCTTATTAATCTGACAGTCCTGACAGCTGGAATCGTGGGCAGCAGCAGTGCCAGCTTCCGTCATGCACTGACCCTGCCAACTTTCCCAGTCCCTGACTTAGAGGGACAATTCTGACAGCCATTTCTGCCACTGAATAGCTGTCTCCTGGGAGCCAGGCTGCACGGAATAACCATCAGGCGTTAACAAACTTTGCTCACTCCAAAACTGGGTTGCATTTGAACCAGTGACCTAGATCACAATGCTCCAAATCCCATTCCCAAATCCCCAAACTATCCAGTCTTCTCAACAGAGTGGCTAAGGACTGAATGGGCCATGAAAACTAATCTCCCCTCTCATTCCGAAAAGTGATCCTTCCTGGGCAGAGTTGGTACACATTGGTGGATAAAGGTAGTGAATCTGACACCTACTACACCTCTACCCCGATATAATGCTGTCCTCGGGAGCCAAAAAATCTTACTGCATTATAGGTGAAACCGCGTTATATCGAACTTGCTTTGATCCACCAGAGTGCGCCGCCCCGCCCGCCCTGGAGCACTGCTTTACCGCATTATATCCAAATTCGTGTTATTGGGTCACGTTATATCGGGGTAGAGGTGTATTTATTATTCCGTTTGTATTGCAGTCTTGCCTAGAGGTCCTACTCAGGATCAGGACATAGTTGTGTTGGATGCTGTTCAAACACATATTTAGGGACAGCCCTTGCCCTGAACTGTTTACACTCTAAAACACAAAGAGATGACGAGTGGGGGACCCAACTACAATTTTCAAGCAAAAGTTGTCTGTGAGGGGACAGACACATGTCTTATCAGTCCCGTCTCCCTCCATCCCCAGGAGACAAGCAACAAAGAGTAAGGGAGAGGATACAATCAAAATATGTACTATTTTAATATGCATTTAAATAAACAGCTCATCAACTGATCAGTTTTACCTCAAGCCCCCCTCAGCCTATCATTAGCCATTACTAGTTGGCTAATTCATTGCAGGTTCTCCATTTTCCTGGGTTGTCAGCATGGAGCCCTTCACAAGCCAACCACTAAAGGAGATGAAATAAAATCTAGAGAGATTCTTTTTCAGGCTCTTGAAGAGACCTTAGTTACAAGAACCCCTATACTTGATACCCTGCTCCCAGCACGAGCTGCAGGCGTCAAGACAATGTAGGGTACAGGGGGACCTTCTTCTGTGGGGAATATTGTTCAAAAATGAGACTTATTCTGGTGGTTTCTTTACCACTGGCTTTTTGATCTGACCTTTTTAAAAGTCTATTTATATTTTAATCTAAACTCCCACATAGATTTCACTCTGTTTTCATGTTGGCGCACAAAGCAAATTAATTCTGTTTGCTCTTTTCATAAATTGCCGACTTGGAGGATATGAAACCATACCCTCCTCCTCCTCTCCCGCTTTTAGATTCTTTAGGTCATAAAAAGTTCCTGAATGTTGTTGGGCTCAGGATTCTATATGCCAGGTGTTCACCCTTAAAATGGATGCTTTAAATATTTTAGACAATTTCCAGATGGAGTAATGTTGAATGGGGATTAGATTTGGAGTAGAGTAAGGGTGAAGGATGAAATTCACCCACATGCATAGACCCAGAACAAGACCTATGCACCACTTAAGTCTCATTTAAGCCCAACTAAATAAAGGTTTCAGAGTAGCAGCCGTGTTAGTCTGTATCCACAAAAAGAACAGGAGTACTTGTGGCACCTTAGAGACTAACAAATTTATTTGAGCATAAGCTTTCGTGGGCTATAGCCCACTTCTTTGGATGCATGGAATGGAACATATATTGAGGAGATATATATACACCTACAGTGAGCATGAAAAGGTGGGAGTTGTCTTACCGACTCTGAGAGGCCAATTAATTAAGAGACAAAACTTTTGAAGTGATAATCAAAATAGCCCAGTACAGACAGTTTAATAAGAAGTGCGAGAATACTTACATGTGGAGATAGAGTCAATGTTTGTAATGGCTCAGCCATTCCCAGACTCTATTCAAGCCTAAGTTGATTGTATCTAGTTTGCATATCAATTGAAGTTTCTCATTGGAGTCTGTTTTTGAAGCTTTTCTGTTGCAAAATTGCCACCCTCAGGTCTGTTACTGTGTGACCAGACAGGTTAAAGTGTTCTCCTACTGGTTTTTGAATGTTATGATTCCTGATGTCAGATTTGTGTCCATTTATTCTTTTGCATAGAGACTGTCCAATTTGGCCAATGTACATGGCAGAGGGGCATTGCTGGCACATGATGGCATATATCACATTGGTAGATGTGCAGATGAACGAACCGCCAAGTAAATAAAGGATCTGCAATGTAACAAACCTCCATGTAAAAGCATTTAAAGGGGAAATCACCTGCATAATTATGCCAGTCACTTGGCTGGAGTAATTCATGCCTTGAATTTTATATGCAGCCAGGAAAATTATTTATTTAAATGCAGACATCAGTCATATGAGTTATTGTCACGGAAAGGACTAGATGGTGGCTATGCACTTAATGGATTATGGAATTATCTGATCTGAATTAAAGTGTGATCATATATATGAGCTAGGAAGACACATAGATGCTTCAGGGATGCGTATTTACAAATGCCATCAGCAGGCAGCGGGGTTTGTATGTGGGTAGATTCTATCGGGTAGGCTGAAATTGTAGGTAAATAAATCAAGTTCCAGTATTTCTCCCTCTAGAAATGTAGATTTCTTTGGAGACTAAAATTCTGACCTCAAAAATTTGCAAACCCTGCATAATCAGCTGGCAGTTAGTAAGTGTGCTGGTTGACTGATTTAAAGCACCAACGGATGAACCACTGTCTGTTATGACTGAGGCCTCCATTTCCAATCTCTGTGTGAGAACAGAGTGGGCAACTGAGAGAGGTTATTTGGAAGCAGAGACATCAAACGGGGATGCCTGCATTTGTGACAGTATATAAACGCTAAAACACTCCCCAACTACACTATCTTGTGGCTTTAAATGAAATGCTAATGAATCAGTATTTTTTTTATCAAGCAAATTTCTATGGAGGTTTCTAAAATTATGAAATATTCATCTTGGCTCCCCTGTGTTAGGATGTAACTTGGGGGTCGGCAACCTTTCCGAAGTGGTGTGCCGAGTCTTCATTTATTCATTATAATTTAAGATTTTGTGTGCAAATAATACATGTTAACATTTTTAGAAGGTCTCTTTCTATAAGTCTATAATATATAACTAAACTATTGTTGTATGTAAAGTAAATAAGGTTTTTAAAATGTTTAAGAATCTTCATTTAAAATTAAATTAAAATGCAGAGCCCCCCGGACCGGTGGCCAGGACCTGGGCAGTATGAGTGCCACTGAAAATCAGCTCGCATGCCGCCTTCGGCATGCGTGCCATAGGTTGCCTACCCCGATGTAACTCATAAGCTCATAAAAGCCAAGATCCTTACCAAAAATATATATATATATATATATATATTTTTTTTTCCATGACTCAGAACTGAGGTTGAGATTTGGTACATGACAAAAACATTATACAAAGTACTTAGGATGTGATGATATGAAAAAAAATGGATTAATCAACTCCATACTATAGATAAAAAAGGCTGTATTGTCTAGGGGGTAGGGCACTAGAGTAGGACAAAGAAAACCTGGGTCTTATTTCTGCTGTAACCTTGAACAAATCACTATCTTTCTGCTTCCTCTCCAACCCTTTGTCTTTCTTGTCCAATTAGATGTTGAACTCTTCAATGCAGACACTATCTGTTACTATGTGTTTGTACAGCGCCAAACACAATGGAATCCTGATATTATCTTGGCCCTCTATGCTGTACTGAATACAAATAATTATGTATATGGGTCCGTGCACATCACACACAAACAGTTCATACTTCATCAGAGAGGGAAGGCTGCCATGATCTGATATACTACAAAGGGAGGCAAGTTCAGGTCAGTTCATCTAACCAGAGTTAATCTGCCACTTCCTTTGGAGAGAGAGGGGTCTCTATATGTGTGTTTGAGCGCTACACTATTGCCCTACATAGTGTCTGGATAGAGAAGAGGGTTGTTCTGGAGCCTGTGTTATATTTAGGCGTTAATATAAACTCCCTGTGGTTTTGTGAATCTATTCATGGAGAATTGTTTTCATTGCACAGCATTCTGCTAGTATGATTGCCTGTAAAAGATGGAGAGAAGAAAGGACTTCCTCTGAGAGAAATTAGAAAGCAGAAGTCTTGTCTAAATCAAGAGAACCTTGGCAAAGCGCATTTTTCCAGCTAGTGATTTCAGTCAAGGCAGCTTGTGGTTATAGCAAGGCCATGCTGCAGGACTGGAGGGCAAGGCAGCAGCAGAGACATTTTTGTTGAAACAAACAAGTGAGACAATCCAGCTTGACTCAAGTAACGTTAGAGGGAAATCGTCTGAGTGTGTTTGTGCACGCTCTGGTCAAGAGAAGTTGTACTTGCCTGATTCAGGCAGGACTTTGCTAGATTCGAGTTCGGTGTCATGGGACATTTTCATAGCTAAATGAGTGCATTTAGAAAAGAAAAATGCTTTAATTTAACACATACACCTGCCTAATCACACACAACTATTGTACCTACATATGTACGTACACAGCCTAAGGCCTGGTCCACACTACAAAGTTTTGCTGGTTTACCTATGTTGCTTGGGAGTGTGGAAGAATATCTCACACCCTAGCTGATATAGCTGTGCCAGCAAAACACCTGGTATTGATGCAACTATGATGGCAGAAGAGTGCTTCTGTCAGTTTAACTAATGTCATTCGGGAAAGTGGTGTAGTTATGTGGGCAGAAGAACTTGGTCTGCTGGCTCACGCTGCGCTTACACAAGGGAGCTCTGCTGACCTAGCTATGCCAACCTGGTTATACCAGCCAAGGCTCCGCAGTATAGACAAGCCCTATGTTCCTTTACTATTCTAAATCAGTACCTTGGAAAGCAGCACCTTGATTCAACAGCGTTAGTGCTGCATAATATACCATTTATGTCTGGTGAAATGTACCTCCAGTGCTGTGCCAGCTAAAATTCTTCCCTTGGGACATATTAAAAATTCTGTTGAACACGAGCAGTCAAAGTAATCCTTTTGTTGCAAAATTCATAGCAGAAACTGGCTGCAAAATGAACTGAGCCGCTGCCTTTGTGTCAGTAAGGCTTCAGTTAGGTTCAAATTCTGCTGCTGTCAAGCAACAGAGGTTCTAGCCATATCCTATCTCCTGGCCTAAGCCTCTTTAGAGCTCAGCTTGCTCACGTCTGAGTTTCAGCCTTGTAAGTATGGCCATTAAACTTGGACGTGAGAGATGATGTGATGATTTGGGGAATCTGTCTTTGTTCAGCTTATGAATTCTGATTGATGTTATGAAATTGTTCAATGATGGAAGGCCTTGGTGTATGTGGAATCCACCATTTGCTATCAGGATTATAGTATGTTTCTTCCAGACAAGGGACAATAGTTAGGCCTTAAACCTTAATGGTCACCTAGTCAAGTGGAAACACCTTGGGGCAATGGGGTGGCTGAAGGTAGGAGACTAGTTCCTCCAATTTCTCTTCATGGAGGGGGAAAGTGGAGACTGAAAAATCCCCAGCAGCTGAACAAAAGAACCCGATGTTGTTGGTGGAACACACAAACTCAAGAGATTCACAGGAAGCTTGAGCAGGAGAGAAGGGCATGTTTTCATAGCATGAAGATTCTGTTCAACCACTACCTGATCTACAGAGAAAGACTCACTCAATGATTCTGAAGAGAAACCACGAACTTCAGGAGAAAGATCCTGGATAGCCCAAGGACTCTGCCCAAATACAAAGAAGTCTCCAGTGTGTTCAGGAACCTAAGTCAGGGAAATGTGTGAGAGTGTGTTTATTATTTTCTCTAGATCTGTGTATCCCTCATGCTAAGTCAAGAATAATCATGTTTAGAAACCTGTGCGAAGTCTGCCTTTTTGCTTTCACTGTTGTGTGCCCTGGAAGAGTTAAACTGTAAACCCAGGGTACACACCTGGCTAGAGTTTGGGAGAGGATGTGTTTAAGCTACCGAGGAGTCTGAGGGAACAGCACTGGTGCCAGGGACACAGCCGTTGGACCACAGCATTTCAGCTCTCAGAAGGGTGTGCTAGATAGAAGATTTACACCTAGACACTCCCGACAGGGGCAGTGCCTGAACTCTTTTCAGACTCAGAAAGCTTAAAGCCCACGACACCTGGAGCAGTGGGCCCAAAACACAAGAGCCTGGTGAGTATCAAGCCAGAGAGAGCTCTACCAGGGCTGGATATGTGACAGTTGCAAAGTTCATAGCAGAAACTAGCAGCAAAATGGTTAATGAGCTGAACTGCTGCCTTTGTATATGGCCAGGAGGCATAGAGTGAAGGCAGTGGTAGTAGTGAGGGTGGCTCATAGGTAAGACTCTCAGATTGCTCACTCAGTGATCTCTACCAGAAATCAGAAAGGTTCTTCCAACAATGTAGCTTCTCCCATGCATGTGGAGGAAGGGGCGGGATGGAGAAGGATAATGGGGAGTAGAGACTTCACACAGACTCTGGTAGGGATACGGTTAAAACACCTCTCGCAAAAGTCAAGCAAGCCAGCTCTGCTAGCCAGCCTGGGTCAAGTAGCAGAACAGTTTAATTAGCAGCAGGCAGTCAGGAGAGGAGTAAGGCATTTCTATCCCATGGGGAGTAAGTTGCAGGCAAGAGAGGGCTGGAGGACAAGGAATCTTGAGGAAACTTTTCCTTCTGTGGCCCGGCAGACGTGAATGTTCTGATCAGTTTAAGTGCAATTCTTAAAGAGATAGGACATTCTTTACCTTTCTTATGAACCCCCCACCACACATGCACACAATCACACATGCACACAGCTGCTTAAACCTCCACCCAGGCTGGTCACAATCACTCACTAACAACTCTGTCACATGTGGCGTAGACCTAAAATAATAATAAGGGGAGACAACTGGCCACATTATAAATGTTATTACTTTCATCTGGCTGAAGGTCTGGGAGGGCTGCCTAGGACCCCATAAACCTGATGGTATTAGATGTTCTGAGAAAAATAAGAGAATTTCCCTTCATCTTTGACTATTCTGGTAGATCAGTTATGGAAACAGCCTAATTACAAAATCCTCTGTGAAAGAGCCCTATAAAATATTATGAACACATAATATCCTGTTCTCATGCTGACAGTCTGCAAACTGCTATTGCACTTTCCTGACTGGACAGTCATGCCTTGCCTGAGGCAGAGAGACAGCTTTAAGGTTTTTATCTCACTCTCTCTCAAACTGGGACATAATGTTCTGAGATTGGGATTGTCCTGCACTTTATTTGGGATGAGATCCTGGGGGGTGGAGAGTTGTGATTAAGGCCAGCAAGACCATTAGATCATCTAGTCTGACCTCCTGTGTATCACAGGCCATTAAATTTCACCCAGTTACCTCTGTATTTAGCCCAATCACTTTTGTTTGGCTAAAGCATATCTTCCACAAAGCATCCAGTCTCGATTTGAAGATGCCAAGAGATGGAGAATCCACCATTTCCCTTGGTAGTTTGTTTCAATGGTTATTCAATATCACTGTTAAGAATGTGTGCTTTATTTCTAATCTGAATTTGTCTGGCTTCAGCTTCCAGCCCTTGGTTCTTATTATGCCCTTTTCCACTAGATTAAAGAGCCCATTAGTACTCAATATTTTAGCCCTCTGAAGGCTCTCATACACTGTAATCAAATCACCTCTCGGTCTTCTTTTTGATAAATTAAAGAGACTGAACTCTTTAAGTCTCTCACTGTAAGGCAATTTCTCCAGTCTTCAAATCATTTCTACACTGTTTTCAATTTTCAACATCCTTTTAAAAATGTGGACCCCAGAACTGGATGCAGTATTCCAGCACTGGTTTCACCAATGACGTATGTAGAACTAAAATCACCTCCCTGCTCCTACTCAATACTCCTCTGCTTATACAGTCAAGGATTGCATTAGCTTTTTTTGCCACAGCAGTGCACTGGGAGTTCATATTGAGTTGCTTGTCCGCTGTGGTCGCTTTTGGAGTAACTCCTTTCCAGGATATAGTCCCCCATCCTATAGGTAAGGTCTACATTCTTCTTCTTAAATGTATAACTTTGAAATACACACAAATGCCCAATGCAAACTCATTTTGTTTGAATGGGCCCTGCTAACCAAGATATTCAGATCACTCTGTATGAATGCCCTGTCCTCACCATTTACCATTCCACCAGTCTTTGTCACCCACAAATTTTATCAGCAGTGATTGTATGTTTACTTCCAGATCACAGATGAAAATGTTGAATAGCCTTAGGTCTAGTGTTGATCCCTGCAGAACACCCCTAGAAACACTTCCATTTCATGATGATTCCCCATTGCCCACTGCTTTTTGAGATCTGTCAGTCAGCTTGTTCTTAAGCCATTTAACATATGTTTTATTTATACAGTATACTGCTAAATTTTTAATCACAATATTATGCAGTATTAAGTCAAACGCCTTACAAGTCTATTATATCTACACAGTTCCTTTTGTCAGCCCAGACTTGTAATATTATTAAAAAAGAAAATCAGGTTTGTTTAATAAGACCTACTATTCATAAAGCTATATTGACTGGCATTAATTATAGTCCTATCCTTTAAGGATTAGATTTTAAAAGGTAGTTAGGTGGTGGTGTGCTCAGCATTGCAGTGCAGTCCCAGTTTCAAAAAGGATTCAGGCACTTGGAGCCTAAATCCCATTGACTGCCAATGGGATTTTGGTTCCTTAGTGCCTAAATCACTTTTGAAAATTAGATTTAGGCTCCTAAATTAGGTAGGTGTTGCACCGCTGAGCAAAGCAATGCCTAAATGCTTTTAAAAATCTGGCCCCATTTCTTTATCAGTTGAATCCGTTATCAGCTTTTCCATTATTCTGCCCAGGACTGATGTCAGCATAGGCGCCAACTTTCTCCGGCGCTGGTGGGAGCCCATGCCCCCCGTCTCTTTCCCCGCCCCCATTCCAACCCCATTCCCAAAGTCCCCGCCCTAACTCTGCCCCCTCCCTGCCCCTAATGGTTCCTTTTCCCAAATCCCCGCTCCGGCCCCGCCTCTTCCCCCTGCGCGCCGCATTCCTCCTCCTCCCCCTACCTCCCTGCCCCGCGAATCAGCTGTTTCGTGGCACAAGCGCTGGGAGGGAGGGGGGAGAAGCAGGACACGGGGGCGTGCTTGCGGGGGAGGTGGAGGCAAGCTGGAGCACGGGGAGTAGAGGGGGAGCTGCCGGTGGGTGCTGAGCACCCACCAATTTTTTTCCGTGGGTGCTCCAGCCCCGGAACACCCACGGAGTCGGCACCTATGGATGTCAGACTAGATGACTGATACTTACTCAGCTTATCCTGCTTGCCTTTAGAAACACATTAGCAATCCTCCAGTCTTCTGGAATTTCCCTGATATTCCAATTATTAAAAATTAACACAGGCAGTCCAGAGATCTCCTCTGTCAATTATTTTAGGACTCCTTGGTGGAAGTTATCTGGGCCTGCTGATTTAAAAATGTTTATCACTAGGGATGAACTCTGATGGCCTATCTCCTTACTCAGAGGGGCAGGACGACATTTCTAACTGCCCTGCAGCTCACTCTGCAAACGTTCCGAAGTTGGTTCTCTCAATGGAATGATTGATAGGGCCTTAGTGTGACCAAAAAACCCCCAGTTGAATCATGTTCAGACCCCAGAGACCCATTGTTTGTGCTGTCCCATCAAGACACAAAAAGGAACATGGAACCCAGGGACAGTTAGGCATATATGCAGTCGCAGAGTGTACACAGACATTCTCTTTGTGCAGGCAGGAGTAGTGTCTGTATTTTTTTTCTTGGCAAGTGGGAAATGCCACCATGTATGCAAGGAAAGGATTTAAATTCTATAAATTGCAGTTCCTCATTTTACACTACCCATGACTAAACTGCTGAAAGAAAAGATGGAAAGAAGAAAAAAATCTGTTCAAGCTCTGGAATGAAGAAAAATAAATAAATATTGAAAGACATCCAGGCTGCTGTCAATGCAAAACTATCATTGAATTCAATGGGAAATATTTAATTTAATTTGGTGTTTTGGAACTGCCTGCTGCTGGTAGCAGTTATCATCTTGCTGAGAAGAGGTTGATTCATTTGTGAACTATGGGGGGTGGGGGGAAGCCACATAAAGGTCTCGAAGCTGTGGACAAACAGCAGGTCATAAATTTAGCAAATGATAATGCAAGCCCCAGAAAAAAACCGAGAAAGGAGGGGAAGGGTTACAACTGTGAAATCAGATCCACTAGTTTAGAGAGGAAAATTTACTGTATACGACAGTGAAAGAAGTAATCATATTGAAAAGATCATTTATGACATTGGCCCCAGGCAAAGTCTCTGCACTAGAGAGAGGCCCAAACCCCACATCCAAATACCTCAGAACTTTGGAGAAGTTTCAAATCTGGATTCTAATCTGAACCAAAACTGAACTCTGAAGTAACCCGATGCAACACTGATGCTGTGACCCACCTCTATCAGCCCCCATCCTGCTCTGAAGTTGGCTTAGTAATTAGAGGAATTAAGTTGATGTCTATTAGTTACCCCCAAAAGGTTTATGTTTTAAGCATAGATACTTTCTCTCTGATAGTTTAGCCAGCACTGAAGTTGGAAGAAGGCTGGTTTCCATTGTCTGGAAGTCTGGAGTCAACTGACACTGCCAGGGATATGAATGATGTTGCTTTTCAGTCAGCAAGATGGCTACTGACATCAGCCTGAAGTTCCAAATAAAACAATTTATTGCAAAACTATCAGCACTTTATTGAATCCTTTTGCTTATAATTCCTGCTGATCAGCACCTCTTGCTCTGGAAAGGCTTGACTGAACAAACTGAATAGACCTTCTCTGGAATATTAATGCCTGCATGTGCTTGTCATTGATTTTTGGAAGGCTGATTGGCCTATATGTATATCAGTGGTGTCAAAGCTTTGTTGACAGCAAAAGAGTTTGCAGCGGACATCGACTAGTGCCCCTGGGAGAGTTATAGATGGTTGTGGCCTTGTAAGCCCCCAAGTTAATATATAGAAGGGCAGAGCATATCTATACTTAATATGTCACTATACCACTAGAGCTAGTCAAAACATTTCCAACAGAACATTTCTGCACTGGAAAATCATTTTTTTTCATGGGAAAGGATTGATGTCAGTGGAATTCTCCATTGGGAAAATTGGTTTTGACAAACCATCAGACCATGAAACCAAAATTAAATGTTTTGATTAAATCAAAAATGTCTAAACCTTCCATCTCAACATTTCCAAATCAATTATTTATGGAACTTTTCATCTGCAAAATGTTTAACTATTTTGACTTTTCATCCCAACTGAGGATGGAAATAAATGTTGACATATCAGAATTTCATACAAGATGGATTTTCTGTTTTTCAGTGAAATCTCTGCACCACTAATGCAGTACCCTAATCCAGAGATTTTCACAGAGCTATAGATATTCTTTACATATGAGCATGAGACTACCAAATTATTAGTATTCAGCTCTGTGAATAGGTTGAGTCTCTACCAGGAGTGGTGGAAGCTCACTAAAAGTCGGGGGGGGGGGGGGGGAGAACATACACCAGTGTCCAAACTGTGGTGCTGCCCCTTTCCCCTGAGGCCCTGCCTTCATGCTGCCCTTTCCCCTCAACTCCCCCCACACACTCCTCTCCACCCGTTCCTGCCAGTGGTCCCCAGAACAATGGGCTTTTATCCGAGCCCCATAGCTGATGGGTCTGACACAGTCCGCTTCCCGTAATCTGGACTTGGAACAGGCAAAGGATTACAAGCAAGTAAAGCCCACCATCTTGGACTATTTGGATATTTCAGAGGAGACCCACCACTAATGGTTTAGGGCTGAGAGATACCCGAAGGGGACGAGACCCCGAATGGTAGCACAATGGCTGAAGGAACATTGCAGGAAGTGGTTCTGCCCGGAGGAGTGCTTAGGGACCCAAGTAGCCGAGGCCTTTGCAATGGAGCAATATATAAATATATATACTACCCATGACAGGCAGGAAATGGGTGGTACAGCACCACCCAGGGAGGCTATTGGAAGCAGTCAGGTTAATGGAGGACTTTGTAGAAGCTGAAGGGTCACTAAAGGCAGAGTCACACAGAATATCAGCAGGGAGTGAACCAGAAGCAATAGCAGTCTCTTCCGGGAGGTCAGTTTTGAAGGGGCCCTCCCAGATGGGCAGACCACCCCTGAGGCTTGAAGCAGACCTAGGGGGACAGGGAGGCTGAGATCAAAGGGAATGCCAGGGATCTCAGACGACTGAAGCAGTGCCCACAGACATAGGTCCAGTTAATATGCCGCAGACAGGCTCCCCTCTCCCTAGGAAAGAGGACGCTGACCTCAGCCCATTACTGTGCTATTCTTGTGGGCAGACAGGGTGCATAGAGGGAATGCCCGGTGATGGAATGTGGGTATGTCCAGTGCTAGATGGCGGAAACCTGGGTGTGGGGAAAAAACTATCCCCAAGCTGGTGGTGGTCCCAGGGAAGCTGGTTCAAGGACTCTTGGGCTCAAGCTGCAGCCAGACAGTGATCCAGGTCTCCATGGTGGGGAGTGACACCACTCTCAAGAACACTATCCACCCTCAATGTATCCACAGTGATATCAAAACCTACCCCAGCCAGCAGTTACAATTGACAGTGGAGGCCCATAGTGCAGTGATAACTGTAGCCTTGGCAGAAAAGTTGGTCTATTCTGTGATCATAGGTCAGGACTGGCTTCAGGTCGGGGGAGGGGGGAAGAGGGTGAATCAATACCCAGGCCCAGACAACAAGTGAGAACAGAGACCAAATAGGCACTCCAGTTCCCAGGAGTTTGGAAAGCCACAAGATGATCCTGGGGAAGGGATATCCCAAGCAACACAGCTGCAGACCCCCACCCTCCCCACAGGGCAGGAAGGGATAGGCCATCAAGACATGGAAGCCCTCCTACGGGATGGGAATTTCATCCTAGAACAGAGAAATGACCCTATGTTGGCTAAGCATATGAGCAGCTGGCCACCATAGGGGAAAAAGTAGGCAGAGCTCTAACAAAGGGCTGTCTGAGTGGCTGACCCCTGTTCCAGCCAGATTCTCCTCTCATAGAATATCAGGGTTGGAAGGGATCTCAGGAGGTCATCTAATCCAACCCCCTGCTCAAAGCAGGACCAATCCCCAGGCAGATTTTTACCCTAGTTCCCTAAATGGCCCCCTCAAGGATTGAACTCACAATGCTGGGTTTAGCAGGCCACTGCTCAAACCACTGAACTATCCCACTCCCTCCTGCAAGGGGAAGGCAGGAAGAAGAACCAGCCTTCTGCCAGGGTGTGGTTGCCCCAGAGAACTCTCCCAAGTGCAGCCACTGGGGGGAGTAGAGAGGGTAAACAATGGACAGAGGGAGCTAGGGGGGAGCTAGGGAGTCCCGTTCCCATCCTCCTACACTGCCTCTTCTGTAACAAGTTAGAGAAAGTTCAGCAGCTTAATGCTGGGTTCTAACACTTGCTAGCAGGCTGGGTTGCCACAAGAACCCTACTCCCATTACAGCTCAATTTCTGATTTTTTGTAATTGTATCAGCCAGCCAGGCCCGGTGCAACCTATTAGGCGACCTAGGCGGTCACCTAGGGCACTAGCATTTGGGGGGCGGCATTTTCTTCGGCGGCGACCGTGGCGGCTGAATCTTCAGACGCTCCGGTCGTTGTTGGCATTTAGGCGGAGGGAGCTGGGACAGGGGGGCACAGGGAGGGCCGCCTGCAGCAAGTAAGGGGGTGGGGCGGCACGCAGGGGAACTCTCCGCCCCAGCTTACCTCTCTCTGCCTCCTCCCCTGAGCACGCTGCCCCACTCTGCTTCTCTCCCTCCCAGGCTTGCAGCGCCAAACAGCTGATTGGCACCGCAAGCCTGGGAGGCAGGAGAAGTGGAGCAGCAACGGCATGCTCGGGGAGAAGGTGGAGCAGAGGTGAGCTGGGGTGGGGAGCTGCCGCACGGCTCCCCGGGCGGAGGGGGGGGGAGGCACAGGGGGGGGGCCCCTCGGGGGGGGGGGGGGGTGGGGAGCTGCCGCAGGGCTCGGGGAGGGGGCAGAGCAGAGGTGAGCTGGGGTGGGGGGGGGGGGCGGGGGGGGGGGGGGGGGGGGGGGGGGGGGGGGGGGAGCTGCCACAGGGCTCAGGGAGGGGCAGGGCGCAAGGTGGAAGTTTTGCCTAGGACGTGAAACATCCTTGCACCAGCCCTGCCTCCAGCCCCATTTTATGTAATATGTTACTGGTTTGACCAACCAATAAAGATAAAATGCTGCACTACCAGACTATTATCAAATGGAATACATTTGAAAAACTGCAATTCTGAAGCCCAGCGTTTCACAAGACTGAGTTAAATGTTATCTGCAGGTCGAGAGACACATTGGCCCCCACACTAAGAAGTTCCCACTCTGTTCCTACCTGTCTGTGTAGTATGCCCTAGGTGCCTCTCTGCTGAGACTGCTAACAAAGGTACCTTCCATGGTGGTGATTATTATGCAGGGACATTTGTCCATAAGGAACTTGACTGAAACCATTTATTTATTTCCATACAGGGTCTCATGCAAGCATCAGTTGGTAACATTAGAGCTGCCTGGAAAAAACAGTAAAAAAAAAAGATTGCAGGTATTGTCAGATTTTGACTAACTCTTTACCTGGTTGAAAAAATTCAAAAATGTTCATTGAAAATTTGAGATTTTTTCCCCCATCAAAAATTGAACTTTCAACACACATTTTCATTGGAAACTCAAAATTCGGGAAATGTTGACCATCTCTCATAGACTTTAAGGTCAGAACAAGGGACCATCATGACCATCTAGTCTGCCCTCCTGCATATTGGTAACAACAAGGTAATTCCTTTTGGTTCATACTGACCCGGTCTGACTTTGAACCTAGAAGAGAGAAGCATCTTACTACCCATACTCTAAGCTATCTAGTCCTTTTCCTGACCCATCTTGTAGTGTAATTACTGGACCAAGTTACATTTTGAGGTTGTCAGCCTTGAATTTGCCCTTCTAAGGACTCTGACTGTTGAAATGCAGTAATGATATTAATGTTTTGCTCCGCTCTAGTGTCTTCTACGTAAGGCCGAATAAAATTTACAAATGCTACTGAATTACGACTTGCAGCCCCTTTGGGCACAGCTCAGTAATACTATCTCATTTGCAGGTGGGGAAGCTGAGGCATAAAAAGGTGATTTATTCCAGGTTTCATAGGGGACAGTTGTGGAATATTGCATTGAACCTGCATCCCCAAAATAACATTCTTGTGCTTTAACCACCAGAGCACTCTTCCCTTCACTGATAGGTTTCATGCATATTTGCTGTCATTCCTCAGTGGTAAGGAGGAAACAGGCAATTATTACTGTGATAGTGTCATTGAAACTCGTAAGTCTTTGTCTTTTGGAATATTTGTTTAACTAAACATAGTGTATGCTGTCTACCACTACGATTTATTCTGAAGGAAACTAAACTTTCCCAGCTCCTCCTCCTTGATCTTCAACTAAGGGTATGACTATACTACCCGCTGGATCGGCGGGCAGTGATCGATCCAGTGGGGGTCGATTTATCGTGTCTAGTCTAGACGCGATAAATCGACCCCCGAGCGCTCTCCCGTCGACTCCTGTACTCCGCAGCAAAAGGCGCAGGAAGAGTCGATGGGGGAGTGGCAGCAGTCGACTCACCGCAGTGAAGACACCGCGTTGAATAGGTCTAAGTATGTCAACTTCAGCTACGTTATCCACGTAGCTGAAGTTGCGTAACTTGGATCGATCCCCCCCCCCCCCAGTGTAGACCAGGCCTTAGTAAAAATCTTTGTTTTCCCTTCCAAAGCACTATTAATTGTCTGTTACAGCTGTCCCCCTGCTGCATTCCTTTTTTCCCCTCTCCTTTCTGTTTGTCCTGTGTGGCCACTCCTCCCGGCCATTGTGTTAACTAAAGTAACAGCCATATTCCTAGGAATGGCTTGTACAGACTAACTGGAGCCATTGCTCTGCCTAGGGAGGGGGCTTCTTGCTTCTTTGTTTGGTTCCTTTGTTCAGACCCGGGCTCAGTGTGGGGGGTGCTGCCCAGAAATGCAAGACCTGAAGTGGCCAACTAATTAAGCATATGAGTCATACCTGTGGCTCAGAACATGCCCAGGCCTGCCTATGCTTACCTGCAGCCTTTCCCTGCCTTCTCTCCTCCCCTGTATCAAGAGGAGCCAATCAAAAGTACTGGTGGGAAACTGGCTGAGTTTGCCTTTAAAGCCGGACATTTTCTGATCAGACCTCGGAGAAGGTCCTTGCTTTGCCACCTGGTCTGATCAGCTAGGGGTCTTTGGGGGGCCCTCTCCCTGCTCTCGTTTGTTTTTGAGTGTACCCCCATTTTTAAACTCCCCTCCCACGAACAACAAATTTGTGCCTGGAGATCTCCTGATTATTGTAAGCAAATCGAGTCCTCTCTCCATCCTCCCATGCTACTGCCGTTCCTGTCTCTGTGCTTGCTGCTGTCCTGGGGATTGGTAAGAACTCCCTCTTGCAAACTCCCCCTGTCCTAGCTGCTGGCCTTGTTTCCCCAGCAGACAGACCCAAGCTAACTCCTTGGTCTGTATCTGTAATCTGTTTCTTGCCCCGCAGCGCCTTTGCTGCTGGAAATAAGCCTGTGCCGCTGCTAGGCTGTGCCTTCCTGGACTGTATCCTGGGCTGCCGGTAGCCACCCCACTGTTGCAGCCACCACTAGTTAACCCCCGGGGGTGTACCCTGGGCACACACCACTCTGCCCTCCGGAATTGCTCCCCCTCCCGATCAAAGAAGTGGTATAGTGTAAGGTGCACCTATTAGAATCAGGTTCTTAGTCTAGATAAGTTGTAATTTCATTTTGCATAGCTGTGGTTAAGTTAGGTTTAAAAAATTGTTTGTATTGTGCTCTGTAAGTTAGGTTTAAAAAATTGTTGCATTGTGTTCTGTTACTTGCTAATTTGTGTAGTCTTGGTTAAGTTAGATCATAGATAAGATTTTGCTGTGTTCTGTATAATTGTGGTTAAGTCTGTCTTCCCGCTTCCCTAAAACCCACCCCCCGAGCTTGCCCGTGTCTCCCCCCGAGCTCTCCAGTCACTCGTTGCAGTCTCTCTACTGTTTAAACTTACAGCCTGTCTGCTCTCTGTGTCTCTCTCTTAATCCCTTCCCCCACGTGCTCACCCCGCTCCTACTGCTGCCAAACCTCAATTGTATTACTGAAGTCTAGCTTAAAACCCCATTGGTTACCCTTTTTCTCTCTAACACCCCTCACATTTTACATTTACACCACTGTGACACATTTTTACCTAGAGTTGTTGGTTATTTAACACATTTTACCCATAACTGTTAGTTGGTTATATGCTGCTGTGACACACCCTTTACATAGAAATTGTTAGCTACCTGTTACATTTATACTTCAGTGTTAATTGGTTACCAACTGTATTGGACCCCACTGTATTGTACCCCACTATTGAAACCCCCTATCCTATTTACTAAAAGAAACTCCTCCCCAATTGTCTACCTTAACAAACCCCATACTCCTCACTATTGAATTTTCCCTGTTTTTGCATTTTCTTAATAAAATTTATTTTGCAGCCCACCAGTGCAGTAGTTGTCCCCCAAGATTCCCTACCCGCTGGCAGGGTCATTAATAAATAATGCTTTTGAAATAGCCACAGAGGTGTGGCAGGCTTCAGAACTCATGTATTGCTTGGTGTGTGTCTCTATTTCTCCCATGCAGTCTAATAATTTATCTCTGCATCACACCATTTCAGGGATAGTCCTGTAAATTAAGTGTTTGTCAATTTGTATTCCCCACCAGAATGCACCCTGTGAAATGCTGGTTTATAGCTTGTCAGTAGAGGTAATAACAACGTCAGACAACTATTAATAAGGAAAATGAGAAAGCAGTTGTTCAGTGAATAGGGCCCAGGAGTGGGAGTCAGGGGAGCTGAAGGTTGTGTTCCTGGCTCTGGCAATGACAACCTGTCACTTTCTCCCTCTGTACATCAGTTTCCTCTTCTGTAAAGGAAAACACAGGGAGAATGAGAGCAACCCTACTTTACTGTAGTAATAATACCTGGCTCCTGTATGACACATTCATTAGCAGATCTCAAAGCACTTTGCAAAGGAGAGCAGTATCATTATCATGGTTTTATAAATGGGAAAACTGAGGTACAGAGAGGTGAAATGACTTACCCAAGGTCACCCCATGGCAGAGCCAGGAATAGAACCCAGGTTTCCAGAATCCCACTCCAGTACTCTATCCACTAGGCAACACTGCTTTTATATAGCTGGTTGATCTATGGATAAAATGTATAAGTGCTGAATACTATTAATTATTTCATCATCAAACAGATAATACTTAATTCACTGGGGGTGGGGATTGTGATGCTTAATGAATGTAAAGCACTTTGAGATCCGTAGAGGGAAGGCTGTAAAGATCACTCCGTTCCTAAGCATCAGAGTCAGAACACACCCCCATTATGGAATTCCACCTAGCCTGCAGCTAGAACTTACGATGTAGTGTGCAAAAACCGGGTGAAGAATTGTCCTGGTGGGCTCTGATCATTTTCTGGCTGGAGGGGTAAAAGTCAAGGTTTGGACTCAGAAGCAGCCTGCCAGAGGCTGTTTCTTACAAAGCTGAGCTCTTTGAATGGTGAACCCACAAGGTACGAAGTAGAGTCAGAGGAAGGACACAATGCAGCTAGCATGCTGGATCTTTGCTTGAAGCTGTGATCCTTCAGAGGCAAGTCTCACCAAGACAATGCTGGAGCTGCAAATCATAGGAGGGCTGAAAAAAATAGCAGCCAGGAGTAACACATATTGGAGAAGATGAGTGACAGACTAGAGACTCAGCCTGCAATCCTGCCCCTAGCTTTTGACATGGTCAGCATGGAGCTGCTGAGCAACTATCAGCACTACAAATGCTCATGCGCAGGGGTATACCAAAGGCCCACTCATTCTTCCACACTAAGACCCTGGTTTGTGGGGGAATTAGAATGTTCTGAGACTTCCGTAATTTACAGACCCGGCATTGTTACTCCTGGACGCTTCTCCCCATGTTGCCTGCCTATAGAGGCTCTTTCGCTATGCTGAGGATGTTCTTTCAGACAGATACTGGCACTTATCTGAAAATGCAGGAGGCTTGTCTTTGTAAAATGTAAGCTGCCCACGCTTGATTTGAAGTACTAATTTATCTCCACAAAGCTTCTTGTCTATTGGAAATATATTAGACATTTAGTTGCATAGGGCCAGATTGTGCCCGGCTGCGCCACAAGTGGGCACAAAGAGGGGATGGCGCAGGAACGCTCCCCCTCCTAGCACCTCAGTGCAATTGCTGAGCATAATGGCAGTCCCTGCACTTCCACAGGTGCAGGGATTGCGCTCTAGTTGAGCTCATTGACATACCGGCTGTGCCAAAGGGAACAGGGAAAGATGAGGAGGAGATGCAGCCTTAGGCCAGGTTCCACATGTGCTGGTCAGCAAAGTGGCTAGGCACACAGGAGGGAGTGTGCTGTGGCGTGGGAAGGTTTAGCTAACTCCCACTCCAGGCAAAATGTTTACTGAAGTATTTCTGAAAGGCTTGAGACATGAGAAGTGCTGTGATTTATACTGATACCTAAGACGCAAAAGGCTGCTTACATTTGTATTGCGTTTTAAACCTCATATCCTTTTAAATAAAGGAATGTCATTCTGTTCTATACAGGTTCTTATACCACCTTCTTCCTATAGTATCCGAATATTTTCCAGCAGTACATTAAGTGATGTGGCCAACATGCGGCATTAATGATTCCTTCTCTCCCTCATCCTTTCCCTGGTGGAGAACTGTGTGTGCAGTGGAGTGTTCTCTTTTTCATAGGGGATTTGTAATTGTTAATCTATTTTTTTAATTTGTTTTTTTACATATTGCTGTGTATTTATATTAGAGATGGTGATTGTCTTGTCATTGCAGCAAAAACTGGTGAGGTTTGTGATGATCCTTAATTGGTGTGGGAGTTTGTCCCATAGTCTATGACTGGATAAAAGCTACATCCCTGACTGATGTTGTCCCCACACCTATTCAGGAGGACCGATTGGACTTTGCAAAGATAAATAAGATTTCTCTCTGGTCCAAGATACCCTAATATCCGTGTACTGTCCAAAGCCTTGTCCTTAGATGGGAAAAGTTTTTGATAGCATCAAATGGCCTTATCTAGTATCACTCTTGCAGAAACTCATCTTTGGTCCAAAATTTCTAAGAGGAACTGACATTCTTTACAACTCTCCTTGGGGTTAGAATGTGATCAACAGAGTCACTTGACTTTTCAACCTTTCCCTGGAACCACTGCAACAAATACATAGCATGTAGGAGTGAAGGCATTGCTTTGAACTAGAGAGAATACTGCATTTAGCCTATATATGGACATTTCTGTATGATTACTGTTTGGGAAGTTCAGCTGGTTTGGTGATTAGGAGGATGAGAGTTGGCAAAGGAAAGGAGAACAAATCCCATTTCAGAACATCTGATTTCAGTAATGCACCAGGATAAAAATCAGGATCTCTGGTGAGCATTTTCTAAATTGCTACATTTTTAGTGTTTGCTGTGCTGCCGGCAAATTTCAAAACTTCCCCGATCTGTCTGAGGAGATGGTCATTGGACAGCAGAAGCGGAGCCCGTCTGGATGCCAGTTGCCACTGTGGTTTTAATGTGCTTTGTAAGGCATGGATTCAACACAACCTGGCCTAGGGCACAAGCAAATTGCATTTTCTGAATCTCTCTTCCTACCTCGTAGAGGGTGGACTTGCCCACTCTTCTCAAACATAGCATTATTCACTGTGATGGGTATTTTCTGTTCAGGAGATGCCTGCGTTTAAAATAGCAGGGGATGTAGAGGATGCAGGAGCTTTAGGGAATCTGTGTGGAGGCCCAGGACAGGAATAATAGTGAAGCGTGTTACTAGCAGATCTGCTTGAGGGAAGATTTGACAATGGTTACCTGCATTACGCCTGGCTCTAGCTGGTTCTTTCAACCCCTCAGACTCACAGACATCACGAAGACAGGTAAAGTAATCATATTTTTGAGTGTTTGAAGGCCTCTCAGATGAAAGGAGCTATATAAAAGTCAGTTGTTATTAGAAAACGGTGCCTCATGCCTGACACCCTTGCTGTGAATGTTTTATTAAATGCATGTTAAAAATTAGATATAGATATTGTTTTAATGTTCATAATGAGAAATAACAAACGTCTTTAACATTGGATTTTAAAGAAGCCCATCAGATCTTACTCTGAGCTGAATAAATGGCAGTCTGGGACTCCTTCCAGAACACAGCTGGTCCAAACAAGAATTCAGACTCTTGTCTGCAGAGGTTTCTCAATAAATCAATGCCAGGCTGTAAAACTATGATTTTTTTTTCTGCTTGCAAATTTGTATTTTCCATTTGGATCTCACAAGCTTTCTCTGGCTCATGCAGGATTAGAGAGGGATGTTCTCATCTGGGGTTTAACAAATATACTCTGCTATATATTTTCCACTGACAGATACTTGTAATGTTACACATTTGCCGTTTTAAACAAATTTGATGGCCCTTAGCAAGAGTGCATGCAAACTCTTTCTCTCTGTTTGGAAAACTTTTTGCCTAGCTTTAAATTATAGGTGAAAAAATTACCCTAATTCTTTTCCCTCACTCACAATGACCGGCCCCAACCCCCCAACACACCTCAAAACAGAATAGTGTGTGCATTTAGAGGAATGGAAGTTAAATGTGTAGCATATGTATGTATCTTGTATAAAACCCCCTCATCTTCTCCAGCAAAGCCCTGGGTCTGTGTCCAGTGTGAGATGATGTTTTGTTCTTGTTTCCTTCATCCTTTAGGATGCAAAGCAATTAGCAAGGGGGAAAGTACAGGGCTAGGGAAAAAAGAAAGTTCACAAATACATGAGGAGGGGGTGAAGTTAATGACGCCAACATATCTGTTATATAATTATAGAAAAGGAGTGCTAAAAGGGACCTCAAAAGGTCATCTATTTCTGTCTCCACCTCCATGCTCAGGTAGGGATTAGACCATCCCTTGCAGATATTTGTCTAACCTGCTGTTCAAAACTCCCTGAGGATTCCAAAACACTAGCTATGTAAAAAGTACAATAGCCACTTCCTCCCAGGAAACACTAATTGGAGAAGAGGGAGGCTAGTGTATTAGGGAAGGGAAAAAGGGATAACACGTACATAGAAATGCTTGTCAGGTAACCATGTTACAGTATATTTCTTCAGCCATAATGCAGCAAAATACCGCCCCCATCATGAAATATCTAAATGCACACTAAAGATAGAGATAAAATACTGGCAGTCAATGGAGGGCAAATAGGTGGGTGCAGTTGCCACCAGTTCATCCGCTGCAAATTACAAAAGATTTTCTTATATTCATAGGTTTTAAGGCCAGAAGGGACCATTAAGATCATTTAGTCTGATTTCCTGTATAGCACAGGCCCAAGAACCTCATCCAATAAATTCTGCATTGAGCCTATATCTTCTGGGATGATGGATCTCAGATTAGCTCACCCTTGGGAGAGGATTGTTTCCTAGGCTGACACTAAGAGCTGGCATTGTTTTCAGAGTTACAGATGTTTAATTCTGCATTTGAAAATGGGGGAAGGGGTGGGTAGAATTGTTCGAGAGGACAGAGGATTTGAGTTTTGAAGTTGCTTGGCTCATTTTGAAAGAAGATTATCTTGTATTGTAATGCTGCACCCAGAATGTATTTTTAAATTATTGACAATGAACTCAATTATGTAATCCCTTGATTTCCATTGCGTAGGAGGCGTTAACCAATAGAAGAGGTAGTAATGACAAACTAACTACCACCCCATTTTTCTGAGGAAGGTTCAGTCAGCCACAAATTATATCTTCACTGAACCCTGTATGTCTCCTGGCTTACCCTAACATAGCTAGGAACACTAACTACCCAAATTAGCTTGGGATATTAAATCTTACCCTTGGGGACTTGCCAGCTCGTGACAGCTATGGGACATGGCAGATGTCTATGAAACAAGAAAAACCTGTCTTTGGCTGATAGAGAAATGGGTCTAGATGTCTGGTGCAGTAGTAGGGAGGATCCTTTGCAGTTTAGACACTCTTCTGGCAAGGATCTCAAAGGCCAGTTTGCTGACACTCCTCCTTTCCCCCCCCCCCATTCAATATTGGACTTTTTCTTCTGCATTAGCTTGGGACAGAAGGCAAGAATCGGGATCTCTTTGGTTCCAACTGAACAACTCAACCAAAACCCAAATGCCAAGGACCCATGAAACCCCAGCATTCCCTCCAACAGTTTTCCAAGCGCCCCCCCCCCCCATAGCACAGCCCTGGAAGCGAGAACACCTGAGTTCTAATCACAGCTCTGGCACAAACCATTTGATCTTGGATCAGTCACTTGACCTCTCAGTAAAATGTACTCAAGTCTGTCGTGAAGATGAATTAGTGCTATATAAATGTTAAGCATGATAGTAATTCTTAAAGTACAGGACCTTTAGCTGGAATATAGTAATCTATTCCTAACTTGCTGCCCATTTTCATAAATCCTGCACCTACAGAGTCAATTCAAACTAATTTCTGAAATGACTTTTTATTAAAAAAAAAAAGGCAAGCTGTTGCAGGAGAGGTTATTGAAATCTCCTCGAGTATTTAAGGAAGAGTCAACAAGTAAACTTTTGTTGGTTTCCTTTTGAGATTTGGAGAAGAGATATTAAAAGGAAGAGAAAGCAGATTTTATTAAAAACTAAAAGCAACATTTGTTCTCTACCTAGGATCTGAGTCTTTTCCCAAATGCACTTATATGTTAGGGATAATAAAACAGAGGCACTGGGAAAATTTCACATCTCACAGTCCTTGCTATTATTAAATCCAATGCCTGAAGTTTGATAGGGACATTCATTAAATGCAAAAATAAATAAATAATTGAAGACAAAACTCCCAATGAGTGTGAATTATTCTCGCTTCTATACCAAGAAGCTCACAACAGTTAGTAATAGAACCTTGTACTTACCCTCAGTCTTTCAGATGAGAATCTGAAAGTGCTTTACAGAGATGAACCAACTAAGCATTATTACAACCCTTTGACAAAGACCCATTTTCCATAGGAGTTTATGGAAGAGTTAGGTGATTTGTCAAAGGTCACACAGTAGGACAGTGGCAGAGAGTGAATAAAGCCCAGATTGGAGTTATACTGGCATAAACCTGAAGTAATGCAGTAGTAAATTGAGACTATGCTCTGCTGTAGCCATTAGCAAACACCGCCTCTGAAAGGCAACAATTTCTGAGTTCCCCAAAATAACATTGTCGGGGCCTTGAGGCCCCAGTTCCGGAAAGCTGCCCTATTCAGGAGGATCACATAAACGCATGCTTACAGTTGTATGTTTAAATCCCAATGGAGGCAATGGGAATTAAGCATACATTTAAAGTTAAGCACATCATGCTTCATTGCTTTGCTTGAACGGGGGCCTAAAATTCATTAATCTCTGTGATGAACCAGGAGGTTCCTTCTAACCCAGTCTTCTAGGAGTGTGTGCTGTAGATAACCTATGCAATGCAATTTCACTATAGTAATAATACAACAAAACAATGACCCCCCCAAAAAAAAATCTCTTGAGACTTCACATGGCTACTTCCTTTCATGATCTGTAACTTTCCCTCACCCTTTGCAGTCAAAAATAACTCAGCAAGTTGAAATGGCCCTTGATCTTGCCTGTAGTACCTGTCCCAGCCTACTCCACCTCTACTGCTTTTGGCTCTGTCTTCATCTCCTCTTTGTTCTGTCCAGCTGCAATGGAGCATTTTTATTTATTGGGAGAGATGGGCCAAGTTCCAATACCAAAAAGCAAATAAACCGTTAATGTTGCTTGTACCAAATTAGAGAGATTGTAATCTTTCTACTTCTATCTTTATTTATTCTTCTCTTAATTTCATGGCTGGAACAAATCTAAATATAAACAAAACTTTCCTCCAGCTGTTCATCCACACACGCCAACTACAAGGCTTCAAGGAAATGTGCCGACATCACTAAGGAAAATCTAGAATATAGAAATTCACTAGTTCTCAGCCTCTCATAATAGCATGCCCCTTGCTGAGATCCAGTCAGGAGCCTGTCTCCCATTTAATAATATGGGAAGGGAAGGGTGTTCATGGTTTTCTGACACCTTACCACAGCTTCCCTGAGGGTTGTGACCCCCAGCCTGAGAACTCATGCTAAAGTTTAAAAACTTTCTCTTTTTTATAGATTAAGTAAAATGGATGAATCTGATACCATGAAAGAAGTGCCTGGGGTGGGCCCACACAGCAGCCTTGTGGTTCGAGGGTCAGGCTTACAGCCACTTCTCCCTGCCTTCTGTAGAGAACTATTAAGGTCGAACATCTGGAAAAGTTTTGTAATGCTAAGATTTTTAGACTGTGGAAGTATCTCCTGAGAAAAGGGACGGGAACCTCTGTTCATGAGCTATTTAAAAGAGGACTTCACAAAGGTCTGTAAGCAGGTATTGTAGGAGATGGATGAGAACGTCATGGGTCATTTCCATTCTGCTTTCTATTATTCCTTTGCTTTTGCCCCCTGAGTGCAGCATTAGCCAGTCAGCACTCCATTCCAAAAGGTGAATACTACAGGAGAAGATGTATCAAGGCAAGACACTGAGAAATGCACTGACACTACTGTTTGGCAAATATAGGCACAATGATTTATAAGCATAGTAGATACCATACCAGCTCTGACTCTTGATCCATCTAATCTGGCAACCTGCTTCTGAGAGTGATTTAGACCCTATTTTCCCTGACTCCAAAATGCACTTGGCCACTTACATATTATATGGGACAAAGAGGGCTTCCATTCTCCTGCAGGCGATCAGCCTAATCTCTGTAGGGAGAGGGGTGCGATCCCTGATTTCCTTGCCTTTGGAGCTGAATTTGCTATATTTATTGATGCAGATATTTCAAGTCCCATGATCTCTTTTCCAGATAATCTCCTGTGTTGGTAGCAGACTCCATGTGCTGATTGACTATTCACTGCACATGTTTCTTTGATCTTCTTTTCAATTCTTCTTTTGCTTTTTACTTCCATGGAGTCCCCCCTCATTCTTGTATCCTGGACCAGACTGTTTCTAACATAGATTTTAAAGCCAGAAGGGATCACTGTGATCACCTAGTCTGACCTCCTGCATAACACAAGCCAAAGCAATTTCACCCAATAATTCCTGCAGTGGAGAGAACTACTCTTCCCTGCTATGCAGATTAACATTTATCAGGCAAAGTAAAGTGTGGTGGAATTAGAGTATATATCTTATAAAGACAAGCAGTCTTGATTTAAAGGCTCCAAGGGATGATGAATTAATCTTTCCCTGGGTCGTTTGTTCTGATGGTTGAATGCCCTCACTGTTAAAAAGCCATGTCATGTTTCCAATTTGAATTTTTCTAATTTCACTGTCCAGATTTTGTTATGCCTTTGCTAGAAAAAGAGCCCCCTAATATTAAACACAGAGGGTGGGGAATTGCATTGCCCATTTTTAAAAAATGTTCCTTTGTACCATGGATTTTATTTGTTTCAGGTCAAAAGTACGTTAGAAAGGAGAAAGCACATTCCCCTTTTCAGCTCAGTTTATCATCATGATTTATTTATTGCCCTACACTACTCTTGGTATGAGGCCCTGGACATGCATTTAGTACCAGTTCTTTATGGTCATACTTGCTTTGGAACTTCAAGCACAGCTTCACAACTTGATTCTCTTCTCACATGTGTAGTCTTAAAGCACAGAGGAAAACCTGTCTCACTAATAATCTCTCTCTTTCTCTACAGCCTTCCTTATCACACCAACTGAGAACCTCACAATTGTCAATGTATTTATTCTCAACAACCTTGTGATGGAGGGAAGTAGTACCATCCCCATTTTACAGATGTGAAATAGAGGCACGGAGAGGCTAAGTGACTTGCCCAAGGTCACACGGGAAGGCTGTGCACAGGTCTCTCAAATGCTAGGCTAGTGCCCTAACCATTGGACCATCCTGCCTCCTGTTGCACCAAACAGTTACCCTAGTGTACCAGGGCTAATTCACATGGTTCCAGTTCCAATTCTGGTTTAGGTCTGTCTCTGGCTCAAGTCAGTTAATTCTCTAGCTCCAGTTCCATTGTTGTGTGGGCTACATTTTGGTATATAGAAAGTATCTTCACTAGGCACATCTGTCCTTTCATCCAGTACATTTCTTGTGCACAGTCTGTCCTGAGGCCCTGGAAGATGTATTGTAACAGGTTCATTCTAAACAGAGTGGTAAGAATCTCTGTGGTGGTGTGTGTTTGTTTGGTGAGAGGAAAGATGGGGGTTGGAAGAAAAGGAGGAATTGTTTTCCCCCTTTATTTGTTACACTTGAATACGCAGTTGCATTCCTATGTCTCTGTCCTCCAAACCCCTTTTTTCTTGTTTATTTTTTACACAGTGCTCTATTTGTGTGAGCACATCTGACAGGTCTCCTGTTGTTGATTTTGTTGTTTGACTGGTTTTTAATTTTGGTTTGGATTATTTGGGCCTTGAACAATTTATCTCACCAGCTGGTTCCTGGTCCCTAAATTAGTTCCAAAGGAGACATTATTTCCTGTTGCCAACAGGAATTTTACTTGTATCAGGGTGGATTCTCTTCTCTTCTCTCTCTCAATACTCCCTTATACATTTCTTGCTCCCCTCTGATTTCTACTCTTCTCTTCCTCTTTTCTTTGCTTCTTTCATATTACAAGCCTGTCATTTCACAATACAAACTTCTGCTAGTGAATATTCTCCAAGCCAAAACTAGAGCGTCATAGACAGAAAAGGTTATCTGATGACCTATCAGAAAGCATCAATATTTATCCATGAAGCATTTCCTTACCATGCACAAAGCACTGGCAACCCTGTGGCAGTCAGTTTTTTCCACAGTGATACCAACCAGCAGTACATTAGCAAGTGAGAGAGGATAGTAGTGGTCGATTTTGAAGCACTGGGACGGCGACAATTCAGGAATCAGATATTGCACTGGGATCATTTCTGAATATGCCTGGTGAAAAGTATAAACACAAAGATACCCCAGCATCAAGACTTCATGCTCATTTTCATCTTCCTACAGCTATCCTAATACTACACAATGGTATTCAAAGAGAGCTGGAACTAACCCGCTCTGGCACCATTAATATTAATAATAACCATTTATAGTGTGGTAGCACCAAACGGCTTCAACCAGGTCAGGCTCTATTGTGCTACCCCCTACACAGACATATAATAAATGACAGCCCGTGCCCCAAAGAGCTTTCTGTCTAGGCGGGAAACCCACACTGACATCTCTACTAGTAACCCAAGTTCCATGACAACCATGCTGGAACAATGCATTTGTGGTGTCAGATTCATTCTTGCACCAAAGTGACTGAGAAATTACTGTATTAAAAAAAACAGTGGTCCCCCCCTTTAAAAAAAATTAAAAACTTTTTTTAACATGCTAATATCTGCCCATTTCCTCCTCCTCAACTATTTGAGTTGGAGAGTTATCGGCTCCCATCAGACCTCACACAAACAGATCTGTGCGGTTCGTAGGTTGTAACATTGCTCTCCGCTGCGGACACAGTGACAAACAATGGCTTTGATCAACTAACCGTGGCAAGCTCTTTTATTTATTTATTTATTTATTTACTTTTCACATAGCAGACATGGTTTTGCGACCAAAGGTCATTCGAACAGAGCAATTTGGCCTGGGCCCAGTGCAGTGATGTTTGCCAGAGTACACGGCGTTCTACTGTATCTGGCACTAAAAGAAGTTAGGCTATATCTATTTTTTTTTATTATTTTTATTTTTGGTTATGATCTTTTTTAGGGAAACCATTTGAGTGGAACGCAATTAATTTCCACCAGGAGAGTTCGTGTGGATGCCTCTTTGTATGGTTATTGTTTCAGTATCCAGTGGCTTTTTTCTTTTAAGTGATTAAACTTCTGTGCTGGGAGAAAACAAGTGGGGGCAGATAACTGGGAATCTTGGAGGCCATGTTGATTGAGTCACCCAGCTGCATTTGGGCATAATGCTTCCATAAGAGTCTACCCCAACTAGTACAACAGGATTGTCTTATTGCAAGGACGAAAAAGCCTTGTGAACTTCTTGACGTCCCTTTCCTCCCCTTATTTTTATTTCTTCTCATCTTCCCTTTACTCTTTAAGTTTCAGTTCTTCTCTGAAAAGTTATTGTGTAAATATGTCACCTTTTCTGTAGATTAGCTCTCTCTGAGTGTTCAGAATCCCGTCTGCTCATTTGAATGATAACATAAGGCCTGGTCTAAATCCGAAAATTAGGTTGGTTTAACTACGTTGGTCAGAGGTGTGAAAAATCCACACCCCCTGAGAGTGTTGTTAAACTGACCTAAATCCCTGTGTAGACAGCGCTAGGTTGACGGAAGAATTGGGCAGGTGGATTACCTACTCTGATGCAGCATTTTAAGCGTAGACAAGCCCAAAGTGTTCAGTACCTTTCACTCCAGTTATCTCTGCAGGCCATCACTGCAGCTAGTGTGTTCTCCGGGTTCCATTCTGTCCTGTGCATCTTCTATTGAACTATTCACTAAATTCCAGCCAGCTATGCCAGTGCAACCCCACAGAAATCAATGAGGTTGCAGAGAGGTCGCTGAAGGCATAATTGGAGGACAATGAGATTGAATGGGTGTAATTGGGAGTATAATTTGGCCTGCAAAACCTGCCTCACTGGTGATGTGAAGGGAGGAGGAAAGAACCCAGTTTGACCCTCAAATGCTATGCTGAGTTTGTGGGGCTGGCAGTTAGGAAAAAAACAACAACGTCCTTTCACTTGTTAGCTGAGCAGATTTGATAGGGAAATAACTGAAAGACAGTGAATATAGGACTCCCTAGTGCCATTGTTACAGCCACTCTGCAGAAGAGAACTGCTCTCTAAAGAGTTTTGTAGTTTTAAAACAATCAAATACTGTCATCCTGCAGTCTCTCTCCCCACGGGTTTTACACCTGCAGAAGCCCTTCCTGCTGCCTTCTATACTTGTTGGGGGCTAGTGTGTGCTTTTTTAAATTGATGAGACAGTTTGGGGCTGAGGAAAATCAGGGACCATTGGTAGTTTTGATAAACAGGCATTGTACAGTCCAGGACTGTTCAAACTTCACCAAACAGGTCTGCCACAGTACTTCAATCCAGATGTGAAGCACTATTCAAGCCCTGGATTTCTCTATTAACAGAAACTACCTGTCATATCAAATTATGTGGAGACTCCTTCATGTTTACAGTTAGTACATGTTGAGTCAGTAACACAGTCGGAGAAAGGAGCTGAAGGGTGATTATGGTGGAAATGCTACCTTCTTAATCAACCTTTTGTATATTCTGACTCACATCTGTTTTGTTCACTGCTAAAATAAGGGTGTACTATTGTTTACTCTTGTTAGCCTTGCAGATCCTATATATGTATATATGTACACATATAATTGTATAGGCTTTTTGTAGGGCACTTATTACTGTAGCATTTGAGTACCTCACAAACATCAATTAATATTTCCATACACCCTGTGAGGCAGAGAAGCAGTATTATCCAGTTTTATAGAGGGGAAACTAAGGTACAATATGATGAAGCAACTTGCTCACCATCACAGCAAGTAAGTGGTATCAGCAATAGAACCTAGATTTCTAGAATCCCAGTCTAATGTCTTAACCACAAGACCATCTTTCTTTTCAAATGTGAAGAATGAGCAGAAGTTTATACTAGTCTGTGCATTGAAAAGAAATACAGGTGACAAATACCCATGGAGACCCTTGTTATGCCCCAGTCACCTCTGGAATCTATCATACTTACATGGCAATGGGAGTCATATATCTGAGCGCCTCACAGTTTTTAATATATTTGTCCTCACAAAACCCCTGTGAGGCAGGGAACTTCTTGGAGAATGATTCCTTCTTTGGACCTTCATTTTGTTATGAAAATGGATCCTTTGACATGTAAATAAGGTTCCTGTGGGCCTGATCCCGCTCTACATACTCAGGGAAAACTTCCATTGAGGTTAATAGACATTTTATCTACGTAAGGACTAAAGATTGTAGCATCAGGCCCTTTGTGCAAAATAAAAAGGGAGGGAAGAGAAATGTAGTAAAATACTGGCAATAGAAGCAGAACTTTTTGTGAGTAGAATGTTTTCCAATGCTTGCCAGAAAGAAACAGCTGCTCAAATAACTCTACATGTAATAGACAGCAAATCAGTGGGGCCAAATTCATCCTTGGTAATGACACTAATGCTCGTTAAAGCCACTGAGGTCACTGAACTTTACACCAGAGATAAATTTGTTCAATTTTTTTTTAAACTACCAACAATCTAGTAATTATTCGAAACATATGTATTTACAAAAGATAAACAACTGTGGAAGTGTAAAGCAGGGGTGGCCAACCTGTGGCTCCGGAGCCACATGCGGCTCTTCAGAGGTTAATATGCGGCTCCTTGTATAGGCATTGACTCCGGGGCTGGAGCTACAGACACCAACTTTCCAATGTGCTGAGGGGTGCTCATTGCACAATCCCTGGCTCTGCCACACGCCCTGCCCCCACTCCACCCCTTCCCCAAGGCCCCTGCCCCTTCCCCTGAGCCTGCCATGCCCTCGCTCCTCCCACTCCTCCCCCCACAGAGCCTCCTGCAAGTGTGAAACAGCTGATTGCATCGGGCAGGAGGCGTGGGGAGGGAGGGGGCGGGAGGTGCTGGGGGCTGGATGGGGGAAGCTGATGCGGAGCTACTGACGTATTACTGTGGCTCTTTGGCAACGTACATTGGTAAATTCTGGCTCCTTCTCAGGCTCAGGTTGGCCACCCCTGGTGTAAGGTATCGGTTATGTTAACATGAAGCTGTGGGGAATATGTCTTTGTGAGGATAATTTGTTATTTCTGTATCTTTTTCAGAAATCAAATTAACATAGTTACTAATATCCAGTGCTAGAGATGGAAGAACCCACTTTGCCAAGTTGAGAATCCACTCAGAAATTATGGTGTTTGGATTCAGAGCTGAACTCAGAACTGTTGGCAGGTTTATTCTGTTTGGCTCTGGCAAGTTCTGGGCTTTTTTAAAAAAAATAATTTTTTTCTCTCAGTTTCGCAAGAAGCCAGGGATGACTGTTTTCAAACATGAATTTTACTGTATGTGTGAGGTCCCTGAAATAGATGTTTTAGAAACAGTGCCATATTATTTATATTTAGTACTAATTTGGAATATTTCTTTATTGTTGTATTTGTTTATTGCGATACATGTTGTATAATAAGAGAAATGGGAACTGAACCCTTAAGAATAGGATGTGGTGGAGCTGGGTGTGAGTTCTTGTAGGGCTAGTGAATTCAGAATATGTGTAGTAGCTGCAAGAGGAGACCCACTTGGAGATGAGCTCTGGAGAGGTCTCAGCCTGCAAGAAACACTTTAAGAAAAAGGTGTGGATTCCAGAACAAACACAGTTTTCCTTCGAGAGCTGAGTCTTGTGACTGAGGGTGTAACAAATTTCAAGCTTCCACTGAGACAGTATTTGTTTGGGGCCATTCTAAAGGATTACAGTTGAGCTGGCCACAAAATGATGGAGATTGCAAACTTGAGTCTGAAAGCTGTCTGAGCTTCTAAGCAGAGCTGGATCTCCTGCCTGTGACTGAATGACTGGAAATTGTAGAGGATGATCAAACAAACGTAAGCGACAAAAAACATAGAGGTTTGACCCAGTATACCCCAAAGCATTTAGAGATTGAATCTGTTAGCTCAAAGTTTGTCAGAACACGAGCAGGTAGCGTTGCAGCAACTAAAGACAATAGAGCAATTTAGAGCTAAGCAGATGAGAACTGAGTCAGTGCACTGCAGCCTATTGAAAATGACAATAATAAGGGAACACGGAGCTATCGAAACCTGCTATCAGCAGTTAGGGAAGATTTCAGAATCTCAAGGCAGATTGGTGTTCCAGACTACTAAAATTAAGCCAGTCCTTGTGTGGAATCACCAATCTGAAGCAAGATTAAAAAGGGATAGTCCAGAGCCAGAAATTATCGAAGGTGTTTCTGTGCAGCCAGCCAAAGATTGAAACTCCAAAGTTTTTTAGAGGGAAAGAGCGATCCCACATTGCCCAAATTAAGGCAGATACTACAACCACATTATTCTGAAAAAAATGCCAGAGATCTCTATCAAAAATTTACCACAGCAGTTCAAGAACCCAAAAAGATTCCACTGGATTTCCCGGTGAATGCAATTAATCTTAATTAAAAAACTGTCTTTGCATCAGAGAAGGCAGACTCTACACCAAAATATCTCCCTGAATTGGTTCAAAGTTCAAAGTTTTTACAGTCTAGTTTGACTGTGTTGCACTGCAAGAATATCAGAGTTTACTAACACACATTTACAGGATTTAAATGTAGCTGATGATCTTTTGTTGGAAAAACTGAATATGGTCTATAGCACTGAAATGGAGCACCAGCAACAATTAAAAGCATCAGGGTAATTGAGATAATTAAAAATAAATTCCATGCAACCTGTTTTGAAAGAAGGAGAAACTGAAAAGCTCTCACCATTGTTAAAGAACAAAACCGCCAAAGTAAAATTCATTAGCTACTAGGATGGAACAGACACATGGCGTGAGCAGGCAGACACCGCTCAGCTCTGCTGCGCTGCCGGGGACCCTGGGTGGGGAGCGCCTGGGGGTGGCAGGTGGGGCCAAGGGGGAGAAATGGCCCCAAAACTGCTAGAGCCCCCTGGGTCACATTGGGGAGGCTCACGGGCAGCAGATGGCCCGCGAGTTTGAGACTCCTGGTTTATGCAGTGTTCAAGGTTTCTTCGGGAAATGTATTGCTTAAGGGTATTGGTAAATGCAACACTGAAGAAGATATAAAACTATATGCCACACCTGGCAAGGCTCCAAAGAGAACAGTAATAAGCTAGCCAGTTCTGTGATTCATTCAAGTTTTAACCTAGGTTCTGCTAGACAGCAAAGAAAAGTTGCCCCATTAGTTGGAAATAATTGTTTACTATATTATCATCTCTGCGACAGGAAAGTAAAAGCATTACAGGACACAGATAGCAATCACTGATTAGACAAATTTGAAAGAGGACCATCTCCCAGAGCAGGAGTTAAGGAGAATTATTAGATATTGAAAGGAGACTAGATGTAATGGCCATGAAGTTCCTTTTGACGGAACCAGCTCAGGAAAGTCACCGGATATATAGTCTTGTTCAGTAAAGGGCTGTTGAAGTCATCAGTAACAGTTTACATATCTGCAGTGCCCTTTATCCATGCATCTCAAAGCCTGGCATAAAAGTAGGAAAGCATCATGAGCCCCGGGCCGGTTCCAGGCACCAGCCCACCAAGCATGTGCTTGGGGCGGCGCCTGGAGGGGGGTTGTGTGGCGGGGCGCTCTGGCCCGAGAGCGGGGCCGCAACTGGGCTCGCCGCCCTCCCCGCAGCGCTCCAGCCACCGGGGAGAGCGGAGCCGCAGCGGGCTCCCCGCCCTCCTGCCGGTGCTCGGGCCGGTCGGGGAGAGTGGGGCCCTGGCCGGGCTCGCCGCCCTCCCCCTGGCGCTCCAGCCGGTCGGGGAGAGTGGAGAGCCGCAGCGGGCTCGCCGCCCTCCCCCCCAGTGCTCTGGCCGCCAGCGGCTCGCCGCCCTCCCCCTGGCACTCTGGCCGCCGGGGAGAGCGGAGAGCCCCAGCCAGGCTCTCCGCCCTTCCCCTGGCACTCTGGCCGCCGGGGGCTCTCCGCCCTCCCCCCGGCGCTCCGGCCGGTCGGGGATTGAGGGCCCGCGGCTGGGCTTGGCGCCCTCCCCTAGCGCGGCAAAAAAGCCAGAGCCGGCCCTGCATGAGCCCCATTTGATAGATGGGATAACTGAGGCAGACAGGTCAAGTGACTTGCTCAAACCAGAGAGTGAGTCATTGGCAGAGTTAGAGGTACAGTCCAAGTCTCATGACTCCTGGTGTTCATAGAAATGTAGGGCTGGAAGGGACCTTGAAAGATTTTCTAGTCCAACCGCTGTGTTGAGGCAGCATTAACTTACTAGACCATGCTTGACAAGTGTTTGGCTAGCCTGTTCTTAAAAATCTTCAGTGACACGGATTCCACAACCTCCCTTGGTAATCTATTCCAGTGCTTAACTAGCCTTATAATTAGAAAGTTTTTCCTGATATCCAACCTAAATCTCCCTTGCTGCAGATTAAGCCCATTACTTCTTGTCCTACAGTCAGTGGAGATGGGGAACAATTGATCACCATCCTCTTTATAACACTCCTTAACATATTTGAAGACCGTTATCAGAGCCCCCACTCAGTCTTCTTTTCTCAAAACTAAACATGTCCATTTTTTTAAGCCTTTATTCATAGGTCAGGTTTTCTACACCCTTTATCACTTTTGTTGCTCTGCTCTGAACTCTGCAATTCGTCCACATATATCTTGAAGTGTGGCACACAGAGCTAGACACGCTGAGACCTCACCAGTGCTGCATCCAGCAGGACAATTACCTCTGTCTTACATATGACACTTTGGTTAATAAACCCCAGAATGATATTAACCTTTTCACAACCTCATCATATTGTTGACTCACATTCATTTTGTGATCCATTGGAACCCTTAGATCCTTTTTTACCAGTTATTCCCAATTTTGGAGTTGTTCATTTGATTTTTCCTTGCTAAGTGTAATACATCACACTTGTCTTTATTGAATTTCATCTTGTTGATTTCAGACCAATTCTCCAGTTTATCAAAGTCCTTCTAATCATGATCTCCAAAGTGCTAGCAACTCCTCCCAGCTGGTGGTGTCATCAGCAAATTTTATAAGCATACGCTCCACTCCATTATCCAAGTCATTAGTGAAAATATTGAATAGTACTGGATCCAGGACAGACTCCTGCAGGTCCCCACTTGATAACTACTCTTTGAGTAAGGTCTTTCAAGCTGTTTTACACCCACCTTATAGTAGTTTCATCTAGACCACATTTCGATAGTGCACTTATGAGAATGCCATGTGGGATTGTGTGAAAAACCTTACTGTAATCAAGATAGATCATGAGATATCTAATTACAGCATAACTTCACATTTAGTTCAAAAGACAACTGGGATCCAGTGCCTAGTTTGGTTTTGGCAGGGTAATTAGATCAAACCTCCCAATACCCGTCAGCACACAAACTGCTGCATTTAGTTATGCCTGACATTTGCACAGCCCTTAAAAAGTTTGTATGTATTTTTAAAAAGCTTGACTTGTTCCAGTATATTGCTGATCGTGATGGGGGGAATCCCCATCACCTGCTAGAGAAGAAAAAAAACCCAGCCCAATTAGTGACATGCTCTACACCTGCAGGGTAACTGATTGGTTGTTTCCTGATCAGAGTGGGAAGAGCTGGGTGATGATCTGTTAGTCACCTGGGCCTTATAAGTAGACTCAGGGAGCTCAGTAGTCTTCAGAGAAGATAGAGATCTTACAAGAATGATAAAGTAGGCTGGGCTCCTGTGGCAAGAAATCCTGAGACAGGGATTATTAGAAGGAGCCAGAGAGTTCCCTAGGGAAGGCTACCAGAGTTCCTGGGGAGAGAAAGGGAGGCAGTGGGTGAAAACCTGCTACACAAAAAGCAACAGAGGAGGCACTCTGTAGGAGTAGGATGGGCTCCTGGGGTGGGGAGGCCCTGAGGTAGGGCCAATAAGATCATTTCAGTGGAACCCAAGAGGGGCAGAAGTCTTATTAGTTTAGAGGTTTACTTGGTCTTAGAGTTGGACTTCATTACACTTGAAGGGGTTTAGAACTTTTATGTGACTTGGCTGCAGGGCCAGGCCAAAGAAGACCTCTCTAGAGGTGAGTGATATGGAAAGATAGCCAGCCTACCGGGTGCTGGAGACAAGTCTCCTGCAATATCAAGTCTGACCTAAGGGGGCTTGCAGGGAGTGAGTCCACTACATGATACTGATATTGAGTCACAGGCAAACCTCAGGAGGCTCAGAGAGTGTATTTGCAGAAGCATCCAAACTTGCATCCCTAATTTACTAGAAACACTTTGGGCTGAGGCACTTTGTGATGGGGCTTTGTTTTGGCATTTCCAGCCTTTCATGGTTACAGCCAAGCCAGTAATACCCAGAGAGAGAGGCTGTTCTTCTGCTATGTTGTCACTCTTGCTTCCAACCAAAACAAGGAATTACAGAGGTGACTAAAAATGAAGGGAGGGAGGAATGATTCAATTGGTTCCAAACCTTCCAAAATTTTCTGCCTTTAGAGAATGATAGAAGGTGTTAGAGGCTACTTGTTTTATCCAGGCTTGTTCTCCCACCCATCCTGATGTGCTCTGGGAAATGGGGCCAGCAGCCTGTCTGTTTTCCAGTTTGCGTGTGGTATCAGTCAAAATGGTTTGCGCTAACTCTGCACCGGTTCAGCTGTTAGTGCAGTCCCATCCCCACACAGTGCCTCTTCCACCTCCTCGCACACAGATAGAGTATGCATTTCTGCAGTAGAAGGTGAGGATTCTCCAGGACATGGTTCATACTGGGGTCTCACCTGAGGTGAATTTGGCATCATCTTCTCAAGGACCAGGAAATGTCTCTTCAACCTGGAGATAATACAAGGCCAAACAGAGTACAAGCTGATGTGAAGGTGGCAGTTCTGGCTCAGAAGCCAAGGCCTGGCCTAAACTAAAAAGTTAGGTTCCCCCCCAGCTACTCAAGGATGTGAAAAATCACTATGATATGTAGCTAAGCTGACCTATCCTCTGGTTTAGACAGTATTAGGTTGATGGAAGAATTCTTCAATTGATCTGCCTCTCAGAGGTAGATTCCCTATAGCAATCGGAGAGCCCCCCTCCTGTCGCTGTCATCTCTACACTTACTTACCCTATGCTACACTGTAGTGTAGGGCAAGTATAGACATGGCCAAAGAGCATGAATTGTTAACACGCAGATTGACTTTGGTTTCAAATCCAAACCCAAAGGCAACACAACTTTCATGGACAGGTTTTCTATCAATGCTCAGGAGTTAGGAAGCCCAGAGAGACATTCTTCTCTATACCTCTTTCATCATGGCTCTCTATCCCTGGCCCTTCCCTTCCCTCTGTCTGGACTCCTCTTCCTCCACTTCTACATTGTCATTACCTTTGCCCTGTTTTACATATGTATTTGGATAGGGTTTCTCATGAAAGAACCATATAGCTCTTGGCAATGGCACCCACCAATCACCATTTAAAATAATATTCAATCATTTTTTTAGAATAGTGATACACCCAGGATAAAGCAGCAGGAAAGTCTTGTGTACTATCTGTAGTAAAGTATTAAATTATACAGCCAAGTTGTTTCCTGCAAAAGTCCTGAGAGAGAGATGCTATATTTTTTGAGTTCACTTTATTTCAGTTGACTGAGTTTCAATCAGTATGAGATGCTGATAGGGAAAGACATAACAGTCAGTCCCTAAGGGAGTGTGACATGGTGGTCTGGTGCTTTGTAGGGTGGGTTAAGGAGGTTTTTGTAGTCTATAAAACCCATTATGTTGCATCTGGTATAATTAAGTAAGTGAATATGATACAAATGGAATATAAAAAAATCATCTTGTCTTGTTTCCCCTCCCCCCTTTCTTCTCTCTGCTTTAGTCTGTCTATGCTGTAGCATTTTTCTGCTCCATTTCCTTTTGGGAATTGGAGAGGCCTGACACCTGGGAATCAGTTGGCTTGCTTGAACATTTGGCCAGAAAAGCCAGGTGCTGATTGCTCCAGTGTAATCCTGATAGGCCAAGTAAGGCTTGTTGAGGAAAGCAGAATCTGGAGACAATCAGAACCAGATAAAAATAGCTCTTGTGAATTTGGTGAAGAACATAAGAACGGCCATAGTGGGTCAGACCAAAGGTCCATCAAGCCCAGTATCCTGTCCTCTGACAGTGGCCAATGACAGGTGCCCCGAAGGGAATGAACAGACAGGTTATCATCAAGTGATCCATGCCCTGTCACCCAATCCCAGCTTCTAGCAAACAGAGGTTAGGGACACCATTCTTGCCCATGCTGGCTAATAGCCATTGATGGACCTATCTTCCATTAATCTATCTAGCTCCCTTTTGAACCCCATTATAGTATTGGCCTTCACAACACCCTCTCGCAAGGAGTTCTAGAGGTTGACAGTGTTGCGTGAAAAAATACTTTCTTGTGTTTGTTTTAAACCTGCTACCGATTAATTTCATTTGGTGGCCACTCCTTCTTGTATTATGAGAAGGAGTAAATAATACTTCCTTATTTACTTTCTCTATACCACTCATGATTTTATAGACCTCTATCATATCCCCCCTTAGTTGCCTCTTTTCCAAGCTGAAAAGTCCCAGTCTTATTATTCTCTTCTCATACGGAAGCCGTTCTATACCCCTAATCATTTTTGTTGCCCTTTTCTGAACCTTTTCCAATTCCAATATATCTTTTTTGAGATGGGGTGACCACATCTGCACGCAGTATTCAAGATGTGGGTGTAACATGGGTTTATATAGAGGCAATATGATATTTTGTCTTATCTATCCCTTTCTTGATGATTCCCAACATTCTGTTTGATTTTTTTGACTGCTGCTGCACATTGAGTGGATGATTTCAGAGAACTATCCACAATGACTCAAAGATCTTTCTTGAGTGGTAACAGCTAATTTAGACCCCATCATTTTATATGTATAGTTAGGATTATGTTTTCCAATGTGCATTACTTTGCATTTATCAACATGAAATTTAATCTGCCATTTTGTTGCCCAGTCACCCAGTTTTGTGAGATGCTTTTGTAGCTCTTCACAGTCTGCCTGGGACTTAACTATCTTGAGTAGTTTTGTATCATCTGTAAATTTTGCCACCTCACTGTTTACCCCTTTTTCCAGATCGTTTATGAATATGTTAAATAGGACTGGGCCCAGTACAGATCCCTGGGGGACACCACTATTTACCTCTCTCCGTTCTGAAAACTACTTATTCCTACCCTTTGTTTCCTATCTTTTAACCAGTTACCAAGCCATGAAAGAACCTTCCCTCTTATCCCATGACTAATTATTTTGCTTAAGAGCCTTTGGTGAGGGACCTTTTCAAAGGCTTTCTGAAAATCTAAATACACTATATCCACTGGATCTCCTTTGTCCACATGCTTGTTGACCCCCTCAAAGAATTCTAGTAGATTGGTGAAGCATGATTTCCCTTTACAAAAACCATGTTGACTCTTCTCCAACAAATCATGTTCATCTATGTGTCTGACAATTTTGTTCTTTATGATAGTTTCAACCAATTTGCCTGGTACTGAAGTGAGGCTTACTGGCTGTAGTAGTGAGGGTCACCTCTGGAGCCCTTTTTAAAAATTGGCATCACATTAGCTATCCTCCAGTCATTTGGTACAGAAGCTGATTTAAATGATAGGTTACAGATGACAGTTAGAAGTCCTGCAATTTCACATTTGAGTTCCTTCAGAACTCTTGGGTGAATACCATCAGGTCCTGGAGACTTATTACTGTTTAGTTTATCAATTTGTTCCAAAACCTCCTCTAATGACACCTCGATTTTGGACAGTTCCTCAGATCTGTCACCCAAAAAGAATGGCTCATGTTTGGGAATCTCCCTCTCATCCTCAACAGTGAAGACCAATGCAAAGAATTCATTTAGTTTCTCTGCAATGGCCTTATCGTCTTTGAGTGCTCCTTTAGCATCTTGATCGTCCAGTGGCCCCACTGGTTGTTTAGCAGGTTTTCTGCTTCTGATGTATTTAAAAAAATTTTTGCTATTACTTTTGGAGTCTTTGGCTAGCTGTTCTTCAAATTCTTTTTTGGTCTTTCTAATTATATTTTTACTTCTTTTGCCAGAGTTTATGCTCTTTTCTATTTTCCTCATTAGGATTTATCTTCCACTTTTTAAAGGATGCCTTTTTGTCTCTCACTGCTTCTTTTACTTTGTTTAACCACGGTGGCTCTTTCGGTTCTCCAACTGTTTTTTAAATTGGGGTAAACATTTAAGTTGAGCCTCTATTATGGTGTCTTTAAAAAGTTTCCATGCAACTTGCAGGGATTTTACTTTCGGTTCTGTACCTTTTAGTTTCTGTTTCACTGACCTCCTCATTTTTGTGTAGTTCCCCTTTCTGAAATTAAATGCTACAGTGTTGGGCCTCTGAGTTTTCCCCATCACAGGGATGTTAAATTTAATTATGGTCACTATTACCAAGCGGTCCAGCTATATGCACTTCTTGGATCTGATCCTGTGCTCCACTTAGGACAAAATCAAGAATTGCCTCTCCTCTTGTGGGTTCCTGGACTAGCTGTTCCAAGAAGCAGTCATTTAAGATGTCAAGAAACTTTATCTCAGCATCCCTTCCTGAGGTGATATGTACCTAGTTGATATGGGGATAGTTGAAATCCCCCATTATTATTATTATTGAGTTTTTTTTTATTTTAATAGCTTCTCTAATCTCCCTGAGCATTTCAGAGTCACTAACACCATCCTGGTCAGGTGGTCTGTAATATAGCCCTACTGCTATATTCTTATTTTTCAAGCATGAAATTACTATCCATAGAGATTCTATAGTACAATTTAGTTCATTTAAGATTTTTACTTCATTTAATTCTACGCTTTCTTTCACATATAGTGCCACTCCCCCACCAGCATGACCTGTTCTTTCCTTTCGATATATTTTGTACCCTGGTATTACTGTGTCCCATTGATTAGCCTCATTCCACCAGGTTTCTGTGATGCCTATTATATCAATATCCTCACTTAATACTAGGCACTCAAGTTTACCCTTCTTATTGTTTAGACTTCTAGCATTGGTATAGAAGCATTTTAAAAACTTGTCATTTTTTGGCTGTCCCCATTGCATGATGTAATTGAATGGGACTTTTTTTTCATTTGACTGTTTCTCATCAGATCCTCCCTGTATTTTATCATTTTCCATCCTCTCTTCCTTATTAGGACATAGGGAATCTCCATTTATAGATCCTCCCCTAAGGGATTTCCGAACCACATGCTCCTCCACACCTGTCAGCTTTCCCCCAGCCCTTAGTTTAAAAACTGTTCTACGACCTTTTTAATTTTAAGCACCAGCAATCTGGTTCCATTTTGGTTTAGGTGGAGCCCATCCTTCCTGCATAGGCTTCCCCTCTCCCAAAAGCTTCCCTGGTTCCTAATAAATCTAAACCCCTCCTCCCTACACCATCGTCTCATCCACACATTGAGACTCTGCAGTTCTCCCTGTCCAATTGGCCCTGTGCAGGGAACTGGAAGCATTTCAGAGACTGCTACCATGGAGGTCCTGGACTTCAATCTCTTACCTAGGAGCCTAAATTTGGCCTTTAGGTTCTCTCTCCTATCCTTCCCCATGTTGTTGGTACTTACATATACCACGACCACCGGCTCCTCCCCAGCACTACACATAAGCCTATCTTAGGGTGCACAGACAGCAAATGTGAAAAATCGGGACAGGGGCTGGGAGGTAATAGGAGCCTGTATAAGAGAGATCCAAAAATCAGGACTGTCCCTATAAAATTGGGACATCTGGTCACTCTAACCTATCTAGATGTGTCAAGAGATCAGCAACCTTTGCACCAGGAAGGCAAGTCACCATGTGGTTCTCCCGATCACTGCAAACCCTGCTATCTGTTTCTAATGAGCGAATCGCCCATTACTAATACCTGTCTCTTCCTAATAACTGGAGTTCCCTCCCCTGGAGAAGTATCCTCAATGTGAGAGGATGCCACACATTATCTGGGAGGAGGGTCCCAACTATGGGATCGTTTCCCTCTGCTCCAGTTGGATGTTCTCCTTTCCTGAGGCTTTCATCCAGCACAGAGGCTGTCAGGCTGGGGGTGTGACCATTCTACTGTGTCCTATGTCTCACCTATGTACCTCTCTGTCTCCCTTAGCTCCTACCGCTCAGCCACCCTGGACTCCAAAGTCCATACACGGTCTCTGAGGGCCAGGAGCTCCTTGCACCGAATGCATACATACATCACCAGCCCATAGGGCAGGTAATCATAAATGCTGCATTGGGTGCAATAAACTGGGTAGCTCCCACTCTGTTGCTGGACTTCTGCCTGCATTCTTTTTTTACTCCTGAAGCTTGTTCCCTTGTTGGGTGCTTTGTTTTTATCAAGCGGTGTTTTGACCTTTAAGTGCAAATAATGTTAGGTGTATCTAGCCCCTGCTCACACTCCCCCTGTGTAAACTCCCTCACCAGACTCGCCTGTTAGCTGCTCCTGTTCACTAGGAAGGGGCCAAAGCAAATGATATGAGATAACAATTCAAACACTGGGAAGCTGCTGGACTCCTGAACCTGAAGGCTGGGGCATTTAAGTTTTGTGAGCTAGGGTTAAACCTTGGAGGACTGCAGATTGAAAATCCCTGGCTGGGGAACCTGAATTTTGACTTTGGGGATTTTTTGTGTTTTGGAATGTTTTGGTGCACATCCTTTCCAATCTCAAGGGAGAACAAATAATACTTCTATTTCATCCTTGAGAGGTAGTGGCTATATCAACAGGAGAAGCTCTCCCGTCAACATAGCACCGGGCATTAGGTCAGTATAACTATGTCAGTCAGGGGTGTGGATTTTTCATACTCTTGAGCAACGTAATTATACTGGTATAGGTCTATTGTGTAGACCTGGCCTTATTAATACAAGGAACTCAAATGAAACAACACAAAATCCAGCACAAGCCTTCTTCTCAGGCTTGGATGCTTCAAGGGTTCCTATCCAAGGACTGCTCAGCCCACACCCTAGTACCTTGTTCTGTGGAGAATTACTCCCAGTTCCCTTGTATCTGGGTAGGCTAACGAACCACCTGCCCCAGGAAGTCATCAAAACACACTTTTACAGCTTCTAGTAGGGCCATCTCCTATCAGGGTGGGGTTTTCTGCCAGCCCGTTGCAGTTTGTGTCATGGTGGTAAAATGGATTCCACTCTGAAAGGTTGCTTGCAGTGTTTGCATGTTACAGAATGCCCATGGATGAGATAGATGTCTCACTTTATGGAAAAGTTCGGGGAGAGAGCAGTCACAGTCCTAGTTGAGGACACTTCACAAAACAAAACAATGCTGGATGCTTAAACAATTTTAGATCCTAAAATAGCAGGCAGGGACTCTGTACAGCCATAACTTTGGTTTCCTCTGAAGAGAGAAGGGATTGAAAAAGTTAAACCTATTGCTTTTTCATATGCTGTAGAAATCTAATCACTGATCTGCTTAATATTCAGTCTAAAATTTGGAGGGAATCATACAGAAAATGTCTAGCTCTTACTCTTTCCTACCTCTTTGTTCCGAGGTAATTTGCAAAGAAAATAGTCTCTGAATCAGAAGATCTAGTTTCTCTGGCTAAATGGAGAACTGTGCTAAGCAAATACTAAAGAGTGTTGCCTGAAAGTTACCCTTACCCAACTTCTAGAATAACCACAAAATTAAAATGAATAAAAATGAACCAGAACTCATCTTTTTCCAGGCAGTCACAAGTTCTAAAGTCTGATTTAAATGAAGAAGCCATGACGTTTTAGAGGACAGTTTGGTTTTAAACCCTGTAGTGTTTATCCTCGCTGACCTCCAAAACATCAGCTGTTCTCCCCCATATAACTAGTTAATAGATGCACAAATAGTTCTCATCTTTATTTTTTAAACTTTAATCTTTTCACAATGGGATCCTTGTAACATCACACACAGGGCTCAGTGTGCTAGCCTGAGGCCTGGGAGGTCAGGGTTCACTTCCCTTCTGTGCCACAACTTCCTGTGTGACAGTGGACAAGTCATTTAGTCTTTCTGGCTTTTTGGTTCCCATCTGTAAATGGAGATAACACTTCTCGACCTCACTGAGGTGTTGGGAGAATAAATATATTCAGGACTGTGAAGCACTCAGATCTATATGGTAATAGAGGCCATATAAGTACATAGGATAGATAGCTAACCTTTTTACAACCTGACACCCCCTTAATGAAACAACATTAGCAGTATTCAAGTACGCAGCTACTGCTGGGTATTTTGCAATTTGATTCTATTTATTCCACCAACCTGACTCCATCTCTGGGTAAATAACAGGAAACAGATCCCAAAAGGATGAGTTTTTTAGAATTGGGTGTGCACGGTTAGCACGATATCCAGGGTAGTAAGTACTTATACCAATTAGGCATGCAAATTCATATGAACATGAGCAAACCTGCCATCATAGTTCTGAAAATCTGGCTGTTAGGGACAGTATGTGATGTGACATACTTGTGTGGCATCACAAACAGATTTTCTTGACGATGGGGACTAAAAGGAAGATAATCCAATGAGAAAAATTAGAATAGGGAAGATTTAAAAAAAAAAATACGAAGGACACTTAGGCACCCAACTCCCATTGCAGATGAGTCCTCTCCTACGTGTTGATCTAATGTACACACATTCAAACGCTTTCTTTAGAACATTGTTACATATAGAATCATAGGACTGGAAGGGACCTCGAGAGGTCACCTAGTCCAGTCCCCTGCCCGCATGGCAGGACTAAGTATTATCTATATCAGGGGCTGGCAACGTTCGGCACGCGGCTCGCCAGGATAAGCACCCTGGCGGGCCGGGCCAGTTTTATTTACCTGCTGACGTGGCAGTTCGGCCGATCGCAGCCCCACTGGCCACGGTTCGCCGTCTCGGGCCAATGGGGGCGGCAAGAAGCAGTGTGGGTGAGCGATGTGCTGGCCGCAGCTTCTCGCCGCCCCCATTGGCCTGGGACGGTGAACCGTGGCCAGAGGGGGCCACGATCGGCTGAACCTGCCGCATCAGCAGGTAAATAAAACTGGCCCGGCCCGCCAGGGTGCTTACCCTGGCGAGCCGCGTGCCGAACGTTGCCGACCCATGATCTATATGGTAACAGCCAGGAAAAAATAACCCTGAAGATGAAACAAATACAACTGTCAGAGGGGTAGCCGTGTTAATCTGGATCTGTAAAAAGCAACAGCTTCCTGTGGCATCTTTAAGACTAACAGATGTATTGGAGCATAAGCTTTCGTGGGTGAATGCCCACTTTGTCGGATAAGCAGCATACGTTAACCTAATAAATATGCCTAAAACTAAAGATCCAGAAATTCTTCAGACAGGTTTTATGGCTGCAAGGCGTCTTTGATGTTCCCTTCTGGGGACAATGAAAAAAGCATTTAGCTGGACCTTTGCCTAGATATGCTGTCTTTTTACTTTTGTTCAGAATTTACAATTTAAATTTTAAATATTGGCTGCAGAGAACAAATACTGCTCCATCTGCAGGAGGTGAGCACATTAGTGTAAGACAGTCTTTCAAAAAAAAAAAAAGTGGAAAATAAAATCCATTAAGTGTCTTGCATTGATAGTAATGGCATCAGCTTGCAAATGCCCCTGCATACTGATGCTTGCTCTCACTGCATATTCTAAGTACAGAATTCAGCACTTTTCAAGGGGAACATATTGGTGCTATGTCAACATTTGGAAGGGGAGCAGGAAGCTGGCACCAAAGGGATTAAAATGGTAAAAATTTAGGACTACAGTATTTGTTTTCTATGAGCAATTTAACTGCTGTGTGTGAGTGTTCAGATCCAGTTGTGAAGGATGTGGTCGTGTCTCTGTATGTCTGTGACGGGTTGGATCACAGAAACCCCTTGGGACTGCCACCTGATGTGCTGGGACTACATCTGAGCCCGTTTTCCCTGCCATCTTGAGACTTCAGTACCTTGCCTGGTTTGAGCCAGACACCCTTGCCTGCTGCAAACACAGATCCAAGTCTCAACTACGTCCCCCACAAGCTGCAGCCTTAACTGAAAACAGCTTAAGAAGTGTTCCTGTCTCTAGCACTCAGATACCCCACTCCCAATGGGGTCCAAACCCCAAATAAATCCGTTTTATCCTGTATAAAGCTTAGTGACCATTTCCTGTCGCTGCTATCGCTATTTGCTGTAGACACAAACAAGTTAGTAGTCACCTGCGAATGCTTGGTTATAGCTATGATGGAAAGCATCCAGGGCTCAGATACATCAAAGAGCAATGCTCACCGCCTACCACCCATTAATCCCTGACACTGCTAAGTAAATTTGAGAAAGTTCAGTTCTCTCACCCCAAAAGTCCCACTTTTGTTTCCAAATGCTCTGAAACCATTTTAGCAAATATTAAACTGGAGTTGCACTTCCAGCCAGCCATGGGCAAGTTGTTACTGGGCTGAAAGCTTTAACCAAATGCTGAATCTGTCATGTTGACCTAAATGTGCTTTGGCTGGGGCTCAACCTGTCCCCCTCTGGGAAAGAATTCCAAAACAGCTGCTGGGAATGCTCTGTCACACCTTGTACTGGGCTTTATCGCTGTGGAATGTAGCTGTCTTGGATTGGGGTAATCTGAGGGGTAATCAAGTCCCAGGCTGTTCAAGGCCTTGTAGATTAAGACTAGGATTTCGAATTCACTCCAGAAGTAAATGTGTGGCCAGTGGCATGTGTAAAGCATAGTATCATTTAATATGTTCATGATGGCCTTATAATTAGAAGCTGGCTGCTGTATACCACGTGGGTTGTAGGTTCCACAGATGCACAATTTAGCCCTGCACTTGCAGGACAGAAGCAGCAAGCCCCAGCTAAAACAATTTGCAATCCAAGTGCACTTTTCAGACATCTCCTGCTAAGATACCAATTTAACTGGAGCAAGCAAAAATCAACACAAAATGCCTAGTACACATACCAGCATAACAGAATTTACCACAAAAAATGAACCAATATTGACTTAAACATAGCACGAGTCCTCAGCAGCGCTGCACTGAGCTGCTTGTGCACGCTGGCATTTTCATAATGCAAAAAAGCTCTTCTGCCTTGATTAAGGAGAAGATCCTGGGAGGTGCAGAGCACCCTCAACATCCTCTGGAGACAAAGGAAACTGCAGGCATTCAGTGTCCTGCATGAATGGGCCCTATGTGAATGAGATCTGCTGCATGTGACCATAGATAGAATATTTGCAAAGACCGAAGAGCTAGCCTCTGGCTTTTAAATAACCCACAATAGATAGGGGTATCTGAACTAACCTCTTCTCACCCCCCCCCCCACAAAATCTCCCCTACCCACTGTAGCAGTGCCACTGGCAGTAGCAAAGTGGCAGTGTGAATGTGCAGTGGCAATCTGCACTTTATCCACTGTATGGTTTAGTCGTGGTCAGAGCCGGTCTAGATATCATGATGATTGAAGCACCATCTGCTTACCCACACTAAGTGCGCTTCCTTTTACTATCACTGGTGGTAGCAATGGTAGGAAATTTTAGGAAGTTTAGGTCTAATGTAGACCCAAAGGGACCAGAACTGCAGAGCAGAGAACCAGCAATGAGAAAATGGGCTAGGTAGACCTGTGTGACTTCTTCAAATGGTCGAATTACCTCCCTATTATCCCAGCTAGCTCCACACAGTGGTTCTTAGAATTACAGTATCCATTCAAGGCCATATAATCCTGTTCTTTTGTAGGAGCAGGATTTTATAATTGTACTATGAGAATTAATGTATGATTTGATTTCATCCTGCCAGCCACCTTTTTGAATAGCAGAAAGGAATGACAGAACAATCCTTATGACTGATTGATTATGGTCACCCTTTTGTTTTAGGATAAGTTATAATGTCTACTATGGTTTCCTATATGTATTACAAATTAGGCACTCTAGTTAAATATACATTTTTTGTTTTAAAGTTTTAGTAAGTAAGAGACAGGATCTTGTATTGTGTCTATGTTAAGGAGATTAGAGGAATGTTGAGGGCCTAAAGCCCCAATGTGAATTGTTTTAGTTACAAGATTTAGCAAGGCTTGATTTACAATGTATTCTGCTGAATATGAACTACTGTCTATATACCTTTGAATATTTGTGTGAATGAGGAATGCATGCATCAGGAAAAGATAAAGTGTGAAAGCCATCACAAATGTCCAGATGGTCAAGAAAAAGTGAGAGACTTGGAAAAACCAGGAGACAATCAGAAAACATCCATTGTATCCCATGCAAAACATGTTAGCAGCATTGATGACCTCAGAGGTGAGGCAGGCACTCCCAAAGGCGAGACAACAAATAGAAGATAACAATGGGAAGCTCGACAATAACCATCAAATGATAACACCACTTAAGGACTAATGATTACAGGATGACATTGCAAAATGCATGGACTCAAATGGGAATTTACAACTATAAAGCTGGGGTGTTTTGCATTGGAACTCTGGGTTCAGTCCTGCAAAGCCTCGGAGCATCGGGTCACAACCGACAAGAGCCCAGCTCGTCACTCCTGCTCAATCTAACTGGCCATTAGATTGACTTGAGCTACAACAGACTGGTAACTATGAACATCAACTGGCAGGACTCTTGTGTGCGTGTGTGTATGTGTGTGCGTGACTAAAAAGCATATGCTAACTGTTGTATTTTCAATAAATGCAGTGTTTTTGCCTTCTCTTGAAAAGATCCTGTGTGCTTTGTATAGCATAACACTTTTACAGGTGAGACTTAATTAACATTTGCAAAATGCCTTGAGATCCTCCCATTAAAAGTGCTATTAAAGTGCAAGATATTAACTTTCTGGGTCATGTTTATGCCCCAAGATCTTTACATATAATCCTTTCCTATTCATTCTTCCAGCAGGCTGCTGTGTTATATACTCTTACATCAGATGTTTTTCTATGTGCAAAGCTAATGGCAGAACTGTAAGCCCATAGTTATAGGATTTATTTTTGAATAGAGCTTCTCTGAGTGGCATACATTTCAGGCCTTGATTCAGGAAAGTGTATTCGGGTTAGCACTTAAACACATGCTTCAACTTTATCCAATCGAAGTCCCACATTAAGTACATGTTTAAGTGCTTTCCTGAACTGGGGCCTAACTGACAGATGTGGGACTATAATGTCAGACAGGGAAGGACTTAGATCAGGGAGCTATGCTTACTCAGATTAGCCTCACATACAAGTTGATGGTTCAAATGTTTGATTTTGTTGTTCTGAATTCTAGGCTGAAGCCTCTTAGCAGCTGGAAAGCAGCAGACCAGGCAATAGCAAGGAGTAGCAGGTCAGCAGTACATATCTAAAAAAACTCTGCTGGAAAACATTTTGAGATCTGTCTATATTGAAAAACCTTCAATATAATGAAGTTTATTCCTTTACTAAGAATGCATTATTCTATTATCATCACTATTGCTGCCTCTGTTGTGGTGGCCATACAGTGTGTGTTATGTCCTTTGTTTTCCTTATGCTCTTGCGTCTCTTTTGGTAAATTTATCTTTCCCTACTTCCCCTTCTTGGTTCAAAGTCTCCTTAATTACTGGGGAGACAAGAAGGTGGTTCAGATACATCTCAGAATTACTTTTACCTTGTTTACGTAGCACAGTTCCTTGGCAGCTAGGACATCCTTGTAAGCATGGCAGTGTTCCTTATACAGATTATAAACGAAGATTTCATACACAGTATGTCCGTAGCTCTCAAGACCTAATATATAGTGACAACCACCACTCCGAGGCTCAGCCCTCGCAGTATGTACTGGGGAAACACAGCCTTTCCAGCTGCTCTGTCAGTACTGTATGAATGCCTGGGTTTCTCTGTTTGTTTGTGGACTATCTGGCTAGGGAGAGGAAGTGAGCTGAGTATAATGAATGTATATATGTGCTGTGTGCAGAGGCTGTTTGTGGCTTGAAGGGAAGTCAGATCCCAAGATTCACTTTTTTCCAGGTTTTTACAAAGCTCTCCTGTTGAATTGATTTTAAATCTCATTTGTTAAAGCACGATCTTCTGCTGTACGGGTCAGAATGTGACCTCATCTGCCCCTAGAGAAAGGACTTATTGCCAGCTGGCCCCTTATCACCATGTCCTGTGTTCCTGCCTTTGATGGAAGGGAAAAGGTTACACCGTCCCAACTATCAATGGGAACTGTGCTTTCAGGAACCCTTAACAAGCAAAACAAGCCAGTACAGGTCATTGTTTTAAAGCAACCCTACAACAACAAACCATTTTATTTGTCTTTATTTTGAAACAATGTACAGAGCGCAGCACTTCTGAGCAATACTGCAGATGCAACAGAGGAGAAACAATATGAACTGGGGAAATGCTGTATTTATCTTCCAAAGGACTAATCAGAAGCCAGTATGAGGAAAACGTTTTTTTTTTTTTAAATGGGTAAATAAATACAAAGAGATAATTTTGCTTTCCCTTTGACAGCTGACACTGTTATGCTGAGTTTAGTTAGTGTATATATAAGGCCTGAAGGTCAGAAGGAATATGCCAATACTGTATTGTATATTATATGTAGGGTAGAAGGATATTTAGAGCCACAACAATGGCTAGTGCCACAGTGGCATGTTAAAGAAAACCCACTTTCCCCTCTAAAAGGATGAGTATTTCAGACAATGCAACAATGCAGAACATGCTACCAGCTCCTTCATCTTGGTATTTCCATTGGGGCACCATTTGCTATGAGGCAAGGGGTGCAGTTGCCCTCCCTCCCAGACTTTTTGTAGGTCTATATGCTCCACTAGGTCTTCCACTTTTTGCACACCCCCCACCCCTCCACTTTGCCTAATAACATATAGAACATTATGTGATTATATTATATCACAACTTTTCTCCTTCCCCTGAATTTTTCTGAAATAACATTTCTGATTTCCCTGGATGAGACTGTGGGATCAATTTGATCATATATGGATTTTGGCTATAGACTCACTTTTCTCCCTCTGTTGTTATATTATCTTCATCCTGCTTCCCCCTGAATAATGAAACAACCTCAAAATATGGTCAATTTTCTATTCTGTATAGAGTGCAAGAGATGTTCATGGCATTTTACATACAAATTAAAATGTCAAGGTCCCTAAAGATAGTGTTATATGACACTGCCTCAGCAGTGTGAACATTGCATATGCAGCCTTACTCCCATGAAAATGACATACAAAGCTTCATGTAATATGAAAATTACATTGGCTTATGATTAAGTTATTAAATAGAGCTACCCTAGTGTGTCGGCTCTGTGATACTGAGAGCATATATTGTATTTCTACTCTGGTAGCAGTTACATGGGGGAGGCTAACATGATCTTTGGAAACTATAGGTAAGAATACATACAAAAGAAGGATTAAAACAGCTGCAACAGAGAAACGTTTCTAAAACATACTTTAGATGGTCTCCAACAGCAATCTCTCTATTGTTCACGGAACACTGGTAGCTCATAGAACAGTTACTTGTTAGGTGCACAGACAGGGCTGCTTGCATTGTGTTGGGTCTTCTCCTTATTTCCAGTTCCTACTGCATAATGAACGGCAGGTAGAGACAGAGTTTGTATGGGAGCTGACTGACCTTTTTTTTCCACATACATTTTTCATCAGAAAATAGTCTCTGTTTTGTTTAAAAAAAAAAAAAAAAAACTTTTCCTGAAAAAATGGCAACACTATTGAATTGATCACAAACTACGCCACAACATTTTTCTGTGATAGAATTAGTGACATTTTTGCCAAGTTTTCTTTTAAATAATTTTTCAAAGCCATGTCCATAACATTTTTTATTTACCAAACACTGAGTAAGAAAATGTAGTTTTTGGTAGTCTAAAAAATTTAGATAGTGATTTTGATAAATTATTGGAGAACATCTCAATAAAAATTCAAATAAAGTTTCTAGTCAATAAAAAGAGGGGGAAGTTTTGTGAAAACCAGAAAATGGATTGTTACAAACCCTGTGAACTGGAATCAACTTCCAAATAAGTGTTTCATGAAATCATCTCCCTGTTTTTCATCCAGCTCTGATTGGCATTTTCCCTAATGCTAGTTCCCCATGCAAACAATTGGTGTTGTTACTACTTCTAATAGGTTTCTAGATGGAGGGGCGGTGGTACCCACAATCATGAATGAGAGGAGACATGTCCACAAGACCACTCCTTTGTTGAAATGGGATCCAAACAACGAATATTTTAAAAGGCCCTGTTCTAGATGCTTAAAGCACAACTGTCCAACTGTTATAAGCTCAGGTGTCTTGGGTCTTGTCTATAACAGCTCTTACTTACTTCTCCATTTCTACTAGTTAATTCACCCTGACACTGCCCAAGATCCTACTGTTGGAGAAGAGACAAAAAGAGGAGTTTGTACTCAATCACCTTGCTATTACCCCAACTGTGCACGCTCATGAAACCACTTTCCTTTGTACACCAGTCCTTTGGCTCTGGACTCTTTTTGTGTAGTGCATGCTGACAAAATGTGAGCTTGGCAGCCTTCTCTTTTATTCCCAGAACAGATGTACTGCTATTGCTCAAGCTGCAAATTTCCTCCGAACTCCTTGCTATGATGCCTTTCCCCTGAACTAGCAGGAACTCCTTAAGAAGCAAGTTCAGTCTCCAAGGCCCAAGCAATCCCTGGTCTCTTCTGAGATTGACAACCAGGTTGCCAGTTAGTGCCAGCATTTGTTGGGATGTGGACTGAGATTTATATCATTTGGACTGCTGCCAGACAGGTAACTTCCTATCACAGCTCACTAGTCAGCTGGGCTGGATCCAAGCTGGAAACAGAGGCGAATGGCTCAATGTGCCACTATCCGTTCCATGAGACATCCAGTCCCCCAAGCTCTGCACACTTATCTGTAGCCATACACAACCTTGCTTCCTTACTCCTCTTTACATCTTTCCGGTAAAGATGAAGTTATCTGTGTCTGAGCCAAGAGGTAGTGCTACCCATAAGCAAAGCAAGGCTCTATTCCTTACTTTGTTCCAAACTCCTCTTGAAGCCAAAGGTGTTGCATATGAGTGAGCAGCTACAAAAGAAATTTTTAATTAAGAATTAAAGTAATAAATCAACGGAAGTTTGTTTTCACTATAGCTGAAAGGCCAAAACTGTTTGATATTTGCCTTGGAAAGATCAACAGAGTCAAGGGCAAAACCAACCGCAATGAATGAAATGATAGATTAATCTATTGTTTTCACGTATGACAGTTGAGCTCTGAACCGTGCAAGCAGGCTGCAAAAGGACACCTCCCTCCATATTCCCTAAGCTGAGTTCATTTTGTTTTTCCAAATAGGTCCTCCATAGGTCAAGTTCCTATGATTTGCCTCCAGAATAAGTCAAACCCTATCTCATTTTTCCAAGCTTCCTAGATCGTAGCCGTGTGGGCTAGTACAGAGTGTGCATGGCCTTTGCAAATATTCAGCCCAGTCCTGCAAGCTGCTAGGTTTGGAGTGCTCTCAACTCTAACAGGACTACCATGGGAGTTGAAACCACTCAGCAGCTTATGGGATCATTTCCTGAATCCAATTATATAATAGTGTGTGAAGGGACTCTCTGCCTGGTGAGACCCAATTCCTTGAAGACTTATCCCAAATTGCAGTTTTTCCTCCTTCTCACTCCAGTGCAGTGACCCATAAATTCCAATGGATCATCCTGTCCTTCCTCTGATCACTAATACTCAGCCACTAACAGGTCATCTTCTTCCCACGTCCTTCTCCCTAATCCCCTAGAGTCTCTGCAGCCTACAACCTGTTCCTCTTGGCCCCCTTACTGCTTCTTCTTAACCCTGCCAACTATTCTTGGTGATATTCAATCAGGGAGGTGGGCCTGGCTAAGAATGAATCATCTGTCACACATTGGCTGCTGGACTCTGATTTCCTGGGGCTGTCTAATCTCACACTTTGGGGATTCCCTAGATCAGAGGTTGTCTCAGGATGCATTTCATACTCCACAACTCTGGACAAGACATGAGAGTTCAAGACTGGAGCTGGGCTAGCGAAATTACAGCCAAAGATTGTCAGAACTGCTGAGAAAGATGTGAGCAAAGGGAATAGGCTGCAGGCAGGAAGTAACAATAAATTATATGGTTCACTATTGTTTCATAAAGGAAAATGAGTCCAAGAAGAAGCCACATGATGGGTAAATTATGTTAATCTTCCTGGTGATTCCAATTGCCCTGGATCCAGAGAAGCTTTTTTTATTGAAAGTTTTGAATGCATGAGGTATTCATGCAAATGCTGGGCTGACAGTCTACAGCAGTGGTTCTCAACCTATTTACCATTGTGGGCCACATCCAATACTACCTGTATGGCCCTGAAGATGTGACATGGACTGCAGCTCTGTGCTGATTGGGCCGAAAGTGGCCTGCGGGCTGCAGCTTGAGAACCACTGGTCTACAGCCAAGTTCAGGGTAGGCAGGTATCTGAAGGCTTCCCCTATGGAGCTTTACAAGAGTTCCTCCATCCTGACCTGCAGCTCCTGCTATTGCAGTCATGGACCCTCCCACAGTTCTAAACCTCGGGCTTGACCGGCCGCGTCCCCTGTTAATTCAGTCCTGGGCTTCTAGTCAGGAGAGAGAGACAGAGAGAGATTTTGGTTCTGGGCCACCTTTAAAATAAAATGTCTGTTTTTTAAAACATATATTATAATGGTCCCATTGTGCACAGCAACACTAGAGCTGTCTGCCCCACGACAGGCAGAGAACTTCTGGCAGGCAGCCCGCCCAGTGTTTATGAGCAGTGTACTGTGAAAATGACCTGGAATACTCTCATGGATGCAGCTCCTGGTTTATATTACAGCAGAAAAATCATCATCACTGCCAAAAAAATAAAAAGGACAAAAGGCCACCAAACAATAATGCCACCATAAATAAGGTCTATAAAATAAAATATGAAGAAGTTGCATAACTAACCAGGTCTGTGTCACACACATGCTACTCAGCTTGGGAAGAGTCCTCTGGGTCATGTAAATTACTCATTCCATGTGGCAAAGGACCCAGTAACTAATCAAATAAAGCATGTGCAGGCTTACAACCCTCATAAGGAAATGAAGGCAAGAATTTTGAAGAACTTAATCTCTCACTTCTGCAAACCTTTGCTCAAATTCTGAGCTGGATGGGAAGAGAAGATAGATATGTTGCTCATACTGATCTCTAAAAGACTTTTGTCCACATCACTAAACTACCATAGAATTGGCAGCCACTGCTAAGTATGAGGCCTGAGACTGGGATAATTGTTGTCTTTTTTATAGTGCCTTCTCTCATGCTGAAGAAACACTGGGATTGCTGTACAACTGGACAGCTGTGGATGTTTGTGGGATGGTTCTCAGGGTACCCAGGACTGTGAGTCACCTTGTTACCCCCTGCCTCAAGTGTGAGGGAGTCTTGCTTGTGCTTTGCTAGTTATCAGCTTGCTAAAACCACCCGCCTACTAGCTACTCAAGCCCTCTCCTTCAATGTCAGCCTGTACTTTTCCCCTGTTGGTTTTGGATAACTTCATGCAATGACTGTATTTAAAAACAAAACTAAACTATTTACCACATATATTTGTCAAATCCTGAAATGTCATTTAATATTAGCAACACACCACCACACAATAGTTGTGACAGTAACAGATTGTGCACAGTGATAGTCAACTGCCTCAAGTGGTTGATGGCATTTGGTTTCCATAGGTGCCTACTAATAAATACACTTGAGGCAAAAGGTTCTCTCTGTGGTTGCTGTGTGTTTCTGCTTAATTATTTTTAATCTGCAGTACTGACTATCTTGCAATGGCATCTGACGCCCCCAGAAACATTGGGCCAAATTTTCTGCTGGTGCAAATGGGTTGTCAGGAGCTGGGTGAAACCTTGTTATGGGTTGAGTTAAAACCTTATTGAGATTCATAGGTGTGAATACACCTTTCAATTAACATAATTGTAATGATAAGCCCCCACCTAGGACAAAAGGAGTATGTGACCCCACGCAGGAGTTTTTCTTGAGTATTGTTTGGGGGGAATGTGGGTACATGTGAGTGTGAGCAATAGAAGGCAGAACACAGAAGACCAGAGAGAAACACAGTCACCATGAAGGAGCAGCTGAAAGTGAAGTATCTGACCCTGGAAGAAACCTGGGGAGAAGTTTTTTGGCTGGGGTATGGGCTGAAAAGAGAGTGTTCTTGGTGCTGTGAGTAAAATAAGCTGTTTCTTGCTATTTGATTCCTTCTGTGTTCAGACACATAGGACTTTGTATAGTCCCTGTGAATTACAAGATTGCATTGAAGAAATACTTGACTGTCACCAATTTCTCCACCTAACTGGAATATCCCCAGGAAATTGAACATTAAGTAGCTGCTCAGGTCAGGGGCAACATGAGCAAAACTCCATTGAAATCAATTTACAGCAGTAGTGAGGATTTGGCTACTCTTCTTGGGTTTTTTCTTAATTTAGCATGCTATAAGGCTCAGGCTCTTCTCCCCATCATGAACAAACTGGGATGTGAATGTAAAAACATCATTACTGTTACAGCTGGCATCTAGTAGTGCCAGCCACGGAAACAACAAGGGTATAAAGGAGGAAGCCTAAACTGAAAAGCTCTGAAGGGAGTAAACTCTTCATTGCTCATTGGTCTGACCGTGTAACTCCTGTTTTTGAATCCCTCCATTGGCTTCCTGTCTAATGTCATACGAAATGTATGCTGTGTCCCCCAACTTCAAAGCGCTACATATTCTGCCCCTCCCTGCTTATCTTCTCTTGTCCAGCTTCATGTCACCCTGTCCCCTCCATTCTGCCAAGGCTCTCAACCTCATCCTACTTTCTTGGATTTTCACATAATCATCTCCATGCTTTCTTCCATGCAGTCCTTATGCATGGTTTGACTTCCCTTGGGTTGTCCACTTTAAGTCCCTGTAGAGACCCAGGACTACTGTGCCAGTTACAGTGAATCTTGCTGATTTGTACCTTCATTGTACATATCTTGCCTATTGTTTTTCTCCTTCCCCTGACCTATGTCTTTAGATCATAAGTTTGTGTGTCATTCTTGCACAGGGGCTATGCTAATCTTCTCTGTATCATTCCAATTGTAGTATATGTGTGAGCTCTAAGCAGGGAGTATTCTTACATGTTTGGAAAGCACCAAGCACATAATGGATATAACTTAGAGAATTTTTCACTTGACCAGAGCTCAAAGAGCCACAACCACCACCACACCACCAGGGAGGCATCCATGAAAGGAACAAAGAATGTAGGCCATACTCACAGGATGGGGACTCTATCCTGGAAAGCAGTGACTTTGAAAAAGATTTGGAGGTCATGATGGATAATCATCTGAACATACACTCCCGCTCTGACCAAAAGGATTAATGCCGTCCTGTGATGTATAAACAGAGGACTCTCAAGTAAGAGTAGAAGGATTATTTAGCCTCTGTATTTGGCACTGGTGCAACCTCTGCTGGAATCCTGTGTCCAGTTCTGGTGCCCACAATTCAAGAAGGATGTTGGTAAATTGGAAAGGGTTCAGAGCGGAGCCACAAGAATAATTAAAGGATTAGAAACATCCCTTATAGCGATATATTCAATCGATTTAGCTTAATAAAAAGAAGGTTAAGGGATGACTTGATTACAGTCTATCAGTACCTATGAGGGAAACAAATATTTAACAGGCTCTTCAATCTAGCAGAGACTGGTACAACACAATCCAATGGCTGGAAGTTGAAGCTAGACAAATTCAAATCAATAATAAGGTGTAAATTTTTAATGGTGACAGTAATTAGCTATTGAACAATTTACCATGGGTTGTGGTGAATTCTCCATCACTGACAATTTTAAATCAAGATGGATGTTTTTCTAAAAGCTCTGCTCTAGGAATTATTTTGGGGAAGTTCTCTGGCCCATGTAATACACGAGGTCAGGTGATCACAATGATCCCTTCTGGCCCCTGAATCTATGAAAAAAGCAGTGAACCTACTTTTGTCATCAACATGGTCCAGAACAGACATTGAAGGTTTGAATATTGAGGAAGTGCTGCATTGGTACAGCCCAACATGAACCAGGGAGCCCTGTAAGCAGAGAGGTGGTAGGTGATGATCTAGATTCAGGATCCAGTACTGGAGAATGCTCCCTTGCCATAGCCTGAGATGGAGACAGAGATGCCTATTTCTGAGTCTGATTCAAAGCCCATTAGGGGGGAGTCCTTCCATTGAATTCAGTGGGGTTTCACTCAGGGCCTATGAGAGAATTGGGGCATTGCTGAATGACTGGTCTTATGAAAGGAATCTGGGTGCTGAAATGTCTGAAGAGCAGGTGAAAATGGATCCCACTATACCGAGCAAAATCTGCTGGAAATAATAAAATGTACTGAAAAGAAAATCCTTTGAAAGGCAAGCAAGTCTTTAGATGAAATGGATATAGATGGCCAGGATGCTGCACACTGGTAAGAATAAATATGTCATTAGTACGCTGCTTATACTTAGGCCAGAAAGCTGATGCTCCAACATCTTTCTTTGTTTTCCCAAGCCACATCTTGAGAGGGCCGGGCTTAGGTTACTTACATAACACTCATCACTGTGGTATCTAAGAAAATGGTTCCAAACCAGCAACTGTTGCCAAGAACGGTGACATATATAGTTATGAAATTCCCTGAGTTCGGCACCATCACACAGTGCTAGGGAGAGAGGCTATTTCAAGATGTTACAGATGTGCTAGGGAGCTGTCAACAAGTGAATCATGCTGGATAAGGCAAATGGAGTCAACAAAACTAGAGGTATGTTTAAGAAGTGGTGACCAGAAGCAAAAGTGACAATATCTGTGTTTAATAGCAGAAAATTCAGGTGGTAAACAGTGTGAATAGTTTTGAGGAAACAGAAACTGTTTGACACAAAGTAAGCAGATATAAAGCTATTCACATAGGCCATCGTGTGTCATTTGCTTCATAGCAGATCATAACTTATTTTGTGAGAAAGCAACAGAGACTCTCAAGTCTGCAAAGTCAGACAAAATTGACATCTTGTAACTATAGTTTCTATAGTATCTTCATGTATATTTCAGACTGGGTGACCAGACAGCAAATGTGAAAAATTGGGACAGAGGGTGGGGGGTAATAGGAGCCTATATAAGAAAAAGACCCCAAAATTGGGACTGTCCCTATAAATCTGGACATCTGGTCACCCTAATTTCAGGGCCTGAAGATGATTATAACAATACTGTCCACAGGCCCCAATGAGAAACTAGGGCCCTATTGTATTGGGCACTGCACGAAACACAATGGTAAGAGACAGTCTTTACAATCTGAAAAGCCAAAAGAATAAAGAGGATGGGTGAGTTAAAGTGCTACACCACGCAGACAGAGTGATGATGGGCACACACCAGGTTAGTTCAAGATCTTCCTTTTCATGTTTATTATTTAGATTTTTGTTTATTGGGGCAAAGGATGAGGTGAGAGAGAAATAGGCCTCTGGAGCTACTGCTATCTGGTAACCAGAGATCACTAAAAAACAGTTTAGTCCAGCAGCACTAACCCTCAAATATGCCTCATGCAGAACCCATATTGCATAGGCTATGCAGGTTGTGACATCGAAGCTGGCTCCGCACTAGTTAAGGAATCCCCCATGCCAGAGGAATCTGGGGCTAAGGAATTCTGCCATCACTCTGGCCCTTTTGCACTACTCCATTGTGTAACACCAGCTCCATTCTGCTTCCCATTGTTCCCTATAGGAGGGAAGCCAAGCTGCCCACAGAGAACATGGTGGCCACTTATATTTGTATGGGCCAGCATCTTCCCTGAAGGCAGTTTGGCCTCATTCTCCTTGGGAACAATAGGAGGCTTTGTTAAGGACAGCTTCTAGCAGCACTCCCCTTGTGAACAGTAGGAGATGGCAGCCATTTTGAAAGAAGGCAGTTCTTCATGGAATTCTCTATCGTCAAACAATATTTGTCATCTGCTGAAGGAAAAGCTTTCAGTTATGAAGGACAACAGCAAAAAATGGCCATTAATCCTAACACAAATTAAATTCTTCAAACTTAGTCAAAGCATGAGATTTCAGTGAGTTGTAACTCTATGGAACACTCTGCATTATTCTGTTAACGTAATCTGGGATAAATAATCTGACATGGGTGTTAAATTTCTGAAAGGATCCATTTTTAAATTAGTTTCAGGGTATAAACTAAATAACCAATTTCTTTGTAAATTCTCAGACAATTCCTTCCATACTCAAAGTGGATGTGCTGTTACACATTTTTACATTGAGGAGGAGCTGTACTCTTCTGATGTAACCAAATGGCTGAATCCCTGCTTATGGTGCTCATGACAAAAAGCGCCGGTGTGGACAATGCTTTGTCGGTGGGAGATGCTCTCCCACTGATAAAGCTACCACCCCTCATTGGTGGGTGGTTTTGTTTTGTCAGCAGGAGAGCTCTCTCCTGCGGACAAAGAGTGGCTACACAGTGTGCCTTCACTGGCAAGGCTTTAGAAGCACAGTTGTGGCACAGTGCAGACATAGCCTGTGGTTCCCTACTGTGCTTCAGCATGGTACTATTTCAAACCGCATTAAAGAGCACCAGCAGAGGGTCTACACCAGATGTGGGCAAACTACAGTCTGTGGGCCACATCCGGCCTGCGGGACCATCCTGCCCAGCCCCTGAGCTCCCGGCAGGGGAGACTAGTCCCCGGTGCCTCCCCTGCTGTCCTCCCCTCTCCCCCACCCGCAGTCACACCGCCATGTGGGCAGCGCTCTGGGCGGTGGGGTTGCATGCTCCTGCAGAGCAGTGCAGCAGCATGTCTGGCTCTGGTCGGGCGGCACGGTGACCAGACATGCTGTTCAGAATGGCATGGTAAGGGGGCCGGTGCCGAGGAGTTGGATAAGTGGCGGAGGTTCGGGAGTAGGCGGTCAGGGGACGGGGAATGGGGGGGGTTGGATGGGCGTGGTGCCTGTCAGGGGGCGAGGCTCTGGATAGGGGTCAGGGAGCAGTCAGGGGACAGGGAGCAGGGGGGGTTGGATAGGACGTGGGGTCCCGGGGGATGGTTAGGGAAAGAGGGTCCTTGGGGGACAGTCAGGGGACAGGGAGCAGGGGAGTTGGATAGGGGGCAGGGTCCCAGGGGGCGATTAGGGGCGGGGGGGTTGGATGGGTCAGGGGTTTTGAGGGGGGCAGTCAGAGGGCAGGAAGTGGGAGGGGGCGGGGGCCAGGCTGTTTGGGGAGGCACAGCCTTCCCTACCCGGCCCTCCATACAGTTTTGCAACCCCAATGTGGCCCTCGGGCCAAAAAGTTTCCCCACCCCTGGTCTACACGGACCAGTTAATGCACAACATGCTAGTGCACTTTAGAAATCACATCCCTATACTGCGCATTACCTCACCATGTAGACAAGCCCTTAGTCCCACAACTCATTTTGCCTCAGCCACTAAACAAACATCAGATGGTTACAGCTGACTCAAATTCATACAGAAATGCAACATAAATATCGAAGTACAACATTCAACACCCGCAGCCTACTCTGCCAGTGTCCATGACCCAGCTGGACTAGAGTTATGACTTGCTGGCATATGGTCTCTCCCCTACTAGGACGTAGCTCTTAGTCTTTCAGTCTGGGAATGAAAAAAAGCTAAAAACAGCCCTCGTCCTTCTTCTCTGAAATTCGGTTCCCTTTCATTCTGTTTCCTGATAACACAAATCTCTGACCCTCCACTGCAGCCCTATCGGCATTTTGCTAGATAAGGGTGCCCCAGACGAAGCCAAGGGAAGAGGAGGAGTTCACTGGGTATCTAAGGCATTGGAAATGGAGGAGGTGAGGGTGAAAAACACGAAGGGGAGACACTGCAACCTTGCCCTTTTAACTCGGCTAGTGCAAGTGAGCATAGAATGCTTTGAACGTAAAGAGCTGCAGACATCTGGTGGAAAACTTGAACAACAAATCCATTAGGAAACACTTCTACTTTAATGGCTGATAATTTCCCAACTGCAGTCATTTCCCCAGTATTCTTTAGGCATTCTTACATCCACTTGTGCTTATGACTTTAACCTTGCAAAAAGAAACAGTAGGCTGAAGGATTGGGTTGAACTTTTCCACTCTTCGCTCCTTAAGAAAGATCTAGCTGAGATTGAAGAGGTCTAGAGAGGAACAAAAAGGTTAGAAGTCTGACAGGACATATACACAACAATAATGCTCTTACACTAAAAGTTTGTAAGGTGCTCTAGGAAACCTCAGAATGAAAGATACTATATAAGTGGATGGTCTACATACAGTACTGTATATCAAGGAAGTATTTCACCCACTGAGTTAACTGAAGTCCCATGTGGCATTAATTCCTGAGGTTAGTGTATTTATCTTATGGCTGTCATCAGTTTCTAAAAAAGTACAAAGTCTCTCTCTCTCTCTCTCTATATATATATATATATATATATATGAGGTAAAACTGCACAGAACAGTATCATCAAGGATGGGATACTAGAGTGACTCTGCTACCAGAGCTGGGTGAAATTTGGATAGTCTATTCACAAAGGGGGTGGGGGAGCAGTTTCAGATGGAAAAAAAAAATTGAAAAAAAATGTATACCTTTTGGTTCCAACAGTTTTGAAAGAAAATGTTTTGACTTTTCATTTTGAAGTTTACGGGATTTTTTTTTAAAAAAGGAGAGAGGCTGAAAGACACCCATTAATGAAACAAAATGAAAAAAAACCCCACATGTTCCAGGACAAACAAAATGTTTTGTTCAACTCAAAATTATATATGCAATTTTTTGGTTCAGCCACAGTCCCCCAAAAGTCATTTATTCACTCAGCTGTATCTGCTACAGATGGACATTGACATGATAATAGCGTCTTTTTTAAAAGTGCTGATCTGCTCTGAAATATGATGACAATATAACAATAAAGCTTCTTCTCACTCAGATAGGACAGTCACAGGGAGCCTGAAGAAGAAAGAAAAATCTTTATTAGTGTTTACTCAGGATCTGATCCTGCTTTCTTTGAAGTCAACGGGGACTGGAAGAGGTCCTGTGTTCCAGATATAGGGCCAAACTACTACATTTGTGCAATTGCATTAAAGGCAATGGGGGTAGCAGAGATGTCACTGTGGACATTATTTGGACATATATAAGTCATCACACTGGCCAAATGTGTCTGATTTTTTTTTATAGAATTACATTAGTGTAACAGCCAGTTTTTGTGTTTAATAATGCATTTGTTCAAGCATATCATGACATTTTACTTGCACAATTCTAAATTGGGCACAATGACATGACTGAAGACTTGGCTGAAAAGCCAAACACAGATCATAAATAATAATGAGTTGGGGGAGGTGTTCAACAGGTTACCACAGTTATTGGTGCTCTTGTTTAAAGCCTCATTAATGGGCCTGAAGACGAGGGGTGTAAGCAGATAAACAGAATCTTAATGGCATTTGTGGTTGGCACTAAGTTCAGAGGCACTGTAAATAACTAGTGAGGACAGAAAAACAATACAAAGGAACCTAGAGAGGTGAGAACCACGGGCAGGAAAAGGGCAAAGTGACTCAGCTTGGAAAAATTCAAGTTAATATGTTTGGGGGAAATCAGGTGGAAGACAAATATTGCGAGGCAGTGTGGTGCAGTGGCCAGAACACTGGACTCAAGAGATTTGGATTCAATTCTCAGCTTAGTCTCTGACCTTTGTGACCTTGGGCCAGTCATGCCATCTCTATTTTTCCATCCACCTTTGGCTGTCTTTTTTATTTAAACTATAAGCTCTTCAGAGCAGGGCCTGTTTCTCACTATGCATTTGTACAGTGCCTAGCACAATGAGGCCCGGGCTCTCTTTTGGGGACTCTAGTCATTACCATACTATTAATATCTCATGGAAGGTAGAAACCTAGAAAGCATCAAGACTGAAACGTAAGAATGATAATGGTCAGGGAATCAGAGGTCCACATGAGATCATTCCTGGAATCCTCCATTTAGTTCAGGCCACCTCAGTGCCAGAGAGATTGAACTCCATCCAGTCTGTCAATACAAATGATCTAGGAACTGGAAGCACTGACTTACAAAGACAGATAAGAACTAAATCCACCTCAGTTGCCTAATCAGCTATTATGAAGTGGCCTACATTCTAACCATGTCTGAAGAGGATGTGGGGAGGAGGGGCACACTAAGGCGAGAGACCGGGCATTCAACAACTGAATGAGGGAGTAGGAGTAAAGGGATGAAATTGAAAGAAGGTAAAGTAAGGCTGGATGTCAGGAAGCACATCTTGACAATGAAAACTGTGGAATGTTCTCCCAAGGACCAATTCACACACATTCAGTTCCCTCAGTGGAGGCCCTCAGTTGGAGCCCCCTTCTGTGCTTATAATTAAAGCTGTATATTGTATGTATCTTTATGAAAGAGAGAGAACAGGACTGTTCTGCTCTGCTGGGTCATGTGCAGACAGAAGTTGTGGAAAGACATGGCAAAGGGCAGCACTGAACAGGTTGGGGAGTGGGGTCTGGGATAGTTAGTAAAACCATGTCTTGTGGGTGATAGAGAATGGAGTGAACAATGGGGTGGGCAAAAGGCTGAGTAGCTGGATAAATGTTAGCAGATCAGTAAGAGCATAAAGCAGGCAGGGAGAATAAAGCCTGAGGCTAACGAAAATGAATTCTGTGTTTGAGATCATGGGATCTTCAAAACCAGACTCAGAAAACAAAATTCTCCCAAAGACTTTTCTGTGAGCAGCAGAACTGGGCAGCTATTATGGCTGTTGTTTCAAAGTAGGGATTCAATGCCCTCTCCTGGGCAAAAGGCAGCTTGTGTGTCAAAACCCTCAAACAGTTAAAGTCATGGCCATTTTTAAAAATATTAAAAAATCCCTGATCTCCTGATTTCCTTGACAGCCATCGGAAAAAACAGATGAGTCCGAGTCACAAAGATCCAATTCCAAATCAGATTTGGATCTGAACTTCTGTAAAGTTCTTGAGGGTTTAGGTCCTATTTCCTATCCGTGTCCATTTCTACAAGTGTGCATCTTCACCTATCCATGATTCAAATTCAACTTGGTGTCCTGGCCAAACTGTGCTACTAGAATGAGCTGTTCCTCTGTTCTTCCGGGATCAGTGGAAACTCTTACATGTGAGAGTGAAGATGGGATGTTGCTAGAAAGGAGGATTCAGAGGCTATTTTATAGCATACATAGGTCACCCTCTGCTGGAGAAGAGGTAAAACAACATCTGGGAACTAACTAACTGTGAGGGATGAAGTAAATTTAGAGGTGATATCTCCTAATGTGGAGACTAACAGATCATAAACAAGTTATCTCTTCAACACAGAACCACAGAAGTGCAGGACTGGAAGGGACCTCATTAGATCATCTAGTCCAGTTCCCTGCACTCAAGGCAGGACTAAGTAATAACTAGACCATCCCTGATAGGCAGAGCTATTTTGTGCCCTAAGTGAAACTTCCACCTTGTGCCCCCGCCCCCCCCCCCACACACACAACCTCTGAAAACTAGTAAACTTAGCATTATAAACAGCCTGTCAGAATGGGTAATGGCTGTTGTAATGTTTCCTTTTTACCTTTAAAGCATTTCAGTTGTTTGCCATTGCCTCTGATAGTGTCCCATTCAAAGTCTTACTATTGTGCAAAGCTAAACAATTGAGCCTTGCATTGCATCACCAGTCAGGTTAGGCAGGGTGACAAATCCTTCTTGCCCCGGAGGGCCATTATTCCCTGGTGACTAATTTCTACTCCAAGTCTATAAAGCAGACTTTTAAGGTAAATACATTATTCCTTCAATATTACCCATGCACACATCTCACAAAGATTCTCACTCTTGACAAGTTACCAGCCTTGTATAGATCCCTTCCACGTTCCTCTTTGTGGATAAGTGCCCTGTAAGACACGTGTGGGGTGAGTGAGTTTGTCAGGCCTGCGGTGATAACTGTTTGTGAAGATCAGGGTCTCTTTGCCAAGGGGTGCTGGTGTCACAGTGAGCTTGGGGTGGCTGACAGTATGGTGCAGGGCACTGAGGCTGGTGGGGCAGGTAACACTCATCGGGCTGGGGGGCAGGGGAAGGGGGAGGTACCCGTCAGTCTCCAGTGCTCAGGCCGCGCCAGGGCCAGCAGCCTCTTCACCTCAGAGTCTCCCCCGCTTGCCTGGGGGCCACTCCTCCTCTCAGGCTCCCCGGCCGCTGCCGCCATGGCCGCCCAGGAGGATGCGGGCGGGGGGCGCCACCCCGGAGGAGGCGCAAGGAGCCAGGCTTGGCTGGGGCCACGCTCCTGCCGGCCAAGAGCAGCAGGAACTGGGTGCCACTCAGGGGGAGCCGGGCGGCCCAAGCCCAGGGTGGCGGCAGCCTCCGCGGCAGCAGGGGCAGACGGGAAGCGTAGCCCGCCATGGGGCAGGAGAGGCCACTCTGCTGCTGCTGTTTCCCGGCCCTGCTGTGTGGTGCAAAGGACGGCTGTAGCGCTGGAGACTGACAGGTACCTGCCCCTAAGCAATACTGTAAAAAAAAATGTTGGGCCCCGCTTTTTGGTGCCCCCAAATCTTGGCGCCCCAGGCGGCCGCCTAATTCGCCTAGTGGTTACACCAGCCCTGCTGATAGGTGTTTAGAGGTTTTTAAGAATGGGTTAGACAATGACTGAGATTCCACACTTTTCCTAGGCAATATGTTCCAGTACTTAACTTCTCTGACAGTTAGGACATTTTTCCTAATGTCCAAATTAAACCTCCCTTGCTGCAATTTAAACCCATTGCTTCTTGTCCTATCCTCTGTGGTTAACGAGAACAGTTTTTCACCCTCCTCCTTGTAACAATTTTCAAGTACATAAAAGTTTGTTATCGTGTCCCCTCTCAGTCTTCTCTTCTCCAGACTAAACAAACCTAGTTCTCTTCAATGTTTCATCAGAGGTCATGTTTTCTAGACCTTTCATCATTTCTGTTGCTCTCCTCTGGACTTTGTCCACTTTGTCCAAATCTTTCCTGCAATGTGGCACCCAGAACTGGACACAATACTGCAGCAGAGGCCTGGTCAGCACAGAGTAGAGTGGAAGAATTACTTCTCCTGTCTTGCTTACAACACTCCTGCTAATACATCCCAGAATGATACTCACTTTTTTTTGCAACAATGTTTCACTGTTGACTCATGTTTAGCTTGTGATCCACCATGACCCCCAGATCCCTTTCTGTAGTACTCCTTCCTAGACAGTCATTTCCCATTTCATATGTGTGCAATTGATTGTTCCTTCCAAAGTGGAGTTCTTTGCATTTGTCCTTATTGAATTTCATCCTATTTATTATTGGACAAACTGGAGAAAGGGTCTGATCATTTTGAATTTTAATCGTATCCTCCAAAGCACTTGCAACCCCTCCCAGCATCCACAAACTTTATAAGTTTACTCTCTAGGCCATTATCTAAATCACTGATGAAGACATTATACAGAACTGGACCAGGACTGAGCCTATGTTGGATTGGTTGTTGGACAGGTTGAAGCTAATTGTGCAATTTTCAAGTCCCATACCAAACTAGAGCACATGCCATCTTCTGACACAGCAGTGTGTGCAATGTCTCAGTTCCTGACCAGGACTTTGGAATATCACAAGCAGCAAGCAGGCCAAAAGGATATACATGAGTTTCATGCCCTTGCAAAAAGGCAACAGTCTAAATTTGTCCACATGGAATCACTAGCTATGTATGTGGTGGAGTCACAGCTATCATGAGGTAATCAGATGAAAAGCCCAGTTGAAATAGTGACCAGGGGACAGAAACCACAGCCACTGAAGTAGGATGGATGCATGCAGTAAATGCTGTGACATCTGACTAATGAATCAATTCTGCCAAACACACTCTATTCCAAGGGTAGGCAACCTATGGCACGCGTGCCGAAGGCGGCACGCGAGCTGATTTTCAGTGGCACTCACACTGCCCAGGTGCTGGCCACCGGTCCGGGGGGCTCTGCATTTTAATTTAATTTTAAATGAAGCGTCATAAACATTTATTTACTTTACATACAACAATAGTTTAGTTATATATTATAGACTTATAGAAAGAGACCTTCTAAAAACATTAAAATGTATTACTAGCACGCAAAACCTTAAATTAGAGTGAATAAAGAAAGACTCGGCACATCACTTCTGAAAGGTTGCCGACCCCTGCTCTATTCCAAGGCATTAGAAACTGATAGGACATTGAATCAACTTGCACACAGAGGACACAATTCACCTGGAAACCTTACCACACAGGTAAAATCTATTCCACATCAGGAAACTGAGGGAGGAGAACTAATGTGCCCGGAAAAGCTTATTGTTTAACAAAGAAGGCCTCATCTCCTAGGTTTCTCCTATTGTGGTAGTTAAAAAGGAAAATGAAAACAAAGCAACAAGGCAAGATCTGAATCCGTGTCAGTGTGCACCTACTAAACAGAGAAATAAGACCTGAGACACATCATCACCTCACTATGGATCAGACTGCAGATGAACTAAATGGATCCCAGGCTTTTTGCAGCAGAGTACCACTGAACAGAGCTTCACCAGCAGGGCTGGTGCAAGGATATTTTGCGCCCTAGGCGAAACTTCCACCTTGTGTGCCCCCCCCCAACATCGGTTCATTGAGGGGCAAATCCCAACAAGCCTTTATAGACCCCAGGGGCCAGCCGTGCCCAGGGGCTGCTCCCCAGACCAGGTTCCCCCCTCCCCGCCCCCTGAACTCCCCTGGAGGGTGCACAGCCCCCCCGCGAGCCCTCCCCACCCCACTCCGGTGGCCCCCGCCCAGAGTCCACTTTGCCGGGTTTGGGCCGCTGCAGCAGCTTGGCAGGGAGGAGCTGCCTTCTGGGGGCTCCTGCAGCAGATTCATGTGGGCAGAGGCCCCCGTGCACCCCCCCCCAGCTACCCCCTCGCTGCACTCAGGCTCTATGGCTCCCGGGAGTGTGAGCCACCGCCGTCCCTCCCCCTCCTGGAGCAGTCTCAGGGCCCTGCGCCCCTGTGGCTGCTTACATGCCCGAGAGCTGCAGAGCCCAAGCGTAGCGAGGGGGGAGCTGGAGGGTGCATGGGGGCCTCTGCCCGCATGTATCTGCTGCAGTCTTCAGGTGCCCCCCAGGGAGGCGCCAGGCCACAGCCTGGTCACGAGGGGCGGGGGGCGCGGCTGCTCCCCGCTATCGGCGCTGCTGCCTTTGCAGTGCTCCTGCCTCCCTGCGCCATGCCGGCTCCTCCATGGCTGGGGCTCACCACCCCCGCAAGCCCTATGCAGTATTATTAAACTGGTGCCCTTATGCCCAACAGCAGCCTGAGCTTGCAGGCCGGCGGAGGCGGGGGCGGAGAGACAAGGCAGAAAGAACAACAAGATGCCCAGCCTGCCTCACGGTGGCGGAGAGTCACAGTTCCCCACAGAGACCCCTGTACCCTCTCCCTCACGCAGAATGGACATGCAGAAGGTACCTAATTAAAGGTACTAAACTTGGGAATAAAAAATGTCAGTCACAGGTTTTTTGATATGCCCTGAAGTTTGTCAGAGATTTATTTGCAAAAACTTTGTAGTAAGGGTGAGTCAGCTGTCTTGCTGAATACAACATTAAATATTATGGCAAACATGATACAACTCTTCTATATTTTACATTTTCTTAATCAGTATTTCTAAGCTGATTTTATATTTTAAACGTACGCTTAAGTCTTCATAAAGTAATCATTCCAGATTACTACATATTTAACTCACTGAAACAGCCATTATTTTAAATTAATCAGTCACAGAGGTTTAGTGTGTTCATAACAGTGTTCAATGATTTTAGAAAAAGGGAGCACTAATTTACTGTGTGTGATCTCCATAACAATACACATGTTTATGAAATTTCACCAACTTTAAAAAATATGTTTCCAAAGATTTTAGGCATAACAAAGGATTTTATATCTTACTAAGGTACTGATTTTGCTTAAAACTAGTTCACCAGATAGTCAGAAGTAAAGAAAGGGAAACTCTGTCCAGCTATCTGGAAGCAAAGGGCTGTTGCTTCTTTCAATGGGAGGAGGGGGTGAAGGGAGAAATGGATGGACAGAAAGGACAGGAAGACTTTGGAAGTATGTTTTTTTACTATAACAATTAAAATGTGTATTTTAGATAAGGGTGGTCTTTTGAAGAATTTATTTAAAAAACCATATGTCTGAAGATCCAAGCATTTAAGGTTAAAGATGATTGTGCATCTAAAAATCTATGCAAGGATTTTTAGAGATGTGATTTTATAATCTTCACCAACTCACTAATGAAATATTTTTAAAGCAAATTTTAAACTCAGGTCCTGTAGACTGACATGTTCTGAGTAAATATTACAGTCAGGCACAACTGTTTTTGTCAGTACATTCAGGCCTTGGCTACACTTGCAGATGTACAGCGCTGTGAGTTAAACCTGACTTTGTACAGCTGAGTAGGGAAAGCGCTGCAGTCTGGCCACACTGACAGCTGCCCAGTGCACTGTCGTGGCCACATTTGCAGCATTTGCTGCGCCATTGGGAGCGGTGCATTATGGGCAGCTATCCCACAGAGCACCTCTTCCCATTCTGGGGCCGTGGGTTGTGGGAAGGGGGCGTGGGTGCGGGGCATTCTGGGTCCTGTCCCAATGCCCCGTGATGCATTGCTTCGCATCCCAGAAATCCCTTTGTTTCCGTCCACCTTTAGCACCATCTTTGGCACCATCTTTGGTACGGTTTCTGTGCAGCGCGATCTGTCTGCGGGAAATGGAGCCCGAACTGCTGAGGGGTATGCTGACGAGTCTCGCCAGCATGTCACGTTTGGCTGTCGAACTATTCCTGAAGATCCAAAGTGAGAGTGGGAGTGAGGAGTCTGACGATGCTATCGAGCCGCGTAACGCATATGACACGAAATTGCTTGTAGCATTCACGGACATGCTCAGCACCGTTGAACGCTGCTTTTGGGCTTGGGAAACAAGCACCGAGTGGTGGGATCACATTGTCATGGAAGTCTGGGATGACGAGCAGTGGCTGCAGAACTTTCGGATGAGAAAAGCCACTTTCATGGGACTGTGTGAGGAGCTTGCCCCCACCCTGCGGCGCAAGGACATGAGATTGAGAGCTGCCCTGCCAGTGGAGAAGCGGGTGGCTATTGCATTCTGGAAGCTGGCAACTCCAGACAGCTACCGGTCGGTCGCAAACCAGTTTGGAGTGGGAAAGTCGACCGTTGGAATCATGTTGATGCAAGTTTGCAAGACCATTAATCGCATCCTACTCAGAAGAACTGTGACTCTGGGTAACATGCAGGACATAGTGGATGGCTTTGCACAAATGGGGTTCCCTAACTGTGGAGGGACGATAGATGGGACGCATTCCTATTCTGACACCACCCCACCTAGGATCTGAGTACATTAATCGGAAGGGGTATTTCTCTATGGTTCTCCAGGCGCTTGTGGATCACCGTGGGCATTTCATTGACATTAACACAAGCTGGCCCGGAAAGGTGCATGATGCACGCATCTTTCGGAACACTTGGCTGTTCAGGAAGATGCAGGCCGGGACTTTTTTCCCAGAGCGGAAGATCACAGTAGGGGAAGTTGAAATGCCCATTGTGATCCTTGGAGACCCCCCTTACCCGTTAATGCCGTAGCTCATGAAATCCTACACAGGGAGCCTTGACAGCAGCAAGGAACGGTTCAACTACAGGCTGAGCCGGTGCCGAATGACTGTGGAGTGTGCCTTTGGCCGTTTAAAGGGCCGCTGGCGATCTCTGTATGGGAAGCTGGACTTGGCCGAAAATAGCATCCCCGCGGTTATATCCGCATGCTGTGTCCTCCATAACATTTGTGAAGGGAAGGGTGAAAGCTTCACTCAGGCATGGACCTCTGAGGTTCAACACCTGGAGGCTGAATTTGCACAGCCAGAGAGCAGGGCTGTTACAGGGGCCCAGAGCGGGGCTGCAAGGATTAGGGATGCCTTGAGGGAGCAATTTGAGGCGGAAAACCAGCAGTGATATCTGGTGCCCTGCATGGAAGTGAAGTGCAGTAGTTCCAATCTTTAGGAATCAGTGCTTGCTAAGCAGACAAGCAGACTTGCAGTGCCTGTTTATTTCTTGGGCTAAGGAGTCTTTTACTTTATGCAATAATAAAGAATGTTTTCAAAGCCAAAAAATCCATTTATTGAAAAGAAAAAAAATATTTATTGAAAAGAAAAAAGGGGGTGGAGTGGGGAACGGTACAATCACAGATTCGTGTATGTCCTGTCTGGTGTGCTGTGCAGTGAGTGCTGCACTTCAGGATAGCTATACTGCATGGTGATGGGGGTTGAGTGCAGAGGGTAAGGGTCGTGGTTTTCAGGGCTGGGTGGTGAAGATACTGGTGTTGGAGGCAGCGGGTGGCATGAAGAACATGGAGGTTGGGGAAAGTGGGTTGGAGGTGACAGTGGGGCACAATGGAAAGAGTTTTGGGACAAGGGCTGTGGGAGAGGTGGCGTTTCCGGTACTGCTCCTCTTTCTGCATGGCTACCAGCTCCTGGATAGCATCTGCTTGGCGCTCCAGGATGCTTATGAGCCGATCCGTGCTTTGTTGCCAGTGCTCCATGCTTTGCCGCCAGTGCGCTGCGTTTTCCTGACGGATCCTACTTTCCTCCCTCCAGTTCTGTGCTTTCTCATTCTCTTTAATAGATTGCCACATCACTTCTTGCAGCTTGTCTTCTTTGCTTTTTCGCGGTCTCTTCCTGAGTCTTTGCAGTCTCTGAGCAGGCGATAAGAGGGACGGCTGAGGTCTCAAGGTTGATGCTGCTGTAGAAGCAAAATGCAACATTTAACAGAGGCAGCATTGTTTATACCAGACAGAGTAATGATTCCCCCCGCACTTAAGGAGTAGAAAACCCACAGGATCTACACAATTGCATAATTTTCCCGTCCGAAATAGAGCACACATATCCCACGGGAGCCTCAAAATGTTGAGAAATGGGGACTGATTGTTTCAGGGCTGCACTGTCCTCTGGGTTTCTGTGCCTTGGGGAGAGCCAACAGTTTCAGGGGGCACCTACACTGAACACTGTCCCAACATTTTCCACAGGAGTTCGTCCTGGGCGATATCTCACTGCTGAGGGTGACCTGGGAAGCAAGGGAGGGTCTTCTACTGCAGTGCAGTTTCCATCCTGGCCCATATGCAGCTTGCTTGTGTGCAGCAATGGTCCCCCCACCCCTCGTGGCACAGTGGCGCGGACACGTTAGCCTGGCTGGGACAAGGACCACGGTGGCTCTCCCGATAAACCTGCGCAAGCGCATTGCACACGTTCTGGGTGAGACATTCGAGGAGATTACCGAGGCCGATTACCGCGATGTGATAAACCACATCAATGCACTATTCCGCATCTAGGCATGCATGCCTAACCCTCCTCTCCCAAAGAGCCCGCACCGAAAAAATTCCTTCCCGAAAAAAAATCGCTTACCGGGAACCTGCTCTTCTGTTTGTCCTCCATCAAGTACCGACCGCTGCGACTGGCTTCCTTCCTCCTGGCTCGAGAAGAGCTCCTGGTTGCATGGCTCCAGGGATTCCGGGGTGTCTCCATCTGGCCCACCACCCTTACTCCCGTTTTCTTCCTCCTCCTCCTCACCCCCCCCCACCGGCTCTGAAGTGTCCATGGTGGTGCTCGGAGTGGAGGTGGGGTTAGCCCCAAGTATCGCATCCAGCTCTTTGTAGAATCGGCAAGTCGCGGGGGGAGCACCCGAACGGCCGTTCGCATCGTGGGCTTTATGGTAGGCACTCTGCAGCTCCTTCACTTTAATCCTGCACTGCAGGGCATCCCGGTCATGGCCCCTTTCCATCATGTCCTTTGATACCTTCCCGAAGGTATCGTAATTCCTACAGCTGGAGCGCAGCTGGGACTGTACAACTTCTTCCCCCCAAACACTAATGAGGTCCAGCAACTCGCCATTGCTCCATGCTGGGGCTTGCTTAGCGCATGGAGGCATGGTCACCTGGAAAGATTTGCTGATAGCACTCCATGCCACGCTGGGCTGAGCAAACAGGAAGGGGATTTTTAAAATTCCCAGGAAATGTAAAGGGTGGGTCACATGGTTGGTTACCTGAGGCCAGGGCAGTAGAGTTTGAACTGATGACCAGAGTGGCTAGAACAGGCATTGTGGGATACTGCCGAATACTTCTGGAGGCCAGTCACAGCGCATTGGGCGGCCACACTGGCACCGCAGTACTGCAGCGCAATACACGCTGTTCCTCTCGGGGATGTGGAGTACATGAAGCGCTGCAACCACGGAGATACAGCGCTGCAAATGCCTTGCCAGTGTGGACAGGGAGTGAGTTACAGCGCTGGGGGTGGCTTTACAGCGCTGCAACTCGCAAGTGTAGCCAAGTCCTCAGAAACTGACAGTAGATGCCTGGGGGTTGGCAAATGCCTGTTAAATGTCTTCATTACCCCTTGAATGGCTCTTTAACAGTTTCAGTGTTGTGCTAATAGGTCTGGCAGGCTGGAGACTGTTTCTCTTTTAACTACTAGATTCCCTTCCCAGGAAGACTCAGAGCCTGCAGGAAGGGTCAGAACAGGGATAGGAAAACCAGTAGGGTGGACACTAAGACCCAGTGGTGCCCCAAATTTTCAGGTACCCTACCCAGCTGCCTATGCTGGAGGACGGCCCTAGGCGCCCCCAGCTACTTGCCGCCCTAGGCCACTGCCTAGTTCGCCTAGTGGTTGCACCGGCCCTGTTCACCAGGAGTTCAGATCCATAACACTCATAACTCATGAATGCCTGCATTTGCTACAAATGATTTTAGAATCTCTCTTCTTTCAAAACACAATCTGTGAAGTCTTAGGGCCATCTGGAGTTCTAAACACCACAGCATACAGGAAAACATTTGAAGAGCATAATTCTCACCTCATAGCCGTGTTACTTCATAAACACAACATCACACTAAGTGCGCAAGGAGTACGAGAGGGGATTTTTCAGGCATAGTTTTGTACTATCACACAGGCAAGCTCAGCCATACAAAAGGTAACCACACAGAAGTACAAAGCTTGCTAGATCTAACAGACTTCTGCGACTGTTGTGTCCCATATTTGGTAAATATCACACACCTTATTTGACAGCTCTCCAGCAATGATGAGCGCTGACCATGGGCAGGATCACACACTACACTAAGAGTCTTGTACTAGTGAGACTTATGGTCAGCCATCAGCCCATACAGCTTGTGCATGATGCTCTGGTACAAAACTTTCACTATTATTTAAATAGCTGCCCAGGAAACAACAGACCTGCAGTCTGTCATAGAAACTGCAGAAGCTCATGTAAATTTCTTGACCTGTGCCATCTGTAAAGCAATGACTCAATAACAGTTATGAGCTGCCACTGTGTCAGACAGCTGGCTGGATGCATTCTGTCATTCAAATGATGCAAGACAAGTATCAGCACAGATCAATTGCATCAGACTCTGGAATCACAGGAGACATGCTGCTCCACACAAAAGATGAAATCATGCTTGCTCCTGGGTACTACAAGACTTGTTCTCCTTTGCTCCCTGTGGGGACTGTGTCATTGATGGTCTTCTCAGCTAGATGAGTGTATTGTAAAAAGCAAATACCTACTGTGAGAAAAAGACTGGATTCTGTGGACTGACAGTTTAACAGAACTCAATATAAAATCCTGCCAATTATTTCAGTCTGCTATCACTCACAATCAAACTTCTCTAGTACATGTTGGCTGGACATTAGTGTGGACTTCTGTGATTTCTTCAGTGAAAGACTTCTACTGGCTATCAGTCTGCCTGACTGTCAATCTAACAAGATATACATAGTGACCCAGATACAGCGCCCCAAAATACAAAATTTCAAAACACATTCAAAATCAAATTCACACATCAGTGACACCAAGGGCTACTTCCCAACCCATCAAAAAGAAAATAAGCAACCCTCAGCTATCTCCATCCCATCATTAAAAAGCCTGTGGAAATAGAAAGGCTTTACAACATGCCTGGAAGATCAACAAACACATGCTGTATTGAAGGGAAACTCTGAAATGCTCTTTTGGTTCAATAAACTATGCAAGCATTGCCAATAAGTAAAAAGACCAGAACCACTGTGAAACTAAGACCCGGAGGCTCTCCCGATGGAAGTTAAAGATCCCATGGTAACTTTTGGAAAATGTTGAGGATCAGTTCAATATTCACGGTATACTTCAAGAGCTCCTGTTGCAGGAGCGAGGCCCCTAGAAGTGGGGAGGGGGGGAACAACCTGTTTAGTGGCTGCCTCACAGAGCCCCGTGTTGGCCTTACAGCAGCCCTGCACATAGCCCCACATCTCAGTTTCCATTCTTGGATCCACCAAATCAGTGGCTCTCATCCTTTCCAGACTATTGTACCCCTTTCAGGAGTCTGATTTGTTTTGCATAGCCCCAGGGCTGGTGCAACCACTAGGCGAACTAGGCGGCCGCCTAGGGCGTCTAGTGGTTGAGGGCGTCTAAAAGCCCACTCAGGTGAGGAGGTGGAGTGGAGGTGAGCTGGGGCGGGGAGGGCCGCCCGCAGTAACGGGGCGGAGGGCACACAAGGGAACCACTCCCCGCCCCAGATCACCTCCACTCTGCCTCCTCCGCTGAGCACACAGCCCCCACTCTAATTCTCCTCCAATCGGCGCTGCAAGCCTGGGAGGGGAGGGGAGAGGAGAGGAGGAGAATTAGAGCGGCGCTGGTGTGCTGAGCAGAGGAGAAGGAGCGGAGGTGAGCTGGGGCGGGCTTCCCGGTCGGGGTACCTGCCGTTGGGGGGGACTCCCCGAGCGGGGTTAGCTGCCACAGGGAGGGGTAGCTGCTGTTGGGGGGGGCGGCGGGCTCCCCAGGTGGCGGACTAGTGGGGGCGCAGGGGGGCATGGTTAGCTGCCACGGGGGGGCGGGGTTAGCTGGGTGGGAGGTTGGCGCAAGGTGGAAGTTTCACCTAGGGCTTTTCAAGGTAATACTGTTGTGCCATAACAACTCAAAAGCTCAAACCATTAGATTTCTGTTATATCACAGACCCTTAAAGTTTAGTTTCCCATTTGTTTTCATCAGCCCACTATTAGTTTATGGTTGAGTTACAAATTGATTGCTTCCTTTAGCTTGACATTAATTCACTTTCAATCAATATGCACAAGTCCCTCAATCATGTACTGCTTGAGTTATAGCTTATGCCATGCAGCATGGGGTCCACACACCAGGTCCTCCTGGTTGTTCTGGGGATTAGCTGGTTTCAGGTCTAATTCCCCCATGGTCTTTTTCTTTCTCTGGGACTCAGCGTGCTCCTTCTTCATGACTCAGCCCTCCAACCAGGTCACTATAGTCCTCCCTTCCTGGGGGTCACAAAGTCTCCCCGAACAACCATCCTAGTCCATCTGCATTCCACTGCCTGGTACGTGCCATTTCCTCAGTAGCTGGTAGGGGAACCTCAGCCCTTCCACTACTCCAAGCTTGAGTCCAGGGACCCTATACTTGCAATTGTGGTCCGCTGTCCCTCAGCACTGGTTGCTCTTTCCCTGGACTTCTTCCTACTTCTCAGCTCTACCTTCTGGCTCCCCAACTCTGTGGGTTTCCCTGCCCAAATGCCCTCCTCCCAGGGAGAAATTGCAGGCTACTTGGCACTGTAGTTCCCAAACACATCTCCCTTCTCTCAGCTTCCTGGCTTTACCCTAGCTCCCCACCACACACTTCCGTCTCAGTGGGACTCCATCAGCATTCAGGGGCTTACTTAAGCCACCTATTTCCCTTCAACTCTGGCCTATCCAGGGCTGCGCAGAAGGGAGGGGCAAGTGGGGCAATTTGCCTCAGGCCCCGGGCCGTGCAGGGGCCCCCACGAGAATATAGTATATTATAGTATTGCAACCTTTTTTTATGGAAGAGGCCCCTGAAATTGCTTTGCCCCAGGCCCCCTGAATCCTCTGGGTGGCCCTGGACCTATCTGGTTAATTGGCCCCGTCTCAGCCTCATTAACCCCTTCCAGACTGGTGTGGGGGTGAACCAGGGGTTGGTCCTGGCTGGGCCGCGTTCCACCCACTTCGCATCCAGGCCCACCCAAATCTGAGCAGCGGTGTAGTGCAGCCACAGAAGGCCGGAACATCACTTGGGCACCTGAAATCCAGGATGGAGTGCGGGCAGGGCTGGAGCCCCCCGAATCTACAGATTGGGAGGGGATGAGTTGTCCCAGGCAAGGGGTGTGTGCCTGGTGGGGGAGGGTCTGGGCAGGGCTAGTGCTGGAGCCAGAGTGGAGCCGGGCCTGGCACCTAGGCGCATGACTGGGCTAGCCATGGGCAGGCCTCCAGAGACTGGGGCAGCAGCACGCGGTGCAGGACGCACAGACACAGCAGCAGGACAGAGGGACGTGGCCCGCCAGGCAGACAGATACCGAGCTGGATTCGGGAACTTGAGTGCTGGGGTGGTCCGCCTTCATCTCATGGGCATGCCCCACAGCCTGTGCGCCCTGGGCAGCCTTGTCTTCTGGTGCCTGAGAGCAGTAAGGGCTGGCTGGAGTAGGTGGAGGGGAGGCGGGCCCCCCGATCACTCCTGCCCCCCTCCCCAGGTCCCCAGATCCCTCCTGCACCCCCAGTCCTGTCCCTGTACCCCCAGTGCCAGGCTCTGCTATGCTCCCCAGTTCTGCCGCCTCACTCATGTCTTGTGCCCCCCTGAGTCCTGCCCCTTCCCCCCAACTCCAGACCTTTGCCTCTGCCCTCCCCCATCCAGCATCTTCATGCCCTGCCCCAGTTTTCCCTCCCTGCTCTGGATAAACTTTCCCTCTTCCCAAGATGGTGAGGCTCAGAGAACCTGTTTCCCTGACTGGGTACCTTTCCGGGGATGTGGGGTCGTAGCCTTCAGACTCTGCTCAACTGAAGGGGGGGTGGGGTCAGTGCCTATTATCCCCCCTCTGCCCTAAGGAATGCGGGAATTTCAGCCCGAAGGGGTGGGAACCTCTTTTAACCAAGCAGCTACCCACACTGGCACATGGGGGTGGGGTCCTGGCCCCATGCGCGTGCCCAGCTCGGCAGGTGAAGCCCTGTGTCTGGACCAGGGCTCGGTAGAGGGCGTGGCATGGGGGCGAAGCTGAGCTAACACAATCTGTCATTGCCCACCCGCCCAAAAGTGGGGCTCACCCAAATTTCCATTCCTAGCTATGCCACTGGGGGGAACACCCCATCATACCAAGTAACTGAGGTGAAGGCCTGCACTATGCCCCAGTGTTGGCTTCAGTTGTGTTATCTCAGTCCTGAAAGAACCAGTGTGACTGCTGGCTGATGCAGGGTTATAATAATCAACTTAAATCAACCCTCCGATCCTACTCCACAACGCCCAACAAAGGCTGTGCTACTCCACAATGCCCAACAAAGGCTGTGCTACTCCACAATGCCCAACAAAGGCTGTGCCTACACTAGCACGTTTGTCGGTAAAACTTTTGAAAAAAACACCCCCTGACTGACGTAAGTTTCACCGACAAAAGGCTAGTGTGGACTGTGCCACTCATTGGGGGTAGTTTAATTATGCTGACGGGAGAGCTCTCTCCTGCTGGCATAGAGCAGCTACACGGCTGTAAGGTCCATAGCGTAGACAAAGCCAAAGTTGCCTATCTGGCCATCAGCCCATTTCTTTCCTCTCCCTCAGCAGAGACCACACTCAGTGAAAGATGTACGTAATGCATGTGTGAATGCAAGTGGGGATACAAACCATTGTGTTAACTTGAATTGAGCTACAAAACATGAGATAAGAACAATCAGTCTAATTCTGTAGTCTAGATAAGGCCCTTGATGATGTTGATACCTAGCTCTTATATAGCACTTTTCATCAGCGGATCACAAAGAGTTCACTATCACATTCCTGTTGAAGGAAAAGGCCCAGGTAGGAACCATTGCATGGTGGAGATGAATGTGTGGTTACGCAGGTGGTGTCGGAAAGAGAGATTTGGATTCTTCGACCATGGGATGTTGTTCTGGGATGAAGGATTGCTAGAAAGAGATGGGATTCACCTAACGAAGAGAGGGAAGAGTATCTTCGCAGGTGGGCTTGCTAACCTAGTGAGGAGGATTTTAAACTAGGTTCACCGGGGGATGGTGACAAAGCCCTGAAGTAAGTGGGGAAGTGGGATACTGGGAGGAAACACAAGAAGGAGGGTGCAACAGGGGGGTGCCTCCTGATTCATACTGAGAAAGCAGGGCAATTGGCTACTTATATTAGGTGCATGTGCATGAATGCAAAAAGCCTAGGAAACAAGCAGGAAGAACTGGAAGTCCTGGCACAGTCAAAGAACTATGATGTGATTGGAATAGCAGAGACTTGGTGGGGTAACTCACATGACTGTAGCACTGCCATGGATGGATATAAGCTGTTCAGGAAGGACAGGCAGGGGAGGAAAGGTGGAGGAGTTGCACTGTATGTAAGAGAGCAGTATGATTGCTCAGAGCTCCAGTATGAAACTGGAGAAAAGCCTATTGAGAGTCTTTGGGTTAAGTTTAGAACTGAGTGCAACAAGGGTGATGTCATGGTGGGCATGTGCTATAGACCACCGGACCAGGAGGATGAGGTAGACGAGTCTTTCTTCGGACAATTAATTGAAGCTTCCAAAACACAGGCCCTGGTTCTAATGGGGGACTTCAATCACCCTGACATCTGCTGGGAGAGCAATACAGCAGTGCACAGACAATCCAGGAAGTTTTTGGAGAGTGGGGACAACTTCCTGGTGCAACTACTGGAGGAACCAACCAGGGTCCATTCTCTTGACCTGCTGCTTACAAACAGGGAAGAATTGGTACGGCAAGTAGAAGTGGGTGGCAATCTGGGCAGCAGTGACCATGAGATGGTTGAGTTCAGGATCCTGACAAAAGGAAGAAAGGAGAGCAGCAAAATATGGACCCTGGACGTCAGAAAAGCAGACTTTGACTTCCTTAGGGAACTGATGGGTAGGATCCCTTGGGAGGCTAATATGTGGGGGAAAGGAGTCCGGGAAAGCTGGCTTGTATTTTAAAGAAGCCTTATTGATGGCGCAGGAACAAACCATCCTGATGTGCAGAAAGAATAGCAAATATAGCAGGAGACCAGCTTGGCTTAACAGTGAAATCTTTGGTGAGCTTAAACACAAAAAGGAAGGTTACAAAAAGTGGAAACTTGGACAGATGACTAGGGAGGAGTATAAAAATATTGCTCGAGCGTGCAGGGATGTAATCAGGAAGGCCAAAACACGACTGGAGTTGCAGCTAGCAAGGGAAGTGAAGGGTAACAAGAAGGGTTTCTACAAGAAAATGATCAAGGAAAGTGTGAGACCCTTAATGAATGGGGGCGGCTACCTAGTGACAGATGATGTGGAAAAAGTTGAAGTACTCTATGTTTTTTTTGCCTCGGTCTTCACAGACAAGGTCAGCTCCTACACTGCTGTCCTGGGCAACACAGTATGGGGAGGAGGTGAGCAGCCCTCAGTAATGAAAGAACAGGTTAAGGGCTATTTAGAAAAGCTGGACATGCACAAGTCCATAGGTCCAGATCTAATGCATCTGAAGGTGCTGAGGGAATTGGCTGATGTTATTGGAGAGCCATTGGCCATTATCTTTGAAAACTCATGGTGATCGGGGGAGGTCCTGGATGATTGGAAAACGGCAAATATAGTGCCCATCTTTAAAAAACGGAAGGAGAACCTGGGAAACTACAGACCGGTAAGCCTCACCCCAGTCCCTGGAAAAATCATGGAGCAGGTCCTCAAGGAAACCATTTTGAAGCACTTGGAGGAGAGGAAGGTGATCAGGAACAGTCAACATGGATTCACCAAGAGCAAGTCATGCCTGACCAACCTGATTGCCTTCTATGATGAGATAACTGGCTCAGTGGATATGGGGAAAGCAGTGGACGTGATATATCTGGACTTTAGCAAAGCTTTTGATACGGTCTCCCACAGTATTCTTGCCAGCAAGTTAAAGAAGTATAGATTGGATGAATGGACTATAAGATGGATAGAAAGCTGGCTAGATTGTCAGGCTCAATGGGTAGTGATCAACGGCTTGATGTCTCGTTGGCAGCCGGTATCAAGCGGAGTGCCCCAAGAGTCGGTCTTGGGCTGGTTTTGTTCAACGTCTGCATTAATGATCTGGATAATGGGATGGATTGCACCCTCAGCAAGTTCGCAGATAACACTAAGCTTGGGGGAGAGGTAGATATGCTGGAGGGTAGGGATAGGGTCCAGAGTGACCTAGACAAATTGGAGGATTGGGCCAAAAGAAATCTGATGAGGTTCAACAAGGACAAGTGTAGAGTCCTGCACTTAGGACGGAAGAATCCCATGCACCGCTACAGGCTGGGGACTGACTGGCTAAGCAGCAGTTCTGCAGAAAAGGACCTGGGGATTACAGTGGACGAGAAGCTGGATATGAGTTAGCAGTGTGCCCTTTTTGCCAAGAAAGCTAATGGCATATTGGGCTGCATTCGTAGGAGCATTGCCAGCAGATCGGGGGAAGTGATTATTCCCCTCTATTTGGCACTGGTAAGGCCACATCTGGAGTATTGCATCGAGTTTTGGGGCCCCCACTACAGAAAGGATGTGGACAAATTGGAGAGAGTCCAGCGGAGGGTAACGAAAATGATTAGGGGGCTGGGGCACATGACTTATGAGGAGAGGCTGAGGGAACTGGGCTTGTTTAGTCTGCAGAAGAGAAGAGTGAGGGGGGATTTGATAGCTGCTTTCAGCTACCTGAAGTGGGGCTCCAAAGAGGATGGAGCTCATCTGTTCTCAGTGGTGGCAGATGACAGAATAAGGAGCAATGGTCTCAAGTTGCAGTGGGGGAGGTCTAGGTTGGATATTAGGAAAAACTATTTCATTAGGAGGTGGTGAAGCACTGGAATGGGTTACCTAGGGAGATGGTGGAATCTCGATCCTTAGAGGTTTTTAAGGCCTGACTTGACACAGCCCTGACTGGGATGATTTAGTTGGTGTTCGTCCTGCTTTGAGCAGAGGATTGGACTAGACGACCTCCTGAGGTCTCTTCCAATCCTAATCTTCTATGATTCCATGATTATTCCCATTTTACAGAAGGGGAAATTGAGGCAAAGAAAGGGGAAATGATTTGCCTAAGGTCACCCAGCAGGACAGTGAGAGAGCTGAAATAAAACCTTAGTCTCCTGTGTTCCAGTCCTGTGCTCTATCCACTAGACCAGGGGCGGGCAAACTTTTTGGCCTGGGGCCGCATCGTGTTTCGGATATTGTATGGAGGGCCAGTTAGGAGAGTCTGTGCCTCCCCAAACAGCCAGGCGTGACCCGGCCCCCACTCCCTATCCCCCTCTGCTTCTCGCCCCCTGACGGCCCGCCCCCCAGGAGTCCTGCCCCATCCATACCCCCGTTCGCTGACAGCCCCCCCAGGACCCCTGCCCCATCCACCCCTCCAGCTCCCTGTCCCCTGACCACCCCCAGAACCCCCGCCCCTGACTGCCCTCCGCCGCCCCATCCAACCCTCCCTCTTCTTCCTGACTGCCCCCTCAGGACTCCTGCCCCCATTCAACCCCCCTGTTCCCTGCCTTCTGACTGCCCCGACCCCTATCCACAACCCACCCCCTGACCACCACCACCCCAAACTCCCCTGCTCTCCATCCACCCCCCACACACACACACACTCCCTACCCCCTTATCACACTGCCTGGAGCACCAGTGGCTGGCAGCGCTAGAGCCGTGCTGTCCAGAGCACCAGAACAGGTGCACGGCTGGAGCCATCCATGCCACTGTGCAGCACAGAGCACCGGGTCAGGCCATGGCTCTGCAGCTGCGCTGCCCCAGGAGCTTGCAGCCCCGCCGCCCAGAGCATTGCGCCAGTGGTGGGGTGAGCTGAGGCAGCGGGGGAGGGGGAACAGCAGGGGAGGGGCCAGAGCGATCCTCCTGGGGCAGGAGCTCAGGGGCTGGGCAAGAGGGTCCTGCGTGCTATAGTTTGCCCACCTCTGCACTAGACCATGCCAATATCTATTTTGTGTTGCAATGGTGCTAAGAGGTCCCACTGTGCTAGGTGCTGTACATATATAATTAGTGGGAGATAGTCCCTGCCCCACAGAACTTACAATCCAGATGTACAAGGCAGACAAACGGTGAGAAAAAGAAAGTTATTATTATTCCCATTTTACAGATGGGGCACTGAGGCCTAGAGAATAAGAGACTTGCCCATTGTCATACAGGAAGTCTATGGCAGAGCTGAGAAATGAACCCAGATCTCCTGCGTTCCAGTGCCCTAGGGGACCACCTGACCGTCCTTCCAAAAACTCATTTAAAATTATCATGACCACCAACCCATATCAAATACATACAAAGTTCTTTATGCATCCAAACTCCTGTTTATCTGTATAACTTCCACATCCCCTGACTTAATAAACAATGTTTATGCTGTATTGTATTATGTTGCAGTGTTGTACTATTCTATTGCATGCTGGTCTATTGTCATATTGTACTATTGTGTGGCATTGTTTTATACAGTTGCATTAGGTTGTATTTAAATCAAATTTAAAATACTTCATTGGCACACCATGCAACTGTTGCCAATGTGCAAAAAGTGGACAACAGATAGGCAGCTGGTATGCTGAAACCACAGCCTAGCATGCTGACCAATATCATCTCTTTGTTGTCACATATGATCTCTGTGAAAGAAAAGTTTGCAGGGGAAATTGTTTCAGGCCATCAAAATGTTTTTTCCAACAAAATTGAAATGTTTCATCTTCCTTTTATTTGACATATATATTATTGTATTATACTATATAATACAACATTTAAAAAAATCAATATGAAAAGTTGTTTCAAAAGAAAAAGTTGAAATATTTTGTGCTGAAAATATACAAATAGGACATTTTAACATTGTTGGAATTTTTTCCCCTTTATTTCTCCAAAACAAAATTTCAGCAAAATTGATATGATTTCACAATGTGTTTCTGTTTTGACAAACTGCATTTTCTGACAGTTCCATCCAAGTTTTTATGATCATCTCTAGTCTCAATGTTTCCTTGTGTCCCCCTTCTCTTTCTGCCTCCACCTGTTGCCTCTTGTCTTATACTTAAATTATGGATTTATTTAAGGAAGGGACTGTCTTTTTCTTCTGTTTGTACAGTGCCTAGCACAATGGGATCCAGGTCCATGACTGGGGCTGCTAGGTATACAGTAGTAAAAATTAATAATATGGACAAAACTCTTGTTTCTCTGCCAGGTACAATATATCAAGTATCTACCCAAAATAAGGGCATTACAGTGATTGGTATTCCCTGTCTGTGTTTAGCATGACTGTTCTTTTCTGTTCCAGAGGCAGTGCTACATGGCTTAATGGTATCTCTGTCATTCTTGTTTGTGTGTTCATCATTGTATGTATTATATTTGACTTGGTTGTTGTCAGCGAACTGTGTTGCAATGATCATTGCAGGATATTGCACTCTATAACTGGGTGGCTCTGCTGTGTTTTTCTTCTAACCATGTTACTACTGTACTTTTATGAACTATCCTGGCATATTGTATTGCTGCACTCCGCCTATTCGTTTTATTGTACTGTGTGGCTATATGGTATTTTAGTACACCCTATTTTAATACTATGACGTGTTCTGCTGTTGTATTCTATTGCATTGTTCTGTCCTGTTGTGTTCTCCTGCATCTCGCGGTGCTATTGTGTAGAATTACGCTGCCCTGCTGTACTGTGCCTCGCAGTTTTAGAAATAACCCCAAACTGCTCGCTGTGCTGCTGTGACCCCTTCTCAACCCACTCCGCACTGCTGCTTATTTGTTATGCACTTTAGCCACAGCCGCTGAGACTGTCTCCAGCCCGGCCACTGCGGAGTCCCGTTCAGCATCAACCACCTTGATTGCCGCTGCCAGACCCCGCCCCTTTGGGCAGGCTGATCTGCATAGCCTCGCCCAGGAGGACTGCTTATATCCAATGGGAAGCCCTGCCTGCCTGTGGGGGCGGAGTCCCGGGGTGGAACTTCGCTTCTCCTGGGTCCCTACAGGGCAGGAGGGAGGGTGGGTGCGGGCCAGCTGGCCAGTCTGTGGGGCTGTCTGGGGCAGAGCAAAACAGCCCTGACTTGTTCAGGAGCCCGCACCAGGATCGCTGCGGCTGAGAAGCAGGTAAAATGGGACATGTTTGCCTGGCACCTGATGCCTTTTGGTACTTGCCTGTCTCATGGGTAGGGCAGTTAATTGCCTATTGATCATCTCTCTGTGGGTGAGCTGCCTCGTCTTGTCCGTACTTCCCACCCAGCTGCCGGGGCGTCTGAAGTTACTCCGCATCTCTAGATGCTAAACAACCAGTGAATGCCCGATCCGTAGCGGCTGGAATCGGTATGTGGCGCCCCAATCGGTTTGTCTGTCTGGGCTCCGTGTGTCCATCCCGGTCCGTGGGTTGCTTTCACTCTGGCTGGGTCTCTCTCTCCGGCATGAGGCGGTCTCGGGCTGGTTCAGGCTGAAGAGTCGCTGTGCTGTTTACATGCCTGGGCATATCCCAGCGCGCTGGAGCATCCCTCGCACGTTCCCGTTTGTGTTTCAGGGGAGGGAGGGGCTCCAATGGGCGAGCCTGTCTCTATCTCAGCTAGACATGATCCCTGTAGGGAGAAAAGAAGCGGGCTGCCAGGAAGGATCGGTCTTTTTATTAGCTTTTCCTTGTAAGTTTCCGCGCTCAGAGTCTAGGTTATGATTGTCCGGTACCAAGCTGCAAAGCGAGGGGGTAACAGATCTGCACTAGCGGTGCAAAGGGTCCGGAGAGGAAGGAAATTGGTACTGACACGTGGTTCGCTGGGCAAGTCAGGGCTTGCAGGTACAATCTTCAGCCTCCCACTCCCCGCAGATGGGGTTTCATCTGATCGCTTTACAGACGGTCCAGATATTTTGATCCCTGCAAACGCAGACTTTGGAATAAGCCGTGGAATACTTTGCCTGCATGCCAAAGAGTCACTGGTAGGTGACACCACTGTAGTCTGGAAGGGCGCGCTGCAAGTTCCGACACTTTAATTTAAGCGATTGCGGGGGTGGCATGCCTGATTATAAAACACAGCAGACACCAAAGTGTTTAGAGCGCTGAGCTGTAGATTTCAAGGCTGAGATTGCAGCCAACGATAAATATGAGTGAAGATTACAAATGAATAATCATATTGGTTATTTATTATAAACAATGCGATTGAGTTTAGTATTAGCACCAGCAAATATTAATGAGTACAAGCAATTTTTTCCATTATTGTAATACTTTATATTAAAGTTTAATAAATAATGAGCTAGCAGTTGATATAGTAGTTGATAATGATTTCTTTAGTTCTTAAAAATGCATTTCCTGAGCCCTGTGTGTATAATATTTATGGTATCTGTGGGTGTGCTCTTCATCTGTAAATATTTTAAATACTTCCGTCTAGCAACTGACTAAGCATTTTTATGTACATTTGGAGTAATTCTTAGTAAGAACAGATTAGAAATGGTTTTATTTGTAAACTTAATTATAAATGAGGCAGTAATTTTTTTCCTGTGAGTTGAGTATGAATGACAGGTTGTCAGTGGTATTATGTGTTAGACATTAAAGAGGACAAAAGCAAAAAGGAGTAACAAGGGGTACAAACAATTGTTACAATAATCAAGAAACTGACCAGTTAATAATGAATAGGTCAAGGGGGAAAACAGACAAAAAAGAGGCCAAAATTTTCAAAAGATACCAGTGATTTGGGGAAGTCAGCTTGAAACACTCTAAAAAGGCCTGGTTTTTAGAAGATGGATGCTCAGATTGGTCATCCAAATATTTGAGGCACTGAAAAATACTCAAACAACCCCCAACACAGACTAGTCACATTTGGAAATCTTGACCCCAGTGTATAATTATGTGTATATATATATATATATATAGTATATCAAAATTATACATATTATGGCCATGATCCTGCAAACACTTATGCACAAGACAAACTGTATGTACGTGAGCGGTCCCATTGATTTCAAGGTCTCAATTGTACCTCTTTCTTTCCTATATTGTTTGTCATCTTAAGTCTCGATCCTGCATTGTGATTTGCTAACATGGCTCTCTGCACTTCTGGGGAATCCCACTGAATTAAACAGAACTTCACATGAGTGCGGAATTCTGTATTAATCAGATCCCGATGCATGATTGGGGCTTCAGATTATAAATTCTTTTGGGGATGATATAAGTCTTCCTATGTGTTTGAATGGCATTTCGCATGCTGTGAGCACTACAGGAATCCAAGTAATAATAATACAGTAACTCCTGCATTGGGTATTATTACAGTATTTTAAAGTCTTATTTTATTTGCTGTTAGAACAAATTGAAAGAAACAAACAGAAGTCTAAAATGAATATTACGACAAGAGTGGGAACATAAAAAAATTGTCATAATATCAGAGAGGTGTAAAATCAGCACAGTGTGCACTCCCCTTTTGATATTGGGGTGTTTTCTTCTAAAAACAAACAGAAAACAAGCTAAGAGTTTTGAAGTAGGACACATTACACACTTATTAGACTTTTTGTGACTTGGAGAAAGTCTACAAGTTCACTGAAAAACATGTTTATTTCCAAACCAGGCTAAAAGATTCAGCCACTTTTTACTTATGATGAGCAATACCTTATTCTGCAAGTAACCCTGTTAAAATCAGTGGGACTGTTTACAAAATAAGGTACTTACTACTTGATATGAGTAAAGATAGAAGAATCTGGCTCAGAGAGTCCTATATATTAAGCACAATATAGTGTCAAGAAATGCTTGCAGAACAAAATGAATAGTATTGAGTGAATGGGGAACAGAAGATATTGGCACTAAAGGCAGGGACTTGACTTAATATCAGGAGAAAATGCTAGACATGCAGGAATATTTTCCAGTTAATATTTTGGGATTTTAAAAAAATCCTTTTCTCCTGTTGCTTTTATTTAACATTGTCATTCTTTCTTTTTTAAAGCAACATATAAACCACATAATGGCATTTAATCTGGCTGACCTATTTTCCTCTGCCCAATTCTACCAGCTGCCAACTTCAGATATTCAGTAAGTGTTTTATAGCAAATTTTCCCATTCTGGTATATTGCAAGTAGTGCTGTATGATACCAGTAAAGACTAGGTAAATCTTCAATGATCCCTTAACTCTAATATGTTGACCTGATAATCCAGTAATGCTAAACCTGATGCCACTATCATGGTCCATTGAAATCCCTTTGCCACTTTGAAAATGTAGCCAGAAGCCTTGGAATATCCATTAGGAACAGCAGGAGCCATCTCAAAAGATGGCAAGTGTTTATCAAACAAATATAAATGTTCTTCACTGTGTAAAGATTGTAGGTCAGACTAGGTTATAAACCAAAAAAACGCACCCTGGATCTTCCTGAAAAGAATTTGAGTGTTGCTATCAGATCCTGGATTTTTATTTCAATTCAGTGCTTTGGATATTTATAAATAAGGCAGCTACTGGGGGGAAAAAAAACAGTTTTCAATTGAATATGAAGTCTGACCAATGTTCAAGGAAAGTGCAAATTAGGTAGGGCCTAATCCAAACACTCCCATTGACTTCAATGGGCTTTTAATCAGGGCCTCAGTATGTAGTTGTAGATCTGTGTACTACAAGGTGCCAGTCTAGCTTGTTAAGTCCTCTGTGAAATATCCTCTTGTCTAGTTAAAAGGCTAGGCTGTGAGTGGTCCTTGCATGGGCACACAGTGGAGGAGTGCAAGAATGAAGTTTCCTCCCCCTTTTGCAGCTACCTAAGGGCTTCCTATACCAGCAGACTCTGCAGTCCCTGTGCTCTGGGGAGTGCAGGGCCTTGTGCTTCCCCTGAGAAGCATGATGCTATAAGAGAACGGTCAGGATGAGGCACAGTCATGGGCCAGCCTCGCATCTGCACTGGCCTGCGGAGTATGGCTGGTGCGTCTGGGTGACAATCAGATTCATCCACTGCGGTCACCGAGCCATCCCTGAGAGGTTGTGTCTCCTGAGATGCAATCTCGCTGATGCTGCCCTGCCTCACCCACTCAACAGGGCCCTGGCATAAATGCCACAGTCTAACCCAGTGGGATAAGAATGGTGGAACTGCAGAAAACTATGGTATTCTACATTAATGGTCCAAACCACTCCATCTTACAATAGTTCTAGTGCAGTATTTTGCATGGGTATTACACATACAAGGGAGTGTTTAAATAGGGAAAAGCTGTTTTTACTGAGATTTTTAACAAATCATGAAATCATTTTGATTCAGTAATTTAACAGGTTTTATACACCAAGTTCATAGATTCCCCTTAACACAGAACAATGACTGTAGATTGTTTCCCTATAAAATCAATGAGCAGGCTGATACCGCAAGATGTTTAGGTCCCTATCCGGAAAATGAGATTTTATTCTGGCAGTCGCCTCGAGATTCTATACAGCTTCTGCAGAAGTGGGAGAATTTCTCATTTTAACCTAATTGGGACCAGATGTTTTAACTACTTACTAGAATCTCAGGGTGGCTTTCTATTGAGGGCGCTCATAAAGTCATAGAGTTTAAGACTACCAGATCATCTAGTCTGACCTCCTGCATATCACAGGCCATCAGCACCCCCAAACTAAATCCAGTAATCAGAACTAGACGCAAGTATCACAGCCGACAGGAGACTGGACTATTATGTGTCACAAGCAGAGAATAGGAGGAACTGAGGTGACCCACACCAGAAATTCAATAAAGCTTTCAATGGCCATGTATTGCTAAACCGGATGAGGACCAAGGAGCCATAGATACAAAGGTTAGAAAAGATTATGCAGGATAAAACTGTATTTGGGAGGCCTACTCCCTACATCATTCCTATTATTGTCTCACCTTGCCTATCCTTTTTTATTACTATTTATTGTTTGTATTAGGGTGGCACCTGGGGTCCCCCACCAAGATCAGGTCCCCATTGTTCTTAAGACACCCTAGTGAATGGTGCCTTTCCACTTCACTTGGGAATTTGCTCTTATTCCGTTTGTTTTTATTCATAGATATAGGCCCAACTCAAAGCCTCCGTTTCAAATTCCATATCTGGGTCCATATCTGAACGTTTTACCTCTACAATGGACAGACGCAAAACCATAGATCTAAACAGTGCTGAACTTGGGGCTTCAAACGCTGAGCTTATCCAAAGTTCAGGGTGTTTGGAGTCAGCTTAGTATGGAGACAAATTTCAGATAGGAACTTGGATTCAAATCTGTGATTGGTTTATATTTGGGAGGATGGTTCAGGCCCATTTCTATTTTTCCTAATGGAAATGGACCCTAACTAGACATTAATATTGAGCCTAAACATTTCCTCCTTTAGCTTCAGCCCATAGCTCCCTGACCACCATTTTCTGAGACTATGACAAACTCTCTTTATTTACTCTATAGTGTCAGTATCCTGGAAGCTATTTATGGACTGTGATCTCATCCCTCCTGCGATCTTTGCTTTACTGGGCTAGATAAATTTAGCACCCTTAATTTCTCGTTGTCGTATGGCTCTCTTTGCAGCTTATACTGCTCAGGGTATGTGAGTTGATAGTAATAACTAATATCTTGCTTTCTGTACTTATCCAGTGGAGATGCCACATCAGATGAGTCCTGATTGTTTGGATAGTGGGAAAAGCCTGCCCAATAGCCCACTTCCAAAGTGCAGTCTGCTTTGCATAGGGCTCATGAGAGTGGGAGATCAGACCTGAGTGGGCTGACAAGGCATAACAAGGAACATTTACTGAGGGGCCCTTTTCATTTACAGTTTATAATGGTGGCATAGATAGAAATGGGTTATGATTGGGGGAAAGAGAAGTGGAGACTGCTCATATATCTACTGGTGTAACATCATCCTTTCCAGTATGTTACTAGGCCCTACTATGTGAATATTAGCCAGGCTGTCCTTTGACCTGTTCCTAATGAGGTCTGTGGCTGGGCTGACAAAAACTTGTGCTCCACCCATTTTTGAATTGTTTCAAGTTATAACAGTGGCTTCCTTTGAAAGCATCTTTCTCAAGCCCTTTCTACTCTTCTTTAATGTTTAGATTCCAGTGAGTCGACTTCATGAGGCAGACACGGCGTTATTAATTCTTTTCCTGATTTGCTGCATGAAGTTATGAGAGAAGTGACATGAAGAGAGGCCCAGTGCTGTTTTTTGCTCTATTTCTTGTCCCCAAGGTAGGAATCCACTTGAAACAAATGAACCAAAACCTCTGCATAATGTGTTTTAATAGTTTCAGTTTGATTTCTGTTGAATTCTCTCTATGTGCTCTGCTCTCTGTAGTCTGCATAATTTGCATGGCCCAAATTCCAAATGAGTTCAGTGGGGGTTGAAATCAATAGAAGTTTTGCCATTGACTTCAGTGGGGTAAGGATTTCACCAAGGAATGCACGGCCGGGCTGTAAGTCTGTAGACTAGCCTTACCTAGTGCCTTTGACTAGTTTTGTTTAGTTTGCAGCTGAGGATTCACATCAGTTTTGTGTCTTGTGCTAAGTTCTGGCCATGAATTCCATTCGTTGCATTAAAATCTTGGGTGGCAGCATGGTGGCCAGTAATATAAAGTGTGGCTTTAGTTCTTTAGAGAACTGATAGTTATCCCTTGCTATGTTCTGTGCCCCATATTATATATCCCCAGATTCCTTCTGCCCCACTGACCCAAGACTGTGTAGTTAACTTATCTTCTCTTGCACTGTTTTCACGCCAAATCACATGAACACGAGCTCCTCTGAGTGGAGGTTTTCGTCAACTCTATACCAACTAAGGCTCTGGACTGAACATCTGCTTTGTGTGCTCCATCCAGTTTGGTGCTCTCTGCAGACCTGGATACCACATTGGTGGTACTTTCCACTGCTCCATTTATGCAGATCTTTGTGATGCTTCTAAATTAGGAACAGTCCTACTGTTTAGCAGACCAGGATAACAAGTTATCTGGTCTGGACTATGTGCTGACCTCCCATCAGGGAAGCTGCTGACCTGATCTTAAAAATCATCACTGATCAGAGTGTCCAACATGAGTTTGGAAATAACAACTGACCGCACCTCACTTCACTTGTAAATGCCACCAAATGGCACAAGGAATGGGCAGTTCATCTGCATGACCTACTACTTAAGTCCCTCCTCTGTCTCTGCTTAGCCAGTTGCTTATACTGCCCTTTGGGAAGAAGGCATATGGCTTTGCTTTTGCGAAAATGAAGTTTTCCTGGTGCAACACAAGCATCTATTAAAGTAGGGGTGAGCAACACGTGGCCCATCAGGGTAATCTGCTGGTGGGCCGTGAGACAGTTTGTTTACATTGACTGTCCACAGGCACAGCCACCCACAGCTCCCAGTGGCCCCCGTTTGCCATTCCCGGCCAATGGGAGCCCACCACTGTACTAAAGCAAATGGGAATTTGGGGTGTGCAAGAAATGCAGGCAAATTTTCCTTCCAATGAGAAAGCTTTGCCCAGTAAAGGACACGCTTGGTTCAGCTCAGGAGTGTTCTGGGACTTGTAGTAACCCCAGTTGTTTCTCCAGGTCCAAGGTGCTGCTCCAAACCCAATGGAATGCCAGGAGAGTGAGTATCTGGACGAGCACAGGAAGTGCGTTCCTTGCAGGGAGTGTGGCCCAGGATGGGAGCTTTCCAAGGTAATTTGGCTACTCTGGGATGAACCTGGATTGTTGGCACTGGTGGTGCTGGATGAATCCTCTGCTAGCCTTTAGTAGAAGGATAGTATTAGAGCTTTCTCTGATATGGATGTCCGTGCCTTTAAAAAGAACAGGGCTTTATTGGCAAGGGATGTTAGACTATTCCACTGATCATGCTAAGTGATGCAGGAATGGGGATAGGAGAATGGGAAGATGGAAGTACCAATAAGGAGAGGTTTCAAATTGGTGCAGCTTATTACGTAAACACCAAGCAAAGTACATCATCTCCAGCTCCCAGGGGAAGTCAAAAATCCTTCTGGCAGATAACTCCAGTGTCCTGGTCAGAGCTATGCAATGTCTCATAGACTTTTAGGTCAGAAGGAACCATCGTGATCATCTAGTCTGACCTTCTGCACATTTCAGATCACAGAACCTCGCCCACTCTTGAAATAAACCCCTAACCTGTCCTTGTGTGGGTCATTGGCAGCAGGAATCCACCTGGGACCTCTGGCTCTATAAATGAGCCTCTATGCCTAAGCTAAGAGACCTAGCTCTGTTCATCAAGACTATAGACTCATCAACCTCTATATGTGATCCACTCACCACTAGAAGAGGACAGAGCGCCATACTTCATGGGTGTGATTTACACATTCCATTGTGGTTAGTGAGTTTGCTATATATAGCCTTGCCTAGCTCAGGCTCATACTGTTTGATCCCAGCTGCCAGCAAACCCTCTCCTCCCCCCGAGGGCACAGCATTACACCAGAATCCCCCTGGCAGTAAAACAAGTTCTAGTGACTGAGGCAATGTGTGAGCTATTGCTGAATGCAGAATGGCTGCCCTATTTGTTTGCTGCTATCTGCTTCAGTGCAGTGCAAAGATGTGAGATGCCCAGAGTGTGAAAGGCAACTGAGAATTCTCTCACTGAAGAGAAGCCATCTGCCTCTAGAGAATAGAACAGCTTCTTCCCTTTGAGGTTGTGACGGGTTGATTCACAGAAACCCCCTTGGGAGCTACCACCTGACATACCAAGACTACCCCTGCTTCTGTTTTCCCTGCCAGCTCAGGACTCCAGCACCCTGTCTTGCTGAGCCAGACACTCCCGTCTGCTCCAACACAGACCCAGGGTCTGAATTACTTGCCCCAAAGCTGCAAGTTTACCTGAAAACAGCTCACAGAAGTGTGCTTGTCTTTAGCACTCAGATGCCCAACTCCCAATGGAGTCTAATAAATAAATCCGTTTTACCCTGTATAACGCTTATACAGGGTAAACTCTTAAATTGTTCACCCTCTATAACACTGATAGAGAGATATGCACAGTTGTTTGCTCCCCCAGGTATTAATACATACTCTGAGTTAATTACTAAGTAGAAAGTGATTTTATTAAATACAGAAAGTAGGATTTAAGTGGTTCCAAGTAGTAACAGACAGAACAAAGTAAGTCACCAAACAAAATAAAATAAAATGTGCAAATCTATGTCTAATCAAACTGAATACAGATAATCTCATCCTCAGAGATGCTTCAGTAAGCTTTTTCTCAGACTGGACACCTTCCAGGCCTGGGCACAATTCTTTCCTCTGGTACAGCTCTTGGTGCAGCTCAGGTGATAGCTAGGGGATTCTTCATGATGGCTCCTCCCGCCACTTGTCCCTCTGGGTTTCCACTCCCCCCCACCACCACTGGAAAAGCACCAGGTTAAAGATGGATTCCAGGTCAGTGACATGATCACATGTCACTGCAAGACTTCATTGCCCACTTGCCAGCACACACATATACAGGAAGACTAACAGGTAAACACAGCCATCTGCAGACAATGGTCCTGGTTAATGGGAGTCATCAAGATTCCAAACCACTATTAATGGCCCACACTTTGCATAATTACAACAGGCCCTCAGAGTTATGTTTTATATTTCTAGTTTTAGATACAAGAGTGGTACATTTATACAAATAGGATGATCATACCCAGTAGATTATAAGCTTTGTAATGATACCTTACAAGAGACCTTTTGCATGAAGCATATTCCAGTTACATTATATTCACTTATTATCATATTTTTATAAAACTATTCTAGTTACATTATATTCACTTCTTACTATTTTTTTATAAAACCATATAGACTGCACAACATCACAATGGTATCTTCAGATCTGATGCCATTGCTTTGTCTCAGTCGTGGACTTGTGCTTGTCTCTTGCAGGAGTGTGGCTATGGTGAAGGAAGGGATGCGCAGTGCACTGCTTGCCCTCCCAGGAGGTTTAAGGACAGCTGGGGGTTCCATGGTTGCAAAACTTGTCTTTCCTGCCCCCTCATCAACCGTGTCCAGAAATCCAACTGCACTGCCACTTCCAATGCAGCCTGTGGGGAATGTCTTCCAGGGTGAGTACAGCTGGCAGCTGGAACACCAGCAGCAGACGCACGTGGGAGGGCATAGGGAGGTGCTGTTCAAAGAGATGATATATACAATTCCCTTATACTTTGTCCTGTTGTTAGAGCATTCTCCACTTACTCTTTGGCAGGTTTTACAGTAAAACCCGGATTGGCGGGCTGCAGGATCTGGAATGCATCCCCTGCACAAAGCAGACTCCTTCCTCTGAGCCTCAGTGTACGTAGCCAGCAGCACTCCAACCTGTTGTCTTTCACTGTGTAACATGTCATGTCACAGGGCCTGCGGTGAGCCCTGCAGGATTAACAGGAGGTGGGAGGAGTGGTGGAGTGGAGCGGGCCAGTGATGCATGTAATTCAATATCACCTATCTCCGACAGTGGCCACTGTTACATGCTTCAAATTAAGGCATAAACCCCCATAGTGTAACTAAGGGCAGGTCTGCACTTAAAACACTGAATTGGCACAGCTGCATGGCTGTAGCGCTTTAATGAGGATGCTCTACGCTGACGGGAGAGTTCTTTCCTGTCAGCTTCGTTAATCCACCTCCGTGAGAGGTGGTAGCTGTGTAGGTGGGAGAAGCTCTCCCACCAACATAGCGCTGTCTACACTGGTGCTTAGGTCGGTATAATTATGTCTCTTGGGGTGTGGATTTTTTATGCCCTTGACTGATGTAGTATACCAAAGTAATTCTGTAGTGTAGACTTGCCCTAAGTGCGCAAAGGAAAATTCCCTCCTGACCCCCGCTGCCGATCATCTTTTCCCTGAAACATGAAGACTGAGGCTTTTTGTTATTTCTGTCCTCATGAGTGTCCTTGCAGAGGCTGTGCTTATTCATTTAAATGTCTAGTCCTTGTGTTGAAGTTTATTACGCTAGCTGTAGCAGAAGAATTCTGCCCCAGTGAGTTCTGACCAAGGAAGTACTGACAGTATATATCTGGAGGGGAGGGGCAGGTGGGGCCAGCAGTGCCATGATATGTGGTCAGACACAGCAGCTCAGCCATTTTCTATCCTGTAATGTTTTGTTATTTCTGTTGTTAAAAATCAAGAAAAATGTAGGAGCCTAATTCCCACTGACAGTCACAGAAAGTTCATGGATTTAGATTCCTTAGAGCAACAGGAGGTGGGAGGAGTGGTGGAGTGGAGCAGGCCAGTGGTGTATGTAATTCAATATCCCCTATCTCTGACAGTGACCACCTAACAGTGACTTAGGTGTCTAAGTCCATTAACTTTCTTTGACTGTCCGTGGGAATTAGGTTCCTAAACCCCTTAGGCAGTGTTCCCTCTAATTTTTCCCACCCATGTGTGGAATGAATTTTGTTATGTGCGCCGCGCTGCCCCGGCTGCAGCTGGGTCCAGGCCGGGCCACCCTGGCCAGATTCAGGGCAGGGTAGGGGCACCCAGGCTGCCGCAGGTTGTTGTCCCACAAACTTATACAGGATCGTTTTAGGGGTCAAGACAAAGATGCCACATTTATTATGATAATTTGATTTATGACCAATAACAAATATCTTAATCCTAATACAAACACATTATACCTAATACCTATAAACACACACACACACACATTTACACACACACACATCCATCAGATGTTCTGCAGCTGCTGCATAGTTACCAGTCCTGCTTGAGTCTGTGGCTTGAGTTTGCAGCTTGGGTTCGTAGCTTGTGGCGGCTAACTGGCCAGGAAAGCCGGGCACAAGGACGAGCTGGGTCTCTGTTGGGCATGCACCGATGCCCTTCCATGTTGGCAGCAGAATGTTACCCTCCTCCAAAGTTTTCCATCTCACCCATCCTTTTTGTAGGCTTTAGTTTGAATCCAGAGTCTATAGGTCTTGCTATTTCACGCTGCCTCTGGATTTGGTGATTGATCACCTGTCAATTGCAGACATGACTTTCAGCCTGGGACCGGGCTTTGATCTTCCTTCTATTGTACCTTTTTTTTTTTAGGGTGGATTCTTCTTACTTTGTTAGGGCTCTTGTCTGCATCTTCAGCAGTTGGTGTTTGAACTCTATTTAATCAGGACAGGCTGGGGCTGGAGGTTGATTCCATCATCCATACATACCTCATTCACACATCTAAACTAAACTAATAAGATTACAGCAGGGTTTGCAAAAATGAAGGTTGCAGCAAGCCCTTACAAAATGGAGTAAGCGTTTTAAAATGGGGTTTGAATTACAATATGGCAAACAGTGAACAGAAATTACAATATAGACAAGTATAATGGATGGCAAACAGTGAACAGAAGTTACACTGTAGGCAAGTGTAATAAATGGTGAACAGAAGTTGCAGTACTGAAACAGTGCAAGTCTCAGTGATTTAAGCAGGAATTGGATTGATAGTGAAACTTACAAAGGCAGCTGACTGAACAGCTATGGCTCTTAACAAGCATCTTAACTGTTAATTAGCCAGTTATTGGGGTAACCGGTTTTATGAATGAATATTGTTTCATTCATAAAACTTTACTTATGAAGTTACATTAATAAAGTGAACAATTAAAAACAATTTCATTTATCAGTTCTACAAGGTCCAGGCCGCAGCATAGTTGTGGCTGGGGGGCCGCTCCGGCCATGGCAGGTTGGGGGCCAGGCTAGGATGGGGTGCCCCCCCCCCCAGCAGCAGGTCCCCGGACAGGTTCCCTGAGCACCTGTGCGGTGCTAAATAGGATACTGCGTGGCCATGCAGCCGCGCAGCTTACAGGGAACTTAGCCCTTAGATGCTTTTAATTTCCACGTTGAGATCTCTTGTCCTAAGGGACATCTGTGTGTATGTGTTTAATATCCTTGTAACTGGTCATGTACTAATCACTCCAGGCTGGATCCGTGCTGCCCTGATCCAGTCTGCTTTCTTCTCTGTAGCATCCTGCAGCACACCATGTGCTCTGACCTCTTTCTTTGGCTGGTATGTTGCAGGCAGCTCCAGGACTACCCTGGTGAAGGTAGTGATCCCCACAGTACCTCCCCAGGACACCGCCCTCCTAGTGCTAACCAGCAGTGCGCTAGTCATCATTGTGTTGGTGCTGCTGGCACTCGCCATCATCTGCTGCAAGCGCTTCTGGAAGAGCCAGTGTCAGCAAGGTGAGTGAATGCAATGCAGCATCCCTCTGGTTCTCCTTTCCCTGCCCCTTCTTCCCTAGAAATAGCAGGGAAGAGGAGGAGAATGTAAGGGCTCAGATTCAAACAGAGTGCCAGATGGGGCCAGTGAGGTTATCACTTTTGAGGTTAGTGCTTTCTCTTCTAGGGTTTTCCCAGGTTGGGTCAAGACTGAGGAGATTTTGGCAGTTGTGGAGGTGAGGGCGCCAGGGCTGGAGCAGCAGAGGATGAAGCAATTAAGAGGATGAGGAAAACAGCAAGGAGGAGTAGGTTAGAGAGATACGATTGAGGTGCGTTGGCACAGCTGCATGGGGAACAGTGCACAGCACTAGACCTCTCCATGCCAAGCAGTGAAGCCTGATTGCTCCTGAATTTTACAGTCACCAAATAAATAGCCATACTAGATGGCCTAGTGCATTCTGGGAAAACAAGCCAGGTCTTCGCTGGTATCAGTTGCTCTTTATCCTTTAAAGTGTTTCTGAGGACCCAGAGTTTCTCGGCCCAGAGGGTGATGTTCCAGGACTCAGCCATGCCAAGCAGGTTTCCCTGTGAGGAACAGATGTCTAGTCCCTGCTGCTTGGGTGTGAAGAACCTGAGCCCTTGCTCCGGGCAAGCAGAAGGTAACTTCTCTCATTGCTCTGCTGTTTTAGCTTGGGTCTGGGGGGAAGGGCAGGCTGGGCTGTGACCCCCACACCCTAATGTCTGCTCAGTTTCCATTCCTCAGGTAGGAAGGAGCACCCCATGGTGGGGGGAGGGAGGTGTCAAAATCGCTGCTGCCGTGTGGTCAGGCACTGGGATAATCGAGGTGGACAGAGCACAGTGCCACTAGGAAGCTTCCTCTGGGTGAAAGGTGGAAGCCTGGGGAGGATTCTGAACTCAGAAGATGTTGCACTGGCACTGGGAACATGTAGGTTCCACTCCTCCAGCTTCAGTGTCTTTCTCTCCTAGGGATGTGTGGGTTGGGGAGGAGAGAGTGCTTGGCTGTGCAGTGGGGGTGACTCTGGAGGACTGGTGATCGACCCCTGGAAGAGCAGGGAGCCTTGCTTTGCTCAGCAGTGTTCACTGCCACCTCGCGGACAAAAGGCACTGAGTAGCCCTGTCCTGTCTGTTCCTCTGCGGCTGGAGACAGGCAGTGGCAGTGCAGGGCCTCGTGGGAAATGGGGTTTTTAAGGAGTGGCTGACAGGAGGGAGCCCAGTCCTCAGCAGATGGAGAGGCTGGTGGAAGGGAAACCCACATACTTTTAAGCATGGAGTTTCTGGTTCCAGGTCCTGTTGAACCGGTTCAGTTCATTTCGAATGGTGAAGCCATAGGCCTGCAGATCCCTGCTCTCCAGCCCAATTTGGAAGCGATTGCTGTCAGCCCCAATCCCAAATCCCAGCTGGCGAGGAGCGTCTTGGAGACCCAACCCCTGATAAGGAATTCAGGGTCCAGCGACTGTTCTGCAGGGGGCCTGTCATCCTCAGATGCCAGGCAGGGCACAGCTGGGTTCACAGAGGCCCAAACTCCCCTCTCATCATGTGCCTCAGAGATGCATCCTAGGTGGCCCCATGCCCCAGTGGAGTGCACAGAGCTAGACCTGCAGAAGTTTTCCACCCAGGCCGAGTTCATGGGCACCAAAAGCCAGGAGGATGCAGAGAAGCAGGCGGCTCAGAGGACCCGGAGACATACAGATGAGCTAACCCTTGAAGTTCCCCTGTTTGGTGCCTCTCTGATAACACAAAGTGAACTTGTTCTGGAGCCTGTCAGGGGATCATCCTCATCCTTCCAAATTCCCACTGCTGAAGGCAGGGAGCAGCCTGTAAGTTCTTCCCATCTCACCCTCCTCTGTATAATAACAGCTACTACGGGGCTCACACAGGGAGGGACGGGATAGCAAAGGGGCGGGGGGTACAAAACCTTTCACCTCTGAGCAGGTTCAGATCCAGCACTGGCTGGTAGTGACCATCCAAAAGTCATCACCATCTGTTGTTCAGTGAGCTGTGTGGTGTGAGTTTGGGAAGGGACCAGGGCCGGCTCTGGCTTTTTTGCCGCCCTAGGCAAAAAAGCCACCTGCCGCCCCCCAGCGCAGCACGGCCGGAGCGCCGGGAGCAGGGCGGAGAGCCCGGCCGGGGCTCTCCGCTCTCCCCAGCGGCCAGAGCGCCGGGAGGAGGGCGGAGAGCCCGGCCGGGGCTCTCCGCTCTCCCTGGTGGCCAGAGTGCTGCGGGGAGGGCAGCGAGCCCAGTCGTGGCCCCGCTCTCGGGCCGGAGCGCCCCGCCGCGCTGCCCCCCACCAGCACATGCTTGGTGGGCTGGTGCCTGGAGCCGGCCCTGGAAGGGACACAGCCCAGGTCCCACTGGCCAGGGTAGCACATAACTCTTCCACCATTAAACTAACTGGTGTTGAGAGCCCAAGGAAAGCTGCCAGCTGTGGTGCTTTTTTGTTTGCAAGGAACTGGTCTAAGACCTACCAACTTGTCTAAGGGCCACCAAAGAGCTATCAGATGGTTGCAACTACCAACCTGGGCTGGGTTCAGATACTCAGCCTGGCAAAAGGGCAAAGGCCAAGCACGTCCTTTACTCAGCAGAATCTATACAGTTCACCTGATCCCTGCAACACCCGTGAATCATCTTTGCATGTTTGCCAGTATGGAAAACTGACCTGGTGGTGAACAACTCTGCTTCCCAGTCCTCTGAGCCATCTGGTCTCCTCACCAGTTTGCGATGGATTAGTGATTAACATAAGTCTAAAAAATGTCTAGCAGGTAATTAACTTACTAGCTTAGCTTCAAGTACTTGTTTATTGAGATGGTGGTTTGCTGGAAGAACTTAGAGCATCTTAATAGGCTTGCTGCCCTAACTGAGTGGCGATGTATGGATGGAATGGAAATATCCAGGCCATTACTCATACAGGGCAGGTCCTTTGAGTGGAGCACTGACAAGATCCACATATGATTGTTGCTCATTCCCTGATGAATTTCCCCAATCCTTGGGGGTCTTTGTCTTAGCAGGTGAATGATGTCCTGAGCCTTGTGTGTGAGATTAGCAGCGTCACACAAGGTGAGTGGCTGTCTGGGCAGCATTTTTCAGTCATGTCCTTGCTCCCCAAGAGTTCAGGTAGAGGCCTGACAGTTGACATAGAGATCTGTGGCTGACCCTCTTTCACTGGGCCTGTGGCATTAATGCGGGGAATGGTCAAGCCGTTCTGTGACACACCTTGGATTGTGGGAGGGGTTGGGGACAGGCACCTAGTTTACCTGTATTAACAATGAGGATCATAGGCGCAGACTCCGTGAATGCTCTGGGGCTGGAGCACCCATGGGGGAAAAAATGGTGGGTGCTGAGCACCTACTGGCAGCCCCCAATCAGCTCCCCCCTCCCATTCCCAGCGCCTTCCGCCCGCCGATGGGCCCTGCCATCAGCGCCTCCCTCCCTGCGCCTCCCACCCGCTGTGAACAGCTGTTCACCACATGCAGGGAGGCTGGGAGGGAGGGGGAGGAGCGGGGAAGCGGTGCGCTCGGGGGAGGGGGCAGAACTGCGTGGGAAGAGGTGGGGGGTGGAGCAGAGGCGAGAAGAGGCGGGGTGTGGCCTTGGGGAAAGGGGTGAGTGGGGGCTGGACCTGGGGCAGAGCCAGAGGTTGAGCACCCCCTGGCACTTGAAAAGTCGGTGCCTGTGGTGAGGATTAAGCTCCCCTTGGGCTGAGAGCCAGGGTCATGAGGCTAAGCACTGAAAGGAAATGCATTAGTGCCCTGTGGCAAAAGTTCCCTCTGTGCTGAGGCCAGGCAGAGGGTGATGTTGCAGCTGCTCATCAGATGGGTGGGGGCAGGGGCTGTGATATAGGCCTCACTGCCTTATTTGCAGGACACCCTTCCCTCGTTGGTAGACAGGCTCTCACCTCCCTTTTTTGCCATCCCCAGGTCTCCCCATAATACAGCTTCCCCACTCCTTGGTGCTGTTACTTGGCTTCCAGTTGGACCCTTGCTTGTCTGGTCTCAAGAATTTCAGCCACGTGGGGGTGGAGCTGGGGGTCCCATCCCATCTGGTGAGCAGGATGTCTGGATTCAAGCAGCTCGTCGCTCACCTTGCCTCCTCAGGAGACACAGTCACTGTTCCTGCCCTGGCCCAGGTCCTACAGCGACTCCAGCGCTTCGATGCCTTGCTCCTACTCTGCGATCATTTCATTCTGAGCCGGGCCCAGGGCTGCCAGCACTAGGAGAAACACACGTCACTGCCTCAGCACATAGAGGGAGGGATAACTCCAGGCATAGTTTTGGCTGGGTGAACCTGGGTTGTGTGGAGATGGCCTTTGAATGTTGGGGGGTAGAATCACAGTAGAATGATGAGTCTGTGAGTGCTCACTGAGTAAACTTCTCTCAACCACTGCTTGAGCCCTACCTCGTGCTGGTGATGGTTGGCAGATGCATGTGGTACCTCCAAACACCACCTTTCTTCATACATGTTTATATTGATGCCCAGAGACCTCGTGGCCCTCTTGGTCACCATGCATGATTACAGGGCCATTTGCCTCCATGGGCAGGACAGGACCCTCGAAGCGCACAGTGTTTCCTTGAATCACATCTCAGCTGTAATGATTGAATTCATTGTGTGAGGGGCTGGGTGGGGGGTATGAAAATATCCCCCAACTCTAAGAGGGAGCTCAGAGGGTCTGGACCCTCAGCTGATTGTATCTTCCTCTTAGAGGCCTGATCATCATTTGTTCTTCCCCCCCACTTTTTAGAGGTGGTCTTCTCCATTTGGCAGACGTATTTTGCTGGTTTTCTGCTTAGCTTTCTGCTGTGGCTGCCTTTTTGTTTACTTCTCCTTTTGTGCGCCGACGAGGGGACCTGTTCTTGGAGAAGGGTTGTTTAGCTGCCACTCCTTTTTTTTTTTTGCTGGGAGGAGGGACTCATGCGCTGAATTTCTGTGTGCCATACCAGAATAGCAGTGTGTTTAATTGTATTTCCTGGATGTGGAATGGTACACTTTTCATAAAGGGATATTTCGAATTGAGAGTCAGGATTTTTTTAAGCATGGTGGAATTTGCTCCAATGCAGATGGCAGGGTACTTGTTGCATTCCCCAGTCTTCTTCTAAGCACCTCTGCTCCCTTGCCCAAAGGGGCTTGCTAACGGGCTCCTCTGTGTTGATGTTTGGAGGAGAAGAAGAGGCGGGGATGAGGCCTCTCCCCCGCCTCTTTCCTGAGCATGCTATGTCCGCCCCCCCCCCTCAGTTGGATCAGGCTTGCAGGCAGGAGGGGGGCAAGGAGGAGCGAGCCGCAGCACACCACTCCGAGGAGGAGGAGAAGACAAGCCAGGGTGAGGCCTAAGGGAAGGGGCTGGAATTGGGGCATACCCCCTCCAGTCCCCTGCATGATCACCCCCTGACCCCAGCCCAGCCCCCTGCCCACCCTAATCCCTACAACCCCCTGCCCATCCTAACCCCTGCACCCCCCCCAACCCCCTGAGCCCCTGCCCTGACCCTGCACTCCCCTCACAGCTCCTCAGCACCCCCCCCACGCGGATTGTCTGTGGTGCCTGGGAGCACAGGGGGGCAGTGACAGCGGGACTTGTCAGTGCTGGCTGCCACGCCCCCTGCCAGTGGGAATGCCCAGAAACTACCTCCCTGCACTCCGGGGAGGGGCGCAGCCCAGTTTTGGGGGAAAGGGGCAGTCGTGGGGCAAGTCCAGGTGCGATGGGGGAGCTGGCGGTGACTCCGTGTGGGGGGGTGTAGGAGAAGCAGGGTGTTTAGGTGGGGGTTGGTGTGGCAGGGGGCAGAGGGAGGGCGGGGAGAGTCTGGGTTGAAGGTGGGGGTTGGCTCAGTGTGTGTGTGTGTAGAAGCGGGGTAGTAGAAGAGAGGGAGGTGACAGCCCTGGGGTGAAAGTGTGTAGGGAGTGGGCAGTAGCAAGGAGATTGACCCTTTGTTAGGGGGTTAGTTGTGTGGGATGGGGACAGTAGGAGGGATGGGAGGAGAGCCCAGGTGTGAAGATTGGGGTAGGAACTTGAGGCTGGATTGTGGTAGCCTTTGTGGTAAAGTGTGTGTGTTTCAGTGGCCCTTTCTCCTTGCAAAAGATGGGCACCAGCAATTTTCCTCCCCACACCCTGCCCCAAAGTTTTGTAAACATTATTGTACCAAAGTAGAAAATGCAGCTTTCAACAATGTATTTAGGAAACATAACTTTGGGTGGAGGAGGTGGTGGTGGGGAAATACAGGTGCGACACCACTGACTGCTGCAGCCGGGCTTAATATGGCTCATAAGTGTGCTAATTAAGCACTTGTGTTCAGGGCCCTAAGCAGGCTCTGAGTGTTTAAAGAAAAAAACCAAAACTAACAACCCCCCTCCCACACAAACCAAATTCAGTGTTCTGAGTACATTGATGTTAGCCCAGTTTGTTCTCTATGGGCTGAGTGGAGGTCGCAGTTTGGCTTCAGATATCTTATTTTGGTTTTGAATAAATGTTTTCATCCCCATCCTGGCAATACCACATTTACTATGGCATCAATGGTGCTATCACGCTAGGACCATATCTGGAAGGGGTTCATCACAGCCACATGGGGCCCACCAATATGTTTGGCGCCGGGCCCACAAAACGTTAATCCAGCCCTGGTCACTTCAACTTACTGGTTGTTAAATTTAGAAGCCCTTTTAGAACCGGTTCCCAGCTCACCTCTGTGTGTAACCCAGGGTAAGGGTCTCCCCTCCATTGCCCCTCCTGTGAGCACCATGGGTCTCATCTTCTAAACACTAAATAGAGACCACTTGGCCTGGATGGTGCCCCTTTGAAGTGCAGACTGAAGGATGGCTTGGCTTTCAGCTCATCCGGTGCCCAATTCTCTTGCTGTAGGATGCAGGCCATTCCCATTGGCTTCTGCGGGAGGTGCTTCTGTCCTATGCTGATAAAACGGAGCCTGTGGGGTTTAGTATGTTACGTAGCTACAACAAAATAAACTCAGTATAATAATAGAGGGTGTCTCAATGGCACAACCACTCTATCCCCTTATCCTGGTTAATTAAAAACTAAAAGGATGGAACCTCTCCAGAACTAACTATGCCAACTTCATAATGGGAAATGCTGAATGGAGTATTCTCAAAAGAGTATTTTCTCACTGCTAGTGTAATGTACTGCCAGGTGCATATCGCCCCCTACTGGAATTAATCAGACCTTTTTGTGTTCAGATTCTGATTATTAACCTGTGCAGGGAGGCTAAATACTACTCCCAGGTAATGAGGGTTGTCATTTGCCTGCAAGAGGCTTCTGTTGGAAGAGCAGAAAAGTATGATGTCTCATCCCAGTGCCATGTGTCTTTGATTTGGCTGAATGACTCCGGTGTCTAGAAGTTTGTGTCCTGTCCACTTTATGGTGCCTGTTAAAGTAATCATGCCATGAGTGGTGAAGTGGCCTTATTGTAAAATAATGTGTTGTTCAGACTAAAGATGACCTCATTTTCTGAGAATGGCTGTTCCTTGGGATGCGCTCTTCTGTCTTTAATTTTCTCTAGGAGGATTTGTCAGAGTTTGCCATGGTTTGGCTGTGTTAAACTTCCTGAAGTTCCTGGAACTGGTATCTGGAGGCAGCTTCCAAAGTTGGTGGCTGCAGGTTTTTGTGCTATTTTCTCAAAGCTGCCATCAACTTCTCTTCTTACTGTGCATTAAGCAGGAGCAGGTTACACTTTGAACTGCTATCTGACAAATTGGATTGGTGGGGGGAAGTTGTAGAATATGAAACAATCCAAGTCTCCTGTAAGGCTGGAAAAATCCTGTCACTGGGTCGCTTCACTGACTGACAGGCAATATTAAAGTAAGCTTTTAAGTGCAGTATCGTTGTCAGGGGCAAATACTTCAGGAGAAAACATGACACACCCAACACCTCCCGGAGAGAGGACAGGAATCCAGCCTTGGCGATCAGCTGCAATAGTCTGTTTTGTGGTTGCAAAACACACCCACGGTCAATTCATGAGAGGACCCTAGCAATCAGGGCATATGACATACTCTATTATATTAATGTGTTTTTCAGCCCTGGCACTCAGCTGTGACGGATTCCTTTCATAGTGAGGTCATTTTCAGAGAGCAGCTGCTCCAGGAGGAGAGGCGTCCCTGGGAGACTGATTGCAATCAGCACTTTGCCATGAATTCAGACAGATGGAGACTGTCATTCGGATTCTATAAAACACACTGTTTCACTATGGTTCACGTTAGGTGGGATTCAGGTGGCTGATGACACAGGTTCCCTAAAACGTCATCTCCAGGTGGATCTTTACTTCATTTGTGGCACAACCTTGACACCTAGTGGAAGGGAAAGGAGGTGCCTTTCTAATAATCTCTCAGTTCTTCCCCAGTCTGTGGAGCTGGCTGTTTCAAACAAGGGTGAAGAAGAATGTGGCTAGCTCCACATTGCACATGGTGATGGCGTTGGGCTGCACGACATTTCCCACGTGTGCTGTATTTCGCTGCACCTCAACACATGGGGATTGCTTTTTTTTGTGAAGGCTTGAGACCGATATCTGGGGCTGGCGTTGGAGTTGCCCCATTTAGCCACATGTCTGTTTCACCCTGCTACACCCTTGAGGGTACAAGTCCAATGTAGAGTTGTTAATCTCATGAGCTTTGGGACATACTCAAGGAGTTTCACTGATATTAGGGTGCCTAGAACAATAGTGGGTGGTGAGGAGGGAGTTTTGCTGAGTATACATAGTGCTGCCAAAGTGCATAGGCATAGGGTGCAAGATATCAGACCAGTTAGCATTGTGGGCACTGTTCATCTTCTCATGAGCTTTCGGGAAAGTGAGCTGGACTGTCCCTGATTAAACCCTTCACCTTATCCCAGCTAAGAACCATAAGCTGTTGACAGTGCTGGGCTGTCTTAATTTAATTCACATTGCCTGAGCATCAATGATGTGCCAGGGAGCTCACTGGTACATTTGAGAACACAGTGTCCCCGCTGCTGGGTGTTCCGGGTATGTTCTGCAGTAGCTGAAGGCCTAGAGAGCAGAAAGGATGGTGGTTTTCCCTGTGTTTAGTAAACAACTCTCTGGAGTGAAAAACATATTGCTTATGCCAGTTACCAATGGTGCTTTGCAGCCATCAAGCTATAAAGGGACAAAGCAGAAGGATGGTCTTGTGGATAAAGCATAGCAGTGGAAGTCAGGAGATCTGCACATAGCTATGCCATACACGCTGAATGTGTTTGGCAGGTCACTTCACCTCGCCATTCCTGTTGCCCCACTTCTAATGTAGGGACAATATACTCTCCTACCTCGCAGATCTGTTGTGAGGATTAATCCATTAATGTTTACAGCCTCCTTGGAGAGCCTCAGACAGGAGACAAATGAAAATGACAGAGCTGCTCTAGTAGCATAAAGCCATTAAAGTCAGAGGCAAAATAATCATTAACTTCAATGGGATCAGGATTTGGCCTGTGGTACATGGTTCCTCCCTTCCCTATCCTGTGTCTCAGGCTCCCCTCTTCTCCCTTTATTTCTGTGCATTTTACTGCCTCTGTGTTTTCTGCCCTCTCTCCACTCCTCCGCCTCTTTCCCCGAATTTAAAATGTCAAACTATTTACAGTCCAAGAAGTGCGCACTATTCTGCGCTTTTCTGATGTCACTTGTGTATCCGAGCCTTAACTACTCAGCAATATGGATAGAAACATCAGCTCTCTTTTAACCCCAGGATCGGCTGCCATGTATGACACCCTTTATGCACTCAGTAATGCCCCTGATCTATTGTTCTGAGTAAGAGAACTTGCAAATGTCTAAATATTTTTAAGACCATGGTTCTTGTTATCGAGCCCCTGGTATTGACAGTTCCAGTGCTGGGCTAGCTAAAACCATTTCAGTACTAATTAACTGGCACATAAAGATTGTCTTAACAAACTGACATGTATTGTGATTTCATTATTGAATGTTACGGTTGAAAGTTTGACAATAGGAAATTTATATAATCAAAACCCCATTGGGTTCATCTGATCATAGCAATCCCTTGGCTGTTATCATAGCTCCGGGTGTCTGAAGTTGGCTGAGAACACAAACCACATGGGAATGTGTAATTAGATTATAATTAATTGGGGTTTGCCTTTTATGGAGTAATTAAAGGCATGGTGTCTCCCAGCAGCCAGCAGGGGGCAGTATTGCCTTGTTTAAACTCAAGTGCGCATTTCACCTGGATGGTTTGTTACTAATAGACATTGGTTTCTGTTGAACATCTTTAAGACCTGAACCTGTTGAGGAAAAAGTCAACTCACATGCGTGTGGGGCATCGCCACCAAAAGCTAGACATGATGCTTTCCCTGTCTGCTATTCACCTCTGGCAAAGTCAAGCTCAACTAGTTGCAGTTTTTGAGATTGCCTTGCAATAAACAGAAGTATTGAACATTTTATCCCTTCTAAGTTAAAATGTCAGTAAATGATACCTCATTACTTGATTACTTAACTATGCAGCACTAATTAAAAAGGTGCCTAAATGTAAAACATCTCAGGGCAAATGCAGATCTGGGGCCAAGATCCTGATCTTTGTTATACCATCACAAATTGGTAGTAATGTCATTGACTTAAGTGGCTACTCTGGATTTACTCCTATACCAGTGAAATCAGAATCTGGTCACTAGTGGGATGGGTTTTCACCTGCCCTTCATGTCATCAACTCTGGGTTATTGGAGTCAATGGTAGTTCTGCCCCACGAGTTAGTTTTGCAAGCTGACTACATCAGCTCCCATTGACTTCAGGGGGAGCACTGAGAGTGCTCAGCAGTGCCCCCATGCAGGATCCAGCCCAGTTTGAATGTAAGGCTTTTCCTGCTCCTTCATTTGTTCCAGGGGCTGCTGTGTCTGTTACTGCCCAACAGCATAATCATGCAATTAAGAATAAATGAACCTCTGGAGTTACACTCTGGGAGAAAAAGCTAAACTTGGGTAAATGCTGATGATCCTTTTGTAAGTGTTGTTAACAACCAGTGATTTCTGTATGTGAGTATTATAATGTGTGTTGCAAATTCTTGCCATTTGCTGATGTGTTGTTTGTCCTTGCTGATCTCACCGGGTAGCCTTGATGGTGAATGGGGAAAGCACAGTGTAAAGTAATTTTTCCTTTTGGAGAATTTGGTCTAAGCGAACATGTCCTTTCCCTAGTTCAAGGTTTTTATATCTGTATTTTAAGGTGCCCAATCATTTTTAAGCTGTTTACCATGTTGTTCAGAGGCTGATCAATATTATTCATTGACAAACCTTATTAACTTCTGCCTTCGGAATGAAGCGGTTGTGATGTAAGATTCTTTGTTCAAGTAAAGCATGCAGATAAGCTACTCTGAAGCACGCTCCGGCTGTATTCTCTAGGCTAGTCACAGTGTAGCTGTTTAATTATGATGTATTTAATGAAAGAGTGTTCATTAAATACAGAATGGGACAATTTTTGCCTACTTTAACTGGATTCTAGTTACTCTTCTACATGTAGCAAATTAGGGGCCCAAGCAACCCATTAAGCAAGTAGTTCTTGTGTGAGTCATCCCATTGGCTTCAATGAAATTCTTTGAAGAGGATTGATTGTATGAGGAAGGGGTTGCAGGACTGGGCTTTTAATGGTTAGGAAAAATATAACTGGAGTTTAAGGTCCAGTTCCTGCTTCCAAGTAAGTCAATAGCAAAACTCCCTTGACTTCAGTGGGAGCAGGATTGGGCCCAAAGTTATTTACTAACGCCAGAATTTTAAAAAGTGACCCACTGCTTTTGGGTGCCCAGCTTGAGATGCCTTGAATTTGATTTTCACAACTCCTGCAGAAGCCTATGGAAGCTATGGGTATTTTACACCTCTGAAAATAAGGCCCCGGTCATCTCAGTTTGGCCACCAAAAATTGTGGCATCCACAGTCAATGGCCATTTTGAAGGTTTGGCTGCAAATCAGTGAGAGTTGTTCTTGATTTTTTTTTTTTTTTTTTAAGAAAAATTTCAGCACAGTGAATGGAATATGAAATGTCCAGAAATCTGTGACTTACAGTTTCTGTTTTAATGTTGAACAAACTTGGGTGTGGGGAATCTCCAGAGAGTCTGAATCCTGCTTTTCAGTGTAGAAAGCCACTAATGCTGAGCAGGGATGGCTTATAATGAGCTAAAGGAAATAAAATTATTCAGCCTCTGTAAGAGTTCAGTTGGGAATAACTGATTTAGAAATATTGGAAATATTTCCTGGCTCAACTTCCTTTTTCCCCAATCATGTCTCAGGCCCTAATTCAGGAAAGAATGTAGTAAAATTCTTAAATCCATTCTTACCTTTAAGTATCTGCTTAAGTCCAATTGACTTTAATGGCATTTAAGCACATATTTTAAATACTGTCTTGAACAGGGATACTGAACTGAATTAGCCTGAATATGCTGTTATGTGAGCAGGTAGCTGCTGGGAAAGCTGTTTTAGTGCTCAGGGCACTCTTAATTCTGGTGTGTTCAGAAAGATCTCATTAAAATGCTAGGAGGAAGTCCTCATGGTACTCATCCTGGTGCATCTCATGAGGTTTTTGTTGTTGTTTTCAATTGCTGTAGTCAGGGATTGCCCATGGAAATACATAGGTTTTGTATTTTTTATGGTGAATATTATTTTTGTAAAGCTTGTAAACAGGTTATATTTTTGTAAATTCATTGGCATTGTAAATCAGAGCTGTAGCTCTTTCCTTTCCCCCCTCCATCATCTGTTGTTTTTTTTAAAAAATCCTGTGTTTTAATGTACTAGGGAATGTTTTGGGGCTTCCCACATTCCATCTTGGACTCAGTGCCCTTGAATGTTTTTTGTATTTGTAGTTAAATAAATGTTTAAGAAGGAAATATTTGTGGTTTTCAGTGAGTTTTTTCCCCCCATTCTGTTTGTCCGACATATACAGAATAATATACAGAACTACAAGATGTCCCACATGTGTATCTAAGTTGATAGGAAAAACAAAAACAATGTGAGCAAATAAGATGTGAGCACACATAAGGGGGCAGAGTTAAGGTTCCATGTGCAATAATTTGAGTTGGAGCTGTGGTTCTTAATCTATGAAAGTGAGACACTTGTTTAGGTATCGAGGTATAGGCACCTAAGTTCAAGCACTCAGTTTTGGAAATATTAGCCTGGTCTACTCTTGAAAGTTGTACTGGTACTGGGGTAATATTTTTTTCACTGAACTACTTATGCTGGTACAAGCCCTAACATGGACACAGTTACACTGGTCTAAAGGTGCCTTATACTTGTATAACTTATTCCTGTATAGGAAGGAGAATAAGCTATACCCCTACAGATACCTTTATAGTGGTATAATTGTGTCCACACTAGGGGCTTTGTACCACTTTAACTATGCTAGTGCATAGACGAGCCCTTCATGAAAAAGGTCAGGGAAACTGTTCTTTTGTGAAGACACAACTGAACCACACAACCTCAGGTCTGGTGCAGGGCTGCCGTTCAGCTTGCAGTGTTTCTAAAGAAGCGGCTTTCTTGGAGCTGAGTGGGCAGTATTGCATCTCCATTTTCAGAGATGCTTGAAACAACACCCTAAGGGTATGTCTACGCTGCAATTAGACACAGACGGCTGGCCTGTCCTAGCTGACTTGGGCTAAGGGGCAGTAGATGTCCGGACTCAGGCTGCAGTCCAAGCTCTGGGACCCTTATAATTTTCAGGGTCCTAGAGCCCAGGCTCCAGACTAAGCCTGAATGTCTACATTGCAATTAAACATCCCCTCTAGCCCACGGGCCAGCCCTGGGTGTCTCATTGCAGTGCAGACATACTAAGAATTAATATTGAAATGTAGAACTAGTAGCTGTCATTTGGTCTGCCTGGGCTGATGTTCTGGGTAAAATGCGCCATGCATTCTTCGACCCCTGCCTGGGTTGTTCCAGAGTCCTGGTCCACAGTTGAAAGTTCCAAGCAGATCTTGAGATTTTGGCTAAGAGTTATGAAGCCTGCTCACAGAGAACAGCTTGAATTCATAAGGCCTGGCATACTGTGGCTCGATTTTGCAGAAGAATCCCAGATTTACCGTGCTGTAAGTGCAGGATTTGAAGAGAGTTTCCCTGCAGATTGTTGTGGCTGGACTTCAGAATATAACAGCTGAATTTTCACTTAGCTCACATCCTTTGGCTTCCAGATGACTCACACGAGCACCTTATTCTTCCTGTTTGGGAACCAAGAAAAGTAGGAGGTGCTGCAAGTGAGGATTGAGGTGCATTGGCAGAGCTGTGTGATGAAAGGCCACCACTGCTGGTTGCATTAAACCTAGCCTGTACTGTTCACCTCTCTAGCCTTAATAATGCTGATACGCTGTGGAGTTCCAGTATGGCCCTGTGATGGGGTATATACCCCATACAGCTAATGAAAGAGTTCCAGGAGATAGAGAGAAATTAGTGCACCGGCTACACCTGCAGGATGGGCAAGGCTCAAACTAAGAAGAAACCCATCAGGGGAAGGAGGTGAATGGTGAGCATAATGAGAGGAAGCCCAGATGAGCAGGGGGCTGCAGGGAGAAAGGAGAAGAGCTCTGCAGTCCCTCTCTGGTTGCGAGAGAGCAGAGGAAAGGCCTAGATTGAGGTATGTGTATCATAAGCCCAGGGAGGGGCTGAAGGTAACGACTGTGGTGGAAGGCCAAGGTAGGAAGAAGTCCAGGGAGGCAGCAAGGAGTCTCAGGAAGCAGACCATAGTTGCTTGCCCCAGGATCCCTGGACTGGAGCCCAGAGAGGAGAGAGGGCCTGGATCCCCCTACCAGCAACTAGAAAAGGTGGCATGGAAACCCCCTGACACAAAGGGGAGAAGGACTACTGAGTCTGAAGCCAGGCTCCCAGGAGAAAGCCCTGGGAGGTGTTGCTCTGCACAAGTGTAGGGGGACAACCCTGCTGAGCCTGGGAAGGGGTGAGGTACCTGCAGAGGAGTGGGCCAAGGCAGGGGCAAAGAGGTTTATTTACATTCAATTTAGTGGGCTCTTTGCTTACTTTGGAAGGGGCAGACTAAATGTGACTTGGCTCTCCACCTCACCCTAGGGCATGTCTAATATGCACTGAGTAGTGAGAGTCACTCAGGAAACTGATAGGGAGGGAGGGGAGAGTGTGTCAGGTGGAAGAGACACTCAGGTACTGTACTTTGCTAACGTAACAGCTTCACTCCTCAGCATGGGGTCCCACTGTGTGCCTTACTTAGGGTTACCATATTTGAACATTGAAAAAAGAGGACACTCCATGGGGCCCTTTCCCTGCCCTGCCCTGCCCCAACTCCGCCCCTTCCCCAAAGTCCCCGCCCCAACTCCACCCCCTCCCCTGAGCACCCTGCATTTCCCCTCCTCCCTCCCAGCCGCGCGAAACAGCGGCACGAATTCTAGCGTCAGGCACTCCACTAGTGTAGTCTCCCATGACTTCAGTGAAGCTGCTCAGTTTACACCAGTGGAGGATCTGCCCCGGCGCTCAGTTTTCGGGAGCGGTCAGGACACGCAGCTCACACTGTTCTGTTTCCCAGCTCCCCAGATGCCTTAGAGCACCCAGTTCCCTGGGTTCCTGAATCTGGTCGCCTCAGTTCCTTCCATTGCTTGAATGCTGGGGTTCTTGCCAGCCCTGCGCTCTCGGTTTCTCAGCTGTCGATTGGCAGCGACCCCTCTCCCCCCAGCACTTGTCTCAGTCCCACTGGGTCTCTCAAGTCGCCCAGAAAACGCTCTCAGCTTCATCCATGCAAACTCCAAATGGGCAGCGCGACCCAGAACTCGCCCCCAACTCAGTCAGCGGTGCAGGCCAAGTCCAGTCGCCAGCAGCCATCATGGGCTGAGGGTGCCTTTGCTCTGCCATCTGCCTGGCCCGGACTGGGCTACAGCAGGGGCTGGGGGGGTCCTGGCTGGAGGGAGGAATGGGGGGGTTGGCCATTCAGACCCACCACAGAGCCAAGGCTTCCTGCTTCCTCCCCCAGCCTAGAAAGAGATGCTGCTCAGTCAATGACAGGGAATTTTCACCCTCTTGGCCACCCCCACACAGTGTTCATCTGGCTTCACAAACTCTCCCCCATGCCCTTAGGAGCACACTGTCCCCGTTACAGATGGGGAAACTGACGCTCAGAGAGGATGATGCCCCCCCCCCATACCAACAAGTTCCCAAGTTTCTATATCACCTGTGAACCCATGGCCTCCTGAAGATACAAAACCACTGAAATGCATCCACTTCTGGGCTGGCATGGAAGGCGTTTAACAGCCCACAGCAGCAACAACACCACAGACACAGCTGTGCACACGACAGATGCTCGGACGGCAGGGGGATTTGGCTTTGCAGTCTGCACAGGTCCCAACGGCCGAGGCAGCTCAGGCTCCGACCAGGCGGGGACTGACTGTCTTCCACCCCAGCTGAGGCAGCCTGGGATTGGGACTTCTGCCCTGCCCTGCAGCCCTAAGCTCCTATCGCAGCGCCCCAGGCTTTCTCCTCCAGCGTTTCCATCCTGCCGGTTGCAGACAGGGCAGCATCAGCGTGGGCTCAGGAATTCCACCCCCTTCTTCTCCCCCTTCCATTGGCTCCCAAGACAGAGGCAGCCCAGCAGGGGCTCCAGGCTAATGGTCCCTGGTGCTGCCCGGGCTCGGAGGTTCTGCATCCTCCTCCCCACCCAGTAAAATCCCGGACATTTTGAGCTATTTAAAAATTCCTCCTGGACGTAATTCTTTATATGTAGTGAGTCCTTTCCTTTCACCAGTTCTTCAGTTTTCTTTCTCCTCATGTGCCCACGCATACTTCTCTGCAGATTGCATTTTTCTCAGCAGTGGTTGATTGCTCTTTAAGAAGGCATAAAAGTCTTTACAAGAAGTTTGTCTGAAGTTGTACTGTACAAGTAGAATTCCTTTCAACGACTCAACATTCAAGTTGTTCCTTTCCTTTGTCCATTGGTTTTGCATCAGTGAAAAAATTCGCTCTACATTTGCCTTGTGAGAAGGAATAGTAAAGAAGAACTTCAATCTTTAACAGTTCTGAATGACACTCAATGTTTTTGGATTTTTCAAAATATTTGATCCACTTCTGGTGTGCTAGCAAATTACTGAACTCTTCATCACTGTTGCAACTTTCCGTAAACTTCTTCAGGTTGCTGAACTGATCAAAACACTTCACGTCATCAATTTGCCCCCCCTTATCAGTCAGGTACTTGATATGAGGTTCCACATCACTCCAATTCGGTGTCTCACTCAGGGTAATCCACCTGAAACAAGAGAAGTCGTCCAGGGGTCTAAGCCAATCTCCAAATATTCTAAGCATCTGCTGTACATATTATTTACTTCAGCACAGAATTTGTCACACTCTTCATCAATTCCTTCCATGCGCTTTTGTGCCAGTAGTCCCTTAACTTTCAGGGACATAAAGTTGTGAGTCTTGCATTCAAGAAGGATAGTGTGAACCAAGTTCAAACTGTTCAGCACTTCCACGACAGAATTGTTTTCCCTTTTGATTTCTTGGATGTAAGTTTGGAATACACTCATGAGTGAATTCATGTGCCAGAGGTAAATTGCACTTAATTCATACTCAAAAAATGTCTTAAGCACTATGGGTGGTTTGTCCTGTGACAGAAAGAATGACTTCAAGGCCAAAAACATCTGTATCAGCCTTGTAATGCCTGGAAATAATGACAGCCATCGTGTCTTGCTATGAGAAAGCAGCTTTCTGTATTCAACATCAACAAACTCATAGTACTCCTTCAGCTGCTCAGTTCAGACAGTGTAGATATGAAAGTACTGGTACATTTTAAAAATAATGTTCTCAATGTCAACGTTCATTCTTTCTGCTGCATGGTGAACACAGATGTTCAAAATGTGTGCAGGGCAACCCACACCAATTAATGTTCTCTTCTGCAACAACTTCTTTAAGTTTGCAAACACATTCTTTCCATCTTCATCACGCCGGAGTCCTCCAAACTTGTATTGCAGTTGTCACCTGTAAATGCAATACACTTCTTGAACAAACCATTTTTTTTCAAGTGTTTCTTTTACATAATGAGCAATCATGTCAGCAGTCTCATTAGGTGTGTTCTGGACATCAATCAATTTTGACTGCAAACCGTCATTCTTCCAGTTGAAATACTGAATAAGTACAGGAAATATTTTCACTGAACCGTGATTGCTTCTATCTGTAGCAACTCCACAGTAAGCTATGTCATTTTCTTCAAACATTTTCAGAACAACATCAACAGAATGCGGTGCAAGCACAGAGATAACAATTGCTTCTGTCTTGGTTCTAGCACTTGAAAATTTCCGTGTGACTTCAGAATCAGGGAACGTCTTCTTCAATAAGACAGATGTGCAATCCATTGACTTAAAGCTATTATGATGCTTAATAGTGTGAAATGCAAACGCACCCTCTGCTGCAGTAACAGCATCCTCTGATGCGCTACCTGGTTTTACAAAATAATCTGTCAATTTTGTTGATGAGCTCTCTCTTCGAACTGCTTTTTTGTGCTTGTCTGAGTCCACATGAGTTTGTAAATCATTAGCACCTTTATTTTTCACAGAGACGTAAGTACCAGGTCTACATACCATGCACTCAGCTTCCCATTCATCTCTACCACTTTGAAAACACTTCTTTAGTTCTGCAGTGAATTTACACTTTCGTTCTGGCATTGTGTTTGCTCCTAGGATCGGGGCAGCCAGGGTCTCCACGTGCTGCGCCCGCCACAAGCGAAGCTCAGTGGCTCCCATTGGCTGGGAAAAGCTCCAATGGGAGCTGTCGGAGCCAGTACCTGCAAGCCCTGCCCCTGCAGATCTGATTGGGCAGGAATTTCGCAGTGATCCACCACACTGCTGTCTCTCATCACAAATGGGGAGCTGAGCGCCATACAGCACGCCCCAGCCCCAGGAGCTCCGATCCGCTTGCAGGCAAGGCAGCCCGATGCCCATCGTAGCCAGAGCTCCAATCCCTCTGCACGCTCCTGCCTTTTTTACACTGCCCTCCCCTTCTCCTCCACCACTGTCAGAGCTTCTTGGCGACTCCCCGGAGCAGCTCCCCCAGTGCTGCCCCCCACCTGTGCAATCAGCAGCGCATGGAACTCCCAGCTTTGCCGGCATCCCTGCCCCCGTCCCGGGCTTACCTTAGAGCGGGCTCTGGCAGGCTGCGAGCTGCAGTTGGATTCCCCCACAGCAGCGGCAGCTGCTGCTGCTCAGAGACACCTCAGCTCTGTGCAGCTGAAGAGCCGAGCGTCTTTTGCCCGAGCGCTATGGGCTTCAGCAGCCCCCATACCTCCAGCCCTTGCGCCCCCGGCCAGGCGCTTCCCGCCTCCCGGGCTCTGGCTGCTGCTGCACTGGGGAGGCGCCCGGCCGGGGGCGCAGGGCTGAGGTGTCTCTGAGCAGCAGCAGCCGCCGCCACTGCGGGGGAATCCGACTGCAGCTCACAGCCTGCCAGAGCCCGCTCTAAGGTAAGCCGGGACTGGGGCAGGGATGCCAGCAAAGCTGGAAGTATTTTCCCAGACATGTTCGGTTTTTTGGAAATTCCTCCTGGGCGGGGATTTGAGGACCAAAAAGCCGGACATGTCTGGGAAAATCTGGACGTATGGTAACCCTACCTTACTACAAGTGACAGGGCAATAACAGAATCCTGCATTAACTACATGGAATGACAGATCTGTGAATAGGTACAGCACAGATAGTCCCTTACATTGTGCAGAGAAGAAGGTTACATCCAGCAGGTGCTTTGAGAATAACAGCCTCCCATCACTCATGCTTGCTATTTGTCTTTTCATAGAATCATAGAAGATCAGGGTTGGAAGGGACCTCAAGAGGTCATCTAGTCCAACCCCCTGCTCAAAGCAGGACCAACACCAACTAAATCATCCCAGCCAGGGCTTTGTCAAGCTGAGCCTTAAAAACCTCTAAGGATGGAGATTCCACCACCTTCTTAGGTAACCCATTCCAGTGCTTCACCACCCTCCTAGTGAAATAGTGTTTCCTAATATCCAGCCTAGACCTCCCCCACTGCAACTTGAAACCCTTGCTCCTTGTTCTGCTTCTTTTCCTTTTAACTCTTCTCACCCTCTTGAGAAGGTAGACCCTGGAGGGCTGCATTTCCTCCACACAAGGCTGCAAACATTTCACACTTGTTAAGTGAATGTCATGCCGCTGAAAGGTGCCTGCACTATAGTCAGCAAGCCCTTCTGTGCCTGCATAATCCAGGCCAGGAATTACAGCATCTCTGGGGGGGGGACACCGTGCAGCATGAACTGGGAGATAGAGAACCAGAGGGACTGTTGGTGTCCTGCAGCCTCAATAACAAATTCCTTTGAGGTGCGTGAAGCTTGTGGCCCTTTGTTCATAATGAGAATTGATCAATCCAACTTGCTCTCAGCTTCCATGTTTGTTGGTGCCACAGACTCTCCCTGCAGGTAGAGCTGGAAACAGTAGCAGGCTCCAGAGATTTCGAACAGAGACTTCAATCAGTAGTTTGCATAGGGCTGCTCTTTGAGCACGCCTGGCTCTGCTGCCAGGGAAAAAATTATGAAAACAATGCCCTACCCAATGGGCTATCTGTGGTCAAGTGCTATAAAGCTGTGAAATCTCTTCCTGACTTGCTTTAATGATCTGTGATGAAATCCTTTATAACTGCCTGTCATGAATTTCTTATTGGCTAATTACCAAAGAGAGAGGATTAATTATCCCTAATACAGCAGAACCTTGGAGTTACGAACACCTTGGGAATGGAGGTTGTTTGTAACTCTGAAATGTTTCCTCAGATTCTTCTTTCTTTTCTTCTTCTTTCTTCTCCTCAGCAGGGGCAGCCCCACCAGCAGGAGCAGCACCACCCGCAGGAGCAGCAGCCCTTGTCTCGCTGGCCGCAAAAGGTGCTGTGTCCTTCAGCTGCAGCTAAGGCCGTCACATCCCGGCGACTAGCACCGCGCCCCACCGCCGCCCGCCCATTCAGCCATGGCCTCCAGCTCCGAGCTCGCCTGCCTCTACGCTGCGCTCATCCTGCATGACGACGAGGTCACCGTCACGGAGGACAAAATTAATGCACTTATTAAAGCAGCTGGAGTAAATGTTGAACCTTTCTGGCTGGGCCTGTTCGCAAAGGCTCTAGCTAACATTGACATTGGAAGCCTGATCTGTAATGTAGGAGCTGGTGGTGCTCCAGCTGCTGCTGCTCCTGTGGGTGGTGCTGCTCCTGCTGGTGGGGCTGCCCCTGCTGAGGAGAAGAAAGAAGAAGAAAAGAAAGAAGAATCTGAGGAATCTGATGATGACATGGGCTTTGGTCTCTTTGACTAAACTTATTTTTTGTACCATCTGAAATGTTCGTAACTCTCAACAAAACGTTATGGCTGTTCTTTCAAAAGTTTACAACTGAAAATTGGCTTAATACAGCTTTGAAACTTGACTATGCAGAAGAAAAATGCTGCTTTTAACCAGCTTAATTTAATTGAAACAAGCCCAGAAAGTTTCTTGACCTTGTCAATTTTTTTTTTTTAAACTTTCCCTTTATTTTTTAGTAGTTTACAATTTAACACAGTATTGTACTGTATTTGCCCTTTCTTTTTTTGGTCGCTGCCACTGCCTGAGTGTGTGGAACTTCCAGTTCCAAATGAGGTGTGTGGTTGACTGGTCAATTCATAACTCTCGTGTTCGTAACTCTGAGGTTCTACTGTAACACTATTAATAGGCAGTTGGAACAACATTTGCAGCATAGAATATCACGAGGCATGCATGAGTGCAAGACACACACAGGATGTGCAAGGGGAATGCATGTGCAGTGTGATGCATGTGGTGTTTGTAAAAGGAATACACGTGCAGCTTAAGGCATGGAGGATCTGCAAGGAATGTGCAGTGTGACACTTGAAGGGTCTATGAAAGGCATGCCCATACATTCCCTCACATCTACTGAATGGACCAGCTTCACCCAACAGAGTGCCCTGAATACATTGTAAAAATACACCGGCGGGGGGGGGGGGGTAGGGGAGGGCAGGCAGGCTTAGAAAAGCATGCTCCATTGAAATGGCTCTGAAATCAAGGCAAGTGCCTTGCAGGCTTGTCAGAGAATGGGGGTCAGCATGTTACCCACAGCACGGGGGGGGACAGTGGACCAAACACATTGAAGTTACACAACATTAGGGACGAATTTCAGCCCCCTAAGGAAACATCTTCATTAGGAAAAAGGTGTATATACCTTGCGTTAGCTAACACATGGTAATTAACATGAGGGAAAATCCTACAAAGCAGTTTGTAGCTTTCACATGTGGTAGTGTAACCCAGGCCTTCTTGGTGTGGCGCTCTGTCTCCCTCTACTGGCACCTACCCCAGCTAGAGATTGATGAGTCTACTACAGCCTTGGCTGAGACACACGGCTTTTAGCTCATGCAGTAGAGACTCATATACTAAGCTTCAGAGCTCCCAGGTTTGATCCCGCCTGCTGAGAATTGCGGTCTGTCAGCGTTACATAAGCAGTTCATAGGAAAGACACTAAGGGAACCTAGGGTTTACCTGAACCTCCTAATCTTTATAGAAACTACAGATTGGATTGTCTTCCCTAGGATATATAATATTGTGTTAGTTACCATCTTTTAGCTAGCACAAAGTAAGAACACCCCTTTTTCCTAATGAAGACAAGACCTAAGAGGACATAGGGCAGAATCACTGGTTTCAAAGAATTCTTTCAGAAGCCCTGGAAAATAAACAGTGGCTGTGCTCTCTATAATATCCCCATAGGATATAGCCTTCTAACTGTATATTATCTGGATGAGTCACTTACGCTGCTCCAGGGTGCAAAGCAGCCCTAAAGCTGTTTCAGCCCACTCAGGGTGATCCCCCTCCATAAAGGCAGTACAGAAGACATAGTAGCCATTCCTCCACCCAGCATATCCTTGCCTGTTATAATGGTCCCTTAGGACTAATGACAGCTGGTGCAGGCTGTAGTTATTCCATCTTAAACTGAGCAAGGAGCAAAAAGTAAAGAGCACAAATGATAAGTGGTGCATTAGAGTTTTAAAGTCCTTTCAGTTGAATAATCTAAGAGGTAAGGAAAAATTGATTTTTAAAAATGTATGAGTTCACAGTGTCCCTGTATCGCTGGCTGCAAGCATAGACACACTCTGTTCTCCCCTATACCTCATTGAGCTCAGTTATAGCTGTCCTCTAAAGGCCCAGGCTAAATGACCTTAAGTTATAGGAGCTGTTGCAGTTCCTTCAATGCCCAAAGCAACTAAGAAATGGAACTCACTGAGGCTACACATAAAAGTCAAACTAAACAAAAGTGCCTGAGGAAGATTACCTCTGGAAGGATTTGGGAAGGCTGCAAAGGTCTGATAAATACATTTTGTATCAAAAACAAAATTTTTCCCCCATCACCGGTCAATATCCGAGTTCAGGAGCTGACTGTTCACCTGACACCTCAAGCAGGGAGAGGAATGGAGGAGAAGGCTTCTGCCACTAGGAGGCTAGGTAAACACATGCACCTGATTAAATCCTTCCATCCAACATATGAATGGTCATACGAGCTCAGACCAATGGTCCATCTCTAGCCCAGTATCCTGTCTTCTGACAGTGGACAGTGCTAGATGCTTCAGAGGGAATGAACAGAACAAGGCAATTTTGAATGATCTATCCCCTGTTGTCCAGTCCCAGCTTCTGACAGTTGGAGGTTTAGGGACACCCAAAACATGGGGTTATGTCCCTGGTCATCTTGTCTAATAGCCATTGATGGACCTATCCTCCATAAACATATCTAATTCTTTTTTGAACCCAATTACACTTTTAGCCTGCACAACATCCCCTGACAATGAGTTGTAGAACTTGATTGTGCGTTGTGTGAAGTACTTCCTTCCTCTTGCCTATTAATCTCATCAGCTGACCCCTAGTCCTTGTGTTATGTAAAAGGGTAAATAACACTTCCCTACTCATTTTCTCCTCACCATTCATGATTTTATAAACTTCTATCATATTCTCCCCTTAGTCCTTCATTTTCTAAGCTGAACAGTCTGTCTTTTTATTCTCTCCTCATACAGAAGCTGTTCCANCGGCCCGCGCAGCTTCCCGCCGCCCCCATTGGCCCGGGACGGCGAACCTCAGCAAGTGGGGGCCGCGGTTGGCCGAACCTGCAACGTCAGCCGGGAAATAAACTGGCCCGGCCCTTCAGGGTGCTTACCCTGGCAAGCCGCGTGCCGAACGTTGCCGACCCCTGCTGTAGTCCATTTAGGACTAAATCAAGAATTGCCTCTCCCTTTGTGGGTTCTAGGACAAGTTGCTCCAAGAAGCCGTCATTTGTGGTGTCTAGAAAATTTCTCTCTGCATTCCTTCCTGAGGTGACATGTTCACAGTCAGTATGAGGCTAATTGAATTCACCCATTATTACTGCATTTTCTGCCTTTTGTAGACTATCTAATCTCCCAACATTTCATAATTACCATCACCGTCCTGGTCATGTGGTCGGGAGCATATTCCTACTGCTATACTCTTATTGTTCAAGCATGGAATTTCATTCTGTGGTACAGTTCGATTCATTTATGATTTTTGCCACTCTTCCACTACCGTGACCTCTCTGTATATTTTGTACCCTGGTATTACTAGGTCCCATTGATTATCCTCATTCCATTATGTTTCTGTGATGCCTATTATATCAATATCCTCATTTAATACCAGGCATTCAAGTTCACCTATCTTAGCATTTAGATTTCTGGCATTTTTATATAAACACTAGTACATTTTGTCAATATGCAGTTGCTTACCTTCATGTTATATTTAAATGGGACTCTTTTACATTTGATTGTTCCTCATTAGTTCCTACCTGTACTTTACCAATGTCTTGCCTGTCCTCTTTATTAGGCTATAGAGTTCCCCCTTTAATAAATTCATCCCTGGGGGATGTCTGTGCCCAAACCCTGTGCTCCTCTGCACCTGTCTGCTTCACCCCAGCCCTTAATTTAAAACATCTGCTATACCCTTTTTAATTCTACATGTCAGCAATGTGGTTCCATATTGATTTAGGTGAATCCTCTCCTTCCTGTATAGGACCCTGCTTCCCCAAAGGGTCCCACAGTTCCTTATAAACCTAAAACCTTCCTCCCAACACCATCATCTCATCCTTGCATTGAAACCCTGCAGTTCTGCCTATCTTTCTGGCTCTGTGTATGGAATTGGAAGCATTTCAGAGTGCTACCATGGAGGTCCTGGACTTGAATCTCTTACATAGCAGCCTAAATTTGGCCTCCAGGACCTCTCTCCTACCTTTCCGGAAGTCATTGGTACCTACATGTACCCTGACCACAGGGTCCTTCCCAACGCTGCACATACATCTGTCCAAATGTCTTGTGAGATCTGCAGTCTTTGTACCCAGAAGCTAATTTACCATGCAGTTCTCCCAGTCATCACAAACCCAACTACCTGTATTTCTAATAACGGAATCCCCCATTATTATTAACTTGCTCTTCCAAGTTATGAAGGTTATCTCCCTAGGAGAGGTATCCTCAGTGCAGAGGATACCATGGCTTCTTCTGGAAAGAGGGTCCCAACTATGGAATTGTTTCCCTCCATTCCAGCTTGATGTTCTTCTTCCCTGAGACTTCCATCCTCCTCAACAGCATGAAGGCTGTCAGACTGGGACTGCTCCATTGTGTCCCTGAAAGCCTCATGTACCTCTCTGTTTCCCTTCGCTCCTCCAGTTCAGCTACTCTGATGTCAAGAGTCTGTACTGTGGCTCTGAGAGGGGGGACTGAGTCATCTATCTGCTGCCCTGACCGGGAAAACCGAGAGGTCTGCTGCTTGCCAGGGGCTAGGATACACGATGTTACGGAGAGACTGTCGAGACTCATCAAGCCCTCGGATCGCTACCCCTTCCTGCTTCTCCACGTGGGCACCAATGATACTGCCAAGAATGACTTTGAGTGGATCACTGCAGACTATGTGGCTCTGGGTAGAAGGATAAAGTGGTGTTCTCGTCCATCCTCCCTGTGCAAGAAAAAGGTCTGGGTAGAGACCATCGAATCGTGGAAGTCAACGAATGGTTACGCAGGTGGTGTTGGAGAGAAGGCTTTGGATTCTTTGACCATGGGATGGTGTTCCAAGAAGGAGGAGTGCTAGGCAAAGACGGGCTCCACCTAACGAAGAGAGGGAACAGCATCTTCGCAAGCAGGCTGGCTAACCTAATGAGGAGGGCTTTCAACTAGGTTCACCAGGGGAAGGAGACCAAAGCCCTGACATAAGTGGTGAAATGGGATCCTGGGAGGAAGCACGAGCAGGAGAGCGCAAGAGGGGAGGACTCCTGTCTCGTACTGAGAACAAGGGATGATCGATGAGTTATCTTAAGTGCCTATACACAAATGCAAGAAGCCTGGGAAACAAGCAGGGAGAACTGGAAGTCCTGGCACAGTCAGGGAACTATGATGCAATTGGAATAACAGAGACTTGGTGGGATAACTCACATGACTGGAGTACTGTCATAGATGGATATAAACTGTTCAGGAAGGACAGGCAGGGCAGAAAAGGTGGGGGAGTTGCGTTGTATTTAAGAGAGGAGTATGACTGCTCAGAGCTCCGGTATGAAACTGCAGAAAAACCTGAGAGTCTCTGGATAAAGTTGAGAAGTGTGAGTAACAAGGGTGATGTCGTGGTCGGAGTCTGCTATAGACCACCAGACCAGGGGGATGAGGTGGACGAGGCTTTCTTCCGGGCAACTAACAGAAGTTGCTAGATCACAGGCCCTGGTTCTCACGGGAGACTAATCACCCTGATATCTGCTGGGAGAGCAATACAGTGGTGCACAGACTATCCAGGAAGTTTTTGGAAAGTGTAGGGGACAATTTCTGGTGCAAGTGCTGGAGGAACCAACTAGGGGCAGAGCTTTTCTTGACCTGCTGCTCACAAACAGGGAAGATTTAGTAAGGGAAGCAAAAGTGGATGGGAACCTGGGAGGCAGTGACCATGAGATGGTCGAGTTCAGGATCCTGACACAAGGAAGAAAGGAGAGCAGCAGAACACGGACCCTGGATTTCAGAAAAGCAGACTTTGACTCCCTCAGGGAACAGATGGGCAGGATCCCCTGGGAGAATAACATGAAGAACAAAGGGGTCCAGGAGAGCTGGCTGTATTTTAAAGAATCCTTATTGTGGTTGCAGGAACAAACCATCCCAATGCGTAGAAAGAATAGTAAATATGGCAGGCGACTAGATTGGCTAAACAGTGAAATCCTTGCTGATCTTAAACACAAAAAAAGAAGCTTACAAGAAGTGGAAGATTGGACACATGACCAGGGAGAAGTATAAAAATATTGCTCAGGCATGCAGGAGTGAAATCAGGAAGGCCAAATCACACTTGGAGTTGCAGCTAGCAAGAGATGTTAAGAGTAACAAGAAGGGTTTCTTCAGGTATGTTAGCAACAAGAAGAAAGTCAAGGAAAGTGTGGGCCCCTTACTGAATGAGGGAGGCAACCTAGTGACCGAGGATTTGGAAAAAGCTAATGTAATAAATTTTTTGCCTCTGTCTTCACGAACAAGGTCAGCTCCCAGACTGCTGCACTGGGCAGCACAGTATGGGGAGAAGGTAACCAGCCCTCTGTGGAGAAAGAAGTGGTTCGGGACTATTTAGAAAAACTGGACGAGCACAAGTCCATGGGGCTAGATGCGCTGCATCCGAGGATGCTAAAGGAGTTGGCGGATGTGATTTCAGAGCCATTGACCATTATCTTTGAAAACTCATGGTGATCGGGGGAGGTCCCGGATGACTGGAAAAAGGCTAATGTAGTGCCCATCTTTAAAAAAAAGGAAGGAGGAGGATCCGGGGAACTACAGGCCAGTCAGCCTCACCTCAGTCCCTGGAAAAATCATGGAGCAGGTCCTCAAGGAATCAATTATGAAACACTTAGAGTAGAGGAAAGTGATCAGGAACAGTCAGCATGGATTCACCAAGGGGAAGTCGTGCCTGACTAGCCTAATTGCCTTCTATGATGAGATAACTGGCTCTGTGGATGAGGGGAAAGCAGTGGATGTGTTATTCCTTGACTTTAGCAAAGCTTTTGATACGGTCTCCCACAGTATTCTTGCCGCCAAGTTAAAGAAGTATGGGCTGGATGAATGGACTGTAAGGTGGATAGAAAGCTGGCTAGATCGTCGGGCTCAATGGGTAGTGATCAATGGCTCCATGTCTAGTTGGCAGCCAGTTTCAAGTGGAGTGCCCCAAGGGTCGGTCCTGGGGCCGGTTTTGTTTAATATTTTTATTAATGATCTGGAAGATGGTGTGGACTGCACTCTCAGCAAGTTTGCAGATGACACTAAACTGGGAGGCATGATAGATACACTGGAGGGTAGGGATTGGATACAGAGGGACCTAGACAAATTAGAGGATTGGGTCAAAAAAAACCTGATGAGGTTCAACAAGAACAAGTGCAGGGTCCTGCACTTAGGACGGAAGAATCCTATGCACTGCTACAGACTAGGGACAGAATGGCTAGGTAGCAGTTCTGCAGAAAAGGACCTAGGGGTCACAGTGGATGAGAAGCTGGATATGAGTCAACAGTGTGCTCTTGTTGCCAAGAAGGCTAACGGCATTTTGGGCTGTATAAGTAGGGGCATTGCCAGCAGATCGAGCAATGTGATCATTCCCCTTTATTCGACATAGGTGAGGCCTCATCTGAAGTACTGTGTCCAGTTTTGGGCCCCACACTACAAGAAGGATGTGGAAAAATTGGAAAGAGTCCAGCGGAGGGCAACAATAAAGATTAGGGGTCTGAAGCATATCACTTATGAGGAAAGGCTGAGGGAACTGGAATTGTTTAGTCTCCAGAAGAGAAGAATGAGGGGGGATTTGATAGCTGGTTTCAACTACTTGAAGTGGGGTTCCAAAGAGGATGGAGCTCGGCTGTTCTCAGTGGTGGTAGATGACAGAACAAGGAGCAATGGTCTCAAGTTGCAGTGGGGGAGGTCTAGGTTGGATATTAGGAAACACTATTTCACTAGGAGAGTGGTGAAGCACTGGAATGCGTTACCTAGGGAGGTGGTGGAATCTCCTTCCTTGGAGGTTTTTAAGGCCTGGCTTGACAAAGCCCTGGCTGGGATGATTTAGTTGGGAATTGGTCCTGCTTTGAGCAGGGGGTTGGACTAGATGACCTCCTGAGGTCCCTTCCAACCTGATATTCTATGATTCTATGAGTCATGAGCTGCTTGCACCATATATGCACACAAGCCACATACCCATGAGACAGGTAAAAAATGTTCATGTTGCATTCAGTGCAATAAACTGGATAGCTTCCACTCTACTGCTGGACTTCTGCCTGCATTATTTGTACTCATGTCGGGATTTTTTTCTGATGGTGGTGGGTGGTGTTATTGGCCTATGTTTAGAGTATGTTTGTTAGGTGTATTGGGGTTTTGTTTTCTCTCTCTCTCTCCCCCCTTCTCCTCCCTCCCATGTTTTTCTTCGAGGGAGCTTTTCTGACACCTTTCTAGTAGTTATAGTCTCTTAGCTGTACCTGGATGGAGTGACTCTCACTCCCTCTCTAATCTCCCTGACAAAACTCCTTTGTTTTCTAGATCAGAGGACACCAGCACACAGCTATACCTTGTTATCACATTATGCAGGTATTCATACAAAATGAACTGCCTATGAATGAATTTAGGATGGTAAGAAAGATGGCGTGTCATCATTGTGATGGGTTTCCCCTTCCTCTGGGGTACCACTGAGCCCACCTGTTCCACCAGCCTAGACTCCCTCACCCTGTCCTGCTGAACCAGACCCTCAAGCCTCCTCCAGCACACGCACGGGTAAGGACACACCCAGCTGCAGAAAGATACAGACACTGAGATCAGCTCTGCATGGGAAGACTCAGCTTAGGAATTGCCCAGCACTCAAGTGCACACCCCCTCTGGCGTGAAAACCCAAAATTGTATTATCTTGCACTGCACAGAGAACTGTCCAGCATCAGCTCATGAAATCTCCCTCCCCCCAAATGTGGAGGAAGATCTGCACAGCTTTTGCCCCCCAGTTATGAATTCCACAAACTGGTTTTAGAGAAAACGAAACCAAGTTTATTAATTACAAAGGATAGATTAAGTGATTATTAGGGATAGCAAACAGATCAAAGTAGATTACTGAGCAAATAAAACAAACACACAAACTAAGCTTAATACACTAAAGAAATTAATTAATTAAGTAATTTCTCACCCTAAATGTTGTTTTAGGCAGATTGCAGAGTTTCTTGAAGGCAAGCTGATCTTGTTTGCTGCTTAAAACTCCAGGTATTTCTTTCACAGGCCGGACACCTTTTCCAGCCCAGGCTCAGCTCTTCTCCCCAGCTCTGTCTTTCTTTCTTAGATGTTTCCAGCAGTCATCCTAGGCGGGGACTCAGTGAAGAAGGAACCCCAATCATCTCCCTCACCTGTCTTAAATAGGATTTACATATAGCGGGGATCCTTTGTTTTCCAGTGTGGTTCCTCCCCCGTCAGTGGAAAAATACAGATATTCTATCATGGAGTCCAGTACCAGGTGACATGATCACATGACCCTGAAGCATCAAAGCAGCTATGAATCAAAGGCCGTTTGCAGCATCCCAAGAAGGTGGGAGATTAGCATTTAGACCTGTTGTTCTCCCTAATGGTTTATTGACTTGTCCCCAGCTAACCAGCCAGTCTGAGTGCATTCTGTCTGGTGGGCATTCCCCAGGTGCAAACACTTTTGTAGTACAGTAGTATAGTCAATATTCCTAACTTTAGATACAAAAATGATACATGCATACAAAGAGGATAATCAATCATAACCCTTCCAATGATATCTCACAAGACCCAGCTTGCATAAAATACATCTTATATATGCTATAATCATATTATAACAATATTTCTATGAAGAATATGGGGCGTAGTGTCACAATAATAAACTGTGCCAAGAGGTAGAAAAGGCCTCTGGGGTTTGCAACAGCTCTGTTGGTGTGGTGCTTTTATTACACATTAAAAATATTTGTAATGCTAACCCCACGTTTGCTCCTCCCTGATGACATAGATAATAGAAGGAATGGTGGGTTCCACCTGCAGTTGGGTAAAGCTTAATGACATTGCAAAAGTGGACAGATAGCGACCTTGGGTCACCCAGAACCACTTTAAAAAGCCCAGATTGAATAGAAAGAGATTGAGAAAAGCATCTGTAATAACAGGGTGGAGAAGGGTTCTCAGCTACACATTTCACTGAGGTTTAATGAGATGGCTGTCTCATCAGCACACAATAAAGGCTGATTCAGGTCAATTATTATGTGACAGATATGATTATCTTTTATTAATGCTCAGAAAATGCTTCTCAAAATTCAATTTATGTTAGCAATGTTTGGGTCTGTGTGATCGGGGTGCCTCCCCAACATATGTATAGAAAAGGTTAACCATGCCCTGTCCTGGAAAGAGCAATGGAGGTGAGTCCTCTGAGTGGCCCAGAGAGGCTGTGTGAAGCACAGTCAATCAGGGAGGAGTTGCAGGTAGCAACCAGTCTGACCCCGGCAGACTCAGATAAAAGGAAGCTGCAAGGCAGAGTAGGATCAGTTGCTGCAGGCAGTCCAAGGAGAGAAAACTGTGTTCTTAGCAAGCTGCAGGAAGGTACCACCATAGACAGAGCAGTTGCTGGCAGAGACCAGGGGAGTAAGAGGGAGTTCCTGGCTGGCTCATGGGCCTGAGAGGAGGGTGAAGAAGGTGCAGGGCCAGCTCCAGGCACCAGCCCTCCAAGCATGTGCTTGGGGCGGCACCTGGAGGGGGGCGGCGCTCACCTGGGGAGAGTGGGGCTGCAGCCGGGCTCGCCGCCCTCCCCCAGCACTCTGGCCAGCCAGGGAGAGCGGGGCTGCGGCCGGGCTCTCCGCCCTCCTCCCGGCACTCTGGCCGGTCGGGGAGAGCAGAGCCCCAGCCGGGCTCGCCGCCCTCCCCCCGGTGCTCCGGCCGGCCGGGGAGAGCAGGGCCGCAGCCGGGCTCACTGCCCTCCCCCCGGTGCTCCGGCCGGCCGGGGAGAGCGGGGCCACAGCCCGGCTCGCCGCCCTCCCCTGCCGCGCTCCCCGCCGGGCGGTGGGAGGCTTTTTTGCCTGGGGCAGCAAAAAAGCCAGAGCTGGCTCTGGCCACAGGAAGGTGGCCCAGGGAATTGAAGCAGCTGTGACAGAAAAGTTAAAAGAGAGGCAGCAGGAGGCTGCTATTGACAGGGTCCCTGACCTGGCACTGGAGTAGTGGGTGGGCCTGGGTCCCCCTACTTGCAATTGGGAAAGTGGCTGGACTATAGCACTGGGAGATCCTCTCCCCCACACCCCCCAAGATGGTGGGAAAACACAGATAGTGACATGGTCGGAGGGCTGAGTCATGAAGAGGATGCTGCAGTTCCTGGACTGAGGCAGGTTTGCAGAAGGAGAAGGCAGTGGGAGAAATACCACCAGGAGAGGGAGCGCTGGCTGAGAGAGCTAATCCCTGATACAGTCAGCAGGAGGTGCCCCTCCAGTGAGTGAACTCTGTCACAGTCTGATTCTTCATTGCTTTACACCTTATGTTGTCATTGACACTCACCATTGGACATGAATCTCAATAACAAACCCAGCTTCTCAATCTCAGTTGAAATACAGAAGAGTTGGTGACGTCAGCTAAACTGATTTGCATCAGCTGAGAATCTGGCCCATTAACTGGATGCAAATCATAGAAATGTACTTAAGGGAAGTGTTTAATTCAGCAGACCCTAGCTAGGGAAGAGTTATCAAGCTATGCCAGTATTTTGAAGTTCCCCAGTAGGTCTATTTCCATTAGAGTTCCTATTTTCAGAGTCCCTGTGCTCCTAGGAGTGAGCGATTTCAGCTGTATATGGAATGAAAACACAGGGATAGATGATCAGTTGGTGTAAATTGGCATAGCTTCATTACTCCACTCATTTCAAACCCTCAGCTCTTTCACCAGCTTAGTAGTAAATGAATCTCACAACTATATTGCATGTTAGCTATTAAACAGGAGGGAGGTAACATGATGGTTTCAGAGAATGGAAAAAGTCAACAGCATTGAGTGTTCTGCAGATTCTGTGTAACTACACGTGTTGAAGGTATGGAAATGAAAAGTAAAGCGTCATGAGGAATGGATTCTATGGAGTACAAGTGCTATATAGCTAGAGGTTAAGAGGTGCAACGTATTATGTTTGGAAGCAATAGAGAGCTAACTGCACGAATAAGGTGTAGTCACTGAATATGGTTTGGGAGCAAAGCATGGGTTGCATGGAAGGCCTGGTTATTTCATAAAGCACCACAAACCTTTCTGAGCTGTGGCTGTCACTGATTCTTACATCAAATTGGCCCTCTGTCATGCAACCAAACGTAGTGGATGTTATGCACCAGATAGGCAGCAGTGCTGTAAAGTCAGTGCATTTATACTGACCAGGTTCAACTGTGGTGCTACGACAGGGGAACACAGGACATTTGCCCTCTTCCCCCAAAATGGCAACTGCAACATCTTAACTTCAACCTTCAACTTCCTCATGAACAAATAACACACTGTGGACTTTGCAGAGTAGACTTTGCCACAGGACTCTAGAGCAGGGGCCACATCTGGGTATGGAAATTGTATGGCGGACCGTGAATGTTCACGAAATTGGGGGTTGGAGTGCAGGAGGGGGTGAGGGCTCTGGATGGGGGTGTGGGCTCTGGGCTGGAACTGGGGATGAGGGATTTGGGGTGCAGGAGGGTGCTCTGGGCTGGGACCGAGGGGTTCAGAGGGCAGGAGGGGGATCAGGGCTGGGGCAGGGTGGCAGGAGGGAGTCAGGGGGGCAGGCTTTGGGCAGCGCTTATCTCAAGCAGCTCCCAGAAGCAATGGCATGTCCCCATCCAGCTCCTACGTGGAGGCGTGGCCAGGCACAGTTGGCTCTCAACCTGGTTGCTAGGCAACCCAGCAAGCTCAGCAGGGCCCAATGAGGTTTCTCCAAATGGTCATGATCCTGACTGGGCAGGGGAACCAGCAGCCTGCTACTTGAGCCTCACAGTGACAGCTGTCTAGTGACTTCTCAATGTGTACCACATCTGTAACTGTGCTTGTTCTGCTGCTGTTTCTAGTCCTTGCTCTGGACTGCCTCTGGCCCTTCCTCTAGTCCTCATTCTAGCCTTGACTTCTGACCAGTCCTTGCCCTCCTGCCCTGCTCCTGATTCTAACTCCGGTTCTGACCTTTGGCTTGGCTCCTCGACCTTGACCCCAGCTTCACCTTAAGCCTGGTACCTGACTCCTGGATCTATGCTCCCCCTTACTTCAAACTGCTACTGCAACCTGGCCTACCCACTATGTAGGCTGATGTCCACATCCTGGCAACTTACAGTTTGAGCAGCCCTAAAGACCAGACATAGGGAGGGCACGGGCCTAACAACATGGAGGTCCCTCCTGGACGACCCCAGCGGGAGCCCAGCTCACCCTTGCAGTCTTAGTCGGGGCCCAACAGGAACTGCAGGTTCAGGTTGCTGCACTATGAGTCAGGAATCCATCTCTTCTAGCTCAGGTGGTGTCTACATGCCCCAATCATCTCCCGCCAACTCTCACACCTGCTGTCTGTGAGCCCAAAATCCCCTGACCAGACAAGTTCAATGGGGACCATGCCAAGTTCCAGGGGTTCTTGAATCAATGTGGCCTGTTGTTCATTCTGTGACACCCATCGTCCCCTATGGACCAGTGCTGAGTAGGATTTGTGATTAGCCTGCTTACTGGAGAGGCACTGACATGGGCTTCCCCACTATTGGAGGGGTCTAGCTCTCTTCTCAAATGCTTAGACGAGTGTGACCTGGCAGTGGCAGGCATTTTTGGTCACCCTAACACAGAGCACACTGCAGAAGCTGTGCTCCAAGTCCTCCAACATGGATCCTGATCCATTGCCAGATAGGCAGCTGTGTTCGACGCCAAGCAGCCGATATCCACTGGAATGAAACTATGCAAGGACATCACTTCTGGCAAGGACTCCACGATCTTATTAAGGATAAGTTAGCTCGAGTAGAATCCTCGCCTATCCAAGGGACCTTATCAATCTGTGTATAAGGATTGATGACCAACTAATGAAACGAGGCTAGAAAGGAAGTGCATCACCTGAACCTCATCAACCACTTCCATTCTCTGCAACTCCAGACAATCCATTGGACACTGAGCCAAAGCAGATAGGCCAAGTTTGACTCCATCTCTACACCAAGGAAAAGAGCCGGAACCAGGCTCTAGGGCTCTGCATGTACTGTGGGGAATCCGGGCATTTAGCAACGGGTTGTCCAGCCAAGAAACAACACCCTGCTGGGTTGGGAAACACCAGGACCCAGCCCCAGTAGCAGGGCCAGAGCTGGGTCAGTACTCCATACTGCCCTGCAGTGAGCCACTCTGCTGGAATCCTGACAATCCCAACACACCAATCCACTAAATCTTTCCCTCTACCTCTGGGACGGAGTGGTGCCCCACCTCCGTGTGGAGGCATTGGTGGACTCACTGACTAGTGCCTCTGGAGGTCATCACCAGCAGCAACCACTGGGAAATCATGCAGTTCAGGGTATGCCCCACATTCAATGGTCATCCTTGGCACCCCTTGGCATGTCTCCCACAATCCTCTAATCAGCTGGTGATCAAGGACAGTGCTCTTCTTCTCCCTGGCATATCAATGAGACTGGCTCCCTAGCCCCCATCCACAGTCGACCACACTCTGTGGGGCACTTCCCCACCCCCCAGTAGCCCCAGTAGCAGGCCCAGCTACACTTATGATTACTGTCAAATACTTAGAATTCACCAGGGTGTTCAACAAACAGGACTGGACACTCTACCACACCACTGCAGTTACAACTGCCCTGTTGAACCCGCCAGAGATGGAGGTTCTCTTCAGATGCATTTATGCTGTCTCTGAGCCAGGAGTACCTAGAGGAAAACCTGCAGAAGGGATTTATTCATTCCTCTATCTCCCCAGCTGGTGACCTATATTCTTCGTAACTAAGAAGGATGGCTCTTTCTGACATTGTGTTGATTACCAGGCACTAAATCAAATCACGGTGCATAATTGATATCCCCTTCCTCTTATTAATAAGTTCCTGGAAAGACTCCAATTAGCCTGGATCTTCACAAAATTGGACATGCATGGAGTATATAACTTGGTCAGAATCGAGTAGACAGATGAGTAGAAGATGGCATTCCAATCCAGGTGTGGCCATTTTGAATGTTTGGCCTATGTAATGCTCCCGCCACTCCAGGAAAAGTTGGTTGTGGCTCACAAGCAGAGATAGATGCTAAAGTCTGTGTGAGGGGAAGGGCTTAAGAAACACTCCTCTCTTCAGCATGTTCCATTGGCTAATTTAGGTGGCTCCCTGCCCACTATGCTGGCTCTTGTGGATTGCATTTTTAGCTGCCTACTTCTCCTCATGCCCTGTCTAGGGAACCTGAGTATCTAACTCAAGCTTTGTGCATTCCAGGTTTGTTTCATTGATGTTCTAGGTGACTAAAGGTCAGGGCCGGCTCCAGGCACCAGCCCACCAAGCATGTGCTTGGGGCGGCGCCTGGAGGGGGGCAGCGCGCTCCGGCCCAAGAGCGGGGCTGCGACTGGGTTCGCCGCCCTCCCCGCAGCGCTTCGGCCACCGGGGAGAGCGGAGCCGCAGCGGGCTCGCCGCCCTCCCCCCGGTGCTCCGGCCGGTCGGGGAGAGCGGGGCCCTGGCCGGGCTCACTGCCCTCCCCCCGGCGCTCCGGCCGCCGGGGGCTCGCCGCCCTCCCCCTGGCACTCTGGCCGCCGGGGAGAGCGGAGAGCCCGGGCTGGGATCTCCGCCCTGCTCCCGGCGCTCTGGCTGGTCAGGGATTGCGGGCCCGCGGCCAGGCTCGGCACCCTCCCCTGCTGCACTGGGCGGCGGCAGGTGGCTTTTTTGCCTAGGGCGGCAAAAAAGCCAGAGCCGGCCCTGCTAAAGGTTGAGCATTGCAACAGTGAGTTGCAACAGAATCTGCCTCTGTTTCTCAACTTGTCCGTTGTTTATTCTGGGGAAAGAAGAATAGTAGGGAAAGTAGAGAGGACAAGAGGGGGAATTCAAGGAAAGTCAATGCTTGACCTTAACGTTTTTTCCTTGCCTTTAAGGATGGGGCCTATATTGTTTGTTCTCCATTTCTGTTCATTATCTGGTACTGATAACCTGCAATGACTCTCTGGTAGGAAGCAGTCTCTCTTAATAGTGTAATAAACCATTCTCTCTGCCGTCTTTGTTTCTGTTGCAGCTGCATGTGTTCAGAGTGAATCCTGGTCAATATAGCTGTGGTACTAAACCCCAGACGCTTACAAACCTGTATTCTCTACACACTGGGGACAGAATGTTTCTCCCCTAAAGCATGGCTAATGCAAGCAAAAGCTCTGAATACACTAGACAGACTGTATTTAATTTGTCATTGAATTTTTCCCTCGTTCCCTCTGCTGAATTTCCTCAGTCTGTTTTTTCACTCTGTCTGTCCTCTGCTCCATTTTCCATTTTATATTTTCCATGGATTCTTTTCTTCTGCTTGCTTCTTTCATAGTCTGTGCTACACAGGGCACAAATACAACAACACTTGGGTGAAGATCTAAATTTCAGATACGTATTATAGAGTGGGTTTGATGGGAGGTAAGATTTGTTCGTCTGGTAAATTCTCCCTATATACTCTGAGGCAGATTCCCAGGTGCCCTCCAGCTGCTTTGCATCACTCAAGTGTTATAAAAAAGCTGTAAATCTGGGCAGTTTATGAGTTAACTGGCTAGTTAGGCTGAGTTTTCAGCTGTTTTATATCTCCAGAGTGCTACAAAGCCACAAAAATGGATATGGCCCTATAGTCACACAGTCCAAATGAAGTTCTACTCACCCCAGCTCTGGATATTATTCCCCTTGCTTAATTCCCTCCAAAATTGAAAAAATTGGGAAGCAAATGCCCTCCTTTAGACAGTACACTCTGTTGCTGTGGAAACAGCTTTAAAACCCCAAAGGGAAGAATATTTGCACAGGAAATTTTTGCTGAAAAGGCCAAGCAGGTGATATTAATGAGAGAGAAAAGTTCCCTAGCAGAACTGGACTCATGGCAAAGAGGAGATTAAATGCAGGGAGGTAGCTGTGTTTAATAGAGGCAAAAATTCATTTTAAAAAGTTGCAGGCTTAATCATAAAACCTCACTCATTAAAAATAAAAACCTTTTTCCTGAGAGAGAACCAAATGCTGGCCATTACCACTATCCATCAAAAACATGCTGTTATTATCCCAGTGAAACTCCTATGCTCCTTCCCCATCTCATTGTGGTGAATGTAGCTTTTAGTGATTGGCCTGCCCACTTGTGGTGCAACAACCACTGCGTTAACAGGGGTAAGCAAATTGTATAATAAGGGTGGCACTGTATTCAATTATAACTCCCCTGAGAAAGGTATTTTGTGAGGTGAATAATGTGCCATTGTGGCCACTGTGATAATGTATCAAACATGCAGGTGAAGTGGTCCAAAAGGAATTAATGGATTACAAACAAACAAATGCCCAAACTGAATAGACTAACAGGCTTGATTTTTCAGAAGTGCTGAGCACCCACAATCCCACGTGAAGTCAATGGGAATATGGGGCATTCAGAACCTCTGCAAATCAGGAGATACTGCAGGAGAGAGACTTTCACGGCCACAAACATTCTTCTTCCTTTCCACCCAGTCTTCCACCACCACTGATCTAAAGGCAAACATTGACCATTTCTTTTCTGAGAAAGATCGGCCGATCAGCTGAGGCTTGTCAGTTGTGGCAGGGATGGCTGCTAACTGCTTTTACACAAACCAAGATCGTCCCCTAAAGACAGCTGGGGGAAAGTGGATAAATGGGTGGCTGAAGCTAGCAAGTGGAGGACTGAGGACATTCAGGGGGAGACATGATGAGAGACAAGAGGGCAAATGGAGAAGGGCAGCCAGATGTGTGAAGGGCTTGAAGGTGACAAAGACAAGAAGGTTGAACTTGAGATGGTGGAAAAGTAGGAAGGTCTTCACAGAGGAGGGCCATGGTCACATGCCTGTACATAACATGATGGGTGTGTTAAGAGCTTAACTGCTATTGAAATGCCATCTCCAGGCCATGGAGGAAACAGGAATGAAAGGAATAATGCCTGGCCAACATCTGCTGCTCTCTGGCAGCCCAGCTCTGAAGGCAGCGCAAAAGTAAGGGTGGCAATATCTTGACCCCCCTGCAACTCCCTTTTGGATCAGGAACCCCAATTTGAGAAACTCTGGTCTCCTCCATGAAATCTGTATAGTGTAAGGTAAAAGCACACAAGACCAGGTTTCACAGGCGAAGACCAGATTTCACGGTCCGTGGTACATTTTTCCATGGCTGTGAATTTGGTAGGACCCTATTCATTGCATGCTATTGTTATAGGGAATGAGGCCTGTTGTTAAGGTTGTCCACCACTTTCCTTTATAAGATCCTGTTTTCAGCTGCCTATAACATTGCCAAACATAAACCATCTGGGCTGAAATTTTCCAGGCTGGCTGTTTGCCCTTGGCTTTTTGTTTCCTTGTTTGTTTGTTTTAAGTTTTAGCTAAAGCAGTTCAGCTGTTTGAGAACAAGGTTAGGGAAAAAAATACATTGTTTTGCCCACATTACAAAATTCTTACAACCATTCAGCTGAGACGTGTTAACGCCTCCATGCTTTGAAGAAGGACCGTATCATAATGCATACGTACAAGGGGAATGAGTTTAAGGTGGCACAGGCAGCCTTAATTCTGGTATTTCCTAACTTTTGAGGGCTTGACTTTTACAACCTTAGAACATAGTTATTTGGATGTAGTAAAACCACTGATGGCAAAAACTCCTCTTCAAGCACTTTGCTTTTGCTTGCAGGTTAGGGCAGGTTTAAGATTCTTATATTCTTCACTGTTACTCCCATTGGATGTACTGACATGCGTGGGGGTGGTAGGGAGGGGAGAATCATTATACAGCTTGGTGGCACTGTTCCTATTTTTCCCCAACCCACCTCATTCTGTGGTGCTCTGTTTCCTCTAATGCATGGAAAGAGGACAATTTGAGAGATGAAATCTTTACAAGAGCCTGTCTCTCCACTCAGAGGAAGAGCTCCTAGAAGGCCTCGCTGTCTTTCCAGTAGTAGGTGCTAGACTGTGGCAGAGTGGTCAATAAAACCATCAACTTTCTCAGTTTCCTCATGCCAGATGTCAGGTTTGGCCTTCACCACTTTATATCCACCAAAGAGAAATGGTGAACAGAAGCTGGTAATGTGCAACAGAGCCTTTCACTTCTGGATTCAAAACCAGTCAGAGAATGCTGGCTGTTCACACGAGAAATGAGTTGGTGGGTCTCCATCTGGTCCTGTTGTAACCACAATATACCCCCATAATTGGCATTTTGATATGGTCCCTCTGTTCTCTCCTCCACTTTGTGCCCCTTCTCAGAGCTTCTGCTGCAATCCTCTGGTTTTGTCCACAAGCCACATTTGAATTCTTTTTGTTGAGAATGTTGCACTGATTTGCTCTTATACTATTCTTCTTCCCCGTGCTTCTCTTGCACTCTCTCTTTGACAGCTATTAGCAAGATAATAACTTGATCCCTATACTTTTTGCTGATCAAGAATTCCAGACATAAGGACATTTCTGGTAAATATTTCCATAGCTGCTTAAGTGTCTGCTATTCAAGGCATTGTCCATTGAGGATTAAAATCCTGCCCAACACCAGCTCAAATATCTACTCCTAAAATATTCTGGCAGGCTGAAAGCGCACATGGAATGGAATGAATAGAGGGATTAAAGATAAACTCTGCGAGAGACAGAGGAGAAAGAGCTTAAAAGTAAAGGAATTGGTTCACTATTAACTGAAGCCTGAGCTGGAAGGATCAACCCTGGAATGATAAGAATACGGTCTCCATGTTCCATTCAATACTTGGCCTTGCTAGTGAGACTGCCCACAAGGGGGGGCAATTAGACCCAACTGTGGTGGTGGTTTTTTCGTTTTTTTTCCCCCTGTGATGTGAGCACCTGTCCAGTGGGAACTGCACGGAGATCTGCCAAACTCAAATCACAGTATTGTTTTTGCCAAGCAGTGGCCTTATATTCTGGTTTCCAGTTGCAGCATACAGACAGACGTGGCAGAGTCATCCAGCAGGATATCTGCTCTTTACCTCTGAAGTACTTGGTTTCAGTATTTGAAGCTGAGGCATAAAGAGGACATGTGAATCTCAATCATAGAGTCAGATTTTAAGGCCAGAAGCAACTGTCATGATCATCTAGTCTGACCTCCTGCACATCACAGACCACAGAACCTCACTCATCCACCCAATCAAATATTGCATTAATGGTTCTCCACATCTACCAAACCAATCTGATTGGCATCCTCTGCTCAGGAATGAATCATGGATCAGGATTCACCAGGGTATGTGCTGGAGGTCAAGATCCCAGAGTATTGGCAGAACTGTTTGTGGGCCCAAGACTGGTCTAGCAAGAAGTGCTGTAAATAAGGAGCAAAATGCTTAGGCAGGGATATAGAGGGACAGCCCATCAAAATGGAACATCAGAATATGTCAGCCTGTCCAGATCCATGTATGGTGGCAGAATTTACCTGGGGTATGCCCACTTCTCCCAGGTTTTAGCCAATTCCCTTTAGTCTTTCACGGTCATGAACATTCTTCTTCTTCTACCCCCTACCCCCACTCCCAAATCTAAAGACACATTTTGTGAGTTTGGCTTCTGAGAAAAATAGGCAGATCTGATTGGTCTTGTCCACCCAAATGTGGGAGGTTACTAATAAGCTTTAACAAACAGAGACCAGCCCTAATAGGAATGCTGTGGCCAGTCAGACCCTCATGTCTGGCCCTGGCAACAAGGCTATGACTCAGAGGCCACCTGAGCTGCGCAAAGGCAGAGGAGTAAACAAAATGGGAGATCTCTAACATGGAGACTATTACTTAAAAAAAGAAAAAAGAAAAAAAGAAAACCCTCCTGAGGTTTAATTTGTCTGTCACGTTGGGAACAAAAACAAACAGCAGGAAATGCAGTTTGTCTGGGCTTCAGGCCATTCCATTCACCTCTGGCTGTAATATAAACTATCTACTGGCTGTGAGGCCAAGCAAAGTGCTGAAGTTGCCATGGTCTCCTACACCACACTATCGTTCAAGGTTTGCTTCCTTCATGAAATGCATTTTCTGGATAATTTCTGATTTGGAGGCGAATGCAAGTGCTTTTAGAACTAAACAGCCCAGGCTGTTTGTGCTCAAGCGTTTGTATCCTCCAAATCAAAGATTGCCACTGCTTTCCTATCTCACTTTTTATCCACAGAGCTCAGAGTGCTTTGCAAAGGTTGTTTAGTATCATTGCCCTCATTCTGCAAGTGGAGAACCTCAGGCACAGAGAGAGGAAGTGACTTGCCCAAAGTCAAACAGCAGGTCAGAGAACCCAGACAGCCTGATTCGCCCCATCATAGGTCCTGCCCCTTAAAAAGGAAAGTGGCTATGGGGAGAAAACACTTTATTTCAGGTTCAAATACTGAGTACATAAGTACAAACTCATAAAACACTAATACTTTCCAGGTATATGACACCTTTAAGCTGAGGAAGTTTATATGATTTAAAATAGCTTTAAAAGTCCCTATGACATGGGGAGGAATTCATCACTATATGGAAACACTAGTGTAAAGAGGGTAAGGTCAACATTTCATGAAGTGGCCACTGGTTTTGAGTACCCAGCTTGAGACATTTAGGGCTGGATTTTTCAGAAGTGCTGAATAGCCACAACCCCAATTAAAGTCAGCGGGAGCAGCTTTAACCTCTGTACCAAGGTTGCCCTTATGCTACAGGCCTGTGCAGCTTCATACACTGAGCAGTGAATGCAGCACATGGGAGCACCTTCACCAGGAGGTATCTGCCACTTGCTGGGGATGGGATTCCCCCTCCTTCTCTTCCCCTGTCTCCTGAATGGGGGAGGAGTAGCTTGTGGAAGATTGTACTTGTAGCTTATTAGTGTCTTAAGTAGCAAATTTGAGAGAACTGATAGCCTACAAGACAATAGAACTTGTGGCAGATGAAAGCAAAGTTAAGGAAGAGGGCACCAAATTGTTCTCATTAATCTCTGAGGATAGGACAACAAGCAATGAATTTAAATTGCAGCAACAGAGGTTGCCTAGGGAGGTTGTGGAATCTCCATCATTGGAGGTTTTTAAGAGCAGGTTAGACAAACACCTGTCAGGGATAGTCTAGATAATACTTAGTCCTACCTTGAGTGAAAGGTACTAGACTAGAATAGAAGACCTCTCGAGGTCCCTTCGAGTTCTACAATTCTATAAAGTAGCCTCTATGACCATTGTTAGCCCAGTGGTTAGAATACTCCCCAGGGAGTTGGGAGACCCTGCCTTAATTCCTCCCTCAGCTTTATGAGGAGAAGGGATTTGAATGGGGATTTCCCATTTCTCAGGTGTGTGACCTAACCACCAGATTATGTGGGTCTCTCTCAATCTCTCTTGTTGAAACCATTACACTTTAATTAAATATTAATTGGACCAGATAAAGCATGTGAATCTCTCTATAGTTCAGTGGCTACAGCGTCTACAGCAATCCCTGTTCAAAGCCTCTTTCCTCAGAAGGGAGAATTGAATTGGGATCTCTACGCCCCAGGTGAGACCCTAACCACTGGGCTAAAGAAGCTGGTCTCCTTCTCTTCCCCAGGCCATTTTTGTGTGGAGTGAGGTAGGCACCTAACTCATTCTTGCAAAAATTGGCTTAGGTGCCTAAACTGCCAGACTCCAGAAGAGGAGTCCTGCCTATGAACTGCTAGCAGCAAAAGGAACCTACCTGCAGTCTTAGACACCTGTGTGAGAGGGGCAGGGCTTAGGACATACTCTTCTTCTCAGCATCTCCCTTAGGTGGCCATCTGCCTAGTGTGATGGCTTTTGTAGATCCCATTCTAAGGTGCTAGTCTCTCCCTATTCATTTTATAGAGAACCTAGGCTTGTGGGTCCCATTGTTGTTCCAGTCATTTTCTAGGTACTTAAAAGTTGTGCATGGCAGTGCTGAGTGTTGCAGAGTCTATGTCCCTTTGAGGATCCTGGCCATAGGTGCTTTTGAAAATTGTACCCATTGAGGTATAGTCATTATATACCAGATTATTATATTAGAACACAAAAGCTATGAGTGTGTGGCTACAGTGCCAGGCCCTAACCTCCCATGGCTGGCTCTCCTAGAAAAGAAACTAGCTATGAGACTTAGGCCTGGTCTACACTATGAGTTTAGGTCGACTTTAGCAGCGTTAAATCGAATTAAGCCTGGACAAGTTCACACGACGAAGCCCTTTCTTTCGACTTAAAGGGCCCTTTAAACCGGTTTCTTTACATCACCTTCGACGAGGGGATTAGTGATAAAATCGGCCTTTGCGGGTCGGAATTGGGGTAGTGTGGACGGAATTCAACGTTATTGGCCTCCGGGAGCTATCCCACAGTGCTTCATTGTGACCGCTCTGGACAGCACTCTCAACTCAGATGCACTGACCAGGTAGACAGGAAAAGACCCGCGAACGTTTGAATTTCATTTCCTGTTTGCCCAGCGTGGAGAGCACAGGTAACCACGCAGAGCTCATCAGCACAGGTAACCGTGATGGAGTCCCAGGATCGCAAAAGAGCTCCAGCATGGACCGAACGGGAGGTACGGGATCTGCTCACCATATGGGGAGATGAATCATTGCTAGCTGAACTCCGTAGCAGTAAAAGAAATGGCAAAGTATTAGAAAAGGTCTCCAAGGCCATGAAGGACCGAGGCCATAACAGGGACACACAGCAGTGCCGCGTGAAAATTAAGGAGCTACGGCAAGCCTACCACAAAGCCAGAGAAGCAAATGGAAGGTCCGGGGCAGAGCCGCAAACTTGCCGCTTCTACGCGGAGCTGCATACCATTCTAGGGGGTGCAGCCACCACTACCCCAACCGTGTGCTTTGACTCCCTCACTGGAGAAACACACAGGGAATAGGGTTCGGGGAACGAGGAAGATGAGGATGGAGGTAATGTAGGTAGCTCACAGCAGCAAGGAAGCGGAGAAACCGGTTTCCCCAACAGCCAGGATATGTTTGTGACCCTGGACCTGGAACCAGTAATCTCCGAACTCACCCAAGACCCTGAGGGCACACAGGGGACCTCTGGTGAGTGTAACTTTGTAAATATTACACATGGTTTAAAAGCAAGCGTGTTTAATGATTAATGATTAATTTGCCCTGGCAATTGCTGCCAGTACAGCTACTGGAAAAGTCTGTTAACATGTATGGGGATGGAGCAGAAATCCTCCAGAGACATCTCCAGAAAGCTCTCCTTCATGTACTCCCAAAGCCTTTGCAAAAGGTTTCTGGAGAGGGCTGCCTTATCCCGTCCGCCATGGTAGGACACTTTACCATACCAGGCCAGTAGCACGTAGTCTGGAATCATTGCATAACAAAGTATGGCAGCTTATGGACCCGGTGTTTGCTGGCATGCAGACAACATCCATTCCTTATCGCTCTTTGTTATCCTCAGGAGAGTGATATCATTCACAGTCACCTGGTTGAAATGGGGTGATTTTATTAAGGGGACATTCAGAGGTGCCCGTTCCTGCTCTTCTGAACAGAAATGTTCCCCGCTGTTAGCCACGCGGTGGGGGGAGGGGTGAAGTGATCATCCCAGAGAATCGTGTGTGTGTGTGGGGGGGGTGGTTTAGTTGGGTTTGTGCTGCATGTTAACCCGGAAACCGCAGCCCCTCCTTTTACATTGAAAACCCATTTTAAATGGCCAACCCAATTCATCCTTGATATGGGAAATGAGGGCGCTGCTGTTTGAAACCATTCCCACATGTTAAGAAGGTTAAAAAAGCCAAAAGACTGTGGCTTACCATGGCTGCCTGCAAGCCGAAATCTGTTGCCTGGCACTGCGTGAGTGATCTCTCATACCAAACCGGCAGGCCCTCACTATAAGAGGAAAAATGCGACCTTGTAACGAAAGAGTGTACCCATTGTTCTCTAAAATATGTCTTTTTTAACCACCTCTCCCTTCTCCTCCACCAGCTGCAAATGTTTCTCCTTCACAGAGGCTAGTGAACATTAGAAAGAGAAAATGGAGGACGCGGGACGATATGTTCACGGAGCTCCAGATGTCCTCCCACGCTGATAGAGCACAGCAGAATGCCTGGAGGCAGTCAATGTCAGACATGAGAAAAGCACAATATGAACGAGAGGAGAGGTGGTGGGCTGAATCGCGGGATGAAAAGAGCAAGTGGCGGGCTGAAGATGATAGGTGGCGTCAGCTTGCAGACAGAAGGCAAGAGTCAATCCTCCATCTGCTGGAGCATCAAACTGATATGCTCCAGCGTATGGTTGAGCTGCAGGAAAGGCAGCAGGAGCAGAGACCGCCACTACAGCCCCTGTGTAACCAACAGCCCTCCTCCCCAAGTTCCATAGCCTCCTCACCCAGACGCCCAGTCACTCCACCCCAGATGATTGTCCAAGCATCAGAAGGCTGGCCTTCAATAAGAGTTAAAGTTTTAAAATGCAGTGTGTCCTTTTCCATCCCTCCTCCCCCACCCATCCCAGGCTACCTTGGCAATTATCCCCCTACTTGTGTGAGGAATTAATAAAGAATGCATGAATGTGAAATAACAATGACTTTATTGCCTCTGCAAGCGGTGCTCAAAGTGGGGGGGGGGGGGGGGGGGGGGTGGGTTGCAGGGAAGAAGAGGGAGGCGGGGGGGGGGGGCGGAGGGTTCGTCAAGGAGAAACAAACAGAAGTTTCACACCGTAGCCTGGCCAGTCACAAAACTCGTTTTCAAAGCTTCTCTGATGCGCACCGCGCCCTGCTGTGCTCCTCTAACCGCCCTGGTGTCTGGCTGCATGTAATCAGCGGCCAGGCGAGTTGCCTCAACCTCCCACCCCGCCATAAATGTCTCCCCCTTACTCTCACAGATATTGTGGAGCGCACAGCAAGCAGCAATAACAATGGGGATATTCTTTTCACTGAGGTCTGAGCGAGTCAGTAAGCTGCGCCAGCGCGCTTTTAAACGTCCAAATGCACATTCCACCACCATTCGGCACTTGCTCAGCCTATAGTTGAACAGGTCCTGACTCCTGTCCAGGCTGCCTGTGTACGGCTTCATGAGCCATGGCATTAAGGGGTAGGCTGGGTCCCCAAGGATCATGATAGGCATTTCAACATCCCCAACGGTTACTTTCTGGTCCGGGAAGAAAGTCCCTTCCTCCAGCTTTCGAAACAGAGCAGAGTGCCTGAAGACGCGAGCATCATGTACCTTTCCTGGCCATCCCACGTTGATGTTAGTGAAACGTCCCTTGTGATCCACCAGGGCTTGCAGCAACATTGAAAAGTACCCCTTGCGGTTTATGTACTCGGTGGCTTGGTGCTCCGGTGCCAAGATAGGGATATGGGTTCCGTCTATGGCCCCACCACAGTTTGGGAATCCCATTTCAGCAAAACCATCCACTATTGCCTGCACGTTGCCCAGAGTCACTACCCTTGATATAACCAGGTCTTTCATTGCCCTGGCAACTTGGATCACAGCAGCCCCCACAGTAGATTTGCCCACTCCAAATTGATTCCCGACTGACCGGTAGCTGTCTGGCGTTGCAAGCTTCCACAGGGCTATCACCACTCGCTTCTCAACTGTGAGGGTTGCTCTCATCCTGGTATTCTGGCGCTTCAGGACAGGGGAAAGCAAGTCACAAAGTTCCGTGAAAGTGCCCTTACGCATGCAAAAGTTTCGCAGCCACTGGGAATCGTCCCACACCTGCAGCACGATGCGGTCCCACCAGTCTGTGCTTGTTTCCCGGGCCCAGAATCAGCGTTCCACGGCATGAACCTGCCCCAGTAACACCATGATTTCCACATTGCTGGGGCCTGTGCCTTGTGAGAGGTCTATGTCCATGTCAATTTCCTCATCACTCTCTTCGCCGCGCTGCAATCGCCTCTTCGGCTGGTCCGGGTTTCGCCTTGGCATGTCCTGGCTCTGCATATACTCCAGGACAATGCGCGTGGTGTTCATAGTGCTCATAATTGCCGCGGTGATCTGAGCGGGCTCCATGATCCCAGTGCTAGCTATGGCGCCTGGTCTGAAAAAAGGCGCGAAACTAGTATCTGACGGACCAGGGGAAGGAAGGAGGGCGGGCCGAGTGACGACATGACGTACAGGTACAGGGAATTAAAATCAAGAAAGGTGGCTGTGCATCAGGGAGAAATACAAACAACTGTCACACAGAATGGTCCCCCCAAAGATTAAACTGAAAACCCTGGGTTTAGCAGGCCGTTGATTTGACGGAGGGAGGGGGAAGCAAATGACTACAGAACAAATCTATTTTTTACATCTTAAGACGACGGTGCAGCATGACTGATAGCCCTCGGCATCTTCTGGGTGCTTGGCAGCAAATACTGGGCGCTTGGCAGTTAGTGTACTAAGACTGATAGCCACATTTTTCCTGTATGATGACAATGGCCTTCAGGCCTATTGCACGATCTGCTGCTCAGGGAAGACTCTGCTAATGTGCAATGATCCAACTTGTAATAGGACGGTTACCAGTCATAATACACCATCTACTGCCAAAAGACAAGGGGCTGGTGCAATGCAGCCCTATGGCTGCCAGCCCCACAGCTGCCAGCACCCAGATCACCGGTGAAGGCTACCAGTCATGCTGCACCATCTACCACCAAAAGGCAGTTAGCTGCTGCTGCTGTGTAGCAATGCAGTCCCACGTCTTGCGGCACCCAGATGACATATGGTGACGGTGAGCTGAGCTGAGCGGGCTCCATGCTTGCCATGGTATGTTGTCTGCACAGGTAACCCAGGTAAAAAGGCGCGACTCTATTGTCTGCCGTTGCTCTGACGGAGGGAGAGGGGCCTGACGACATGTACCCAGAACCTCCCGCGACACTGTTTTGCATCATCCGGGCATTGGGATCTCAACCCAGAATTCCAATGGGCGGCGGAGACTGCGGGAACTGTGGGATAGCTACCCATAGTGCAATGCTCCGGAAGTCGACGCTAGCCTCGGTACTGTGGACGCGGTCCGCCGACTAGAGCACTTAGAGCATTTTATGTGGGGACACACACAATCGGCTGTATACAACCAATTTCTATAAAACCAGCTTCTATTAATTCAACCTAATTTCGTAGTGTAGACATACCCTTACTGATTCAGCTCAAGTGGACGTACCTAGGCTGTTAGAGCCAAAGGCTAGGGGTTCTATAACCACTGCTGATCTGTAGAAGGGGTTGCTATAACATCTATAGAAAATATATACTGAAATAAATATTATCTGCCCTGGTATCTTCATGACAAAGGGGGATTTCCTCACTGCTGTAGATCAGGATCTGTCTTCAGAGAAGCTTGTTTGAGGCAACAATATAATCATGTTAAAACACAGACTTTCAAAAGGTCCTGAAGGGGTAGTCAGCTGGTGTAAATTATGGATAAGTCAAAGGCAGAATGGCTTTCATTTAGTTTTTATGGGCTCCACACAGGTCTCAGCCTCAGGATCACTGAAGTCATTTTCAATTTTCTCTTTCTTAACTCCTACAAATCAAAGTATTTTATCTACTGCTCTGTGTCTCTGCAGGTGGTGGTAATGGTGGGGAACACCTTTAAAATGCCTGTTTTCCTTTCTCAGTGTAGCTATTAGCCTATACATGAGATTCCATCTTCAGAGCCTCCCAGCCACTTCATCTGTTTCCCATCAATAACAATCACTCCCTTGCTTCCATCCACTGAGGGGACCCTTTTCCTTCTCTTCATTAAATGGTAGCATGTGCTGCTCGCTAGGTCTGGCTGGTTGAGCACACCTGTGCTGCTCTGCCTTTTTAAAAGACATGCACTGAGGAGTGAGGTGAGGTTTTTGGAAGTAGTGCTTTATGAGGATTGAGGAGCTATGGGGGATTGCGGGTGTGTGCGCGCGCTTGAGTAGGTGGCTTTGTTTAGGCATAAAAACAGAGGGTTCAGTACCCTTCGTGGAAATGCAAAAGCTAGCGAGGACACCTGAAAGGGGGGTGGGGGGAGAGACACAGACTGTGACAGGCTCTGTTCTTCTAAAAGTGAGACATTGATTTATTCATGATGTTGCTTGTTGGGGCAGCCTCATGTGACTTACCTTGTGTTCTCAGGTATTCCCAGAGGGGCAGTAGTCACAAATACATTTCCATAGGGCAAGGTGCTTTAGTCAGTTCATCTTGATGTTGTTGCTTTCCTCTTGGGGGGGGGGGGAGGAGGGGGAAGGAGTGGAGGCTTCCTCTTTTCTGAAGTTACCTGTCTCTGCTTCACTCAGCTGAGGGAGCAAGCATGTTCCCAAGCCATGTGGGCTGATTAGTGTGTATTTTACATCCGTATGAACATCCCTTCAGGGGTGTATATGTGTGTATGCACGCTCTGGCCATGGATAGTATCTTAGCTACTGAGTCCCTGTGTGGTGTCAGCTAAGTCCCTTGACTGTCAGAGGCCTTGGACTATCCATCTGTGAAATTGAGCAAAGAGCAGACACCTGCCTACTGAGCAGACTGTTTCTAAACTGCATCTCTTATTCATGTCACCACTTCCAGTTTATACACAACCAAGCCCATGCCATACTTGTCAATGTACCCTGTGCTATCGGGGTCATCTGTCTCTACTTGCCCTGATTGAGAGAGGGTATAGCCTTTGATACTTCTTGGCTTTTCTTTGCTCTGTTAGAGAAATGCCACGAAGCTTGAACTGTTTCATGAGCAGATCCTCAACCACTTTATGCACATGAGTTCTGCTCCACAGTGTGCAGTAAATCCTGAAGAGGGTTTAATTTGAATAGGTGTGACCCTAAATACAGCAGAATATAAACTCACTGAAGCTAGCAATAGACCAGACCTGCAAAATGTGAGTCTGGATTTGTTTTATGTTCCTCATAATACATATACCAAACTGGGAGGGGTTGCAAGTGCTTTGGGGGATAGGATTATAATTCAAAATGATCTGGACAAACTGAGAAATGGTCTGAAGTAAATAGGATGAAGTTCAATAAAGGAAAAATGCAAAGTACTCCACTTAGGAAGGGACAATCAGTTGCACACATAAAATGGGAAATGACTGTCTAGGACGGAGCACTGCAGAAAGGGTTCTAGGGTCATAGTGGACCACAAGCGGAATATGAGTCAACAGTGTAACGCTGTTGCAAAAAAAAGAGAACATCATTCTGGGATGTATTAGCAGTAGTGTTGTAAGCAAGACAAGAGAAGTAATTCTTCTGCTCTACACCATGCTGATTAGGCCTCAACTGGAGTATTGTGTCCAGTTCTGGGTGCCACATTTCAAGAAGGATGTGGACAAATTGAAGAAAGTCCAGAGAAGAGCAATAAAAATGATTAAAGGTCTAGAAAACATGACCTCTGAGGGAAGATTGAAAAAACTGGGTTTGTTTAGTCTGGAAAAGAGAAGACTGATATGGGATGTGATAACAGTTTTTCAAGTACATAAAAGGTTGTTACAAAGAGGAGGGATAATAGTTGTTCTTAATCTCTGAGGATAGGACAAAAAGCAATGGCCTTAAATTGCAACAAGGGAGGTTTAGGTTGGACAGTAGGAAAAACTTCCTAACTGTCAGTGTGGTTAATAGGGTGACCAGATGGCAATTGTGAAAAATTGGGACGGGGGGTAATAGGAGTCTGTATAAGAAAAAGACCTAAAAATTAGGACTGTCCCTATAAAATCGGAACATCTGGTCACCCTAGTGGTTAAGCACTGGAATAAATTGCCTAGGGACGTTGTGGAATCTCCATCATTGGAGATTATTAAGAGCAGGTTAGACAAATATCTGCCAGGGATGGTCTAGATACTACTGCCATGAGTGCAGGGGACTGGACTAGATGACCTCTCGAGGTCTCTTCCAGTCCTATGATTCTATGACCCCCTAAGCGTATGGGTGTTCAGATCTGGGATTTTGATTTGTCCTGGTCTTTAGATAGAGGCCAGATGTTAAATTCAGTATATGTTCAGATTCCAGCCATTTCCCCACTACCCACACACATTTGGGGATGTTGGGAGACTACATTTGAATTGGCATTAGAAGATCCTGAATTCTAATCCTGGCCTTGCCACTGACTTGATGGGTGGCCTTGGGCAAATTACATGGTTTCTCTGTGCCTCAGTTTCCACATCTGTGAACTGAAGAATTGCACCATGTAAGTGAGATCAGAATCAGGCCCACAGAATACAATTTTAAATCCCAAAGATAACAGAAGAGGTGTCTGACACTGAGCCTTGTACCTCTCTGTTTATTCCCTACATCAATGTTGGGGATAGGTAGTAGTCACAGAACCTTATCATTTCAGCTGTAGCCACATAAAGTGGTAATCGTAAACCTATAATCCTCCATCTTCACACACAAAATAGTTTACAAGGGCATCAATTAGTTTCTAAACAACTTAAATTGATCTTGGCAGGGATTGATGGATGAGGAACATTGTGACATCTGGGGAATTCTAATGCCTTGAGCCAAACAATTTGAATGTTTATTTCAAGCATGCTTCAGTTGAAAAGTGCATTGCTAAATATTCATGGTCATTATTAACTGTGTTAATCATTGTGCTGTGCCCCTGGAGGATGAGAATAACATTTTTTGCATTATATGCTGCAAACTGTAGGGGACAGCATAGGTCTCCAGAGAATGCCAGTGTTTTCCATTAAATACAATGCATGAGCAATTAATATGTAGGGAAAAAATGAGGCATCATTGTAATCAATTACTTTAACCGATAGAGCAGTTTAACTGCGCAGTGAGATTCTGACACATATGGGAACTTGACTTCAGTGAGCTTTTGTGCCCCATCTGTAAAATGGGCTGAATAATCCTTCCTTTATCCGTCATGTCTAGATTGTGAGCTCCTCGATGGAGGGATTGTTTCTGATTGAGTCTTTGTGCATTGCCCAGCATAATGGGGCTCAGATTTCACAGGGGTATCTAGGTTTTAGCTGTGATATAAATAATGAAAGGGGGAAAGAAATTCAGGGTCCTTTCATTCACACTGTCTTTAGTGGCTCACAGACATAGGTGGTCTATTTAGGGGGAGTCATTCCTACCCACCTCTTAGATGGTCTATGTTTTTATTTGTTTGTTTTGTTTTGTTTTTTTCTGTATTTCTTCTCCCTTATTCTTCTGTAGCTAAGAGAATTTGCATGAAAAAAGGATCTGTTCTGTGAGAATTCTCCTGATCTGGATGCTTATAACTCCCCCCCACCACCAGACAATCATAATGTTCTTTTTAGGAAAATATGAATTAATTTACTTTATTTTTTTTTTCTTGAAATAGCCTTCTGAGATCTGCACCTTGTTTTCATTAGCTGCCCAAGAAGGAAGCAATTTTGCTTGTTACTCCAGCATCTTTCAGTACAGCACAAGCAATATAAATGGAGATGCTTCATCTAAGAGAGCAGACAACAGAACTGAAACAATTACAATTTCCATTTATTTTACACTGACAAGACTTCTAAAAAAAGACGTGCATTTCTTTTTCTTTTCTTTTCAAACCAGAGGATGCAGGTGCCTGTTTCAATGGGACAGATCCTTTATTCCAGTCGTCTGGGGTTGTTAACCCAAAAGCCCCTCACATAGCCAGCCTTCGCTCTAGGCACCTTAAAATGAATAAGTAAACTGATTGAAGGGCATAGTTGCAGCCTGCTTTGGAGAAATTTTGGACATAAATAACATTTGTATTAAGCAGTAACTAGTGCTGCCTTTGCTCAGAGAGACTAGCATTATTTACTGTTATTCTTTACTGAAGCGCTAGCAATGGTTTGGTGCAATACACAGTATACAAAATGAAGATAGTCTCCCCGCAAAAGACCTTACAAACGAAAAGACAGATATGGAGAAGAGGGGATGCACTGTTAAGGGAAACCTGGGAAAAGGAATAGGTTGGAATTGGATCACTTCTTGTGAACATTTAGGAGGAAGTGAGTTCTAGGAGGCACTTTAGCTTATTAACTTGAATGCAAAAGGTCATAATCCTGAATCGGTGTTCATAAGAAAGTGCAGACTTCCAGGATAAGTTCATTCTCTCTACTATGCCTTCTGAGGCACTTAAATGTACAGTAAGCCCATCATTCACTATGGGTAATACCATAACTAGTGGTATTCTTCCACTCTGCTTTCTTGGAAGTTCATCATTACTGACATCCGAAAGAGGGCGAGATGTGTCCCAAGACTGCTGAAAAACATAATCACTGCCCAATGAGCTTATAAACTCAGGCCTGGATGCTGCAAAGTACTTACCTTTTATGTACACGAGTTATCCCAATTTAAATTTGCTGGGATTGCCCATGTTTAAAGTTAAACTCATGCTTAAGTGCTTCGCAGGCTCAGGGCCTTAATCATTATTGAGGATGTTTCTATAACCTGAGAAGTGAATCAAAACCAATGGTCTTTCTTTTATTTAATTTTAAAAAGTACCTCATTGGAGTAGAGCCATGCCCCCAGTTTGTTAAAATCTGTCTGCTGGTGATAGCTCAGGGCAAGGATGAGGCACTGTAGTACAACTTTATGTCAGGGTGTGTGTGTGTGTATGTGTAAGATACTTGGTTGTGTGTGCGTGAGAGAGATCAAATTTCCTCCAGTGGCTTGGCCCACAGAGAGAATAGAGAATTTTATTACTACTATCAACCACTTTAAGGAAGACCTCCTTGTTGTAGAGCAGGGGTTCTCAATCTATTTCTTTCTGTGACCCCTTCCAACATGCTATAAAAATATCATAGTCTACCTGTGCCACAACAACTGTTTTTCTGCACATCCAGTAGCTTAAAAGCCAGAGCCGGCATTAGGAGGTAGTAAGCAGGGGCTCCATGCAGCTAAGTTGCTCAGACTTTGGCTTCAGCCCTGGACGGTGGGACTCAGGCTTTGGCTTCAGCCCCAGACAGCATGGCTCAGGCTTCAGCTATAGCAAGTCTAACACCATCCCTGCTCTCTGGTTTATTTTGGCAGACCCCCTGAAACCTGCTTGCAGCACCTCCCTCCCTTCCCCCCGCAATGCCCCTGCCCGGACCCCTGGTTGAGAACCATTGTTCTAGAGGATCTAGGTTTTCCTTCTGACGGAACAGTGTTCTGTGGTTCTAGCTGTGAATGTTTAGCGCTACTACTCATGATGGCCACTAGGGGCCATATAACAAGGAGGAAAGGATCTGCGTAGACCTTACCCAGCTCAGTGGGAATGTCTGTCTGTAGAGAGTGACATGTAGTCCTGTCGACTGAATGCATCCTTCGACAACTTAATGAAGCAAAAGTCTTCTCATAAGAGCGGCCATACTGGGTCAGATCAAAGGTCCATCTAGCCCAGTATCCTATCTTCTGACAGTGGTCAATGCCAGGTACCCGAAAGGGAATGAACAAAACAGGTAATTGTCAAGAGATCCACCCCCTGTTGCCCATTCCCAACTTCTGGTAAACAGAGACTAGGGAGACCATCCTTGCCCATCCTGGATGATAGCCATTGATGGACCTACCCTCCATGAATTTATCTAGTTCTTTTTTGAGCCCTGTTATAGTCTTGGCCTTCACAACATCCTATGGCAAGGAGTTCCACAGGTTGACTGTGCAATGTTTGAATAAATACTTCCTTTTGTTTGTTTTAAACCTGCTGCCTATTAATTTCATCACATCAAGACTGGATGCCTTTTCGGAGCTATGCTTCAGTCAAACTCAAGTTATTGATCTCAATAATGGATGAATTTCTACGGCCTGTGTTATGCAGGAGGTCACGCTGTATGATTTAATGGTCGTTTCTGGCCTTAACATCTATGAATCTATGATCAGCACCTGCAGTAGCATAGCACCCATTAGTAATGTGCTGGAACACTGTTTCACTACTGACTTGGAGAGAAGAGTGCCACCTATTAGAACAGCATATCCTGCTGCATTTGGATTTTTTGGGGAGGTCTCTTGTCCATATACTATCACTTGTCCATCCCCGCTTAGCAGAACTCATCAGAAATGGGGAGGGGGAGGCAACTTTTTTGTGAAAATGTTTTTAAAAATTTCAGCCAGCTCTAGTGCTTTACAAAGTGACAAGGCCTCAACCCAAGGTGATCTTGCTACAGGCATAGCTCTACTAACAAGCCATGTAATTTAAATCAAGGTGCTAGCCAACAATCTGCGTGATGATGGGCTGTGCATGCTTTAAATTGGATGAAACATTTGCTATTTTACCATTTTAGTCCCGCTTCCCGGAGCCAATCTTTCAGTGTGAATTCAAAAAACGAATGATCAGTTTCCTTATGGAAATGTTCCATATACTCACAAGTAATGTCATTTAGCAGTCTAGCCTTCAGTATGTCTCTCCCTCCCACTCCTCCTGCCCTCGAAACAGTTGGGTGCATTTGCAGAGTGAAGATCCATTAGTGACTTTTGTATTGAGGGGGAAATTATGCATATGTAATATGACAGTGCCAAACACAAAGTGCTACATTATTAGTTAATATATGGAGTTTTAGGACTGGAAAATTTACTAGTAAGGATGAACAAATGCTATAGAAAAGCTGTTTAATTTGCATAAGTTAGGCTGACTGGGTAGGTAAAAGCAGAAAAAGATATTTTAACAAGCAATCTATGCAATGGCATAATTCACAGTGGCTTCTCAATTCCCATCATCACCTTCTGGCTGCTATTGGATAATTTACTTCATGAATCCTTATAAATTCAAGGGGACAGATGATAGTGACAGGGATCAGTTCAGTAGCATTTCTCCTATGGAGATGTTAGTTACCATATAAGAGCCTAATTCATTGTGTCCCTGTGACTTGTGAAGTCATTTACACCAATATAAAAGGGGCAGGGGTTAAGCATTGTGAAAACAGAATGGTAGCATTTTATACCCACTTCACATTCATTTTGCTTGGGTGCAAATGAGCAAACACTAGTGCAAGGCAATGGAGAATCAGGCCCTAAATGTGATGAGCAAAACTACATGAGGTGAGCCAAATTCAGAGCAGGTGAAAGTGTGTTCAACTCTGTTGACATCAGTGGTTTTGCATCTACTTACACTTTATTATTTTTTGGCTATTATTATAGCAACAACTCCATGTACGCACTTTACAGACATGTAGAAGAAAAAGTACCTAGTCACAAAAACTCATGATCTAAATAATATACCCACTCTGAATCTGGCCCATTGTGTATCTAGATTTCAATAAGGAAGAGCACATTTACATGTTTCAGTTAGAATCAATTAGAATCTGACAGTTTGCCACCTCCCCAAATGTGTTAGCATTGATGGCTGTAAAATATACAGACAGTGACTTCCAGGTGAGATTACACTACAGCATAGCTCCTACCATCTCAGCCAATGGGAGAGCAGCTCTCTTCAGACCAAGAGGGTCTCATATGGATTCTCTGCTGGGTTAAAGTACAAACAGTAGCTCCTGCCATTGGGTGGGGACTGCGCTAAGTATGTCCAAGTGTCTGGTCAACAGATGTATAGATGTAACAAACTCCAAAAAGAACTTAAGTTGGAGAGACTGCCCCTCTTCTACAGTGATCCGTGGAGTTGCTTGAACTGGAGCTCCCTCAAAGCTATGGACTGTTACTTAAAATCCCAAACTATGGTATTTGTTTCTCTGCCACACTTGGTCAGACTGAATCACTCACCTCCCAGTAAATACAAGTAAATGTTTTGGATTTTGCGTCACATTTTATCCAACTCCCGGAGTTCTGATGGATATCTGAATCAGATTGAGGATCTTTCCTCCTTCTGCTACTTTAGTCACTCAGTTTGTCATTTAACAAGGCAATTCATAGAGACCGATTGCTCATCTTAACTGGAACAAAAGGTAAATCTCATTACCTAGAAACAAATGCTTTCACACTGTGACAGAATATACCCCTGGCTTCACACCCTATAGGCTACTGTATTAACATTTGTATAAAGCAGGGGTAGGCAACCTATGGCACGTGTGCCGAAGGCGGCACGCGAGCTGATTTTCCGTGGCACTCGCACTGCCCGGGTCCTGGCCACCGGTCCGGGGGGCTCTGCATTTTAATTTAATTTTAAATGAAGCTTCTTAAGCATTTTAAAAATCTTATTTACTTTACATACAACAATAGTTTAGTTATATATTCTAGACTTGTAGAAAGAGACCTTCTAAAAAATGTTAAAATGTATTACTGGCACGTAAAACCTTAAATTAGGGTGAATAAATGAAGACTCGGCACACCACTTCTGAAAGGTTGCCAACCCATGGTATAAAGTATGCCTTATGAGGAATCATTTAAAAACCTCATAATTTGATGATCAGTAATAGCATGGCAAAATGCACGTAGGTGTGTTACATGTGAAGTTATAAACATGAGCTGAGATCATGACTAAACGTATCTTTTTCCAGATAAATGTGGGCAGTGGCCAAACACATTTCTCAGAGACAAAGGCTGACGGACCATTACCTACTAAGTGGCCATTCTTTGGCAGGAAAGGGGTAGGGGAATAAATCTACATCTTAGCAAAGAAACAGCATGGAGTTTCCTTCCACGCAGACTGTCTGTCTCATTGCTCCCAACTGGGGAAATGCTTCTCAAAGAGGGGGGACAGGACTATAATAGAGGTCTATAAATCATGACTGATGTGGAGAAAGTAAATAAGGAAGTGTTACTTACTCCTTCTCATAACACAAGAACTAAGGGTCACCAAATGAAATTAATAGGCAGCAGGTTTAAAACAAACAAAAGGAAATATTTTTCACACAACGCACAATGAACTTGTGGAACTCCTTGCCAGAGGATGTTGTGAAGGCTAAGACTATAACAGGGTTCAAAAAAGAACTAGATAAATTCATGGAGGGTAGGTCCATCAATGGCTATCAGCCAGGAGGGGCAAGGATGGTCTCCCTAGTCTCTGTTTACCAGAAGTTGGGAATGGGCAACAGGGGGTGGATCTCTTGACAATTACCTGTTTTGTTCATTCCCTTTCGGGTACCTGGCATTGACCACTGTCAGAAGATAGGATACTGGGCTAGATGGACCTTTGATCTGACCCAGTATGACTGTTCTTATAAAAAGAAGTGGTAGACACTCCAAGAAACCCCTCTCTCTCTCCCTGCCCATCACATTCTTTGCACCTGAAAAGACAAAGGAAGCAGCTGTTGGACTCTGGGGGAAGGGTCCTGACCTAAAGAGTTCAACAGCTGCTACCTTTGTCTTTTCAGGTGCAAAGAATGTTGCTCTGAAGGCTAGGAAGCTTTGAATCTAATATAATTTTTAAGTTAAGTACCAGTAAGCGTTTTATCTTGTAACCATTTCTGACTTTTATACCTCATTACTTGTACTCACTTAAAATCAGTCTTTGTAGTTAATAAACTTGTTTTAATCTAATTCAGTGTGTTTAAATTGAAGACTCTGGATAACTATTTAAAATAATAAACTGTCATATTATTCCCTTAAAGGAATAACAGGCTTATTATATTTGTACTGTCCAGGAGAGAGCTGGGCAGTACAGGACAAACATTTCTGGGGGAAGATCAGGATTGGGGGTGTATTGAGGTTGCCCTGCTGCATAACCAAGGCTGGTGAGAGCCAAGGTATGGCTGGCAGGCTGTAGTACACACAGACATAGCTGGGAGTGACTTACATGCTGGAGGTTGTTTGTGAGCAGCCCAGATTGGAAGCTACAACAGCAGAGCATTATAAAGGGCACCCCAGGTTACAGGGCATGGGCGACACAGTCCCCTCCCCCCCCACTAGTCTGGATTGTGCCCCAGAATGTCTCACACACATAAAAGGAGATTGTAGAGTACTTTCTATCCAACATTTCACCTACCCTCCAACTTTTCTAATTGGAAAGGATAATTTTACTTTAGATTCTAAGGCTGGGCTTTTCAAAGCAGACAGCCACCCCACTTCCACTGAAAATCAATTAGGTATCTACTCCAATAGGATCCTTTTAAAACTTCTCATGACAGACATCACTAAAATGTGTCGGAAAATGCCAGTGAAAATAAACATCCATATTAATTTCAGCCCCATTTTCAGAACACAAAACTGGGGGAAATTGTGTGACAAACGTTGAATTTTTAATGGCATACACTGAATATAAATTTATTCATTTGAAATCACCCATAATGAGCCATAATTTTGCTAGAAAGTGTCCTGTATGGGGCAATCCGGACTTGCGCCTGGGAGCTGAACTGGGTGATCCCACAGTTTTTGTTTTTTTCTTCCATCTGTAACTTTTAACATTCATAGACAGACTTAGGGATGTGACATCTTTTTATTCATTTCACTTAATACATACAAACTTTCTATTTGTTCTAAGGCCCATTTTCTTTGCACAATTTGACCAACGAGGAACACAGTTTATTTATTAACTAAAAAGCCCAGACTAATGATGAGGAAACATTTCCAGGAACTTTGAACATCAGCTGGGTTCTTGCTGTGCCAGAAGCTCCATGCCATTATGCCCCAGTCACCAAGAGGTAACTAGGAAACATCACACAGTCATGATAGCAAGGAGATGCAGTAAATCTACAGACCAGACGGGATCCTGATGCTTTAATCTCCATTGCTGGCTTTTGAAAAAATAAAAAGTTACATCTGGACAGATCAATAACTCAGACAAGCACAAGACCCTTACTGGAAAGTGAAGGTTGAAAGTCATAATAAAAGGGAAAAACATCTGCTTCCTGCACAGCTCCTGTCAAACATTTTTATAAAGTTCTAAATCATTTAATTGTGATTTGTGAAAAGGTCCAAAAAAAATCAGGGGACAAAGTGAGGAGAACTTTTGAAGGGAATCCCTTGCTCTTTTTATTCCATTTATTTCTCCTCCTAATGGGTGCATCTTTTTAGATTCTCTTCCCTCCTCTCCAAACCCCATGATCAAAAGTGTAATTCTGCTCTTTGATCTCTCCTGTGCTTCCATTGAGTGTTGCTTGACATGGCACTTCCCACCAGAGTTGCAAAATCCATTCATCCTGAGTGAGCAGAAAATAAAAGCTGAAATTGTTAGTGACAAATATTCGCGATTCCCTCCCTCTTCTTCCCCTTTTCATAACAAGAAGACCATATACATAGATTCAAGAACAATACAGACAGGTGAGTTGACAAGTGTTTAGGCTATTGATTAGTTACTGAAATTCTCTTGGAGGTGGAGGCCAAAGACCTGGAGGGTAGATATACTCTTCTCCCAGACATCACTTCTCAGTGAAGCTGTGAACTCGAATATCAGTCATATTGTGTACACGGCTATCACTGAAGCTCAGAGGTTTACAGGACTAGACATTTTGTACATATAACAAGAGCCTCCAGAGATACACTAGATAGGATATAAAATTTAGAAGGGATATAAACTTTCATGTTTCAGGGCATAAACCGATCACTAACTTAGAAAACTTAAGACAAAACTTCCTTTATGGGCAGGTTATTCCATAATTGTCACTTATAGGGTTTTACGCGCCTTCCCCTGAAGCATCTCATACTGGCCACAGGAAACCAGAATAGATAGACCACTAGTCCAACGTCATATGACAATACCTATGTTCCTATCTGCTATAGAGACTCAATAAAGCCTGTCCTAGAGATCAAGCAGTCTTTAAAAGAAACCAACAGTCTCTTAAATAGACAGATTTCCCTATCACAAAGCCAGACCCACATTTTCTATCAGGTTCAACAAGAGGAACTTATTTGTGTGCACATATAATATTGGAAAGCTGCACTTGAGAGTCAGTTCTGTGTCCAATGATGACACCATGTTGTACAAGCAGTTTGGTTCAGGTGAAATGGGAAGTAGAGGTCAGGCTTGGCTAGTGGGAGAGCAAATTGCAAATATTTAGGGCAAATATTGTTTAAATGTATTAAATGCATCTTCATTTCTACATAAGAAAGTGCAAGGAGTGGGGAGGTAGATTTGTCTTTTTGTTTTAATTTGGGGGGAAATTGTGGTGTCAATTTAAAAAAGGGGCTAATAGCAATGACTTGAGCCAGAAATAGATGCTATCCAAGCTTTAGACAGACAGATGATATGCAAATTTCCCTCACTCAGATCTTCCAATAAGCCTCAGTTCTACTTAATCAAATTTAGCCCATGGCATGTCTATTGTGACAATCAGCATGGTTTAGATGCCAATTCTGGACCCCTTGTTATTCCAGTCCTGGTCACACACCATTACCACTGTCCATGAATCTCACTGCAGTTAAGTTCTATTCCAGTCCTCAGACCCCTACACAGCTTTGCCAATGCATCTGTCATAAAATACCTTTGAAATGACTAAGCACAGGCTGCTAATCATGGCAATCTGTGGTGGTTTTGTTACTGGGAAAGATGTCCACTGAGACTAGATTGATAACCTAACTCTCTGAAGTGTCCTAATGAATGTGTGCTGATGTCTGCTTCAATCAGAGCTGGGGTTTGGGTAGGAGTTATTATTGAAAGTGAACTAAACCCTCTTACAAGTTTCATAAGAACATAAGAATGGCCATACTGGGTCAGACCAAAGGTCCATCCAGCTCAGTATCCTATCTTCCAACAGTGGCCAATGCCAGGTGCCCCAGAGGGAATCAACAGAACAGGTAATCATCAAGTGATCCATCTCCTGTCACCCATTCCCTAGACTATCAATCTAGTCTCAGTGGACACCTTTCCCGGTAACAAAACCATTTCCTGAAAACAGAGAATAGGGACACCATCCCTGCCCATCCTAGGTAATAGCCATTGATGGACCTATCCTCCATGAACTTATCTAGTTCTTTTTTTAACCCTGTTATAGTCTTGGCCTTCACAACATCCTCTAGCAAAGAGTTCCATAGACTGACTGTGTATTGTGTGAAGAAGGGAAGAAAGAAAAAAAAGCTCCGCTTATTACAACTTCGATAGCTAAGTGCTGAGCATGAACACTGCCAGGTCAGATCAGAGTGGCACTGCTAAGCTCATGAGAACAAACAGTGCTCTGCTACAGTGCTGGGCACTGGGGCTGTCCAGCCATCCGTTATCTAGGTGGGAAAATAGAGTCTTGAACCATGGCAGAAGGACCTCCCAGTAGCTGGTACTAGTCAGCAGAGAGTGTAGTGTTGAATTCTCTCTCTCTCTTCCCCACAGCCTTCAGTGAAAGCAAGATTGCGCCCAGATACTGCAGTCAGTCCATCCATCCCTGTATCAGACAGATTTTATTTTTCTCAAGGCCTTTTTTAGTTTATTTTAGTATCTCGGTGAGCCTGAAGGCCATGAGCCCTCTTCAGGGAATAGATGCTAAAGAATACAAAGAAACAACATCTACTGAGTGTGTAACAAAACACCACTTCATAAACAACCTGGACTGAATGTTCTGACCTGTAGCTGGGCAAACTGTCAGAAGTGGGTCCAAGAGAACTCCCTCTCCTCCCCCAACAGGCTGTATCTAAGCCCTTCACACACTAGGAGGAGGATTAGGCGCTGAGGCAACAATCAAGAAGACAAGAATATGCTTTATCTTCTGTTGCAGCCCTGGACCAGGTGATGAAAGGTAAAATACTGGATTAATAAGCAAACCACTGGCAAAAAATATCTGCTGTCAAAAGAAAAAGGAGAATGCCAAGGCCTGGAACGATGTGCAGCAGATTCAGGCAGGCAATGTGAGAGAAGAATGAAAAGGATGGAAGGATTTCAATAGGACAAATTCAGAAAGAAAATAATGACACTTTATTCAGAAAGCTGGGACCATATGCCATAGCAGTGAGTGAGGGAATAGGCTTTGTATGTGTTCCGCTCATCTGACTTTCTGCTATATCTGAGCCTTCAAAGCTAGCAGACGATCCCTTAGAGCTTAGCTTCTTTAAAGAGTGTCTGAAATAAATTACATTTGGTTTAATAAATCTGCCTTTGTGTCCTTCAGAGGTTTCCAACTGGGGTTTCATCCAAAGTGTAGGAAGTTCAGAAATGTAGCTTACCTGCTGAAATTACGCCTGTGTCGCTAAATATATGATGTGAGGGCAGGGCCGGTCCACAGCATTTTGGCACCTGAGGTGGGGAGCTCAAATGATGTCCCCATACTCCCTTGCTTGGGCCAAAACTTTGAAAGGTCTCAATTCTGCCTTCTTCCTGTTCTACTCCTCTCATGGTACTGCTCTGCTACCTACCCCAATAAAGGAAAACTAACAACTTAAAATACCTTGTTCAAAAATTTTAAGTAACACTTAACTTTCAAACTCCTGAACAGCAAATGTAACTTTTCTTGTCTACATAGTAAACACTGCCATTTTTATCTGTTTGAATAATCAAAGTGGTGCTTTCCGTGCCTTCTTGGTTGCAAAGATTTGAACTGCTTCCTGCTGAAGGTCTACAGTCTAGAGCTCATGCTCTATTGAGATGGTTGCAAGGCCAACCAGCCTCTCCTGTGTCATTGTGGAGCGTAGATGTGTTTTTATTAACTTCAGCTTGGAGAAGCTACGTTCTCCACTGGCAACTATTACAGGAAGTGTTAGAAGTATGCACAGAGCAACAAAAGCATTTGGAAAGAGGGTGGTCATCTTATTTGTGCACATATATTCCAGAATAGCCTTTGGAGTTGATCCTGCTGAAATGTATCTTGAAAGGGCTTTCAGTTCATCACCTAAATCACTTGCATCAATATTGTGCATGTCATCATATGTCAACACTGTCTCTAGTGTCCTGCATTGCTGGTGTAGGTCTTCTTCAGGTATAGTGAGGAGTTTTGGAATATCATGCAACATCCCAAATATACTGCTGTGTTCCTTGAGCTGCATGAAACGTTCTTGCAACTGACTGTATTGCACAATCTAGTATCTGGTCAAAGAATTCAACTTTGAATTGTTGTTTGGGGTCTCTTATGGAATTATCCCGTGCCTCGTAATCAAAATGTCTTCTTTTCGGTGACACTTGTATTCTTGAATGTGTGGGAAAATAGCTTCAGTGTGAAGTTCCTCTGCCAACTTCTGTGCACTCTTCAGAATGTTTTGAAATCCCTCATCTGACCGGTAAGACTGTAGGTATGACTTTGCTTTGTCCAGTTGCTCCATTGCTCCAGATATATCAAGGTCAACAACTTGGAGTGTCTTGTTTACAACATTTATTTCGAACAGTATGTCATGCCACAACACTAAGCCACACAGAAATTTGAAGTTATGTATGTTTCTGGTGATTCCATTTCCCTCTGTCATTGTTCTCCCATGAACAGTTCTTGTCATAGCATTATCCTCTATAATGGCAATTATGGCATCATCTATCTTCCCAATTTGGTGTTTGACAGGCTTTATCACCTCCACTTGACTTTCCCATCGTGTGCCACTCAGTGGTTTCAGTGTCAGAGAGGATGTTCCCAGATGTGGCTTCAAAATTTGCCATCAATGAGTTGATGCAGAGAAAAATACATAGATGCTTTGAATTACATTAAAAATTTCATCAGCCTCACTAGAAGCTGATGCTGTATCACTGACCACCAAGTTCAATGAATGAGAACTGCATGGGACAAAAAAACCTCGAGGGTTTAACTNGCATATGCAGCAGCACCAGCCCCAGCAACCAGCCCTATCCCTCTGCCAGCCCCCCCTGCAAGGGGGGGGCCGGACAACTCCCTCCACCCTGTCTCTTATGCTTCCCCCCTGCATTCCCCCCACCCTGCCCCCATTCCACCTCTTCCCCCAGTGACCCCGCACTCACCGGCAACGGCGGGAAGTGGAGAAACCCGGCCCCAGCCTGCTCTACTCCGCCAGCTCCCAGCCATGGTGCTCTGCTTCCCGCCACTGGTGAAAGGATCGCCCCCAGCACTTACCAGCAATGGCGGGAAGTGGAGAGATGCGGCCCCAGCCCACTCCGCTTCCCTTGCCCCTGGTCCCAGCCATGTTGCTTGGGTTGGGGAAAGGATCGCCCATGGCTCTCACCGGCGGCGGGAAGCGGAGTGCCACAGCTGGGAGCTGGCAAAGTAGAGCGGGCTTGGGACAGGCTACTCCACTTCCAGCCACTGCCGGTGAGTAGGGAATCCCTTCCCCTAAGCGCCCTCCCCCGAGCGACACAGCTGGGGCCGGGGCGAGGGAAGTGGAGCCAATACCCCGGGCCACTCTGGGCATGGGGGGCCCCCAAAAGTGCCCCCCCACAGTTCCTGCTCCCAGACCCTGGGGGGGGGGGGGAGGCCTGGGGCCCCACACAGCCCCCCATGGGGGTCTGCATAGGGCACCCAAATGGCTAGGGACGGCCCTGGTGGGGACCTATTTATTTGAAACAGTGATTTTGGCTCTTTGTAAACTATATCTTTGCAGTTTGCTTCTGAACTGCTTGTCTGTTTGTTTCCCCTCCTCTGATCTTGATGGGAACAAATCTAAGTATGGTTACATTTGCATCTTCTTCTAGGTCATCAATGAAAAATTCAGTGTAGTTTCCTATAGTGACCCCTGTGATACTTGCTACACTTGGGACTTGAGTCAAAGCCCATTGAAATCAATGAAAATCTTTCCATTTGCATCAGTGGGCTTTGAATCAGGCCTTTGGTACTGTTTCACATTCGAAGGGCTACAATTAATGATTATACTGTTTCTCCTTCATCGGCTAATTTCTGATTCATGGTGGGTTATCTTTATTTAGCTGGCATTTTTCCTGCGTCTTTGTTCGCTATGTAGTGTGACCGTATAACGTGTTTCTGAAATTCAAATATCCTCTGCAGCACATTCCCCATTATCTATTTCATCATTAATTATGCTGAAGGTCATTAGATTCATTTGGCTTGAGCTAGTGTTAATAAATCCATGTTGTTAATTGGTCATTAGACACATCTCTCCTGAATCCTCACATATTGACTCACATCAGCCTGTGTTCCAAAATTTTCCCTGGAACAGACATTTCACCAAACCTTCAATGTGACAGGCTTGCCTTCTAGTGAAACTGGGGTACAGGAGAGGAAGTTCTGGGGTTTCCTTGCCAATGACTAATTCACCAAATCACCCATTTGCCTAGATGATTTATCATTGAGAAGTGTCAAAGGCACAGAACTCAGAACTATATCTACAGAACATGAAAAGGTCAAGATCATATAAACCTCCTTGAACGCCTCTCCCTGCCACCCCAAAACTCCACTTGAAAAGCCTAATAACTACATTACAGAGCTGCCTGCTTCCCTCAACGTCTATGCCCTACTGCACTGTATCAAAGAAGCTCTGTCCCTTGGCCAAGAAGGGGCCACTTGTACTTGGCCAAAACTGGGCACTCAACTCTAAATGAATGGCAATCATGACCAGAGAGAGTTCTTGGATTTGTATCTCTCCATCTTCCCCACCTTAAATAAGTATCCAGGACTCTATCCTGAGAAGTAGTGACTGTGAAATAGATTTGGGCATCATGGCGGATAATCAGGTGACCATGGGCTCCCAGGTCGGCACTGTGGCTAAAAGGACTAATGCAATCCATGGATGCATAAACAGGGGAATCCTGTATTTGGCACTAGTGTGATGGCTGTTGGAATACAGTGTCCTGTTCTGGTGTCCATACATAAAGAAGGATGTTGACAAATTAAAGAGAGTTCAAAGAAGAGCCACAAGAATGATTGAAGGATTAGAAAACTTGCCTTATGGCGATAGATTCAGAGAGCTCAATCAATTTAGCTTAACAAAAATAAGGCTAATGGATGTCTTGATTAGTCTATGAGTACCTACAAGGGGAAAAAAATATTTAATAATTGAATCATCAATCTAGCAAAGAGAGATATAACATGATCCAATAGGTCGAGCTAGACAAACTCAGACTGGAAATAAAGTGTAACCTTTTAACAATGAGGGTATTTAACCATTCCGGCCTTGGAATCTCTGAGCATGGTGGTAATGCCACAGCAGCCCCATTTCAAGTCACTGGAAGTCTGAAAGAAAATATCCAGACCGCTACCAACAGTAAGGGGAGATTATTATTGTTATTATTAAACATTTATATATGATAATGCCTACAGCCCTGCCAATTTGGAGCCCCATTCTGCTAAGTGCTGGACAAACATAGTAAATGACAATCCTGGCCTAAGAGATTCACTTTTGGGTCCAACAGTATCTTGATTTTTTTTATACAAAGTTGATTAAGACCCCAATTCAATAAGGTACTTAAGCACATGATTAGTCCCTCCGGAGTCATATGCTTAAATGTCAGGCGTGTGTTTTAAGTACTTCGTTGATTCAGGCCTTAGTCTGTGTTCTAGCAAGGACAGATTACATGTATTTTTCAGAACTTTAGACCAATAAAAAGGATACATATATTATTATAAAAAGTCTAGTGCATGCAGTTGAGTTTAGTGTAGATACAATTTCTTGCCACTCTGACTTTGCTAGTCAAACCAGCCGGCGTACCCTTTTTCTATCACACATTCTATCGTTAACTTAAATGTGAGAGAATTGCTGCTATCGGTGTCTTTTTTCTTTGCTGTATTAATGGGGATACCTTCAAGTGACAGAGAAGCCTCTCGCAATGGGGAAAGCCTGTTGGGTTCTGAATCTCATCCAGGCTTGGTCCTGCTAGTGAAGGCAGGGGGCTGGACTCGATGACCTTTCAAGGTCCCTTCCAGTTCTAGGAGATGGGATATCTCCATTAATTAATTAATTTTATTAAAAAGGCATCGATAATTACTGTTCCAGACAGCAAAGTAATTATCATGATTTAACAGAGCCAGTGTTTAACATATGCTCGTCTAGGGAAGCAATCTCAGCAATGAAAGAAGAGCTGACCTTGGCAACAGATCCAGGGAAGAGGTGGCCAAGTGTAATGGCAGAGAGCTGGCAAACAAGAGGGAAACAAAGTAGACAACCCACCGGTATGAGGAGGGGTATGTTATTCCTTCAAAAGTAAACATGAAGCAATTCAAAAAAAGTAAGGAATATCAAAAGGGAGCAAGAAAATAAATTTAGAAGAGGCATCAAATGTCTTCCAATACCCATGCAGCTGACAATGATAATAGAATAACTTTCATTCCCATAGAATCTTTTCAGCTGGAAGGGTCCCAAGTCATTTTATTGACTCTGTATAAGGATTACTCACTGAAATGGAAGATGTTTCTGGGTGGACCACAGCAGCCATTCTATGCCAGCAATGTTGCCTAATAGTGTCAAGCAAGAATAGTAAAGAATAACTTCTGTAGTTTAATCTACAAGAGGACTTCAGGGCAGGCACAACATAATCATGGGAATTTGAATTTGATCAGAGGACTGAGGCCAACACCCCACTGTCTACAAAGAGTGCTCATATGCTCTTTTAAGAACCACAACTAGTCAGATCCCCAGTTCTATATTTCACATGAAAGATGTCAATATTTGTGTTGTTGCTATGATTATTTTATAGTACCCCAAAGCATGATAGGAACTTTTACAGAACATATAGAAAGAGATGGTCCCTTCTCTAAAGAACTTAGATCTCATATTAGATATAATGTGATCAGTGGGGATAACAAACTGTAGAGAGGGATGGGGAAAGAAATTACAATGGTTACAACAAGGTGCTCAGATACCAAGGTTAACCACTTTAGGCGGATGCGCATCTTGGTGGGTTATTTTAAAGGGTATCTGAACATATTTAATAGTCATATATTAATTGGCTTTGGGGAGATTTTCAAAGGCACACATGGTAGTTAAAATCTCAACTCCCATTGACTTTTGGTTGTTGTGACACTCTACACCCCAAGGGAGCATCCTATAGCCCCCATATTCATCATTTGTATAGAACTGTGATATTGCATATAAAGCATGCCATGTAAGGTACCATGGGAAAGGTTATGATCTGCTGAAACCTACTGTTCCATCTAAATATGTATATCATTAATCCATATGAAGTTTTGAGAATGTGTTGTATGGTTGTCACTAAAATATGCTGTGAGTTGGGGAATTGCCCAGATATTAGAACCCCAGAGACTAGGACACAAGAGTTGGGGGAATTTGGCTGGTGCCTTTCTCTGTGTGATTCATGAGTGGCTCTGGGAGCATTCATGCAATCTAGCTGGGTGTGGGGCTCCACCTGTGGTCGTGCTGAGTGATAACAGCACCTGGAGGGGTTTGCTGCTTGTCACTAGCAAAGCATTGTGAGAGACAGCCCAGGCTGGAGAGTTAAGGGGGTACTGCAGTCCCACAGTCCCAAGCTGCACCCAGGGGATCCCATCACAGAAATGTTTGCTTAGATTAGTCTGTATTCACACAATCTTGTTTCTGTGCCATGATGGAGGACTGAAAGACACTAAAGAATAACAAATAATGAACATGTTTGTCAGGTATGGATTTTCAGAAGAATAATCCGGTGTTAAAAATCAGCAAAATGTTCAGGATATGTGAATGTTTTCACGTGGTGGTCATCTGAATATTTGTAGTAATAACAAGACCTCATTAATCACAGTGAACCCAAACTTCTTGCCTGCATTAACAAAAATATTCATTAACTGGTATTTTTATCATTCAATTAGCACTGTGTCCATATCAGAAGATAAAGGAATATTCTGTGCTTTATTTGTAGGTATGGTGCATCTCAGTCCCTCCTATTCTCTGCTTGTGGCACATAATGGTTTTGTCTCCTGAAGGCTTGGTTTAATTTCCGTTTTGGATTTAGCACACATGTGCTGTGCAGTGTTGGTGGCCTGGGATACAGGAGATCAGACTACCTGATGTGCTGGTCCCTTTTGGCCTTGAATTCTATGACTTTGTGGTGTGCAAGCAATGTTGTCCGCTGGGATCCAGTGATCTTAGACCTTGCCTTCCAAGGAGTTCTTTCAGGTCACGCTTGAGAGAAAATACAGATGTTCCTTCTAATTTTACTACTGCAGCATATGGCAAAAGCCCCTCCCTTTGCCTGTTGGGAAAATATTCTTCCATTTTGTTTTCAGCTATGACTTTGCATTGTGATCAGTGAGGTAATTAGTTTGTGGTGTGATAGATTTTATACACAACTGGGCAGTTGGGCCATCCCGTGAACTTTTCTTCTGGGAGTTTAAAACAAACAAAACTATCTTTGCTAATATAAAAACATTATCTGCTTCATCCTCTATCTGCCATATTCTCCTTTTTTAATAACACTTCCTAATGAAACTCTCATTCGGGATTTATAATTTAGCAGATTGCACTTGAAACCTGGGCACTTCACTGATACAATCTTGAAGGCTGTTTATTAAGAGTCTTCAGCAGGCAGACTTACTAAGAGGGAGAACAAAGATGAACTGCCATTTAAAGAACCTTGTGCAAGAGATAGATGTTGAGCCCTGTCACTATCAGCTGAATTAAACAGCCCCAAGGCCTGTGATAAAATATATTCCCAACCAGAAGACTATGATATGGGGGTCAGCTACTGGAAAAGGATTCTTTGGACAGTAGAAGGCATTTGCCCAGTTTGGGGGCCTTAGAAAAGCTTTAGGTCAAATGCTTAAGGTGTGTGTGTGGGAGGGGGGGAGGGGGAATCAGTTTTCTAGTTCTGGCTCTACTCTTCCACTCTATTACCTGAAGAATCCTCATCTACTTTCTCTATCTTCGGTTTTAAACCACCCATTACCATATCTTATCTGTCACTAGAGCAATTTCCTTTGCTGATTACATTGTCAAATTGGTCAAATGATATATGACCTCTGAAGGCTCCAAGCTAGTGGATTCAAACAATAGGTTTTGCAGGGTGTGATTTCAGAACTAGAAAGATAACTTTTTTGTTCTATGGTTACAAATTAAATAGATAAGAATCAAAAGGAGAAAAGTCCCCAGGTTTGGAGAATGAACTGGTGTCAGGAAAACGGAGCCCTCTCCAGATATTCTATGTCTCTGTCTCTGGTTAGCATTGTCCCTCTCTTCTACCAGTATATTTCATTCTGTTCCCTACCCTTCCCCAATCTAAAGGGAGAGGCTTCTTCTTCCAAAAAGAATTGCCTTTAAAAATATTTCTGATATACCCATTTTATGCATGCGACCCACCATACATTTTCAAGCTGTGAGCTCAACTCTGATGCTACTAAAAATTGAAAGCCTGTTTATTAGAAGTTATCTGTCTGGTTTATTGCAGGGGTTGCTCTCGATCACATTCTAGTTCCAAAGTCAAGAAACAGGGCAATGGCAGAGCTTGGATTAAAACTCAGGTCATCTTACTTCCAGGGATGTACCCTGTCTATCCACTGGACCATACTACCTCCTCTGTGGTTACAATACATTACTGGCTAAGGCTATGTCCATGGAGGATGCTGTGGTTCAGACTGATCTGCACTTTTTGGCCTAGTACAATATAATTCCCCCGTTATTGCCTTATTGATACTAGGTAAAATGGGATGTTTGCCAGAGCAAGTCTTCAGTTTAATGCATTTGTCTACCCCCTTCTTGAATAAAAAGTTCAAAAACCTATTCCCAGTAGTTAACAGAAGTGAATTGGTATTTGCCAGCGTAAGTTTCCTGCTGTGAGACACTTAGTTTACTGCAGCCTGTCTTCCTGCTCTGTTGTCTGCTAAATGAGTCCTTAATGTCGTTTTGAAATGTCTTAGTATTTCTTGGAATAATTCTTTTTTCACTGACGTTCACATAAGAAAAGCATCTCTCTCAGAGAACAATGTATTTCTCTGAGCCTAGGGACTTGGGAACAGAACTTAATTGCCTCGGGCGGGGTTTATCTGCATTGGGCAGTAAGTATTTGTATGTAGGACCAAATAAAAAAAAAATTACCCTTAATACCTGCCTACACTGAGAAAAATGTCTGTATTTGTTATTGGTACTTAGATACACTATGGTAGTGCCTAGAGGTCCCAATCGAGATCTGGGCCCAATTGACAAAGGCACTGTATAAATGAATAGCAAGGGACAGTCCCTGCCCAAAGAGCTTGGAGTCTAAATAGACAAGACAGACAGAGTCATAAAGAGGGGAAGTCCCTTGCCTGAGGCCAACTAGCAGATTGGAAATAGAAACCAAGTCTCCTGACTCAGGGTGAAGGACCTGTCCGCTGAACCACGCTGCCTCTAGGTGTCAGACAGGCAAAAATGTTTTCCTTCTTTTTGAATGCTCTTAAATCTTTTTCTTCTTTCCTGACTCTGTCACCCTGTGTCTCCCTCTCCTTTCCTGTCTCTGTAGTTCCCTCTAGCTAATGGAGTTGCTTCAGCATAGTTAGATTAATCTTTCCAAGGAAAAAATAAAATCCTCACTGTTGCTGTGCTCCTGTAAACTCGGTTGTTTAACTGAGACTATGATGTAACAGGCAGTAACGCTATAGAGTAATATAACTGTTAAGTTAATAAATGTTACAGTCCTGAGAAAACATTCATGGCCTCTAGCTTAGTGCCAGTGTAAATCCATTCACTCAATTAATGTTGTTATAAAAAATCCCAAACTATAACAAATCAAACTAGGACCTGATATTAAAGTGCAGTTCCACTCTGAAAAGTTGCTATGTAATAATGACCCACAGTCCATGGACATGCTCACTGTGTGTGTGTTCTGTGTTATATCTGCTAATGTTGCTGCCCAAATCAGTTCTGTCTGCTTTTACTCTTGTTAGATATGCAGAGCTAACGTTGCAGTGGGAGAGTGAGCTGGATTCATAGATGTGAAGGCCAGAAGGGGCCATTAGATCATCTAGTCACCTCCTGCATAACACAGGCCACAGAAATTCATCCATTATTGAGACCAAAAACTTGAGTTTGACTGAAGCATAGCTCCCAGAAAGGCATCCAGTCTTGATGTGAAGATTTCAAGAGATGGAGAATCTCCACTTCCCTTGGCTGTTTGTTTTAAGGAAGTGGCTCTCAAACTTTTGTACTGGTGACTCCTTTCACAGAGCAAGTCTCTGAGTGCGACCGCCCCCTTATAAATTAAAAACACTTTTTTATATATTTAACACTATTATAAATGCTGGAGGCAAAGCGGGATTTGGGGTGGAGGTCGACAGCTCCCGACCCCCCATGTAATAACCTTGCAACCCCCTGAGGGGTCCGGACCCCCAGTTTGAGAACCCCTGTTCTAATGGTTAATCACCCTCTCTATTAAATATTTGTTCCCTATTTCTAATTAGAGTAGGGCTGGCTTTAACTTCTAGCCATTGGCCTTGTTATGCCTTTTTCCACTAGATTAAAGATCCTTTTAGTACCTGGTATGTTTCTTCCCCTGAAGGTACTCATACACTGATCAGTTCATCTCTTGTTCTTCTTTTTGTCAAACTAAAGAGATTGAACTCCTTGAATCGCACAGAAAAGCATTTTTCCTGCTCTCAAATTATTTTTGTGGCTCTTCTCTGCACTTTCTTCGTTCTATTATTTCAACATCTTTCTTAAAAGGTTGACACCAGAGCTTGTTGCTGGATTCCATTTAACTATTTGCAGTTATGAAAATACCTATGCACTTTCCACAAGAGTTGGAGTGGAAATCTCAGCATCTGCCCAAATTCCTACACAGCTTGGATTCCATTCTGGTTCCTGCATCATTTTTAAAGTCAATTCTAATTGCAGGGATAAACTGTCCTCTTCAGTTATACCTATTGGAGATAATGCCCAAAGTCACATAGCAAGTCAGTGCCAGAGCTGCTCAGGCTCTGTCTTCAATTCACTGGTCCTGTCTTCAATTCACTGTTGCATTGATGTCCTGGTGAAATTCTACCTCTGATAAATATATCCTGGTTACCTAAATTTCCCTGCAGTTTCAATGGATCCTTCCTCACTTTCTGGTGTAACCTGTTGGCAGTGGTGTTATTAGCTGTTAAATGGCTGCCATGTTCCATCGCAAAGGTGGCTGGACCTCAATAGTGGGTGAAGTTATCCATATAATATGCACATTTCTGTTAGCTTTCAAGGGGCTTAGAGATCATTAGACATAAAAAACCAGCATATAAGGCTATTTTATTTGTCAGGATTGTGACATGGATATCTGTGGCATTCTATGAATAATAAATGTATTCATGTCAATAGCAGATACATGACATAGCTTCCTATTTCCACAGGAGTTTGGCCAGGCTCTGCTTTGTCACCATCATTGTTTAGTATTAGTATGAATTGGTTGATGGAGAAGCTTGAGGTAGCGGTGCTGGAATGGGGGGGAGGGAAGGGGCCATGCCCCGCCCTTCCTCTTCCCCCAAGGCCCTGCCCTCCCTGGACAAGCTGGAAGCCAGAACTAGGCCGGGGAGCCCGGCTCCTCCACCTGCCCGGGGTGAGTGGGGTCCGAGAGCAGCCCCTGGCCTGTGTCTCTGCCCCCTGGCCTCCCCACCCATGGCAGATGGAGGGTCTACAGCCCCCCCCACAGCTGCCCGCATGGCTCTTATCATGGCCCAGCTGTGCTCTTCGGCCCCCAAGTCCTCACCCCCAGGCCAGGCCGGAAGCCAGAGTGGGGTAAGAGCCATGCGTGCAGCTGAGGGGAGCTGCAGGCCTCGCGGTCCCCCTACTTTTAGGAAGCATCTGTCGCCCCTGGCTTGAGGAGACATCTGTCAGTGGCAGTGAGCTGAACACTATTCTGCTTCAAATAGGAATGGAGAATAACTGACTAGGCAGTGATACTGCTGCAAAAGACCTGGGAGTTATAATGGATCCAAATGGAATATGAGTCAATGTGATGTAGTTGTGAAAAAGGCTAATATCATTCTGGGGTGTGTAACCAGGAGTATTGTATTTAAGACAAAGGGGGTAATTGGCCCGCGTCACTCAGTCCTGGTGAGGGCCTCAGCTTGGAGTACTGTGTCCAATTCTGGGAGCCACACTTTAAGAAAGATGTGAACATACTGAAGTGAGTCCAGAGGAAAGCAACAAAAATGATAAAAGAGGAAAGACTGAAAAAACTGGGCATGTTTAGTCTTGAGTCAGACAAAGAAGCTCCTCTCTTGTCCTCATTTCACCACACACTCTCCCCTAGACAAAGCAGGGAAGCCTTTGTAACTCACCTGGCGGCTCCTGATTGGCCATTGCCTGACCCTTCAAGCTGCTGGAGGATCAAGTCTTGTTACTATCTGAGCCTGAGTGGCTTATCTAGACAGGTGGATGCCAGGCCAGTGATACCCACAGCAGGGGACAGTGAAGGCCTGGCATACCACATCACATCTCCCTTTTCATGTTATGCCTCTGGATCAACAATATCCATAATCTCTCAATTCCTGGCATACTTAACTCCTCTACTAAAACTCCCCCCCAACCTGTTGACACGAATAATGCATCATAAATAAAGCCCTTTGCCACCAAACCTTTTGAACTCACCTTGAATGTCCAACTCACAAATCTGTGTTGACTGTCTGCACATTTGTGGTGGAGCGAATGCTCTGTGAGGAAGGCCTCTGCTTGTACCTGGCTTGCTCGATCCATGCCTCTCGATAGGCCATGATCACAGCTGGCAACACATTGTCTTGTGTTTGTGGGACCTTCTGGCACATGCTGAGTAAGGACTTGAGCTCTGAGCGGAAGCTTTCGTTCAGCCAGCAGTAAATGAAAGGGTTATAGCAAGTGCTGCTCATGGCAAACCAGTGCAGAGCAAAATAGAGGGAGTTTTTGGTCTTGATGCCAAGGCTGGAGATGAGCACTACATAACAGTTGAGTGGGAACCAGCAGACAGCAAAGACCACCACAACCAACACCAGCATCTTGATACTCTTCTTCTTGTTCTTGTGGTGGGTGATGTACTGCTGCGTGGTGATGTCCCCAATGGCATTGCGCAGCCACAGCTTCTTGGCCAGGTGTGTGTAGGTGATGGTGATGATCAAAAGGGGCAACAGGTAGAGGAGGAGGAAGGTGGAAAGGTCCAAGTATTTCCACACCAGTTCTGCAGGCTCAGGAAAATCAGGAAGACACAAACTCCGGACAGTAGCTTCCCTTTCAAAACAAAAAAGTATTTTTTTATAGTATGTGGCCACAAAAACCTTCAAGCAAATTCCTGCATTTCCCAAACCAGCGTGGGACTTTCAGGCCACAATATAAATGGCCTGTCTGCTGCACTTGTGGATATCAAAGAGTTAGTATTGCCACCACTGCTTCCATAGGACCCAAATCTGCTAGCCTTGTGTACATTGAACCATACCTTAATATGCAAGTAGCCTCATTGCAATCAATGTGACTACTCCCATAGTAAAATACTACCAGATGGAAGGATGGCAGAACCTGGCTCATAGTAACTAATATCCTTCAAAAGGGGAAGAAGTACCTTCCCACCTCTGTCTTTCATGTCACCCCACTTCCAACCCCCCTCCCCTGACTAGAAAAAAAATAAATTACAGATGTGACTACTTATAGATACTATAACAGTGTAACTGCAAGATGTTTGTGTGCATTCTTTATTACCCCGGGCCTTATATTTGTGACACTTTTCCTTCTCCATATCCCCCTCTGTTTGTGTGTATATGCCACTTGTGTCTTCTTTTGAGCTCCTTGGGACAGAAAACATAACTTTGTCTGTCGAGCATCTTACACTTACTAGTGCTGTAAATAATAAATGATAATTGAGGGGTGGGAAAGGCTAACTGTGCAGGACAGGTTATGAAACTGAATACACAGTATGCAGAAGTGTAAAAATAGTGTGTGTTTGTGTGTATGCACGCGCACGTGGAGGGGAGTGCTGTATAATTTTGATTGTGGTATGTTTGGGCGGAGCTGCAGAAAAGTAACAAAACGCTACTTCTCTAAGGCTTTGCAGCCAATGATCTCCAAGCAGATATTAATCAAACCCTCATCACCAGGGCCGACTCCAGGCACCAGCAAATGAAGCAGGTGCCTGGGACGGCCAATGGGAAGGGGCGGCATGTCCGGTCTTCGGTGACAATTCGGCGGCGGGTCCCTCAGTCCCTCTCGGAGCAAAGGACCCGCTGCCGAATTGCTGCCGAAGACTGAAGCGGTGCGATTGAGCTGCTGCCTAAGTGCTGCCGATCGCAGCTTTTTTTTCTTTTTTTTTTTAATTTCCTTTGCCGCTTGGGGCAGCAAAAAAGCCTGAGCCGGCCCTGCTCGTCAACCCTCTGTGTTAAAGGAATATAACTATCCCTGTATTGTAATTCTGTTTATGAATATTTTACACTTCTATAGGCCTCTTTCTCCATCGCTTTCAAAGTGCTTGGCAAAGCTGGGTAAACATGATTATCACCATTTTATAGAAAAGGTAACTGATACAGAGAGGCTAATGGGACTACATCAAGAATTAATATGGCCCATGCTGCTTAATTAAAATACAGGTCCATATGTGTATCATACATGTGTAAATTAGTATTATTAAGCACAATAATAATATTCATACTATCTACTTTTACACTAAGATAAAAGTGCTAATGGTGATCTATGGTATAAACTGATTACTTGTTGGTGTCACAGCATAGTACTGCACACTAGGACGTTTATACTTTCCTCTGAAGCATCCACCATTGGCCACTATTGGATGGGCCATTAGTCTGTTGCATTATGATACAAAGGGAGGGCAGTTCCAGTACAATCATTCTAGTGTTTTCACAAAGTGGAAGATGTTAGGTTCTCATCCTGACCAAGGAGAGCAGCATTTCAGAAAAGTGTTAGACTAAATCAGGTCCTTGTATCCTAATGGGCTTTTTTGTCATCATGGTGCGCGCTCCCTTGTATTGAGGTCCACATTCCTGTTGTCAAGAGTGAATGACATGCTTTGTGTGGGTTTTTTCCTGAAGTATTGCATTATTCTAAACAAGAAAGGCGTATTAACGAAAACTGAAATCTTCTCTTGGAAGCCATTGCTGAGAAATGGGCAGTTTTGTTTGTCATGGCATGAGATGGGTCCTCACGTCCTCTCAATAAGGTAAGAGAAACCCTTGTGACCCATTTTTTATAAACAAGATATCAAAGGCTGTCTTAAAGCAAGTAACTGCAAAGAAAAGAGAGTTCCCTAAAGGAAGGACAAAGCAAGGACAAAGCCCCATCAGACCATTCTTAGGAACACTATACAACCCTCCTAGTCATCTCCCCCACACAGACCCCAAAGGGACAAACAGAAGGCAGGAGTGTCTCTCTGTAATATCCCAAGCTGTGGGCTCCACCTAATGACTCCCCATGCTTCCCCAAGCTCACAGGTGTTGCCTGTTAGTTGCCTATCATATAGGATCAGGTTATCTATTAATATAAGTTAAACAATTTCTCAGTGCCCCCCACCAGAAGGGACTGAACATTCCATCGACCAAAAATAAGTACATGTAGCTGGAACTAATGAACTATTAAGGGAGGTGGTGACACACACATTTATTTCCTGGGGGTGTTTTAAACCCATCTTTTTCTGTCTCTCTCCCCTTCTGCTTTGTCTCTCCCTACCCATCTTCTTCCTACCTCCGTCTGTACTCAGTTGCAGTCACTGCAGGCTTCTTAATCCCTGTCAGACGACTTTATTCTCTACACTTTGATTAATATCTTTAATATCCTGTTGTCAACCTCCTGCATTGACTATTATGCCATTAATAGAAGACCCTCCAGAACTGATTTCTGTGAATGTGGGATGACTGCAATCCTCAGGGGAGGTGACAAATGTCAGGTGTGTAACTAGAAGGATTTTGGATTTTTAGGGCTTGGAAACTTTTGATAATAAGGAAGTAGATGCAAATAGAGAAAGCAAACTTTGAGACAGTCCTTTCTGGCCTTAAATTCTCTGTCACGGTTTAGGGCAACTGCACTCACAGGTGCTGACTTTCCAATGTGTGAGGGGTGCTCAACCCCAGGTTCTGCCGCAGGCCCTGCCCCCACTCCATCCCTCCCCCCAAGGCCCCACCCCTGCCTCTTCCTGCCCTGCCCTACCCACCTCTTCCTGCTCTGTTCTGCCCCCTCCTCCGAGCATGCCATGTTCTCACTCCTCCCTCTCCTCCCCGAAACAGCTGATTGTGGTGGGTGGGAGGCATGGGGAGGGAGCAGGAGGCGCTGAATGGTGCGGCCCACCAGCAGGCAGAAGGTGCTGGGGGGAGAGAGAGGTGCTGATGGAGGGCTGCTGGTGAGTGCTCAGCACCCACCATTTTTCCCAGCCCCAGAGCACCCACAAAGTCAGTGCCTATGACTGCACTTGGATTCCCCCTCAGTGGTCCTGCCAGGGCATCCACTCTCTGCTTCCAGCTACCCAAGTGTTCTCTCTCTTGAGTGGAAACAAGCGTGTCTCTCCCTTCTGACTGGGGTTTTCCCAGGCTGGACAGTTCCATTGCCTTCACTCTGTCATTCCCAGCATGGACAGGTTACCTTAGGACACCTACTTGCCTTCTCTTCAGAGATGGACAATACTGTAATTGCTACAGACATAAATTCAGTTCTTTCTAGTCAAGCCTATTTTATTCTTACAGTACAAAGCATTACAGAGAAAACATATTAAAATAAATAAAAGGACCTAATAAGCTTACTAGAGTTCATCCTCACTTTATAAATTAAATTAATGGAGATATCCTATCTCCTAGAACTGGAAGGGACCTTGAAAGGTCATCAAGTCCAGCCCCCGGCCTTCACTAGCAGGACCAAGTACTGATTTTGCCCTAGATCCCTAAGTGGCCATCTCAAGGATTGAACTCACAACCCTGGGTTTAACAGGCTAATGCTCAAACCACTGAGCTATCTCTCCCCCCTTTCTTTTGAGCTCTGGCAAGTGCATCTTTTAATACCCCACCCTAGGGGCATCCTTCTTGTTACAAGTTCAACAGAGCTTCAACTCACAACAAGTCCACTCAGAACACGTTCCGTTCCCTTTTTATACAGTTCAGAAGTCTTAGAACTGGAGTTTCTGGAGGCAGCTAGTAAGTATACAAAGGATCTCTCCCTCCCCAGGGCATATCTTCAAAAGGTTGGCTTCGGAGGGGAAGAATTTGCATTCCTCTCACCTCAATGTATTTCCTAAGGAAATCCACTTCCAACACATTGTTCCAAAAAGATCTTTGAGCTTTCTCATACCTTCCAGAGATTGCATTAATCTTGTCCTTCTGCTAAAGAAGTTCCATACAATCTCACAACAGTACATAAACATTTGCATTTGTAATACAACAAACTCCAGAGGTGCTAACTTTAATTCAATAAGGTTTCACTTAATTCAGTAAAGTTTCTCTTAGTTCTGTAAGGCTTGTTCAGAATATTACAGGCCATTATCAATTCATATCATTAAAATGGGGTCATGACCCACTTTGGGTCCCAACCCACCGTTTGAGAACTGCTGATCTAGTCTAACCTCCTGCATATCACCACCACCACCCAGCAGCCAAATACTAAACCTAACAAATGAAATTAGACTTAGGTATTACAGCCCTCAGGAGCCTAAACTATTATGTGCCACAGGAAGAGATGATCCTGGAAAGCAAACTGCATGCCACACTTCAGAGGAAGGCAATTCTTCCCCCCCCCCCCCCCCCGTCACTGCCAATTTGATCCAGGGAAAAATTCCTTCACAGCCCCACATTTAGTGATCAGTTAGACCCTGATCATATAACCCGAATCTGTGCTCTGACCTACCTTTCTTACAGATACCACCAAACCCACTCACCAGCAGCTGGCACTTGTTGGGGTTACTAGGCCTGCCTGAGTCAGAGTTCTTCCATGTTTAAACTCTGTCCTTCCATGTTTAACTCTAATCCACCTTAACAGCCAAGGACAGGAATTGGAATGTGTAAACAGCTAGTTAGCAATTACGACCTTGCTCATTTCAGGTACCAAACAATAATGATGAGGTTTGCATATTTCTAGCTGGAGAAGGGGTAATAAACTAAGGGTAAACAGGACCAAATAACTGTTTAGAGAGAAGTTACTAACAAGCTAGATTTATAGCCCTAGAATGATTTAGTTGCTTAAATGTATAAACATGCCTTTGGTAGAGAGGGGAGGGGGAGTAGGGAGGTGGTAGGAAGGGGGAGAGAGGGGGGGCTTAGTTGTAAAATGTATAAAGAAGAGAGAAACTGGTTTTGCTGGTGTGCTCGATTTGAGACTTGCCTGTCTCCCTGCACCACTTTGAGATCTCAAATAAACTTTGATTGTTTCTCCACCCCGGTATGTTTATTGGCGTGAAGCACTCCGGGCAACGAACCTCACTGTTGCTGTCCTCGGGCCCCTGTGCCGGCAACACACTTATACAGAACAGTTATGCACATCTGGAATTAGCACTATAAATAGCCAGGCTTATCAGGCAGTCAGCGCACAGAGCAAGCACCCAACCTGATGTCTCTCCTGATAAATATCCAAATCTGCTAGTGAGAGCAAGGGTGGGGAACATCAGTTGCGGGAAGCAGGAGGTTCGAATTGTATTGTAAAGGAGTGTGAGGTGGGGTTATCCCATCACAAGAACTCTGAGATGGATGACTATCCTCATAGTTCACAGTTCTCTGAGTATTATCATCCAGGTACTTATCTCCAGGGATTTCTAGAAGAATGCAGGAATGCATAGTAAAAGGTTGTAGACCCTTTGTGAAAGAGCTGTTGTGAGAGCAAAACCAGGCATACCACAGTATTTTAATAAATCTATGGCCATCAAGGAACTCGGTGGTTCCCACAGTGCTGCACACTATGGCCACTTAGAACTTGCTGTTGACAGAACTTGTATCCTGCTCCAAAAACCTAGCCCACTACCACTTAAGAATCTCCAGAACTCGTTAGCAGTATATGTCTGCGACACATAGTGGTGCAGTTCTGATTCTGTCCAATGCCATCCAGAGGGCGATGATGCACATAATCCCTAACCAGTTCTTTACACTATCAAAAACTCCAGTCCCAACCCAAGGCAATGTTTCCCCTCACTGAGCTGTCTAATGTGTCAATGGAAGAGCAGAGATAGGGGCAAATGTAACAGTCTGAGCAGCATTTGTTCATTCATAAGCAACATATTTATACATTAAACATAGCTGCAAAGCAGTGCAACCCTTGTGTGGTCTAACCAGCAAGGACATTGTATAAATCAGTAAGATACTGCCCAGGCAAATAAAATGCAAGCACAAGTAAGAAAGAGAATGCAATACAATATACTACACGTTAACTTTATATATATCATCTTAAATATGAATTCCTCCCTCCCCAAAAGGGAGTGAGAAATTAAGAGGCGAGGCAAGGGAAAACAAATGGGCACTTGTATTAAAGGTTTTCTAGACAACATTCTTAATATAATAGTTTTGATGTAATAGCATTGTGTCCTCTCTCTTTTGCTGTCCATTCATAGGAGGGAAGTAGCTGTGAGCCAAGGAAGAAAGCCAAGGCTATCTTGTGTGGTTTTTGCACAGATAAGTCAGAGGGCTCTGTAAGCAAGATGAAAATCTTTCTAATGCTGATTATTATAGCCTCCACATTCTTCTCCTTGCGACTGAAATCTCAAGCAGACAATATTGCTCGCTGTGATACTATCAATTCTGAATTGCTCCAGTGGGGTTCTTCTGGATTTTTACCGACCAGCAGTATTGAATGAGAACATGGGGAAAAAATAAACCTGGTTTGTTTTCATGCATCTTATATGGCTGCATCTATCCCGAAGAGACCTTCTTTCTTTATTGGTTAGGAAGAGAGTCTCATTAGCTGGTGCCAATAGTAGACTAAGGCAGTACCTATGATCTTGACCCTGCCCCAGAGACAATGATCCCTGGATCCATCACCCCATCCTGCCCCCATGATACAATGTTTTGATGTCAGGATCCTAAAACCACAAGTCCTCAATAGCTTCTGCCCATCTATGTTGGCTATATTGCAGGTATCACCCTGAGTTTGATTTACATGCCTTTTGCTGGCACTGATCCATGCTACTTTGTGGGCACTGGGGTCAGAAATCTCTCATATAAAGGGAGAAGAAGTAGTTTAAGGCTTAACTAAGAAGAGACAACTGCTGGGTCTGGGCTTCCGCATGGTAGACTAGATAACTATCTTGAAATTTAACGCAAGATAGCTGTCTTTGGACTCCCCCTTCCCTTCCCTCCCCCAATGGAGCAAGAAGAGAAACATTTATGGATTTTGCTATGCCAAACTCCAGCTCAGAATCTTCACCTTCTTGTGGAACTTTGTGAATCTTCCTCTGAATGTGAAGTTTCACTCAATCGCCTTCACGTTTGCCAAGCAAACAGCACTCTTCACCTCCTCTTCACAGCGAAATAACCAAAGCAAAGTGGCATTAACAAGAAAGGTTTTGTTTTCCTGCAGAATCACCAGGCTGCCTTAAAAAGCACTGCCATGTGTTATGGTGCCGCTGCTTCTATTTTGATGTATTGTGTTTAAGTGTTTGTCAGAGGTGCCTAACGTGTTGAGCGAGGCTCCTCTTGTTTAGATTTATCAAACAAACAGGGCCGGCTCCAGGCACCAGCCTGGCAAGCACGTGCTTGGGGCGGCCGCTTCGGAGAGGGGCGGCACGTCCAGGTATTCGGCGGCAATTCGGCGAATGATCTCCAAGCAGAGAATGATCTCCTCCCGCCGAATTGCCGCCGCAGATCGCAACCGCGACTTTTTTTTTTTGGCTGCTTGGGGCGGCCAAAACCCTGGAGCCGGCCCTGCAAACAAATAAAACCAAAGATGCTGAAGTGAGATGATCTCGCTCACTGAGTAAATCAACTCCTGTGGCTCAGTTTGCAGAGGTTTGCACTCCTGCTGATCAGCAAGGGAAGTCGTTGTTGTGTAATGTAGTGACCCTAGATAGCTCTATGCACGGCTTAGACACGGATAGCTTTGCCTATGTAAGTACCAGACGTGTGTGCTGTGGTTTTGAAAGTTTGCTTCCTGCCTCTTTCACCTTCCCTCACAAGAATATAGGGATGGCAGGGGTGTCCTGTTTATGAACAAAAAAGTGAATGGGGAAAACAGTTGCATTCTAGCTAAAATAGCCTTCCAGGAGTGAATCTAGTGCTGCGAGAAACCACACAGTACCTCGAAGTCTTTTAGAGATGATAGAAAACCATGGGCCCGAGCACTTGTGCTCACTAAAGTTCCAAAGGCCCCAAGGTTCACAGTGGACCAGCTGTCTTGACCAGACTCCATTTTGTGTAATCACATTGGTCCAGATCCTCAAAGGTATTTAGGTACCTAACAACCATTAAAATCCATGATAGTTAGATGCCTAAACGCCTTTGAGAATCTGGGTCATTCTGTCTATATAAAAGTCCCCGTGCATTGTCAATTGGACACAGTGATCATCACTTCTTGGGCTAACCTATCCTGCTTTATGTCAGCTGCAGCTTCCCACCTAAAGAAGTAATTACATTTCAGTAGTAAGGGAAGTGATTCTTTTAAATGACTGTGTAACGTGCCATGGGGGCAGAGGAGCAACTTACCGGTAGTTGTACTGGAAAAGCTTCTGATAGATTGCGTGGGGCAGGGAGAAGCAGGTTGCCATCAGCCAGATAACAGAAATACTCAGCGCTCCTCTTGTTAGTGACATCCTTTGCTTTAGTGGGTTCAGAATAACCTGCAATGGAGACTTCACAGTGACCATCATCTCACCGGGAAAGAAAAGTCCCTTCATTGTTACCTGTGACTGATATTTTTCTTCACGTTCCAATGCTTTTAAGAAAATCACTGAATACTTACAGAAATGCCTAACTAATTAGAGTGATCTAGAGAAAACTGAAACGTAGAACTCTACAAATGGTACCAAAGAGTACCTTCAAGTCAATTTTTTTCTGGTTTGTCTTGAAAGTACGTCATACCTTAAACCATGAGTGAGCAGTAACAATTGTGTAAGATTATCTCCACTTGAAAGGATGTTTATTCTAAATAAATCAAATTAAGAAATGCCTCACACTGTAACTGAGGCAACAGAGCACACCTGGCTTGGGTAATATGAATTTTCACACAAGGTGAAGTGAGCACTTTATTTTTTGACATTATTTGTGGAGAATTTCAGGATCTGAAGATCACTAATTGCCTGATATCAATGGAAGTTTTCTACAGGGAAGGGACATTGTTTGTATGTTCCTATTCTTTTCTCTCTACATTTTGTAATGAATGTAGTGCTCACAAAAATGACAGGCTGATACCAATGGCTGTAGGCCAGAATAACACAGGCAGATGCTATATAAACTCCCCTGTCAGCTCTGACAATGCCCCCTCTTGTGACACCCCATTTTATTTCAGTTCTGGACTCCCCTTTGCTTACCCATGGTTAGATAGGGGATACAGTGGTTTGGAGAATCTGTGCCAAAGGAATCTTACAACAGTCTGGGGATTCTGTACCTGATGTCTGTCCAGAGCTATGGCTGTCAGGGTGAGTGTGGAGACATGAAGAGAGCAGTACTGCACGAAGCGGCTGATATGACACATGGCCTTTCCAAAGACCCACGTGCTGTTCACAAACCGAACCTGCAGGGAATGTAACAAACCAGCAAAACCATCAGCAGGGCACAGTGGTTCATGTACCTGAGCCAAACAAATAGAGGCGCTCTTGAGACTGCATCTGGAGAGCTCATGAACATACATAGCCTTATGGTGCTCTCTGTCACTTGGGGCTGGTTTCCTTTGAAGCCCAAGAAAACTATTGTCAACTTTAGACATTGAAACTCCTTGGTAATTGTTTATAAATAAAACTACGACTTAGAGACAAAGGTTGCGGAAGTCATGGAATGCGTGACTTCCAGCGACCTCTGTGACTTCAGCCTGTGGCAGTCGGGAACTGCACGGTCCCCTGCCACCCACAGGGGCCGGGAGCCGAAGGGGTACCCCCCCCCCCGCCTCTGGCGGCCCCTGGAGCTCCAAGCCGCCGCAGGTGGTGGGGGTACCCTGCAATTTCTGGCTGCAGCAGGGGAACCCCTGGGCTCCTGGCTGCAGTGGGCAGTGGGGGCCCCCCAAGCTCGCAGGTGGCAGGGGAACCCCTGGGCTCCCAAGCACTGCGGGCCCCCAGAGCAGTGGGCGGTGGGGGCACCCCGTAGCCCCCAGCTGCTGTAGACTGTCGGGGCCCCCCCCAACTCTCAGCCATTGGTGGTGGGGAACCCTGGTGCTCCAACACCCAACCTGCGGAGGGAGCCCCCAGAGCTCCTAGCCGCCCCATAGCTGCCCCGCAGAAAGCCATTTTGACTCACATATTTTTAGTAAAAGTCACAGACAGGCCACGGCTTCTGTGAATTTCCCTTTATTGCTTGTGACATGCCCGTGACTTTTACTAAAAATATCCCTGACAAAATCTTAGCCTTATTTATAAAGGTTAAGACTGAAATTCCAGACATTTTGCCAAATAGCAACTTCTAGGAGCTTCACATCCAGTTTAGAGCCTTCTACAGGCTTGAGCCTGTAAATCACACCCCACTTGTGAATACATCCAAAATAATTCCAATGGAGGAGTCTATACAAGCACTCACTCCATATCGCATGGAAGCTCTACTGCACTCTGGTGGTTCAATGGAAAGGACTAGGAGGTGATGTTGTTGGAGCTAATTTTGGATTTGGAAAGACTAAGTAGGGAAGGGGGGGAGGGGGAGGAAAGACCCCTCTTTTGCTTACCTGGCAGAGCTGCTGTCTATGGGCCATGACTCTGCCCAGTTCAAGTCTTAGCCCCAGAAGCATGCACTGAGTGAGTGCAGCCACCAGATGAAGCACTCTGCTGGATGGCCAAGCCCATGCCTAGCTCCGTTTTCGGCAGACATAGCAGCACGGCTTGTGGCACTTACCAGAGTGAAAGGAGTGTTGAGCAGAGTGATCATGATATCGGACACTGCCAGGTTGACAATGAAGAGACTGGTGGCTGAGTGCGTCCTCTTGTTCTTGATCACCACGTGGCAGACCAGCATGTTGCCAAACAGGGATATGATGATGATAACTGAGTATGCCATAATTAGAAGAGCTTTCACTGTCGGCTTCTGGGACTCTGGTTCATACTTGGCCAGCTCAGCAAACTTCTCCCACTCAACAATCCGACTGTCTGTCCAATTGAAGGCTGTCCTGTTGGCTGCCTGGTAGATTGACATGAGATTGGCCAAGGAAGAGCTATGGTCGAACTCCTCCAAAACTCCTGTGACCTGGGGAAAGTAGGGAAATGACTGATGTAGGGGGCGAGTCATTGTGGTTTCCAACTGGGTTAAGCTAAGAGCAGACACAGTTTAAGTTGCAGCTCCAGGAAGCGTGGTTAGTGATTGTTTGACTCTGGAGATGCTGCTCCTCTATGAGGCTAGAGGGCATGCAGTCAGCATTAGAAAAGCCAGCCTTTAAAATGTAAAGTTAGAGAGCGGCTACAGGGCACAATAAATTCTTCTGTGCAGTCAGAAAGGCAGTAGGGTCTTGTTTAACTCTGATGTGCAGCGTGGAAAGGAGTTGTGAGGAACTGCAGACTCAGAACTCTTTCATGTGGTAAAAATTGCATTAGCCACTAAGACAGGATGGAAAAAAATCCAAAACTACATGAAGCAAACCTGTAACAAACTCTCAGGTCAATGCTAATCTTGGATAGCATTTGGCACTGTCCTACTCCCACTTCAGCTTCTCTCCTTGTTCTCAGCTGTACTTATGGTTCTTTCACCCTTCTGAGATACTGTTGTGTTCATCCTCATTTCTTTATTTCTAACCACCTTACTCTTTTCTGTTGAAATGAAATGCACAGCCATTTCCAGGACTGTCCGTAAGTGCACAAATAGCTGTTATCTTCATCTAACCACGATAATTGTCCAGAGGGTATTCAGAATCTGTGAATTATATCAGAAGAACATTATAGGCTATTTTCTCTTCCACACAATAGCTGTGAATTCTACTTCCACTCTTTCATTTTTGATGGTAAATGATCTTTTCAGCTAGAGGCCTATTGATATCATATACAAATAAACTATTATGTAGACACAGAAGGACTTGAACATTCCTCTGGACTCAAAAGTTTAACTCCTAATACCTTCTGAGCCCCCCTCTAAGAGGACATCCAGATATTTTTGGCAACTGACCTGCAATTAGCAGAAAGCAATACATTTTTTGTATGCTACTGACTAACAAGGGTGGCATGGCATAAAGATGTTGTTAGCAGGAATTACTTAACTATATCCCACCATCATGTATATGTTATAGAGAGAGAGAGAGAGCAAAAAGTGTTACATGCTGTGACAGGTTGGACCCCTTGGGAAGTCACCTGATGTGCTGAGATACCACTGAGTCTACCTGTTCTGCCAGCCTGGGCCCCTTTAACCGGGCTTGCTGAGCCAGGCTCTTAAAACCTTCTCTAACACACACACACAGGCAGGGCCATACTCAGCTGCAGATCAGCTCAGGGAAGACTCAGCTTAAGGGACTTGCTCCAGCACTCAGATGTCCACCTCCCTTGGAGTACAAACCCCAAATTATATGAAATTTGCCTCTTTCCTCAATGTGGAGGAGGGTGTATACAACTTCTCCTCCCCCACCCAGTTAGAAATTACATAAACTGGGTTATATTATAAACCAGAAATATTAACTATAGCAGGTGTATTTTAAGTAGTTAAAGAGGTAGCAGACAGAACAAGGCAGAGTACTAAGAAAATAAAACAGAGCACGTAAACTAAGCTTAATACACTAAAGAAGCTGGTTACATATAAATTCTCACCCTAAATGTGGTTCTAATAATCTTCTTCACAGGCCAGATGCCCTTCCAGCCTGGGCCCAGTTCTTTCCCCCAGTTCAGCCTTAGTTGTTTCCAGCAGTCATCTTAGGTGGGGTAGCAGGGGAGAACTGATGACCTTGGATTACCTCACTATACTTTGTTCCAAACAAAACAAAACAAAAAACATTTTACATAAGTATTCAAAGTACCCTTCATTAAAACTTTAGAAAAACAAAAGTGTGGAAAGGCAGGGGCACAAGAGGGGGAAAGAGGTGGAAAGAAACCAATTAAGCCTGTCAGGTCAGTTTAAAGTACAGGCTACCAGCAGCAAATTAAGTAAACTGAGAGAAAGGAGAAGGAAAAGAAGAAAAGAATATAGTTAGCACTGAACCAAGAGTAGGCTCCCCGGGTTGAAACAGTTGGGAACCCATACCCCCAGGTTCTCGTCCTAGCTCTGGGAGAGGAGTGGGGGGTTGTTACCTGCTCCTGCAAACCCTGCCATTTTTTACTTTGAAACCTTTTCTTTTTTTCTCCACTCCCCCAGGACCAAGTCCCAGCTCCTGTCTCTAAAGGAGGTCTGTTAACTTTGCTTTTGATTTTAAACCCTGTTGTGCCAAATTATTTTTAACCACCCCTAACGACTTTACAACCCTTCAGCAGCCCTTGCTGAAACAGCACCAAACTTGAAAGATTACTGGCAGCTTCCCATAATGCTGCACTTACTTTAAACCTCTCACAAGTGGACTGAAGTGCCTCCTTTTCCTGGAAGCCATTCAGTCCCAATGGGCAGGGACCTTCTTTTACTACCCATATACCAAAGGAGGGTGGGCTCCTTAGCCACCCCCCATCCCTCTGGGTCCCCTAACACTTCCTCCATTTTCTTTTTAATCTCATCCCAGGCTGACCCCTGCACCTGGTATGGGCCCTGGTTCTTCCTTATTCATTTATTCAAAAAATCCTTTACCCTGGCTTGCCAGAACCCACAAACTACCATCACGAGAGTTCACTATACCCCTCCAAGCAGCTGCGCGGATTGTTGGGGAGGGGGACTTACAGGCTGCCACTCACCTATCCGATGTGATGCATCCGAGTTAACGGCACCAAGATGTTAGGGGGGTTATTTTTTTACCCTCTCACTTTCCTGGTCCTTCTTGCATGAACAGAGAGCAACAATACACGAAGTTCAAAGGTGCAAATAATTTGATGTTTATTGGGGTGAACTTTCAGCAAGCATGATTCCAGTTTCCTTCCTTAGTGTCCTCCTTCCCAGCTCTGACACCAAGAGCCTTGCCTGTGTCCCTGTTCCTGTTCCCATTCCCCTCCTTAGCAAAACATGATCCCATTCCCCCCTCCCCCTGCTTACTTCCTGATTGACTGCAAACTATATAGTAAAACTTAAGTTTTGCTTAGCTATACCTTAACCAATCATTTTACTGAAATTTAACTAACCAATCCTAACATACTGTAACATGGTTATTTAACCAATTATAGCCCACCACCTTAATTGGTTTACACCCAACAAAATTAATTATACAGCAGACAAAAACAATTACAGAACCAGTCAGAGATTATACAAACAAATAATAGAAAAGTAGAAACTACAGTAATAAAACAATACAAAAATAATAATTTTACATTCCAGCTATTAATAAGTAAGTTCTTGCCAGACAGGATGCTATTAAACTAAGTTTCCTTTTACATCTTCTAGTCTCTTCCCTTTCTCTAAAGGTAATAGAAACATTAGGACAAAATTGTATTTCTAACAGCCCAATAGCACCTTATTTCCATGTAACTAGTTAAAAATGTAAAAATATAACCATACACTTCCCAGTTTATGGCTGGCCTCAGCCTAAGAACCAGGCCTCAAACTGTCACACAAAAAAGGCCCTTACACATACAAAAAGTAATTTAAATTCTCTTTTATACCTCTATAACTAGCTAAGTAATAAAAATACACCTAAATTTTTAAAGTATAGGCCTTTGCAAACAGGCCTAAATATCTATATCCTAACACTTTGTTTCCTAGTTTGACCCTCCTTCCCTTACAGTGGAAAGTGACAAGTCGTCCTAGGTAATGTTTTAGTATCAGGTGACAAGACAACCTGACTCTGTAGGGCCCTTGTAGCCATTCTCCACAGGCTGACCCACAGGTTCACAGGAAGACTAAGCTCTTTTAGAACAGGAGTTCACGGCTGCTACTCTGTAAGCTCTTTTACAGTCCATTGTCCTTGATGGGCCATCCACCATGTCTGGCTTTTCCATTGTTGTACCTGAAGTGTTGGCAATGGGCATCACCCAAAGTAGCACAGTTGAAATACTGCTACATAGTCAGTATCCCTAACTTCAGATACAGAAATGATACATGCATACAAATAGGATAATCGCATTCAGTAAATCATAACCTTTCCAATGATATCTCACATGAGCCATCTTGCATAAAGTACATCTCAGTTATGTCATATTCATTATCATAAGCATATTTTCATAAAGAATATGGAATGACACGTCACACATGCTACTTAAAAGTTGCATCAGTGTTATTTTGCATATCCCTCTGCCTGTGAAACCAGATGCCTTCACTATTGTAAGTGCAACTCAACAGGCCTCAGAGGGAAAGGAAACCTTTGAAAAATTCCTAAAATAGCACACTTTTAAGGACTGTACACCTCACAAGCTTCCAGGGCTAAGCCTTAAACCATTGGGCAAGAGAGATTTCTGGCTTTCTAATGGTACAAAGACCAACTCGTGTACTTTAAACATGTCACCTAATTATTGCCAGTGTTGTGTCAGGGTAACCTGCAAAGAAGGAAACACTTCTTTGGCAGGTTGATTTTTCTTTTTCTAAAAGTGGTAGCTGTTTGAAGCTGTTCAAAGGTTTGTAGGTGGGGAAATATTCTCTCTCTCTCTCTCTCTCTCTCTCTCTCTCACACACACACACACACACACACACACACACACACACACTATAGCCCTATATTTTTTCAGGTGGTCTGGTAAGAGGCAATAGGGTGAGCAATTCGTACACTCACTGAATGATCCACTCCCCCAGCCACAATATTCCAAGTTAGACATGCAGGTATAATGGGTGGTGATTTGAGTGAATTCAAATGGCCAGTCTCTATAGGTAATTCTCCCTTCCAGGTGGTCCTTCCATTTCAACCATGAAGCAGAGTGTGAGATCAGTTCATGGGGGAAGTTTACCCTGTGCTATATCTGCTTGGAGGATAAGCAGGTGATTCGGTCAGGCCTGCCAATCTGGCATCTTTCACCACCCACTGAACTCAGTGAAAAATGTTAAGGAGAAATGTGCTCCCACACAGAGACTGTAAATCTCAAATACAATCAATAAACGCCTGTGGAAAGCAAAAATTCTAAAGCTTTGCATCCATTTTGTTGTTTCCAATAAATGTTGCCCCTAGTTGGGTTGAGGGAGGGGAATTTATTCCCCAGTGTTTCCGACCCTTTCACCAAATTGACCAAACCTACAGTCTTGTATTTCTACTGTTGTCTGCCAGTGCTGGGGGACACCCCAATACCCAAGTTCTGTGTTGTTCCCAGAGGATGATATTTCTTGCTCATTGTATACACTATCCTTTCAATGCAGCATAAGCACAGGGCACTGACTTACCCTCCTCCCCACCTCCCAGAACTGTTTTATCAGTAATAGAAATCACTGTGATAGCACCTTATATTTGCTTGGTGCTCTACAACTGTGGACCCAAATGCTGCAAGCAGGGCCGACAAGAGGGGGGGGAAGCCAGTGCAAATTACCGGGGCCCGACAGTCCAGAAGGGGGCCTGGGGCCCAACTCCCCCCTCCCCCCGTCGCCTTACCGGGGCCCGGCAGTCCGGAAGGGGGCCCGGGGCCTGGCTTCCCCCCTCTTTTGTCGGCCCTGTTTAGCCAGTCCGCCCTTGCTGGGGGGCCTGAAAATTTTTTTTCACCAGGGCCCGAACCCACTCTCGACAGCCCTGGCTGCAAGGAGCTCTACAGGGGCTGACCCTATGCCTACTGTGATGTTGTGTACACCCCACATAGGACAGGAAGGGGTTACAGTGGCCAGGGAGGCTAATTAACTCCACAGGTGGGGCTTGTATAAAGCCAGTTAGCTGGCAACAGAAGGAGGCTGCTGGGAAGTAGGATGTAGTCACTCCCTGAGCAGAGGGAATGGGGAGGCTGGCAAACTTAGAGAGGGGGGAAGTCATTAAGGTAGGTGAAGGCTCAGGGGACTAGCCACAAGGAATAGGAGTGCAGACCTTGGCTGCTGACCAGAGGGCCCCTGAGCTGGAACCTGGAGTAGAGGATGGGTTTCCCTACCAGCCACTGGGAATGTGGCACCAACTAGGCAGGGGACAGCAGATTGCCTGGGACAGTTTGTTCTTGAAAGACTTTGTTATGTGTTCCCCTTCCGGGGGTAGTGTATGGTGACCCAGCTAGAGTCATGAAAAGGAGGCTGCAGTTCCTAGAGTGAGAGGTGTCCCTAGAGCGAGGATATGACAGGAGAGACACCACCAGAGAAGGGTTCAATACCTGGCCAGAGCTCATTCCCAAGATAACCAGGAGGAGGCACCACTAATGGTGAGTCACCTTATGGTACCTACACAGAACTCCATGCAGCATTGGGCTGGAGATAACAGGAGATGTTCCCTGCCCTGAAAAAACACATGCTTTAAGCTAGATAAGACACAGGATAACAGCAGAGGGAAGGTGGGTTGTGAGGATTACTGATGAATGAAGGACTGCTGGAAGAAGTGCATTAGAAGGAGGGATATGAAAGAAGAACATGGGCGTACATGGCAGATGAGAAGAAGACCCTCTAGCATGTGAGGTAACATGATGGAAGACAGGAAGCCAAGACTGGGAGGAGAGAAAGAATACAACAAGGCAATATTTGGGATAGTATTAATTTTTCATGGTCCTGTCCCAGCTCCTAAAAGCCTAAACCTTGCAGGCTAGTTAAAGAGCCCTGAACTCCTTTTGGGTGTCATGGTACAACATTAGGACACCGCTTGGGTGAATCATACACATTATCACAGCCAAGAAGAAAACCAGGACTCTGTCTTTTATAGGCAGCAGCTCTGCCAGGTGAGCCAAGAGACAGTCTATCGTAGACCAACCTGGTAGGAGCTGTGCTTAGTCTCATCCAGAACTTTCCCTTTGTATAGCTTTCAGACCCAGGGTTGGACTGTGTTGTGTGTGTGGGGTGGGGAGGCTTCTGCTTGAGGCACTCTGATGCACAGCTGCTTGGCCCCTCTGCCACTGAAGGACTGTATGTAATGGAGCTCTGTGTTGTCCTGTCCCACTCCTGGAATACACCCCCCTTCCGTGTGGGGTGGGGAAGTAGCTGGTAGGGAAAGCAGTAACGCCGCAACTGCCAGCAGAAAGTTCCCCTATATGAGGGAAATTCCCACTGTCCTTTTCCAGCCTCTTGGAGGCCATGGCACAAACAGGCCTCTGTGAACTGGAGAATCTGGCCCTCAGTCTCTGCCAATGGTTTGACTCATGGATTTGTCAACAAGTGTGAGCTGTAACCAGGGCCCATGCTACCATTAAGGCAAACTAGGCTGTTGCCTAGAGCGCCAAGATTTGGGGGCGCCAAAAAGCGGTGCCCCAATTTTTTTTTACAGCGTTCCTACGCCTCCTCCCCGAGCACGCGGTCACCACTCAACTTCTCCCACCTCCCAGGCTTGCAGCGCCAATCAGCTGTTTGGCGCTGCAAGCTTGGAAGGGGAGGAGAATTAGAGTGGGGGCGGTGTGCTCAGGGAGAGGGTGAGCTGGGGTGGGGACCTGCCGCATGGGGGGGGGGCTGGCGGGGGGGGGGGGGGGCCTCCGGGGGGGGGGGGGGGCGGTCGCGGGGGTGGGGGTTCGGGGGGCGCAAGATGGAAGTTTCGCCTAGGGCGTGAAACTTCCTTTGCACCGGCCCTGGCTGTAACATTCCCATTAGGGCTTGTAATAATGGTGAGGTCTGAAAATCCCACCCATAAGCAAGAGGGAAATTCAAAGAAGCCGGCTAACGTGAGGGGAAAGAGAAGCTGGTACTGCTTAGAAAGACACTGCCCAACCTCAGTCTTGTTCTCAGTGGCATTTATTATTTTAATAGGAAGGAGGATGACTAGCCCAGTGGCTGAACCATGAAACTTACAAGGAGACCTCAGAGTGGTCCATATTCACCAAAGGGCTACACTGGAACCTCCCCAGGGAAACAGGCTGCAGTAGTACAACTTATCTGCAACTTCAATAGGTATTGTAGGGGCTCTGTATAGGTCCAGAACAGTGACAAAGGTGGGCAATGCTGGCTGAAAAGGGGGCATGGCTTTCTCTACGTCTGAAACACCTCCATCTTCCCCCTTAATCCCTTGATATCTTCCCCCTTTCTCCTTAGTGTTGGCCTGAGTTTCTGGAAGGTCTTTTAGGACAGTGTTAAGGATGGTCCATAAAACAAATGGATACAAATACAGGTCTTGGAAGAAAGTATCAAAGGCTAGGTCTACACTACCGGGGGGGGTCGACCCAAGATATACAACTTCAGCTATGTGAATAGCGTAGCTGAAGTTGCGTATTTTAGGTAGCCTTACCTGGCTGTGACGATGGCGGCGAGTCGACCGCTGCCGCGCCGCCGTCGACTCCGCTTCCGGCTCTTGCCGCGGTGTATTTCCGGAGTTGACGGCAGAGCCATCGGGGATCGATTTTATTGTGTCTTCACTAGACGCGATAAGTCGATCCCCAATAGATCGATTGCTACCCGCCGGATCGGCGGGTAGTGAAGACATGCCCCAAGAGATTAAAGGAAGCATGAATCCTGAAAACAGCTCATTGAATGCACTTTCCCACCTGTTAAATCGTTCACAAGAGAGAAAGATGGGCTATAGGAGAAATCCAAGAGCTTTTAGCTGCTGAAGTATAGCAGGAGTAATCAAACAGAAAAAAACATCTGATTTACTGAACACTGAAATAATACTGGGGGTGTGATTAGCCTTTGACTGTGGTGGTTATGCTTCTGCATGACACAAGAGCCAGGGCACATTCAATGAAACTGAAAGGCAGCAGGTGTCAAACAGAAAAGAAGATACTTTTTTTTTTTTTTTTTTACAAAAGGCATAATTAGCCCATGAAATTCATGTAACAAGATATCTTTGAAGCCAAGAGCTTAGCAGGATTCTAAAAGGAGTGGGCGTCTATATGGATAACGAGAATATCCAGATTTACATTCAGTAAGGATTTTACAGAGTGTGGAAAGGATATAAACCCTGTAGTAACTTTAATTTAGTCAATTCCTTGTTGTCATATTCAGCATCACTCTGCTCCCCTTTAGGCCACCACTATGTCTGACCTTTCCCTTCCTTCCCCATCTTCCTTTCTCTCTCTTTCTTCCCCTCTTTGAGAGTTACTCCTTCCTTTGCATTCCGTTCCTGCAGCAATTCCCAGCTCTTCTAGGGTGACCAGATATCCTGATTTTATAGGAACAGTCCGGATTTTTGGGTCTTTTTCTTATATAGGCTCCTATTACCCCCCATCCACTTGCTGTCTGGTCACCCTAATCTGGCCTGCAGGTCATATGTTTGACAGCCCTCCTGAAAGTGATGGGGGTTAGGAGGAAACTTCGCCTGAGGACAGGTTATTCTATAAGAATGGAATTTTTAAAAGTATCCAAGTGATTAGGCACGTGAGCCCTACTGAGTCAGTAGCACTTGGGTGTCTAATTCATTTAAGTAGGTTGGAAAATCCCACCCTAACTGGCCATTAGAGAGTTTCTTCCAGTGTCATTTGAAGTAACCAGTACTGGCTGCTGTTGGAGACTGCGTACTACAGGTCTGATCTGGGATGGAAATTCCTATTTGTGTGTGTTTAAGCTAAACCTAGATTGTGCTCCTGTCATAACTGAAACATTCTGTTTCTATGTCTGAAGGGACCTTGCGTAGCAGGCAGGTTTTTGTACATTAGCTCATAGTTCTATAGATATAGATATTAACTGGAGGAAAACTGAAGTAGCCAACTTCAGATAAACTTTTACATGTTTCTTTTATGGGGCATCACCATCTCTTTTGAATGTATCTCTAGCTGTTTAAAAACATCTTTTTTGTTTAAACAAGCATCTTCACAGTCACAGGCTGCCAGTTAAATCCCATTCTGAGCATATAAGTATTACTGAAGCTCAGCTGTTCCTCCATTGCTTTGTCAACCCAGGATAAAAGCAAATAAACTATTTAATAAAATCAGATATTAAAAGTACAAATTATGCACAGGCTACAGGCAAACTCTAATTAACTAGGAGAACAAATGACCTTGTCTTTAACTTATTTCTCATTCTGCCCTCCACTTACATTTGCTTAATTTTGTACAGAAATCCCCAAGAATTACTACGTCAGCTTTAAAAGGCAATTTCTTTAAGTACTGTCACAAAAGTGTCTCGAATTCAAAAAATAAGGTCAGCAACAGAAATCCTCTAACAATCACAGCACTATCTCCTGGATTTCTCTCTTTCCATTTAGGAATTTATTTAGGGATCTGCAAAGAAGCGATCAGTGATCTGTTTGTATAAAACGCTTTCCATTCAAAGGGTCTCTTCAGAGAGCATAGAAAATTCACACCCGGGGAAGTATTGCAATCTAGTGACATACTCTCTCTCTTTCACACACACACACGCCTGGATAGTTTTTGCAGTCTAGTCACACGCACACTCACAAAATGTTCCAATCGAGTGAAATGCCGGCCAACACTCCCGTGTGAACAGTGCAATCGAACCACAGACACACACACACACACACACACACACACAAACCCCTCGGAGATTGCAAGCTAGCGGCACACACACTGTACATTTTTTTTAAAGTGTGGGATAAAAATGCCGACTGACTACACGAGAAGCTAAATTCACAGAGCTGCTGCACTGAGCCAAGTGCAGCAACATAACGTTCGTCCTCCCTTATTTAACTTCGCTTCTTTACCCACCTGCTGCAGCGAGAGGTCTCGCAGCCACCCCGCAGCTCCTTCAGAAACCGCCGCCTGGCCGGGAGGGGCGGCCCTCCGTCGGTCCTGCTACTTTGCAAGAGGCTCGCTGCAGCCCAGGGATTTCCCTCTTTCCTCCGCGCTCGCCCGCAGCACCAGGCTGGAGCCTGTTGCACTCACACGTGGTGCCTACTGCCCGCTCCCCCTCAGCGGGCCCCACGAGCGACGCTGGCCGGCCAATCAGAGGCAGCAGCGGGCAACTAGGGTGGGGGGGCAATGACTGCTCTCATTCACAAAACAATTGGTCTGGTCCCCCGCCCTGGGTGGCACTGCCGATCTGCAGCGCCCAGCTGAGCTGGCGGTGCGGATGCCACAGCAGCAAACCCAGCCGAGCAGATTGCAGCCCCAGGGGCACGTTGAGTGCCTTGAGCAAGGACTGTATACCGATTGCCAAGCTGCCCGCCTGTCCCGCTTTCTCGCTACCTTCTCGGATGGAGCCCATCAATATGGCATCTCGCTGCTTAAATTACATTGACCTTTTTTTTGGATGGGTTATTTAGGCAGGTCGCTTTGCTTCTTCATGCTTCCGTTTCCCCAGCTGTGCTAAAGATACTCACCTTCCTTGGTAAAGTGCCTTGAGATCTGTGGATTACATGTTCTGCATAACAGCTAGGTATTATTAGTTTGCAAAATCAATCGTACAATCAACCCCTGGAGAAATCAGACCGTAAGCAGGTCCTGCTTCCCCCCTAAAGTGAATAGCTTAATTCCAGTTTGCCTGGAGATGGGCATGCAGAAGTGACCTTCTCAGGCAGGTAAAGGAAGAACACAGGGAGGCACATCATTCTGAAGGAGGTACTGGAATCAAGGCAGGAGGAAGAGACTGCCAGTTGGACTGACTTATTCTGAACTCTTCAAACTAGTGATAAAGCACTACTTCCAAGCAAAGGGAATTGGACTGAAATGCAAGCCACCATATGTTCTCTTTTTTTAAAATAGAGATAAGAAAATCCACAATGTAGCTCACTGTACGTGCAATATACACCAGCTAGAGGTGATTTTAATACTGGTTGTATTAGAGTTCTTGCTTGTAATATTACATTACTTATGCACTTCTACTCAGCCTATGGTTGTATTATTCAGCTAAACACCAAAGGAACCAATCTATGTATTTAACTAAAAAAACCCATCATCGTTTAGGGATTCTTTTGTTTGTTTCAGTGCCAGATGTCTGCATAGTGCTTTATAGACTAATAAAGACACAGCCATGTGACAAGGAAGGTACAATATGGGCTTGTCTTCCCTAGCAGTTTCACTAGAATCATGGCCCAAGTGTTCCTGTTAATGTTTGCACAGCAATTTGCCAATGCAAGGTGCTGTCTAAATGCTCAGTATTGTTATTATTATGTCATAAAATGTACGGATTAGAAAATGAGAGATTAGATACCCCTGCTAACACAAACAAACAAACCTGTACTGTAGTTCCTTTAGAATCTGAATTTTATTGGGGGTAAGAGATGTTAAGCAGAGGAACAAGGACTGAGTGTTCATTTCAAACAAGAGATTTGATCTCTACCAAAATCAATGAAGCCACATGAAACAAGTAATACCTTGGTTCCCTTCTGCCAAGAGGTGCGAGATCAGATATCCCCTGATGCTGATGACAAAGGATTGATCTGTCCCACCAATCAATTTAAAAGCCAAGGTTCTCCAAGCCCAGCTAATATGAAATGTAAGCAGCTGTGTTGCTTATTTGAAAGGAAATTCTCTAAAAGCCTGATTCAAAGCCCAGAGAACTCCATGGGAATCTTTCCATTGACTTTGCTAGGCTTTAGATTGTGTCCAAAACCAGAAAAGTTCATAGTGATGTGAAAAATTTAGTTACCCAGCTAGGAGTCTGGGTTATAATCATAGTGTTCGCAAAAAGAAGAACAGGAGTACTTGTGGCACCTTAGAGACTAACAAATTTATTAGAGCATAAGCTTTCGTGGACTACAGCCCACTTCTTCGGATGCATATAGAATGGAACATATATTGAGGAGATATATATACACACATACAGAGAGCATAAACAGGTGGGAGTTGTCTTACAAGTACTCCTGTTCTTTTTGCGGATACAGACTAACACGGCTGTTACTCTGAAACCAATCATAGTGTTGAAAATTGCCAGCAGCAAAGATTTAGGCAACACACTTCAAGGTCAGATTGAATGGGCTGTTAGCCTAGAGTGTTTTGTGATGGTGTGAAGCACTTGTGTTATATAGAAAATTTGGAAACACAATAGGAAAAAAACCCTTCAAGCCTAAACATTTTGGTTTAAGACCTTTAGTGGATATTTTTTATTTTTAGTTGCAGATTGTTCCTACTCCTAGGAACTCATTTTCCTGTTTCGGAGGCTCTTGTTATCTGATTCTGGTATCTGAATAAAATAAAGTCTAGACAAGGATTTCAAGAGGCAGTTTGAAAGTGGTGGTGCTTTTCAGATTTTCCTTCCTACCATGTGCATTTTTCTTACCTTGATGTAGTTTCAGTGTTCTATATGATAGCCCAGTTCATTATTTTTACAAGATTTTAACCATCAGGTAAAATCTACTACGACAGTATAAATTTATGGCTGGCATTAGTATTGCCTTTCCTTTCTTATTTAATACCATATGATACTCCTGATTGCACTTCAAACTTGATCCCCAAAGCTGTTCAGTGTCACAAAGGGAACTGAAAGATGACAATCCCTTTCCCTCTACAGCACAAATAGCCAAAATATGGGAAGGTGCTATTCGACAAGCTACAAACATGGATTTGACTCCTGGCAGGATGGATAAGATGAGCTGTAGTGCCTTGGCAAGTGACCTTCTGGGGAACACCAAGTGAAAATGGTGATATTCTTCCATAAGACACTCAGATAATATAGATGGCTATAAATCCTTGCGGCCAGTCCATGCTTGACATTGTTGGCTATGGATTTTTCATTGTATCTACAGTCTCATTTAGAAAATACAGAGTCCAGAGAGAGGATAAAAAAGAGTGTGTGTTCCAAAGTGTCCTAAGATTTCATTTTCCTTTGACAAATTCTGCACCATTCCCAGCCAGCCAGCTGGATTCCTTAGAGCAACAGTGCTAGCTAAACAGATGCAACTCCAAAGTAGAAATTGGTCAATTGTCTTTATGGTTAGCAGCAGAAAATAAACACTCCCACATGAAGAAGTGTTAATATAACTCATTAAAGAATGGGGCTGTGAGCCCCTGAAGGGCTGCTAGATTTCTCTGAGGAGAATCAGGGCTATTGAGCTCAGATCAGAACTAGAGTGCAGGGCAGGCAGAGTGTTTTCCTTTAAAATTAGTATTCCATAAGTGACTTTGGTGTTGGTGAAATGTGCTGGTCTGATGTCCCTATAGATCTAAGTCCTTTGTAAATCTTTACTGGAATATCATTAGTTTAAGCTTCTCTTGCACTATCTCCAGCCAATATTCTTCATCTTGACTCTGGAGAGTACCTCTGTGAGTAGGCAGGTCTCCAGCAAGATCGGTTTCCAGCCTCATTCATGTTTTTTTATATAGGAATTGAATTAATTCCATATCTGACAGGTATAAAGAAGGCAATTTGTGGGTTTATCATCTCAATGATATTTTTGGTTAGTCTTTTTTTTTTTCCATCTGTTCTCTGATTGTGATATTCAGGGGCATCTGAGTACTCCATTCATATTTTTCCTGCCTACTACATTTCGCTCTTAACATTCTAGGGGTTTATAACCATGTGTAAATTCAGGGGTGAAATCTGAAGAGTTCATAGTAACCAAGTTACAACTTAACCCCAGGCTGTCTATCTCTAGGAGCAATTATTTAATTACATATGTGTGCTCTGGCACCTTGTGAAGTACACATACAACACTAACTATTTATAAATTAAAATCCCATATATTAAAATCAGTGCATCTTACATTTCTTGGTACCTTACTGGTTTATGAAATTCATTTTTCCCCCAAATTGAGTACTCTTTCCTGAATTGGGGCCTTGGTATCTAGAAAGTAGCTACCTTTGCAAACCGCAAGCCAGGGCAAGATGATATTTCAAAGCACTTAATCATGCTCTTAACTTTAGAGCGCTTGTTTACGTTCCATTCAAGTTAATGCTTAAGCATGTGCTTAAGAAGTGGGCTGTAGTCCACGAAAGCTTATGCTCTAATAAATTTGTTAGTCTCTAAGGTGCCACAAGTACTCCTGTTCTTCTTTTTTCCTGAATTGAGGGTCTACAACTGTTTGCAATCTCAAATAAGGGAATAAAATCCATTTTAATCAAGGTAATAGTCAAAGAATGACCAGTTTGAGTTCATGTATCCTTTGAAATTATCTGATCTTAAATGAAACACTTTCAATTGTATTTATGCAGTGTTGTTGTAGCCACGTCGGTCCCAGGATATAGATATGTCTCTCTAACCAACAGAAGTTGGTCCAATAAAAGACTACCTCACCCACCTTGTCTCTCTTAAATTGTATTTGGCTTTTAAAGTTCTGTTGAAATTAAAGGGTGTGATGCTGTATGATTGAAATAGGACCATTTATATCATTAAGATTGCCGCTGTTAGACAATTGCAACAAATCTTGTACAAACCACATCATGCAAGGTGTCAATGGAAAAGTTAGGATTTGCTAAGTATGAGTATCCTGTTTATATACATGTATACTTTTTATATCTGAAGTAATAAATATTGACTATGTACTGGCATCATTCATATGTGTTGAATTCCTTGGATAACAACCATCAGGTAAAATCTACATTGAAGCCAGTCAGCTATGTGATTGATGGCCCATTAAAGACACTTAACTCTCACAATGGGCTATAGAAGAAACTCATCCTTCCGAGTACTCTTCCTGTGGATGCCTTACCACGGATATGGGCAATGGCTGCTCCTGTGAGTCAGCAAGCCATGTAAGGACATGTGATATGTTCATGTGACCCTGGACTCCATATTGTGCCAGTAACTTTCCACAAACTGGGCTGTGAGCTTTGTTTGAAACAGAAAATTTCCAGGCACATGGCCAAGGGTATAAAAGAGCCCTGGAATGACTCCTTTTTGCCTCTTTCCTGCTCTGATTCTCTGGACTGTGGATTTACAACTAAAAGGAGCACATTGAACTATGGACTGAGTACCTTCCAATCTTTTGGAAGTTACCAGAGACTTTACAAGCCAGCAGTCTATAACATCATTTCTACAAACTGGATATAAGAATATTGCAGTTATTGTATGTATATGATCCATTAACCATTTAACTCTCCTTCTTTTATTTTATTAATAAAACCTTTAGATTTTAGTTACTAAAGGATTGGCAGCAGCGTGGGTAGGATCTGAGTTATATATTGACCCGGGCTGTGTGGTTGATCTCTTGAGATCAGAACACTTTCTTTGATGAAATTGGTTTTCAGTAACCACCTATCATAGAGCCAGTGTTTGGGTGGTGAAAGTAGGGTTGGAATGCCTAAGGAGATTGCATTTTTGACTTCTTGTTAACCAGTGTGGTGACACAGAAGTTTACTGGCTTGGTGTAATCTTATGATAGAATAACCTTCAGTTTGTGGTGAATCTACCCTATTTCTCATCAGTTTGTCCTGAATCTGGCATCCACAGCTGTGACCCACCAAGGCACGGTGACAATAGGGAACTATCCCTCTTTTAAATGGTAGCTGAATTTAATTTGCAGATTTAAACTGAATAATTTCTGCCTTGATGGATGCAAAATACATCCCTCCTCTTCTTTATGCACTCCATGGAATATTCTGTTCATCAGTCTACCCCATTTTTGCTTTCATTTTGACTGCCATTTGCCTATTTTATTACCACATTGAATTAAATACTCATTTCTGGGGCTTCCAATATATCTTGTTACTGAGCAGGTTGGTTGGTTCCCCCCCCCCAGTAAAAAAATTACTTGGTTGGCTTTTGTGCATATTTTGTGGGTGTTGCTCACAGTATCCACCTGTTTCTGTGGAGCCTTTGCAAACCATAGATATCAAAGTCATCCGGTAGTTACCTTCATTTGTTGTTTTAAACTGTAGTGCGTATGGGTGATTAGATACTATAGAGAAGGGTGCATTAGAAATACCGCAGATACATAGATGTTGTAGTTTGGCGTTTCAAGAGGGCTTTCTTTTGCACCATAACTTTGAACTTTAAAATATCAATATCATCATCAAACAGAATTCAAAGTGTGTAGCTAGCAAACTAAAGTGTCTAAATGTACACCTATACACTCTGACTGCATGCAAGGGAAAAGTAGGGTGACCCAGGTGTCCCGATTTTGTAGGGACAGTTCCGATTTGGGGGACTTTTTCTTATATAGGCACCTATTACCCCCACCCTCTGTTCCGATTTTTCACACTTGCCCTCTGGACACCCTAGGGACAAATGATCTACCAGGGGATCATTATAATCCCCTTTGAGGTACCCCAAGTTGGGCACCCAAAGACTGACGCACTGAAAATCACTAATGAAAATTGGACGAATCCGAGTTCACACAGGAAATCAGTGGCAGAGCCATACGATGACTCCATATCTCCAGAACCCCAAGTCAGTGTCTTCTCCACAAGACTATTTTCCTTCTGGATCTTATTTCACCTGAATTTAGATCACTGAGTTTAGATTAAAAGCGCTTGTTACTGACTGAAAAACTGATCAATGCAGTCAAACCAGTTGTAGCCATGTATTTGAATGGGAACAGTGCCTTTCAACTCGCTATTTCAGACTGAAGTCTGCCATTAGCATATATTTTTAACAGCCTTTATATTGCTCACTAGGGAGTAGGAGAAGGGGTCAATTTCAATAGCCTTCAAACAAGAAAAGGCAAACAATAAAATAGCAATTATGCTTGATTTTCTTTGGACAGTTTCAATATGTGGTTAGTATTCAGAACACAAGTGACAAATGTGATTGTTTGCTGCCAATAATGGAACATCAGAGAGGATGGAAAAGAATAGCTTTGAAAATGGGCTAGAAGTCAGAGAACTGGTTGTAGTAAGTAAAGGCCTAATGAAGGCCCAGTATTAGGCCTGAACCAAACTAAAGTAATGGTCAAGACTTTGCTAACATAAAGCAAAATTAAGCTGTGAGCAAGAGGCAGGCCCTGCTCACAGAAGCTGGCAAGAAAAGGGCTGATGTTGCATAAATATATATTCACCTAGCAAAGTTAAACATGGTACCAAGATACACTGTACCGGAACATTCCACAGATAACATGGAACAGGCCGACCCATCCCAATGACAGGGGCAAAAGGGTAAAATGATGGATAGAGTTGTTTTGATCAAACCAACATGTACAAGGTGAGAGGCGGCACCTTGCTATGTAGAGGGGTTGCACCTCAATACGTCAGGAGTGATGTGTAACTTGTTTGTACCTGTGTATAAAAATGTATCCCTGGGGTGGTGTCTTTGTCCAGCTGAGGGGGCAGTGGAAAGTCCCGCCACTGAGCTGAGTCCATTGCCGAGCGGCACTTTCTAGCAGTATGCCCGGTAGACTAAGTAATCTACGGGGAACTGAAATTGTGTCAGGGTCGCAATAAACCTGGCCGAGGTGCCTTTCTACCTTACTAGACTCTGTGGTTATTGGGGGTTCTCGTCGGGTTTGCTGTGTCAGCTATCTGCAGAGCTGGGGCAGCACACAAAGGGAACACACGCACGCAGCCGAGTGATATCAACAGGAGAAAGAAGAAGCACCACACCGGTAGCCTCTCACAACACTGGTGTCCTTTCAGATAGATCCGCTGTAGATCTGCTCCTCATTCTGCGTTCTTTCATTCTTCTTTCATTGAAGGCCTGATCCTGAAGACACTTGTGCATAGGCTTAACATGATGCACTGGAGCAGCCATATTGAATCATATGGGACTACTCACATGTGTAGGTATTTGCAGAACTGGGGGGGGGGTCCTAATTTTCTTTCCTCTATTGTTTAGATTTCTGGGGTGAAATCTTGTGAGTTTTGCGATGACTTTCAATTCAGTTAGGATTTCACCACTGAAACTTAACCTCAGATCCAGAACTCTGTGCTTGGTCTGCATGGCTGGTCTGGGCAGATACAGAGAGGAATAGAAATTTGCCTTTCCTTCCTAGTCTGCTTTGTGGTTGTTATCAATAAAAATGTTGGTGAACATACACACAGACCCAGATACAATACCAGTGTGAAGAAAAGGACAAAAACAAGAAAAAATTACAATGCCTTTTTTTTTTTAATCAAACCACTAAATAAATAGATCAGGAAAAATAAGATTCTCTCCTCAATTCAGACTTCACATTTACTGTTCATTCAAGCCCTACTGATCACTGATATCTTTCATTTGTAAAAGTAGCTGCTGAACTTTGACCACCATGAAGGAAATCATCATTTTGTCATTTATTTGATATGCGACTCTCATAAGAAGCTTCTCCTATGAGGCTTTAATAATCAGAATGTTGGCTGTTTCCATCATCTCCAAATGAATTGCTTTGCATGTGAAAGAGCAGTTGCAATCCCAGTGTGGATTCAGCGCTGGCCTTAGGGAAAATGGTACCCTGACCTGTGTGAACATTTGGCGCTCTTTCTTTGAGTCCAGATGCACAGGGGTTGGGCAAACAGGGGAACAGCTCCCCATATAGTGGCCCCTCCCGCTGTGGCTGGGGAATGATGGGACAGGAAACTCTGTGTGTGCGTGTGTGTGTGTGTGTGTTTGTGTGTGTGTGCATGCACACGCATGCACAGAGCTTCCTGCAGCTGAAGGAGGTTCCCAGAGGTGGGTCTGACCTGGCCCCAGGAGCAGCCCATGCAGGGGAAGAAGAAGTCCCATCCCTCCTCAGCCCAGCCGGGATTAGCAGCTGGAGCACGACACAAGGTACAAGCCCCCATCTGGGGCACCCCCAGCCCTGCCCCTTTCCAGCTCTGGGCCTAGTGCTCCCTTTAGGGGCCGTGGGCTGGCTGGAGTGGGGGTGGAGTTGATCACAGTGCCCCCCTGACCACGGCACCCTGGGCAGTCACTCATGTCATCCACCCGTAAGGCAGCCCTTTGTGGATTTTTGTCTTTGTACCTTGCAGTGCTGTAGGATGCCATTATAAGTGCAGAGTGGAAATTTATTTCCCTGTCTGTAATCTAAGATGCAACATGTTGCTGGCCAGAATTTGAGTATTTTTGGAATGAGTAAATAATTGCCCAAACATTCAGCCATGTACATCTACAATTGCCCATGTAAATATGAGTGGACCTTGGCCCTGATCCTGCAAGTGCTTGTTCATGGGCTTCCCTTTACACCTGTGAGTTATCCCATTGAACTCAGCGGGTCTAGGTGTATGTGAAATACCAGCTGAACCTCTTCTCAGAGGGGTGCAAATCAGTAGTTCCATTGACATTCATGGAGTTACACTGGGATAAAACTAGTGCGTCAGAGGAGAATCAGGCCCATTGACTTTAATGGAAGTCAGACAGATTGCCCCTTAGTGATACATGTTGCTTCCTAATCTTAGAGAGACAAGGTGGGGGAGGTAATATATTTTATTGGACCAACTCCTGTTGGTGAAAGAGACAAGCTTTTGAGCTACACAGAGCTCTTCTAAATCAAAGATATTATCTTGCCCACCTTGGCTCTCTAGTATGCTGGGACCCAGGCAGCTACAAGAATACTGCTTCCCAAGCTTGTCTTGTTTATATTTTGTCTGCACAGATAGCTGCTCTGCCTAGGATCCACCTGCCTTCCCCTGTTCCGTACATATCCGCTATTTCTGGGATGGCTCAGAAAGGCGTCAATGAAGGAAGAGGCAGACTTCCCATGGCTGGGTTCAGTTCTCCTGGGTGGAAGAAAAGGGAAAGTTTAGGCCAACAGAAAGCGTCAGGAGAGCATCCTAATTGCCAACTCTGCGTCAATAACTCCTCAGCCATTCCTCACTTCTTGTCTCTTAAAGGGCATAAGAAAAATGATAGGTGAGATCTCGCCCCTCTGGACCTGAAGGGCTCCTGTTCTCCGGGCTGCATTTTTAATTCCATTGCTGAACAGCAGGAAATAGCTTACTCATCAGAAACTCAGGCAAATAGCTTCAACTTGCTGCATTATGAGCATGAGAACCAGTGGCATCCAGGAAGCGGCTTTCATCTACCTCTCGTCATTTAGACTTGGTGAGGGGAAGAAGGTGTGTGATTACTTGGCACATGGTGTATAGCATATTGCAAACACCTAATGAGGAGGCCTAACATAGTACAGTAAATCTGACTTCTTTCACAGTGTTGTTTAGTGATCACAGCAGGGGACTAGGAACCAGGATACTTGTTTTCTGCTTCTGACTCTTCCCCTAATTCTCCATATAACCTTAGGAAACTCACATGGCTCAGGCAGAGGCAAAGAATATGTGTAATTTGCACAAATTGCCAACCCACTTTTCTCCCTTTTATTCTCCTAAAAACATACATTCTCCCATCCCATCAATGAGCTCCCCAAACTATTTCTATCATGGCGTGAGAACTAAGTAGGATACAAATGACAGAACAAAATTGTGTTAATATCCCTTTGTTCCTGGCATGGCTCAATACACACTGAATCCTTGCATATAGAACAGTTACTGTTTATGAGAAGAAGGGAGGAAACCCCCCACACACACACCTTTCTTAAACAGTATAACTTCCTCTGTTCATGATTGTGTTTCTCAGACACGGGTCATAGAGAAGCCACCATGCTTTTGTTGCTCATTAGCATGTATGATTCTTTTCCTGGGAGGTTGCTGCGGAGTTTGATTGCTCTTAATTTCCATTTTGTAGCTAACAGCACATAATGACAGAAGGGGGCAGGCTTCTTTCAATAGTATATATTTGGCTGCAGAAGCTGGGTAACTGTACTGATTGCCAATAACAAACAAAATAGTCAAATGAGTACATGATGTGCAGAAAGGGTGATGTTGAGTCATCTATATACATCAGGACACCCAGGGCCACCTGGTGGCGGGGGCAAGTGGGTCAATTTGCCCCAGGCCTTCAGTGCTGCCGGAGCCGCGGAGCGACTGAAGGCCCCCCCGCCGCCGAAATGCCGCCGAAGACCCGGACCGCCACCGGGTGAGTACAAGCGCCGTAGCTCCCCCGCTTTGCCCCAGGCCCCCTGAATCCTCTGGGCGGCCCTGAGGACACCTTTCCGTTGCTGTGTGTGTTTCCTCACCCCAGAAAGAGCAGATCTGCAGCCGCCAAATTGTGTATTGCTTTCAGCCTTCCTGTGGCTGTGAAACCACAGAAACAACAGAGAACGAAAACTCACAAGTTCAACTGTAATCTAGTACCAGGGCTCAGTCCTACAAGGTCATGAGTCCTATGGCCCCGAACCAGCAAAGAGTTTATAAGGACCTCCTTAACTTTGTGTGCACGAGTAATCCCATTGATTTATGGGATTTCAACTGATTTCATGGAGATATTCACATGGTTAAAGATAAGCATATCCTTCAGTGCTTTGCTGGACTCCTCTGCAGTGAAGACCGATGCAAAGAATTCATTTAGTTTCTTCACAATGGACTTGTCTTTCTTGAGTACTCCTTTAGCATCTCAGTTGTCCAGTGACACCACTCGCTGACAGGCTTCCTGCTTCTGAGATGCTTAAAAAACCCTTGCTGTTAATTTTTGTGTCTTCTGCTAGTTGCTCTTCAAATTCTTTTTAGGCCTGCCTTATTGTATTTGACTTGCCAGAGTTTATGCTCCTTTCTATTTTCCTCACCAGGATTTGACTTCCAATTTTTAGAGCATCTCTTTGTCTCTAACCACCTCTTTTATTCTCTTATTCAACCATGGTGCCCTTCTTTTGGTCCTCTTACTGTTTTTTTTTTTTAATGTATTTAAATATGGGGTATACATTTAATTTGGCTGCTATTATGGTGTTTTTAAAAGTCGCTATGAAGCTTGCAGGCATTTCACTTTTGTGGCTGTTCCTTTTAATTTCCATTTAACTAGCCTCCTCATTTTTGTATAGTTCCCCCCCCCCTTTTTTTTTTAAATGAAATGCTACTATGGTGGGTTTCTTTGGTATTTCCTCCTCATAAGGATGTTCAATTTAATTATATAATGGTTGCTATTACTGAGCAGTTCAGCTATATTGACCTCTTGGACCAGATCCTTTGCGTCAGTTAGGATTAAATCAAGAATTGCCTCTTCCCTTAGGGGTTCCAGGACGAGTTGCTCCAAGAAGCGGTCAGTAATGGTGTCTAGAAATTTCATCTCAATTATTATTGAGTTTTCTCTTTTTGTTGCCTCTCTGGTCTCTCTGCATATTTCATAATCACTATCACCATCCCATCCTGGTCAGGTGCTCGGTAGTATATTTCTATACCTATACTCGTATTATCATGCTAATAGGTTTTACAGTAAGTGTTCAGCTCTAAATGAAATAAGGTGTTACCTGAACTGTTCAAGGACATACAACAGCTATGAGTAGAATAAGGGCCTTACTGTCAATCAAACCCTAACCCCGCCCCTTGACCCCTTAATCCCCGCCCCTTGACCCCTCGGTCCCTCCCACCTGTCACCGGAAAGTCCCACCCCATGGGGGTATTACTTCCGGGGTCAAGGTGCCACCTGACCAGAAGCAAGGTGTGTCATGTGACCCCTCTAAGAACTCCCCCCACCACCCTCTACCAATCAGGAGGGGTTTCGTGCCAAAAGGACCGCCCTGAGAGGAGATTTTGACCAATCAGGGTGACTTCCGGGGCGGGGGTGACCCGTCTGGAAGTGAGTCGTGTGACCCCTCTAAGAACTCCCCCCCCACCCTCTACCAATCAGGAGGGGTTTCGTGCCAAAAGGACCGCCCTGAGAGGAGATTTTGACCAATCAGGGTGACTTCCGGGGCAGGGGTGACCCGTCTGGAAGTGAGTCGTGTGACCCCACTAAGAACTACTCCCAAGGCCCTCCGCCAATCAGAGTGCAGCACCATTACCCCATAAATCCCAGCGCCAGACAGAGGAGGCGGCCATCTCTTACCAAGGACACGTGTTTTTGAAATCGCGGAAAGGCTGCTGAGAGGAAACATGGACTCCTTCATCACCCCCTGAGAACTTCAGACTTTGTTTTAGGCCCAACCACCTTTGACCCAGCCATTGATGGATACGTCGGAACCCGACCCCGAAACCCTTGTGAGACAGCCCGATGAACGTGACGGCCTCTCTTTGTCCACCCCCTCAGAGGTGGAAGGCGATCGCGGCTCGGGGGAGGCACCGGCAGACAAAGCGAACGGAAAAGACGGCGCTCAGGTAAAATGAATGATTAAGAAGCGGCGGTCCAGGAAGGGTGGGTAATGGGGTAGGAACTGGGGGTTGCGTAAATTAAAAAAACAAGCAGTGGGGGTGCTTACGCGGTTTCTTTTCTGAAAATCTCTCAACAGGTCGACGATGCCTTTTTAGAGGCCTTTAAGAACTTACACATTGGAAGCCCTGTGGGAGTAAACATACCGTGCGTCAGCTGCTTTTGCTCATGTCTGAGACACAGCTCTCAAGCCGAAAAGGACAAAATTGAAGAATGAACCATCTGAGACTCCCTTATGGTAGGGGTTATGGCATCCATTTTTACAGGTGGCTGTAAAAGGTTGTGTTAAACCAGGCGATTAATAAAACTTATTTAAATGTGTCAATATGAATGTGTTCCCTTTCATACTCGTGGTAGTAAAAGACGGTACCAGTAACAGTCATGTCTACACAGACGGCTCTGTTAAAGAAAATATATTACGCCCCCGGGGAAGTTGGGAGCTTCGGTGGGGTCAACCCTCTTTTTCAAGCAGCCAGAAAGCATAGTAAAACTTTAAACAGAAGACAGGTAACTGCATGGCTTTCAGACCAGGATGCTTACACTTTACACAAACCGGCTAGAATACATTTTAAAAGAAACAAGACCATTGTTTCAGAGGTGGATGCGCAGTGGCAGGCAGATTTGGTGGATAGGCACCGGTTCTCCAAACACAACAGCGGTTTTAAGTACATCTTAACAGTGATAGACATTCTATCCAAACATGCCTGGGCCTTAGGCCTAAAAGACAAGACGAGTGGTGAAGTATCCAAGGCCTTTAAAGCTATTTTCAGCGAAGGTCGCGTGCCTCAAAAATTACAAACCGATCGGGGGAAAGAATTTTTAAACAAACCTTTAAGTGGATTGTTAAAGCGGCATGGAGTTCACCATTTTGTTACCAATAATGAAGTCAAAGCAGGGGTTGTGGAGCGATTTAACAGAACTTTAAAAACTAGGATGTGGAGATATTTTACAGCCCATAACACCTTTCGCTACGTTGACGTCTTACCTGACTTTATAAAGAGTTACAACCAGAGCTTTCACAGAACTATACGTACCAGACCCGTTGATGTTAACCCTTCAAATTCTCTGAAGGTATGGAAAACGGTTTACGGAGATGGTTTTAAAATAAAACCGGTTGTTGCCCCTTTTAGAAAAGGTGACCACGTGAGACTATCTAAAACCAAAGACGCTTTTGAAAAAGGTTATGAACAGACGTTTACCAATGAGATATTCATAGTGGATGAAGCCTTAACCAGGGGCCAGAGACCTGTATACCGCTTAAAAGATTACGAGGGTGAGGCAGTTACTGGATCTTTTTACCCTGAAGAATTACAAAAAGTAAACCCCAAACGAAACAGGATTTACAGGATTGAAAAGGTTCTAGCAGAGAAAGGAAAAGGGAGAAAAAAAGCAGCTACTGGTGAAATGGTTGGGGTGGCCTGATAAGTTTAACAGCTGGGTGGAAGCTTCTCAACTCTGTGACATCTAGACACGAACAAAAAAAATAAAAGAAGTTTCCTTCTGCAAGGACAGAGAGAGAGAAAAATGAGTGATGGCGGGTTTTACATTACTTTGCCCAGCAATGCCAGCTCTGCAGTTTTTCCCCAAAACACCATCTCGAACTTTACAATACGGCTAATTAAGCCCTTGGATCTCCCGGGTGCCTGGGAGGTGGGGTTAGTGGAAATACAATACCTGCACAGCTGGAATACTATCAACGAAGACACCCCTTTCAAAATCACCTTTGGAGCTACAACGTGGAATTTCATCCTACGACGAGGTTATTACTCGACCATACCCGAATTACTGGAGCATATGAACAGCAACGTGGCTCGTCATCCCGGACCGCCTGAGGTGGTCATGAACTACGACCCTGTGGGTAGAAAAGTGATACTTAAATCTACCGATTTTATGTACGTGTTTTCTACTGATGGGAAGCTAGCTAACATTCTGGGTTTGGGCCACAAACGCAACGTCCAAAAATTCCCCGTCTCGGCAGACATCATAGGAGGTTTTAACTCCTTGTATGTATACACGGATATTGTAGAACACCAGTTTGTGGGGGGCTTACAAAAGGCTTTAACCATTAACCACAGAGCCTTTAACCATTAACCACAGCACTGGGCCACAGTAGGGAATTGGGAGAGGGAGCTGTTTGTGTCATTACACCGGCAGCACTCAGTTTTTCAGTTTTTTTGCTCCGCCAGTGACGCCCCTCCCCCCCCTTCTGTCCCGATATTTTCTTCCTGTCATCTGGTCACCCTAACACTATATCATCTGTGGGTAAACACTTCACAAAGCAATCACTCTGTAGCTGACCTCTCAGCCTTCCATTCTCAAAGGAAATCTGCACAACACTCTCAAAAGTTGAGCCTGGGAGCTTAAATTCATAACTTTGGTAGACAATGGTGTTAATAAAGACACTGGATTTGTTGCTTATTACAATAATCTGTAACCCACTATAACCTCTCTTTTTTTTTTCTGTGACCACAGGGTATTAATTAACTACTTCACCTTGAATGGTCCCTCAGAATATGTGCTAACTACTTATGCTAAACTATCTATTTGATCTTGTATTTAGCTGTAACACTTCTAGGACCTTTCCCAGACAGAAGAAGAGCTCTGTGTGGCTTAAAAGCTTCTCTCTCACCAACAGAAGTTGGTCCAATAAAAGATATTACGTTAGGCTGTCTACACTACCACTTGTGTCGGTATAACTTATGTCACTCAGGGGTGTGAATTAGCCACCCTCTAAGTGACATAAGTTACACCAGCCTAAGTGCTGAGGTGCACAGCACTATGTCAGCCACCCGTCATTGGGGGTGGATTAATTATGTCAACGGGAGAGCTCTCTAGTGTGGCGATAGCTTCCCAATCTTATCTCCCAGTTACCCTGGGACCACCACGGCTACAACAGCTTTGCATATACACCGGGGGGTATGCCAGTGGGCACAAGTTACAGCCACCTCAGCACTGAGAGGACAATAAGGTAGTAGAAAGCCAAACCTCCTATACTTCCTCCTCCAGAGCACTGACCGCTGCTCGGCCTCACCTAAGGCTCTGGCCCTGAAACTCAAATAAAATAAATCGAAGAGTCCATTTTTCAGCCATAGGCACAGAAGTTAGAGTACACAGCTCCTCATTTGGGTCCCTCGAGCAACAATTAGGGGACTAGATGAGCGATTTGAATGTACAATTCATCCTGTCAAAATGCCAGAATTTGAAAATTAGATCAGCAAAAAACTTGTAGAGGCTAAATTTAATGAGCCAGGTTGGAATTTTGTTAGGAAGTCAGAGCTAACATGCACACCCAGTGTAAAGGTTATCTTCATTAACCTCTGGTGGTCAAGACCTTGATTTTATGACTCATCCAAGAGCCGACAAAATTCAACAGTGATTCCACTAGTGTTCATCTGCCTGTTAAAATGGCAGTGCTCCAAGAGATTTTTCACAAGTTTTAAAAATGTTTCTTCAGTGGCTATAATAATAATAACCCATTGGAAATCTGAGTGAAATTATCTGTTGCCTTGGTTACCAGCTACTTTCCCTCCTCCATCATAAGTGAATACATATTTGTTATTGTAGCTTTATTCATGAATGTAGTCTCTTCTCTCCTCCTCTCACATCAAGACTTCAGACAAAGCTGAGGACAAAGTTGAATATCTTCACTTCAGAAAGTGAGATCACTGAGCTGCTTAATGGTTGGATCTGTCCCAAGCCATTTTGAGGTCACAATAATAAGCTCAGATTTTCATGGTCAGCTTTTCCCCCCCAGAAAGCAGAGAAAAGAAATGTTCTAAATTCAACTCTCTAAAGTTTGCTTTGGGCTTTATTTCACAGCTCACAGATCTGTCTGGGCCCCATCAGTGGAAGGGAAGTCTAACAATTCATGTTAAAAACCTATGATAATAAATTAAGGGTTTGCCGAAAGTTTACATGGGTCACATTTCGCTAATAACTTTGGGGTGGGGAGAGCCGTTTTAGTTTTATTTGCTTATTGTACTTTTGATTTATACACTCAATTAAAATAGTGCCAGTACTCTAAGCATGTCTGACAGCAAATAAAAATAAACCATATAACTAGCATATAGTTTATAGCCTATCTTTATCATTAGAAAATCATAAATTGTAGTGCTGGAAGGGACTTCGAGAGGTCTTCTAATGCAGTGCCCTGCACTCATAGCAGGACTAAGTATAATCTAGACCATCCCTGATAGGTATTTGTCTAATCTGTTCCTAAAAACCTCCAATGACAGAGATTCCACAACTTCCCTAGGCAATTTATTCCAGTGCTTAACCACGCTGACAGTTAGGAAGTTTTTCCCAATGTCCAAAATAATGGTTGTAGGTGCAAGACTTGGGGCAAATTTGAAATCACACACAATACATCTATTTTTATGTAAAGTATTCCTTTATCCAGACTACTGTGTACATACTACAACTGTAATAGAAACTAACAAACATTCCAGGTAGTGGAGCATTATTTTTACAGGCAAAAATGCTTTTTGGCTGGGAGCGGGAAAATAAACCCCTACTCAGTTCAGCATTTTGCTATAGATTCCTTGACTGCAGTACAAACTATCAGATGAGTGCAAACAAATTCCTGTTCTGTGCACCAGATCTGTCATGTCTGATTCAAAGCTGAGGCGCTCTCAGAGACCTATTGGTGACAGGTTTAATTGCAGCCGCTAAAGGCGTCAGTGGAGAGCAAATTAAAAAAGCATCAGGGGAGATCAAACATCTTTCAAAGAAATGAATAATGTCAAAATAACCACAAGTAAGGTACAAAATGGAATGGGCCAAATCCATCCCAGGTGTCATGCCATTTTTTTTCAGTGTAGTCACTTACCAGGAATCGGTTCTCCAGGTTGTTCCTTCTGGTTTCTGGATGAGTTGTACATGCATCTTTATTTTATCATGAATACTTTTCAGGGGCTGGTAGTATGTAAGGCTTAGGTCTAATGTTACACCAAGATATCTCAGGGTGGGATTGTCATGCAGTCTGGAGTGGCTCATGACTGTGAGTGCCTACATCAGGGCAGACTGTCAAAAACAGGGCAGACACTCCAAACTAGTGGTATGTTCTATAATTGGATTTCACCAACCCAGTAACAAATGTGAATACCTGGCTCACTATGACAGTCTTACCATAGAGTCACAGACAGTTCCATTAGGCTCTCCAATCTATCTTGCCACCCAGGCAAGCTGGACTTAGTGATAAATGGTCACTTACACCAAAAAAAATCACATCATATTCAGGTTGCTTCTAGTCCTAAGAGACCAGTGATACTCCAGATCAATTGGTACCCTAGCTCTTACACCAAAGACAAAGCCTGTAGCCAATTCTGTAATAAACTATCTACAGAGTTATTAACTAGGATAAAAAAATGAGAGTTATTTACAGGTTAAAGCAAACAAACATATGCCAACAAATGAGTTACTATCTAAATCTTCAGAGTGACAGAGTGGTAGTGATCTGCCAATTCAAAGTGTTTATCAGGGCAAACTGAGGCTGACTTTGGGGATCTCTGCTTTAGTTTAGTGTGTCTGGCCCTATGAGAGTTCAAACAGCAAAGAGAGGAAACATTCTCTTTTTGATCTGTTATATTTAATCTTCCAGTCTATGTGACCAGCTCCCTTGCACGTAGCCTTTCCAAGGTGCAATAGGGCTATTCACCGATTCTTTGTGTCGCAATGTTCCTTAATGGCCCATTTAATCTTGATCGATTTCCTGAATGGGGGGTGGGGGAGATGATTCATATGCCCAGGTTCATAAGTTCAGAGCAAACATTTTCAAAGTTATAAAGCAAAACTTACACATTTCTGTATAGCATGGAATACAGACATTACAAGTAAGATTAATGCCTGCAGCAACTTACTGGCATTTCATAGAGTTCAAACACTAAATACATTCTTATAAGATTAATACCTACTTTGAACAAAACTAACATATAGGTGAGCTGGTTTGGTTTCCAGCTATGAGTTTGTCAGTTCTTAGCTAATGCCTATGGTCTTGGCCAGAGCTGGCACTTGGTTTATCAGCGTCACAAGGATCAAGTCTTATCTGATGGCCACAGAGGTTCACATGCAGTTCTGCCTTAACCTTTCAATTATTAAGGTGAAGTGCTAACACAAAACACTTGGTGTTGCATATTCCAAATATTCTTCCAGGGTTTTAAGGTTCTTGGTTAGGATTTGTTCTACGATAGGTAAAATCAGAGCCTGTGTAGTCAGAGCAATGTCATCAGCATAGACAAGTTTCCATAATGATGTTCAGGGAAAACTCTATGGACACACAGCTCCCCCGCATGACTTGTCAACTCTCATCTTAACACTGCCATACGGACCATTACGGGCACAGTAAAATAATGTCATTACTGTGGCTTCCCATACTGGTGCATATCCACCCACCCGAAATTCGCTGTGATTGTGACACTCCTTCAGGAAACCATTGTATTTGAGGGAACAAACACGCAAAGACCTAAATAACATACTAAGATTTTTGCTCAAATGCAGAAAACCTTGTTGGCTTGCAGTGTAAGAGCATGAAGACTCGAGGTATTCCCCTGAAGATCAATGGTGAGCAAGGTGGAAGGATACCAATGTGCTGAACAAACACCTCATCAAGGACCCAAATTGAAAACCCAGTGACTTTTCTGTCCATCAGAAACTATGGTTCACCTTGAATCGCATCTGCACATCACATAGCAGGTCTGCCTACATGGCCACTAAAAGGGGACTGAGACATAATCCTATTTGTGACAGCAGAAACAAACTTCGAACTGTGGAATACCTCGTCAGCCAATGTTCCAAATGATCATATCCTGGTGGTGTTTCTGCCATCGACTCGATGTCACCTGAAGCAGCTAATTGGATGGCCAGCCTAGACTTGGACATCAAACATTGCTGCTTTTAAGACATACACTCTAAGAACGAGCTCCAGTGTCAGGTGTAAGGCCCTGCAGCTGTGTCTGCTCAGTCTCCTAAGAGCCTAACAAGTCAGCTAGGCTGCCTGATGGACTGCCCTGCCTGATTGGCTGAGGAAGCTAGCAGGCTGGTTCTTAGCCGAGCAGAAGCTCACTGACTGAACAATGCGCATGCTCACGGATTCTCTGCCTCTCTCTGCTCACCTCACGCCAAGACCTGCTCCTGCCTTGCCCCTCACTGCTCCAACCTAGACCCTGCCCTGCACCCAGCTTTGTTCCAGTCCTGTCCCAGCCTTGCTCCTGCCTTGGAACCAGCTCCGCTCCTGCCTTCCGAGACTTCCAGTAATCCAGTTCTGTCCCTTGGTTCTGATTACCGGCTCTGACCATTGACTCTGTCTCGACCATTGGCTCTAGCATTCAAACTCAGATTATGCTCTGATCACTAGGCCTGACTGCCTATGACCGCCAGGAATGAGTTTGGTTTCTTGACTTTATGAATGGCCCAGATTACAAATTGGAGGGAGCATTCTTCTAATGGAATTCAAGTAAATTCTACCTACCATATCATCACTCAGAGCTTATATAAGGCTCAGTGACATAAGTAGGCTAGGCCCCTTGTTAAAATCCAGTCACACAAATGAAGGGGATCTGGAATGAGTTCCCTGCCTCTCTTGTAGTCATTCTCTCTTTCAGACTGCACAGATGATTTACCCCTTGAGCTTATCAACACACTTCTGAAGAGCAAATGTTTGGCTTTGGAATGGACCAGATTGCACTAAGTAGCAGGTAAATGTTTTCCTGGGGCAGGAGACACCTGGTCTCTACCCAGAAAGTCTTAAATAGCCCAAACTATCAACAGATAAAAATTGCCACGTGCAGAGGGCTGGTACAAAGTCTAGGCACCAGGTAAGTCCCACTTACCCTGCACCAGGTTGAATTTCACCCTTTGAATGCAGGCCAGACTTTTGAACCCTGTACTATGCTATCTGTGTACTGTTTTTCAGGAAGAAAGGATAAACATTCAGGCAAAGTGCAGCTTCATCTATGGTAGGTTATTTTTTTCCAAAAGTGCTGCTTCGTTTCTTTGTTCCTTCCTGGTGTGGTAATAAGACATTTAATTTAAATTGGAAAGGATTCCACCATCCCTTTTCTCTCTTTTTGTGTGAGCTCACAGTCGATGTTTAATGCACTGCAGTGATCATACCTAACGAAGGAAACTTTTGCATATCCCATGCACTTACCCTGGCATAGTATTGCGCACTGCTGCTACTGTAATCTTCCAACTTAAAATGTGTGGAAGTAGGACTGAGCAGTAATCCAGGGGAACAGCACTTTCCCATCACTTTTGCTTTGTGTGACATTTACACCTCAGTTTCAATTTAGGTTTTCCTCTGAGCAAAGCTGGTAGGTCTTGTTTGGTTTCAAGTAAAAAAACAACAACAACACAAAACAAAACAAAAACCTCCCACTGAGTTTCTCCTGATTTGGAGTGCAACCATATAGCCATCTGACGTTAGAAATCCTGACTCATGTAACTTGAGGTCCAGGAGAGCTTTATGTCAAAGAAAACAAAGCCAACATCATTTGTGCGTCACTAAATATACAGCTGATATGTGAACCCTAAAGTGGGAACCCCATGGGCACATATAGGATAGGATTTTCTAAAGCTTTTGGGGAAGGTCTGAGCAGACCGAAGGCTAACGCTGCATGTGTTTGAAAATCCCACCTATAATGTGTAAACATCCAGCTTTAATGCATCAGAATGGGTTTCCAGGATGATTCGCTGCCCCCCAGAGCAATAGCACAATTGGTGCACAAAGAATAGTTATCAGTGGTTTGCTGGCAGACTGAGCGGTGTATCTAGTAGGATTATGCTGTGGCCTGTCCTGGCTCTGGTACTAATCCATATTTTCATTATTGACTTGGATAATGGAGTGGAGAGTGTGCTTATAAAATTTGCACACAACACCAAGCTGGAAGGGGTTGCTAGAACTTTGGCACACAGGATTAAAATTCAAAATGACCTTGACAAACTGGAGAATTGGTCTGAAATCAACAAGATACAATTCAATAAAGACAAGTGCAAAGTACTACAGCAAGGAAGAAAAAAAATTAAATGCACAAAAAGGGGAATAACTGGGTAGGTGGTGATACTGCTGAAAAAGAGCTAGCGGTTCTTGTGGATCACACATTGACTATGAGTCAACAATATGATGCAGCGGTGAAAAAGGCTAATAACATTCTGGGGTGTATTAGCAGAAGTGTTGTATGTAAGATGTGGGAGGCAATTGTCCCACTCTTCTTAGTATTGGCGAGGCCTCTGTGTCCAATCCTGGGCACCACACTTTAGAAAAGATGAGGACAAATTGGAGAGAGTCCAGAGAAGAGCAACAAAAATGATTAAAGGGTTAGAAAACAAAACAAACAAACAAACCCAACCCTTTAGTCTTGAGAAAAGAAGACTGAGGGGAGGACCTGATAACTGTCTTCAAATACGTTAAGGGCTATTATAAAAAAGAGGGTGATCAATTGTTCTCCACACCCACTGAAGGCAGAACAAGAAGCAATGGGCTTAATCTGCAGCAAGGGAGATATAAGTTAGATATTAGGGAAAACTTTCTAATTTCCAGTGGAGGTGGTAGACTCTGCATCATTGGAAGTTTTTAATAACAGGTCAGACAAACACCTATCAGGGGCAGTCTAGTTCCTGGCTCAGAGCAGAGGGCTGCACTAGATGACCTCTCAGGGTCCTTTCAAACCCTACATTTCTCTGATTCTAGGGAAATGCTGCAAACATTTGCTTTTCATAATCTCTTTATTAGTTAGATAAATAACACAAGCAATAACACACAGAAAAGACTGATATTTCCTTTTCCTATATAAAAACCATTGCCACATGCTGGGCTTAGAGAGCAGTTTCTCTTTTTCCAAGAACTCTAGTGAATTAGTTTTAATCAGAGTGCAGTTAAAGTGGACAGGTACAGACTAGGTCACTTACTCTGAGAATTGGTAAGTAAGGTTTTATTCAGACCAGAGCATGAGAGGTCATTTCCACTTTAACTGAATTCTGATTGAAACTAGTCTTGTTTTTAAAAATGCTGAACTGAAATTAATTGAGGACAATTAACCATCGGACTGAAATTAAAAAAAAAAAAGTGGCAGATATCCAGCATGTAAAATTTCAGCCCAAATGGTTAATGTCTGGTAAACTGAAGTTATTAGTAACTGAAAACAGGGTCATATAATGGGAATTGTCAAGCAACCTTAATAATAGGTGCTACTATAATAATGTATTTCCTGTCAAGAACGGAATGCTGGGAAAGCCTTTCCTACAGGGCCAGATTAACTTTTTGTGGGCCCGGCGCCAAACATATTTGTGGGTCCCCCGGGGAATGAAGGGGCCAGGGGCAAGAGCACAGTGGGCAGGGTGGATTTGATTTAAATCATTAGTCAGGAAGACTCGATTTAATTATGGTTTTCTACATGAAAGTGCATTCTTGTTGATTGTTATAACCTTAATGCATATTCTTCACAACTCAGAGATAGATGTAGGTTTCATTTTAGAAGGTACTGTGACGTTGTGCAGTCTATATGGTTTTATAAAAACATAAGAAGAAGTGAATATAATGTAACTGGAATAGTTTTATAAAAATATGATAATAAGTGAATATAATGTAACTGGAATATGCTTTATGCAAAAGGTCTCTTGTAAGGTATCATTACAAAGCTTATAATCTACTGAATGTGATCATCCTATTTGTATAAATGTACCACTCTTGTATCTAAAACTAGAAATATGAAATATAACTCTGAGAGCCTATTGTAATTATGCAAAGTGTGGGCCATTAATGGTGGTTTGGAATCTTGATGACTCCCATTAACCAGGACCATTATCTGCAGATGGCTGTGTTTACCTGTTAGTCTTCCTGTATATGTGTGTGCTGGCAAGTGGGTAATGAAGTCTTGCAGTGACATGTGATCATGTCACCTGACCTGGAATCCATCTTTTGCCTGGGTGCTTTTCCAGTGAGGTGGGGAATGAAAACCCAGAGGGACAAAGGGTTCCTGCCTTATGCAAAAGATATATAAAGGGGTGGAAGAGAACAGAGGGGGAGAGGAGCCATCATGAAGAATCCCCTAGCTATCACCTGAGCTGGAACAAGAGCTGTACCAGGGGAAAGAATTGTGCCCAGGCCTGGAAGGTGTCCAGTCTGAGAAAAAACTTACTGAAGCATCTCTGAGGGTGAGATTATCTGTATTCAGTTTGATTAGACATAGATTTGTGCATTTTATTTCATTTTGCCTGGTGACTTACTTTGTTCTGTCTGTCTGGAACCACTTAAATCCTACTTTCTGTATTTAATAAAATCACTTTTTATTCATTTATTCAGAGTATGTATTAATACCTGGGGGAGCAAACAACTGTGCATCTCTCTCTATCAGTGTTATAGAGGGTGAACAATTTATGAATTTGCCCTGCATAAGCTTTATGCAGGGCAAAATGGATTTATTTGGGTTTAGACCCCATTGGGAGTTGGGCATCTGAGTGCTAAAGACAAGCACACGTCTGTGAGCTGTTTTCAGGTAAACTTGCAGCTTTGGGACAAGTAATTCATACCCTGGGTTTGTGTTGGAGCAGACGGGAGTGTCTGGCTCAGCAAGACAGGGTGCTGGAGTCCTGAGCTGGCAGGGAAAACAGAAGCAGGGGTAGTCTTGGTATGTCGGGTGGCAGCTCCCAAGGGGGTTTCTGTGATCCAACCCGTCACAGGTACACCTATACATTTTTAAACAGTGATTTATTCTGAAAACTTTTCAGATTAGTTTTACAGCTATATCAGAAAATGAATGATTGTTTGGTTATTTCATTTACCAAAGAATTGAAGCAGATATTTATGAAGTCACTGGGAGGTGAACTATCTCCAATTCAACAGTTTAATCATTAATATTTGGAGGATTTTCTTGCCAGGCTATATTAGGAGGAGAACATCACCAGACAGACATTTAAATTGTTTTATTTAACTAAAACAACAATGTTAAGTATTCTGGATTTTTTCTTCAACAGCAAACATCATATTTTTTTAAAAAAGCATATGTCCCTCGCTTTTCACATTTATCTCCAGACTTCTTCTCCTTGTCCAGATCTATTTCGCCCCCAACAATCTTCTATTCATTGAACTTTTTGAAACTTTTCACTTTTAAAGAGAGATAAGGAATTGACTCTGTGGACACAAATTTGCAGAGGGACAATAGAGTTGAGGTCTATTATTTCTCACCTCTATGTATTATTTATTTATTTAAAAACATTTTTGCTGTTAACAAGCATGTTACCTCTGGATACACAAATCCACAGTTTGAGAACTGCAAAACTAAGCATCTCTGATGGTATCTTCTAGACTGAGCACTGAGTCCCATTGGGTAGATAGAAAGATTAACTAAAATAATCTATACAGAAGCCTGTGGAACCCCATAAAATTGGGTCCCTAATCCATGAACTATTAGAACTCATTTACAATTTTTTTCTTAAACATTACATGAATATATTGTCTCATACTATAGAGTTATAATTTATAATCCCTATTCCACTTATTCAGCAATTTACAATGATTTCAAATGTGTTCAAAATTAATTGCTGAATAATTTCTTGAATTCTTCTCAATCAGCTTTCTTGCCAATAAATTCAGTTGTTTGAAATGACAAATTTACAAGGTCTGTTTGGGTAAATCCCAAGACCTATATGTGACGGGTTTGGTCACAGAGACTCCCTTGGGACTGTCACCTGACGTGCTGAAATTACCTCTGAGCCCGTTTTCCCTGCCAGCTTGGGATTCCAGAACCCTGCCTTGTTGAGCCAGACACGCTAGCCTGCTGCAACACAGACCCAGGGTCTGGCCCATGCCCCTAAAACTGCATACTTAACTGAAAATGGCTCAGCAGGTTACCTGTCTCCAGCACCCAGACACCTAGCTCCCAATGGGATCCAAACCCCAAATAAATCCATTTTACTCTGTATAAAGCTTATACAAGGTAAATTTATAAATTGTCCACCCTCTATAACACTAATAGAGAGATATGCACAGCTGTTTGCTCCCCTAGGTATTAATCACTTAGTCTGGGTTTATTAATAAACAAAAGTGATTTTATTAAATATAAAAAGTAGAATTTAAGTGGTTTCAAGTAATAACAGACAGAACAATGTAAGTCACCAAGGAAAATAAAGCAAAAACACGCACTTCTAAGCCTAATACATTAAGAAACTGATTACAGGTAATATCTCACCCTCAAAGATGTTCCCATAAGCTTCTTTCACAGACTAGACTCCTTCCTAGTCTGGGCCCAATCCTTTCCCCGGTACAGTCCTTGTTAGTTCCAGCAGACATCTTAGGTGGTGAGCAGGGGTTTTCTCATGACTGGCAGCCCCTTTTGTCCTGCTCCCCCACCCCTTAATAGCTTTGGCACAAGGCAGGAATCTTTTGTTTGTGCTTGTCCCCCCCCCCGCCTCATCAATGGAAAAGTTCAAGGATTAAGATGGATTCCAGTAGCATGTGACATGCTCACATGTCACTGTAAGACCCCTAGTCTCCAGTCTTCCTGGATTTGTCCACACAAACACAGGAAGGTTTGCAGATAAATAAACCATTTACAACCAATTGTCCTAGTCAATGGACGCCACCACGATTCTAAACCACCATTAATGGCCCACACTTTGCATAATTACAATAGGACCACTGAGTTATACTTCATATTTCTAGCTTCAGATACAAGAATGATACATGCAAACAAACAGGAGGAATACATTCAGTAGGTTATAACCTTTATTATGATACCTTACAAAAGACCTTTTGCATAAAGCATATTCCAGTTACATCATATTCACACTCATAAGCATATTTCCATAAAACATATGGAGTGCAACGTCACACTATATAAAGAGTAGGTTACCATTATTCACTGAGCTTTGCCTCAAAACATAGATATATCACAGTCGTGCGGTGCTATTTTTGATGCCATCTCTCACGAAAGTGATATCTTAGTATATGGCATTTTGCCATATTGGTTGCTCTTGTAGGCTGACATGGCAGCGCCTGGAAGTTACAGTTTTTAGACTAGCAATATCATGCAGTTGGAAATATGGCAGTCAAGGGCATAGGCTCCTGAGCTGGGAGTGGGGGACACCCAGGCCATGACCCAACCACTTTTAAGAAGGTATACAGAAAATAGGCTTGCCACCTGGTGGCCTGGCTGGTTTCTCTACTCCCGTACCACTTGCCAGCCAAGAGATGTAATTTGACATTTTTTTGCTGTGAGCATATATGGCCCAGCATATAGCAACCTTGCAACAAACAGCTGCACACATCACAGCTGGAAGCACACCCCACCTGGCACGCAAATCCCATTCTGTGTGCACAGTGTGGTGTACGTTGAGCCCTCACTTGACAGCTGTTGAAACAGCAGTGGCTCCTCTCAGTGCTGGGGACCAGCGGGGAAACAGCACAGACCCATCACTGGATGGTGAGGCTTGCCAGCAGGGAGGGATAAGAAGCTGGAGGGATGGTAGAGGGGCTGAGACTCCTGGGAGGAGGTGGATATAGGCAGAGCTTATGGACCACGGAATTGTGCAGCTGGTTGGTGGGGGAAGAGAGGGGTGCCTGAATGGGAAAGAGGAGGGTCAGGTGGCGGGGGGGGGCAAATGTATGGCCTCTCCCCCCCCCCTTTAAGTGACACTTTGCAGCTCCTGGTCCTGTGTTACCCCGGTGATTCAGCTCTCCTGCAGCCCAGAAAGGGCCCATCTGTGAGTCAGCAGCTGCATGCAGCCTGTGATGCCCAAGCCTCAACGATCGGAAAGGAGCAGGAAATCTGTGGGTTTGTGGGGATTTACTTCAATCAGCTGCGCGTACCCTATTCCCAGGTGGCTGCCAGAAAACAGGACATTTCTTTAGAGTCTAATTGTGTTTAAAGGCTGCAGGCAACAGAGATAATAAATTGTTAAATTGGGCTGTCTGTTTGAAGGCACTTCTGCTGCTGAGGCTAGGTCACAACAGGAGCAAGAAAGGAACCATCAGCCCACGTTTGTTTTAAAGTGAATGCAGAGCGTGTGAAAGATGCTGGATTGACATCTCTGGTGTCATCTGTTTGTGCCTGTTCTGGGGATATTTACATTTAGATGATTGTCTCTGTTTTGAGGACACCTTCCAATAATTCCCTGTTGCCTGTTCCTCATTATTATATTATGAAGCGGCTTTGATCCAGAGATTAGAAGCAAAGCGAGAAAGAAGAAAGCAGCGTGTTATAATCTTGGACTCTAATTCAGACAACGCATGGATCTGTGAGATGACAAGCTGTGTCGCTCTCGAATTGGGTTTGTCAGCCACAAGCAGATGCAAAAGGCACCGGGTTAGACCTCTTATGCGCGATCCAGTTTGGATCAACAATTGCCAATCATCAATCAATTGTCATATTATGCTACTGTCCAGAGTCCCCAATTTAGGGAACAGGGCCCCATTTTGTTAGGTGCGGTTCAGACAGATAGGAAGATGTGATTTCTACATTGAAGGGAACACAATATCAACAATCTACCTCATTTTCCCTATGGCCTGCTATAAGGTCAAATTTGTATCCTGGTCTCTAGAGGGAAAGAGAATACATTAATAATAATAATTAATAATGATCATACTGCTCCACCATGTTTCGTGTTCACACAGCTGCTCAGGCAAAGAGAAAAGAGTGGCGCTTGTAAGTTAAGAAGGGAGTTAGTGACTATTGCTCAGAGAAAACCTAATTTGCCCATTCTGCTTACAGTAACTTTTGCCTTAACTTCCTCCTGAGTATTGTCAAAGCACATCATGTTTTTATTAGGGCTGTCGATTAATCACAGTTAACTCATGTGATTAACTCAAAAAAATGTATCATGATAAAAAATAATCACGATTAATCGCACTGTTAAACAATAGAATACCAATTGAAATTTATTAAATATTTTTGGATGTTTTTCTACATTTTCAAATATATTGATTTCAATTACAACACAGAATATTATTTTTATTACAAATATTTGCACTGTAAAAAAACAAATGAAATAATATTTTTCAATTCACTTCATACAAGTAATGTACAATCTCTTTATCATGAAAGTACAACTTACAAATGTAGGTTTTTTTGTTACATAACTGCACTCAAAAACCAAGCAATGTAAAACTTTAGAGCCTACAAGTCCACTCAGTCCTACTTCTTGTGCAGCCAATTGCTAAGAGAAATAAGTTTGTTTACATTTATGGGAGATAATGCTGCCCACTTCTTAATTACAATGTCACCTGAAAGTGAGAACAGGTGTTCGCATGGCACTGTTGTAGCCAGCATTGCAAGAATTTTACATGCCAGAGGCGCTAAAGATTCATATGCCTCTTCATGTTTCGGCCATTGTTCCAGAGGAGCGATTAGCTGAACAAGAAGTAGGACTGAGTGGACTTTTAAGCTCTAAAATTTTACATTGTTTTATTTTTGAATGCAGGTTTTTTTGTACATAATTCTACATTTGTAGGTTCAACTTTCATGATAAAGAGATTGTACTACAGTACTTCTATTAGGTGAATTGAAAAATACTATTTATTTTGTTTTTTTACGGTGCAAATACTTATAATCAAAAATAAATATAAAGTGAGCACTGTACACTTTGTATTCTGTGTTGTAATTGAAATCAATATATTTGAAAATGTAGAAAACATCAAAAAATATTTAAATAAATGGTATTCTATTATTAACAGTGCAATTAATCCTGATTAATTTTTTTAATCGCTTGACAGCCCCAGTTTTTAATTTAGCCACTGCTGCTTATAGCTCTCAGCACTGACCAGATTCTGACTGGGGTGATTATGAGAACAAGGCCCTGGAACATATGAAGCTTTTTTCCCATGAGTGATAGTTCCAAGTAATGTGTGAAAGAGGATTGAATTGTCATGTTGTCTGAAGCAGCAGTTTCATGCCTCACTGAATAGCAGTTTTTAGGCATTGCAAAGCATTCAACAGAATTATCCAACAGATTCAGGGAAGGCTGGTAGGAGCCAAAAGTCCAGTTTAGGCTGCCACCAGGCAGTCTAATACAATTTCATTCTTACAGCATGTTCTTCAAGCACAAAATATGTCACTGAGAGAGAGCAAGGCAAATAAAAAGGACTTTAAGGAAAGATTCAAGGGGAGGAAATTACTATGTGGCTCAGAAAAAGGAGAATGGTTACAAGATTGTGTTTATTTTTTGGTAAAGATGAGTTTTAGTTGCAACATTGAGATCCAGATTGGGATTTTAAACACCCCGAAATTCCAGGAAGCTTGGATTTGAGTTTTCTTTGGATCATCATGAAGACAGGGGCCATTTGCAAAACTTGGATAGATATTAAAGTAATGCAAAGCCATACTGTAATATCAAACAAACAGATCCATCTCCCAAACATGTTCTTGCTTACAATCACCCTTGACTCCAGGTCTGTGTGTATAATGGGGGAAGAGAGAATCTGCTTTCTAGACTTTTCAGTGATAGAAGCTCTATAAACTCCTAAAAGAGAACAGAGGATTTGCATGCCCCGGATGGTCTGATTAACTCCTCTGCTCCTCTGCAAAGTATGGAATCTTGACTCAGGACCTCAGAGGTACATCTCACCAGAAAGCTCAGTCTACTTCAGAAGTGGTTATCACCATAGAATCATAGACTTTAGGGATGGAGGGACTTGAGGGAGGACATCTAGACTGACCTCCTACACAGGCCATAACTATGCTACTGTGTCTATGGTACCTCTAAGGACAAGTACGCTGAGACATTATGAATTCAGCGTACTGGAGTATGCTAATAGCACAAGTACTGGATCTGAGGCATTGGTATCTATGGCACTACGTTTTCTTCTGAGTCAGCCCAACCTGTATCCTCTGCTTGGTTTGTTTGTTGATTGATCTAGTCTGCTCTGAAATGACACTAGATCAAAGTGTATTAATGAATTGTTAATGCACATCAGCAGGGTGCACCCACTGTGCACGCAACATACATTAGCAGGTGCACACAGGCCTCGGCAAGGACCATGTAGCTGGGGGGGAGTGGGGTATAGCGGGAGCAACCCAAAGCGATCCCACAGCCTGGCCTAGCCCCCAGCAGCTTCTCCTTGGATGAGCCCAAAGACAGGTGGCAACCAGGTAAATGGCATCATCTGCCCTGTGTCCTATCCACGGTCTGCTTACTCAGCTGTCCCAGAGTCCCATTAAAGGCGGTGACTGTTCAAATCTCAGCATTCCATTTCATTTTTAATTGAGCCCCCCACTTTTCTATCTTGCCATGACACTCAATTGTGCAACTTGCATGTAAGCAAATGTCTCAAATAGGGTCTGATTATTTCCCCTCTTTGTGTTCTTGCTGGGAAGTCTCCCCATAGCGTCTGTGTGCCAGTTAAAATGAGTATTTTCTGTGCATCTTACCTTTATAGTCCTTCTGCACTTGCATGCTGCCAGTGGGGACACTGGAGGGCAGCAAAGAATTATAAATGACACTAGTAAGACTCAGGAATGAAGCAGACTAAGCAGTCTCTCACCAACAGAAGTTGGTCCAATAAAAGATATTACCTCACCCACCTTAACTTTCTAATATCCTGGCACTGACACAGCTACAATAATCCTGCATGCTGCAAGGAAAGCACTTTTGCATTCACAGAAAAAGCCGTCATTAGTTGTCATGCAGCTGAAGAAGTGGGTTTTTTTACCCACGAAAGTTTATGCCCAAATAAATCAGTTAGTCTTTAAGGTGCCACCGGCCTCCCTGTTGTTTTTGTGGATACAGACTAACATGGCTACCACCTGATACTTGTCATTACTTTGTCACTTGTGGCAGCTTGAACCTGTTAAATTTGGAATTTCAATACCTGAAGGAAAACACTAACTCCCCCCCGCCCCTCCCATGGCAAGAGGAACTCAATGTGTGCTGCCGCCTCTCAGTGTAGCCAGCTCGTGTAGTTTAATTGTGAGTCTTGCGATATTTGGTGTTTTCCTTAAAGCTCCAGCTCATGGCGACATATTTTCTTCTTTCTTTTTTTAAAGTACATTTCTAGCCCTCAGGGTTACGGAGAAAATGTGAGCTGAGAGTAGCCTAAAGGTTAACAAAACAGAAGATAAATACAGTCTGGGTTCTTTTTATTTGGCTTGTAATTGCATGATTTTTCTGGGGGTGTCTGGGGGCTGATTCACGATCGTTGAGTGTTTGGGGTTGGCAGTACTGTCTTGTGTATATTTAAGGTCCACTGTTAAGGCTACCACTCTGAATCCTGTCACCATGCAAAGCACTGACTTTAGCCCTATGAAGTGGAAATCCATCAACTTCATGAACAAACTTGGATGGCTACCACTCTGAAACTTTTCATTCTATGCAAACCCACTCAGAATACAGATACATCCAAATATACCCAAAGCATAGTAGCACTTCCCTCAGATGGGCAGGGGAATTTACTCTTCATAAACATTGGAGGTGACAGCACTAGCTGGAGCCAGGCCAAGTGCAGGTAGGGACCCTGTAGATCTGCCTGTGCATTTCATTTCTAACATACAGCACACCCCCACTGCTATTCCAGCCCTGCAAACCTCACGTAAGTCTGCCAATGAACCTCGTTCTGATCACACCTGTGACGTGTCCTGATGTTGGATGCAATCTTATCTCCTCCAGACTACCTTCAAAAGCCTCTTGATTTCTGTCTCAGGGTTGCCTAAAAGCTGCAGTGAAGGTGGGCTGGCTGTATCCCTCCTAGTTTGGACCATTTCCCAGCTTCTCTTCTCTGTATGAGTCTGCCAGGGGTGAAGAACACAGAAACCGAGACTCAGGGTGATTCAGTGAGCTGCTGCTGATTCTCAGTTTGGCTGCACAGAATCTCCAGGCCAGGAATGTTCCCCACCTTCGTGTTCTGAACTAGAAGCCAGATTCTGATCCCATGTACACTGTGGTACATCTGGAGTAACCCCATAGACTTCACTGGAATGACTCTGGATTTACACTGGCTGCAGGAGTTTGGAACAACAGGGTATAGACAGCCCCTGGTTTTACCCAAGACCCCCTGCATGCTGAAACTGGGAGTAATGAGGTATAGATAGACACCGTAGTTCAAAGCTGCTAGTCACGCAGAAGGAAAAGCAATCTGTATTGTATGTTCATAAATGGTGCACGATTTACATTGCCACTACATACTACTTCTCCAAAACCCTCTACATCTCACCGATACTGTAATGTCACATTTGAAGTTTCCTGCTGTCCTCACAACACTGACGTATTTCCTCCCTTTAAAGCATTCACCATGCTGAACCTATAGCACAATAGGACTCCTCTCCACCAGATGTCCCTTCATCTGTCTCTGCAGGATCCCACCTCCTTGTGCTCAGACTCTTTCTTGCTGGCCTATTACAAAACACACGGCTTGTATAATTACTCTCTAATGGCGAGATGATCCTTTGGTGATCCACCTTTTAATAGCCTCCCCCACCTCCATCATGCACCACCTGCTAAAGCTTCTCTGTCTCCAAAGAACAGCGAATGCCAATGAATTAGCAAGGGGCTATAATCTGTGCTGTTACACCGAGGTAAATCCACTGCTACCAGAGGAGCTACTGTGGATTTACACTGGTGTGGGTGAGAGCAGAATCAGATATGAGGACATGAATTCCTCCCTGATTCTTTGGTCCAAAGTTCTGCTATTATGTCAGAATGTCAGACCAAACTACTGCCAATTTCACCCAGTAGTCAGATAGTAGAAGGCTGGGGTGCTTACTTTCACTAGGTGGATGCTGCTATTGTGAATTCTTCCCTGATGTCACTGCCTGATTTATTAGCGTCTCAGTATGTCACAAAGCAGAGGAAAAAAGCATCCCAGGACCCGCTACTAATCTGGGGGAGTTCATATTTCCATTTCCAGCAGAAATCTTAACACTCCTCTCTATTCGGAATAAACCAGTTCCTTGCTATGCCAGTCCTAGGCTCTCACCCAGCTTTACCTATGCACCTCTCTCCTGACTTCCACAGCACAGCACCCACTGCCATTCCAGTTCTGATCTGCAGCAACGCCCTGCTTGTCTAGTCCCACAGTCCATGTACTTCAATCCTCATGCACGGTACCCAGCTGTTTCAATCCTCAACTCCCAACAACTTTATCCTCTGCAGTAGTGATCCCTAAACTGTGTATAACACCTTTCATGTTCAGATTATTTTGCAAACAATTCATCCTGGGAAGCAGAGAAATAACTATTATCCTCATTCCACAGAATAGGGAAATTAAGGCAGAGAGATTAAGTGACTTGCCCAAGGTAGTGAGAGAGAGTGAGTCAGTGCCAAGACAGGGATCAGACCGCTGGACTTTCTGATTTCCTCTGCTAAACCCTCTAGCATCCCAAGCTATTGTATTCATTCCTTGGCCAACATTTTTCTTTGAAGGAAGGAAAAAATGTGTCTGACTTTTATTTGTTTTTGAAAATTGAAAGGAAGCTGACGATAAATAAGAGTGATGAACAGGTAATGAATCCATGGATTTCCCACTACAGTGATGGATTACAGAGGCCTCCAAACTGTCCAGTTGAGTAACCAGCACAAAACAGACATAGACACGTGTTGAAAAATAACATCGAACTCCCTCCACTTTACGTCACCCCTTTGGCTCTTATGTCTTTTTTTATTACTCAATATTAACACTGTGGCTGTCCAGGCATTGCAACAGATGCAATCTATTAGCAGAGTCCTCCAGCAGGCAGCCTCGCTGCGTAGGTGTGTCCTGCAAGCTATTCCATCCACCACCTGCTCCTTATGCCTGAACAGATGGAGCCCAGACCCCTTGTAGTTCACAGGCAGATCTGCTGGGTGCCAACAAGAACCTTTCACTGGCTGAGCCAGTAGCAATTCTGCAATGCTTCATCCAGAAGCCTCCTTGCTTTTGTGAAATTGTGTGTGTGTGTGTGTGTGTGTGTGTGTAAGGATGGCGAAGAGTGTGTGAGTGTGGGAGGGAACGAGGGGTCTAGGAGGGTGGGTCAGAGTCCAAGTGCTGGTGGATGCAGCTGAAGCCATAAACCCGACTCAGAAGGGTGGTGTAGTGCAGTACAGATGCATTAGCATGACTCTGAGACCCAGGTCCAGCAATTGGAAGCCCAGATTTACAGTGCAGTGTGGATGCTCAAGTGCAGGCTTGGAAACACCAAGTCCACAAACCAGGTCCCGCCCGGGTTTACAATGCAGTGTAGACATACCCTGTGTGTATAAATTTCATATTGCTAACCATCCCTGGGCTGAGCAACTAAACAGTTATTATTGTTGCTGTTGTTATGTAACCCAGGATTAGTAAGGTATAATGGTCTGCAAGGTCTAGAATCCTAAGTGCCTTATCTATGAAATGTTAAGCCTTCACCCTCCGGTCAGCAGTTGGGTTGCTCTTTATTCCAGTTAATTTGGTTTGAAAACGGCACTCTGACACAAAGTGTCTAGAGAGCAGAGCCCCACATTCTCTCTCCCCATGGGACTGGGAAAAAAAAGGAAGCGTGTGACCCCTATGAACAATCACATTGTGGATAGCTGCTGAATGACCAGAACTGAGTAGCCCAGTGGGCTGATGAAGAGCTAGGTGGAACTCATTAGAAGGGAATTGTCCTGGTGCCTTGTAGAAATAATGAGAGTTTTCTTGCAACATTTCCTCCCATGTTTGACAAATTTTCTATATCGTATTTCAAAAAATGACATTTAAAGGGCATGGCAAGTATTGTACAACTTAAATTAATAATATGGGATTTTGAGCCGAGGGTGACATGCAGTGCTTAAAGGGAACCTGTCAAGTTAAAATTCAGATATTGTTTTCCCAGTGGAGTATTGACTTAAACCTTCATTTATCTGTTGATGAGTGGGAGAGATCCAGACAGGAAACCACCTCACTGTTAAAAGCCACAGAGTTTGTACAATTGAAATTCAATGAGCTAATAGGCCTTTTTTCCATTTATGTTTAATTCTTAAAATTAATGTTGCAATAAGTGAAACATGCCTTAAATGTAAGTATCCTAATCTCCATTCATTCAATTTTTAAATGTTCTAAAATCCATCTCTTGAGAACAGAAGAATGGCCACACAGGGTCAGACCTATGGTTCATCTAGCCCAATATCCTGTCTTCTGACAGTACCCACTGCCTGATGCTTCAGAGGGAATGAACAGAACAGGGCAATTAGCTAGGCCGGGGTGACCAGATGTCCCAATGTTATAGGGACAGTCCTGATATTTGGGGTTTTGCCTTATATAGGGGCCTATTACTCCCTACCTCCTGTCCCGATTTTTCACACTTGCTGTCTGGTCACCCTACAATTAGCGAGCAATCTAACCTCTGTCATCCAGTCCCACCTTCTGGCAGTCACAGGCTTAGGGACATCCAGAGCATGGGGTTGCATCTCTGACCATCTTGGCTAATAGCCATTGACGAACCTCTCATCCATTGGTGAACTTTATCTAATTGGTTTTTTTTGAACCCACTTATATTTTTGGCCATCTCCACATTTCCTGGCAATGAGTTCCACAGATTAACTGTGAGCTGTGTGAAAAAGCACTTTCTTATGTTTGTTTTAAGGCTGCTGCATATTAATTTAATCAGGTGACCTCCCGTTCTTATGTTATATGAATAATACTTTCATATTCACTTTCTCCACAACATTTATGATTTTATAGACCTTTATCATATCCCCCCTTAGTCATCTCTTTTCTAAGCTGAACAGTCATATGGAAGCTGTTCCGTACCCCTAATCAATTTGGTTGCCCTTCTCAGTACTTTTTCCAATTCTAATATATCTTTTTAATAAGGAGCGACCAGAACAGCACACAGTATTCTAGGTGTGGGCGTATCATGTATTTATAGAGAGGCATCATTATGATATTTTCTGTCTTATTATCTACCCCTTTCCTAATGGGTCCTAACACTCTATTAGCATTTTTGTCTGCTGCTGAACATAGAACAGAAGGTTCCAGAGAAATATCCATAATGACTCTAAGATCTCCTTTTTGAGTGGGAACAGCTAATTTAGACCCCATCATTTTGTATGTATAGTTGGGATTATTCTTTCCCCACTGTGCATTACTTTGCATTTATCAACATTGAATTTCATCTGCCATTTTGTTGCCCAGTCACCCAGTTTTGTGAAATCCCTTTGGAATTCTTCACAGTCAGCTTTGGACTTAACTTTCTTGAGTAATTTTATATCGCCTGCAAACTTTGCCCTCACTGTTTACCGCTTTTTTTTTTTTTACAAATATTTGAACAGCACTAGTCCCAGTACTCATTAGGGGACCCCGCTATCTACCTCTCTCCACTCTGAAAACTGACGATTTATTCCTATCCTTTGTTTCCTATCTTTTAGCCAGTTACTGATCCATCGGAGCAGAGGTGGATTATGATTTTGTGGGGCCCTGGCCAGAGCAAGGGGGAGGCTCCCCCAGCGCTCCTGCTGGGGAAATGGGTAGGGGCATGGGGGCTTGCCCTGCTCCCCCGCCTGGCACTCCTGCTGGGGTATGGGGTCAGGGCACGGGGGCTTGCCCCGCTCTTCCTGCCCGGCGCTAATCCACCACTTCATGAGAGGATCTTCCCTCTTATTCCATGACTGCTTAGACTCCTTAAGAGTCTTTGTTGAGAAACCTTGTCAAAGAGTTTCTGAAAGTCCAAGTTCAGCATACCAACTGGATCACCCTTGTTCGCATGTTTGTTGACACCTCAAAGAATTCTAATAGATTGGTGAGGGATGATTTCCCTTTACAAAAACCATGTTGACTTTCCCCAACATACTGTGTTCATCTATGTATCTGATAATTCTGTTCTTTACTATAGTTTCAACTAATTTGGTTGGCACTGAAGTTAGACTTACCAGCCTGTAATTGCCAGGATCACCTCTGGAGCCTTTTAAAAAAATCTGCATTGCATTAGCTATCCTCCAGTCATCTGGCACAGAGGCTGATTTAAGCAATAGGTTACATACCACAGTTAGTAGTTCTGTGATTTCAAGTTTGAGTTCCTTCAGAACTCTTGAGTGAATACCATCTGGTTCTGTGACTTATTACTGTTTAATTTATCAGTTTGTTCCAAAACCTCCTCTATTGACACCGCAATCTGGGAGAGTTCCTCATATTCGTCACCTAAAAAAATGGCTCAGGTGTGAGAATCTCCCTCACATCCTCTGCACTCAAGACCAATGCAAAGAATTCATTTAGCTTCTCCACAACAGCCTTGTTCTACTGGAGTGCTCCTTTAGCAACTCAATCGTCCACTGTCTCTACTGATTGTTTGGCAGGCTTCCTGCTTCTAGCGCACTTAAAAAATGTTTTGCTGTTAGTTTTGTGTCTTTTGCTAGTTGCTCTTCTAATTCTTTTTTGGCCTGCCTTATTATATTTTTACACTTGACTTGCCAGAATTCATGCTCCTTTCTATTTTCCTCAGTAGGATTTAACTTCCAGTTTTAAAGGATGTCATTTGGTCTCTTTATTGTCTCTTTTACTTTGTTTAGCCATGCTGGCATTTTTTTTTATTTTTTTTTATTTTTTTGGTCCTCTCACTGTTTTTTGTTGTTGTTTTTGTTTTTAGTTTGGGGTATACAATTTTCATTTGAGCCGCTGTTATGGTGTTTTTAAAAAGGTTCCACGAAGCTTGCAGGCATTTCACTCTTGTGACTTTTCCTTTTAATTTCCATTTAACTAGCCTCTTCATTTTTGTATAAGTCCCCCTTTTGTAGTGAAATGCTACGGTGGTGGGTTTCTTTGGTATTCCCCCTAGGATGTTACATTTAATTACATTATAGTTGCTATTACCAAGTGGTCCAGCTATAGTCACCTTTTGCACCAGATCCTGTGCGCTGCTTAGGACTAAATCAAGAATGGCCTCTTCCCTTGTGGGTTTCAAGGCTAACTGCTCCAAGAAGCAGCCATGAATGGTGTCTAGACATGTTATGTCTATAATCTGACCTGAAGTGACACGTACCCAGCCAAAATGGGGATAATTGAAATCCCCCATTATTATTGTGTTTTCTATTTTTGTAGCCTCTCTAGTCTACTTGAGCATTTCACAATCACCATCACCATCTTGGTCAGATAGCCGGTTGTGTATTCCTATTGTTCTACTTTTATTATTCAAGCATGGAATTTCTATCATAGTAAAAATCTTAAATGACTCAAACCAGTACCATAGAATCTCCGTGTTTGACTCTGTGCTTTCTTTCACATATAGTGCAACTCCACTACCAGCATGACCTACTTACTCCATCATTCCATGTATTTTGTATCCAGATATTATTGTGTCCCATTGATTATCATAATTCCCCCAAGTTTCTGTGAAGTCTGTTATATCAATATCCTCATTTAGTACCAGGCTCTCAAGTTCACATCTCTTAGTGTTTAGACTTCTAGCACTTGTATACAAGCACTTATAAAATTTGCCCATATTTAGTTACCTGCCTTCATGTGAGGTAACTGAATGGGACTCTTTCTTGTTTCTCTTCAGTTCCTACCTGTACTTTATCAACTACTATCCTCTCTTCTTTACTAGGATATAGAGAATCTCCTGTAATAAATCCTCCCCAAACAGTGTATTCCTCCGCACCTGTCAGCTTTTCCCCAGCCCTTAGTTTACAAAATTCTCTCCGACCCATTTAATTTTATATGATGGCAATCTGGTTCCATACTGGTTTAGGGGGAGCCCATCCTTCATATATAGGATCCTCCTTCCCAAGTGGGTTCCCCAGTTCTTAATAAACCATAACCCTCCTCCCTATACCATTGTCTTATCCACACATCCAGACCCCGCATTTCTTCCTGTTTTTCTGGCCCTGTGTATGGAACTGGAAACATTTCAGAAAATGCTACCATGGAAGCCCCTAGACTTTAATCTCTGACCTAGCAGCCTCCAAGACCTCTCTCTTACCTGTTCCTATGTCACTAGTTCCTACATGTACCATAACCTCCAGCTCCTCCCCAGTACTGCACACAAGTCTATCTAGATTTCTTAAGAGGTCTGAAAATTTTGCACCAGGCAATAATTCACCATGTGGACTAAGTTATCAAAGTTACTTGCTGACACATTACAGATCATACAGATTTATCCTACCCAGAATGGTTCATGATAAGTTAATTCTCTTTGCCAAACCAGTCAATCAAATGTAAATCCATCATCTGATTAGATGTTCTTGTACTTTACTCAAACAGTGTATTTATTCAATATAAAATCTAGTGTTTAAAAATATTGGCTTAAATCAAAAAGGACAAAGTTGACAGATTTTAGACCGATCGAAATTTGATTTTGAAGGAATTGGCCTCAGCCAAAAGAACTGTGTAGTGGGGTGGGCACCCTGCTCTGGCTCTGAAAGGGTTAAAGCAGCCCTGGCGAGGGCTGCAGCTGGGAAAAGGTAGGCTGATGGGGAAAGGAGCCCCAGCTGTGGCCAGCTTAATCAGGGCCCAGCTGGCCCTTATAAGAGGGCTGTGGGCCAGAAGCTAGAACACACACTCTCTCTCTCACCTCAGAGAGAGAAGGACCTGGCTGCCCGGGAGCTGGGAAGTGCAGAGGGAGCTGGGGGGCTTTAGCCTAGCAAACCCCCAAGCTGCAGGCCTCGTTAGGGAAAAGCAGTGCTGGGGAAGGGCAGAGGGAGCTGGGGAGCTCCAGCTTAGCAAAACCCCGGCTGCAGGCCTAGTTAAAGGCCTATGTCACAGACTCACAGATCGTGCCCACTTGTGGCCCCGTGCGGTCCATGGGGGGTGCCCCTTCAGTGAGACAGCCCTTCTTAGGGGTCCACTCTCTCTCAGGGTCAGGCTCCTCCACCTCCTGGAGCCGCACCTCTCTGAGCCTTAGCACACCTGTTTCTCGCCGTGGGCCCCCTCAGGGAGTCCACTCGCTCTGGACCCCCAGGGCCTCCGTCCCCCGAAGGGGTTGATGCAACCCTGTCCTCTAGACCGGAGTGACACTCAGCTAGCGTAAAACAGGAGGGTTTATTGAGAGTTGAACACAGCACAGGAAACTCTCAGGGCCTCAGGCCTGGCCTCCCTTAGCACAGCACATCCCAGTCTCCTGTGCATCAAGGTGGGCTCTGCTTGCTCCCCCTCTCCAGCCCAGAGCCCCCACTGCTTCCCAGCTGGGCATCTGATGTCACCGGCACCAAGCCCTGCCTCTGTCCATTGTCTTCTCTCCAGGTCACACACTCTCAAAGAAACTGCGAAACCACCTGATCAGCATCCTATACAGCAAACAGGGAAAGATTAAGAATGAGCTCTCAGAACTGGATACTCTCATAAGAAACCAACCTTCCACACAAACTTCCTCATGGTTAGACTTTACAAAAACTAGACAAGCCATTTACAAGACAAACTTTGCCTCTCTAGAAAGGAAAAAGGACACTAAACTATCTAAACTGCTACATGCCACAAGCAGCCACAACAGTAGTTCCGTTAACCCACCCAGCAATATTGTTAATCTTTCCAGCTATACTCTTAGCCCAGCAGAAGAGTCTGTCCTATCTCGGGGCCTCTCCTTTTGTCCCTCCAGACCCATGAATATGATACAGTTCTGCAGTGACCTAGAATCCTACTTTCGACGTCTCCGACTCAAAGAATATTTCCAACATACCTCTGAACAGCATACTAACCCACAGAATCCTCCCTACCAGCACTACAAAAAAAAGGATTCTGCGTGGACTCCTCCGGACGGTCGAAACAACAGACTGGATTTCTACATAGATTGCTTCCGTCGACGTGCTAAGGCTGAAATGTGGAAAAGCAACATCACTTGCCACATAACCTCAGCCATGCAGAACACAACGCCATCTACAGCCTCAGAAACAACCCTGACATCATAATCAAAAAGGCTGACAAAGGAGGTGCTGTCGTCATCATGAATAAATTGGAATATGACCAGGAGGCTGCTAGACAGCTCTCTAACACCACATTCTACAGGCCATTATCCTCTGATCCCACTGAGGATTACCTAAAGAAACTACACCATCTGCTAAAAAAACTCCCTGACAAAGCACAGGAACAAATCCGTACAGACACATGCCTAGAACCCCAACCAGGGGTATTCTATTTGCTACCCAAGATCCATAAACCTGGATATCCTGGACGCCCCATCATCTCAGGCATTGGCACCCTAACATCAGGCTTGTCTGGTTATGTAGACTCTCTCCTCAGACCCTACGCTACCAGCACTCCCAGCTATCTTCGAGACACCACTGACTTCCTGAGGAAACTACAATCCATCGGTGATCTTCCAGAAAACACCATCCTGGCCACTATGGACGTAGAAGCCCTCTACACCAATATTCCACACAAAGATGGACTACAAGCTATCAGGAACAGTATCCCTGATAATGTCACAGCTAACTTGGTGGCTGAACTTTGTGATTTTGTCCTCACCCACAACTATTTCACATTTGGGGACAATATATACCTTCAAGTCAGCGGCACTGCTATGGGTACCCGCATGGCTCCACAATATGCCAACATTTTTATGGCTGACTTAGAACGTTTCCTTAGCTCTCGTCCCCTAACGCCACTACTCTACTTGCGCTACATTGATGACATCTTCATCATCTGGACCCATGGAAAAGAAGCCCTTGAGGAATTTCACCATGATTTCAATAATTTCCATCCCACCATCAACCTCAGCCTAGATCAATCCACACAAGCGGTCCATTTCCTGGACACTACTGTGCTAATAAGCGATGGTCACATAAATACCACCCTATACCGGAAACCTACTGACCGCTACACTTACCTACATGCCTCCAGCTTCCATCCAGGACACACCACACGATCCATTGTCTACAGCCAAGCTCTAAGATATAACCGCATTTGCTCCAATCCCTCGGATAGAGACAAGCACCTACAAGATCTCTATCAAGCATTCTTAAAACTACAATACCCACCTGCTGAAGTGAAAAAACAGATTGACAGAGCCAGACGAGTACCCAGAAGTCACCTCCTACAAGACAGGCCCAACAAAGAAAATAACAGAACACCACTAGCTGTCACCTTCAGCCCCCAACTAAAACCTCTCCAGCGCATCATCAGAGATCTACAACCTATCCTGAAAGATGATCCTTTACTCTCACAGATCTTGGGAGACAGACCTGTCCTCACTTACAGACAACCCCCCAACCTAAAGCAAATACTCACCAGCAACCACACATCACTGAACAAAACCACTAACCCAGGAATCTATCCTTGTAACAAATCCCGATGCCAACTCTGTCCACATATCTATTCAAGTGACATCATCATAGGACCTAATCACATCAGCCATACCATCAGGGGCTCGTTCACCTGCACATCTACCAATGTGATATATGCCATCATGTGCCAGCAATGCCCCTCTGCCATGTACATTGGCCAAACCGGACAGTCTCTACGCAAAAGAATTAATGGACACAAATCTGACATCAGGAATCAAAATACTCAAAAACCAGTGGGAGAACACTTTAACCTGTCTGGTCATTCAGTGACAGACCTGCGGGTGGCTATATTACAACAGAAAAACTTCAAAAACAGACTCCAACGAGAGACTGCTGAGCTAGAATTGATATGCAAACTAGACACAATCAACTCCGGTTTGAATAAGGACTGGGAATGGCTGAGCCATTACAAACATTGAATCTATCTCCCCTTGTAAGTATTCTCACACTTCTTCTCAAACTGTCTGTACTGGGCTAGCTTGATTATCACTTCAAAAGTTTTTTTTCTCTTAATTAATTGGCCTCTCAGAGTTGGTAAGACAACTCCCACCTGTTTATGCTCTCTGTATGTGTGTATATATATCTCCTCAATATATGTTCCATTCTATATGCATCCGAAGAAGTGGGCTGTAGTCCACGAAAGCTTATGCTCTAATAAATTTGTTAGTCTCTAAGGTGCCACAAGTACTCCTGTTCTTCTTTCTCCAGGTAAACAGGGTCGTAAACAGGGTGACCTGGGCTTCCTCTCCTCTCAGCCCTCTTCTGGCTCCCTCTGGCTGGATCTGGCTGGTTAGGTCATGCGGTCCTCTCTTTGCAGCCCATTGTCCTCCCACTGGTTAGAACCGGCTGTGACTCCTGCGTTGGGTCTCCGGGTCGCCAGGTCACCAGTCGCTGGGGTATCCATCCTCCAGGCCATCGGCTGGGGTCCCAAGTTCCCTCTCTGGTCCTCTGTAACAACAAACTCTCTCTCCCCTCACCTCATTAAACCAATAACACCCGGGGACACTGAATCCCACTCCCACTGCATGTAACCCACTGGAAAACACGGAAAAAAACAAGAAACCCCCCCACTTCGTCACAGCTTACAAAAGGGTACTGGGGCTGCAGAGAGGCGGCCCAGAGATAGGCAGAGTCAGCAGGTCCTAACCCCCTTGCTGATGATGAGTGGTTTACAGACTACCGTCCGCCCCAGGGAGCAGGGGCTAGATGATGACTGGCAGGAGCTGCAGAGGCAAGGTGGGGATAGAGGGTTGGGGGTTCCCCTGGGAGAGGAGACCTAGAGACAGTGGGCTGCTGGGGGCAGAACCCTGAAGTAGAGGGGCACCGGGGTCCGGGAGGGACATGGGGGCCAGCGTCAGGGGAGACATTGGCCTGCAGAGGGTGCTCTAGGCTGGAAGAGCTAATTCCCAGGATGTCCTGCAAGAGGCGCCGTGCCGGTGAGTTGTCGCCCTACCACAAACTGTAAAATAACTTTTCATCTCTTCACAACTAATCGTTTTCACAGTCCCCTATATCCCATGTTCCACTCTAAGAGCCAAACTTTGAAAAGAAGCAGCCTTCCTTTCACAGGTGCAAATTGCCGTTGCAAAAGAAATTTGTATCTACAACTGAATGGAGGGCTAAAATAAGATTGACAAGCACCCACAGTTCATTTTTCAAAGATCGGTGTGCAGTTATACATGCAACCACTCATGGCCTGTCCCGTCCCCTTTTACAAATGTATCTCTGCTTGTTTATGGAGTGCCAAATAACATTCCATCTCAGCAACAACCTGCAAGATGCTTTTAAATTTTACATTTGTTTCTCTTTCTCTCTCTCTCTTTGTGCATTGTTAAAAGACCAATAGGTACAACTTCTTGGATGCCAGTAATTCTGTCTACATGTAGGCAGTTGCCCTTGGTTCTATTTCAAATGTCCTGAACAAATCATATTAAAGCGATTAAAGAAAAACATGACATTTGGAGATCATCAGAAAAATCGGATTCTTATAAAGGATTCTACTACATTGACAAAGGACAACTGAATTATTGGAAAATGCAATAAAATGCTGCAATGTTTTTATTCTGAGGTTTCCTGAAGAGTTTGATGAGAAGATCTTCTTTAAATCCAGTTATGAATTGAACTTAATTTTATTTTATTAATCACTTTCATCTTCCACTTCAAGTCGGTGAAGTATTTCGCAAATTAAATAAGAATACTTCATCTGTGACTTTTGCCAGGTAGTCTTACATTCTATTATTGTTGTCCTGGCATCATCTTTTAATCAGGAAAGGTTGACATGATGACTTATACTTAGAAATAAAAAGATAAGGTTTTTATAAAGCTGACAGAATGCAGGTTGTCCTGGATATTGCTAAAAAACACCTGTGCTCTTAGGAAACAGTTTCTTATTTGCATTTCAAATGTACAGATATAGTCTTTAAATGCCTCAGTTCTTTTTCCTGCTGAGTCCCCAGAACCCAGCCAACTTCACTGGAAGCTGCAGGTGCTCTGCACCCATGAAATCAAGCTTACGGTATTTTAAGCTAGACAGCCAAAAATTGAGACACCTCATCAGCAGACACTTCTGAAAAAGCAGATCCTAATGCTTTGTGTGTCTGAACTGTTGTCTATTATTTGTCTGGTTAGACTGTAAAATTGAGGCCAGGACTGTCACCCCCGTCCAGCAAAAAGTACATAGGACTGTGCTTGACTTTGAACATGTGAGAAATCCCATTAACCGGGCTTGACCCTCAACAATTAATTAATTAAGGGGAAATAAAAATAAACTGCAGAGTCATTTTTTTAGACAGTCATATATCATGCTATAATTGCCTGAGTATATAATTCTCTAATATAAATATAAACTTTCCAGACTGATACATTTCCAAGGAAAATAAACAGAGAGAAGCCAGACAAAAGCAAAAGAGTTATTTTAGAGAAATAAAAATCCCATCCAAGAAAGTGAAATGGAATTGGAAGAAGAAAGAAAAATGACATAAAACGGTGAGTCATTGGTATCATCCCTGACATCCCTCTCAACTCTGAATGGCCTATGCCCTATTAATTATGGAAAACTTGCTAGCTCAAAGCATAAGAAAAACACTCAGCTCTTTGCCTGTTACTTGTAATTTTCAAAGAATGCAGCATCCCATCTACATGGAGGTTGGCCAACCTTCCACATGAACACTGTTAGATAATAATTGTATTGCCCTGCCTGAGTTGTTTAAGTGCTGTAAAAATGGTTTTATTGATGTCTCTACCATCTCAAAGCAAAGTGTTTGTTGCACATAGTGCTGTTGGTTTCCGTACGCGTGACATTCCAAAATAAAACATCCATATAAACGATTGCTTACGAAAAGCACTTTTTTGCTCCCATCCATAGTGCTGTCAGCAAATTCAATCTCAGGCTAAATTGTCCAAATGCACCAAGACAGAAAACTCCACTTTGTGCTGGGCTCTCCATCAGGCTCTGTGACAGCTCGGGGCTCAGTTTGCTGTCCCTATTGGTCAAACTTGTTGTTTCTTTCAAGTAATTAACTGAACAAGCCCTGCCTTCTGGGCAAATGATAAATTCAGTCTCCTCACTCTGGATGAGGGCGTCCGAGCCATGGCTGTGCCAGCATCAGCATCACCGTTCTCATTCCTGCTTCACCTAGTGTGGCTCTATCAGTGTAGTTACACTGGTACAAAGAAGCCAACTGTAGCTAGAGCCTAGATAACAACACCTGCAACAGATCATCTGGAGCAATCCCACCTTTGCAGAGCAGTCAGGCACTTGAAAAACTAAGGACTGAAAAGAAGAGGTGGAGATCAACAGTAGATTCAGAACACAGCAAAAGAAGAGACAAAGGAAACATCTAAGGAGGAGGATGTGATACCCTAGAGCAGGGGTGCCCAACTTAAGGCCCATGGGCTGTACACCACCCACCAGAGCATTTCATAAGGACCACAGCTGGCTTCAACACACTATACTAACGGCTGATTCGTTACAGTTTTGTCACCATGGTTACAGCAATTTAATTTACACATGTGTGTAAATAAACAAGACTGTACACAGGTTATATCTATCTAAATACATACAAAATAAGCTGAACTTAAAATATACATCAATCCAGGCAACTTTAAATCTTATTAAAATATGTAGAATCTGATTGGCCCACACTAGGCTGAGCTTAGGTTTATGTGGCTCACCTGTGTAATATGGTTACATACCACTGCCCTAGCGGGTCCCAGGCTCCCTGCCAAACCATCTTTGCTGGGATAGATTAGATGCAAAGGCTGATAGTTGGATCTACACATTTAGCTGCTGGGTGTATTTTTTCTAAAAAGTGCTTCCGGGTTTAGTTTTACTCATCAGTCTATTTATCAGGTGCCCATCACTTTGGGCTTCCTCTTTACAGGGTCCTAGGACTCTGGTCCTTAGTGCTGGCTAACCTGAGTGAGGCTTATTTGTGTGTGGCCAGAATGGGGATGTGAGCTCAAACCTGAGTCAGAGCTTGGGCTTAGAGTGCAGTGCAGACATACCTGCAACATACAGTACTGTAGTGAAATGGTCAGTGTTTGTGATCTCACATAACATCATATCATACGATACTGTAATGAACTCTGTGTGTGTGCGCACGCCCTCACTACTGCTCTCTTTTGGGTGGAATCAGAATGGCTCAGCTGTGGGTCATAGGACCTACTCTGTTGACTGTCAAAGGAGTTCTTCTTTTAGCTCCAATGGAAGAGGCCTGTGCTTTTGGAGAAGGAGGATGTGAGTTCTATTCCTTCCAAGTAGCCTTGGTGTGCAGCACAGGGACACCTGAGAGGTTCATAGGTATGTTCCAATGTGAGCAGTGCTCCAATGGGAGGGAAAATGCTGGTATATGCCAGATTTTTTCCAATGTTTCAACTGGCGGTAGTGGGATGGGAGTTCACCATAACCATCCCTTGTGCCCCTCACACCAATTCAAGGACTTAACATGATAATTAATATCAGGTGCAGGTAGTTGTAGGTTATTTTTGTCCTTTTATGAATAAACTGCTAGTTTTTACCAGTTACCATAAGACACATTTCCCCTCTGGAACCTGAGTATTGTATTCTCTTTACCCATTCATACGGACACTGGCCTGTTGTAACTCTGCAGAGTGAACCTTTTCAAGCAATGCTATATTTTTCTACAGATAACAGGAAACTGAGAGTTAGCATGTGATTGTTTCCCGTTTTAATTGTACTGCACAGATATATACAGGTTTGGCAGGATTTAACCTGCCCACAGGCATACAAAATAGCACTCATCCTCATCCCTTAATTCAAAAGATGCTACTTTCCATGAACTTCCCTTCCCTGATGCAAGTAGTGTCTCTAAAAGCCGTGATAGAAATCTTAAAGCCATGTCCTTCATTCCACAGGTAGGATATAGTTCCTGCAACAGCAGGCTGTGACATGGTATTTCTAGAGGCCTGCACACATTTATAATATAATCTAGATTGCATGTACTGGAAGAATCATTTTAGATGCTCAAACTAATTAGAGCTGATCAAAATCAGCCGCCAATAACATGCCTGAACACTACCCAGCACCAATATCCCCAGGCTGAAAATAACTCTTTTTACACAGAGATATTGGTAGGACCAATAGGGCACTGCTTAATATCCATAAAGTGTCCCCATCCTCTTTCTCTGTCCGTCTTCCTCCCTCTAACTGGTGTCTCTCCTATGGAATATTGATAAGAGATGACAGTCAGAGCCGTCGTGCAGAAATCAGGACACAAAGTCTGAATCCTGCAGGGTGCTGAAAGTGTCACAGTTCAGAGCAACTGCACCTTATCTCCCTCTGTGGTCCACCGAAGGCACCCAGTCAGGTTTCCAGCTTCCATTTGTCATGATTCTCTCACCCTCCTGCCTGGGGTTTTTCCAGGTTGTACAGTTCCCTGCCTGTACTGTGATATTCCTGGCAAACTGGCCTGTGTACGAGGCCAGCACCCATGCTTTGCCATCTCTCCAGAGGCTATGGATAGTGTACGTGCCTGCCATTACAAGTTACCACACAGCTCCTTCTAAGCAAGGACATTTATTCTTAAGGTGAAAGTGTTACAAAGGAAGAATATTACAATCTGTAAGAGAATTTACACTCATGCTAAAAAGCTTATCAGAGATCACGCCAACTTCAGGCTCCGGTAGGTGTCAGTCCTTCCAAACCACAACTGGGTTTTCCCTGTGGTTACAGTTTCACAACTGTCTCAGATTCAGAACCAGAACAACCACAAATAGTTCAGTCTTCCCTGGGGCCTTTGATGTTGGCCTCATGTGACAGGTGATCTGCAGACAGTGGCCCACTCCTCAGGGCTTAGCTTCAAAAGGCTGGATTTTTTCATAACCAAAAGTAGGGACATTGCATTCACCTGCCTCTAGATATTCCCCAGGAAAGCCATGTAACACTTTTTGTTCCCCAAATCCATTCTGGTCTGGCATATTGTTCAGTGTAGTCCTTTGAACACTCGGGTCTTGTGTGTCACATCTCCCGCCTCAGGAGGCTACATACAGTCCTGCCCTGCAATAATACATAAACCATTTATTTAATACAATGGACCCCAAAGATACTTAAACTTAATTCAGTAAGGTCTCCCAAAGATACTGCAGGAAATTGTCATGGCTGTCACACTGAGCCTATCCTGTTAGATGCTGAGTGCCTTCAACTCCCACTGAAATAAATAGCAGAATCAAGTGCTGTGCACCTCTGAACATCAGGACACTTATGTTTAAAATTGCCTAATTTAGTCTGTTTTGAAAATTTTGCCCACAGCATATGGAGCACACAAGGTTCCATGGTCATAAACATCTCAACACAAGTTTCCAACTTCTTAAACATCCTATCATAGCGTATAACAGCAGTCCTCAAACTGTGGGTCGGGATCACAAAGTGGGTCACGACCTAGGTTCCCTGTAAGCAGCGTAGCCATACAGCAGATTATTTAGGGCTGCACAGATCCCCTAGCCCAGTCCAGCCCCTCTGGAGCTGCTGGGGAGGGGAGCCCCTCCCCTGGCCCAGCCCAGGTCCACCAGAACTGCTGCGGCCTGCTGCCAGGGAGAGGCACCTCCATATTGGTGCACATAAAAAAATTCATTCTGCACATGGAAGTGAAAAATTAGAGGGAACACTGGTCGTGACCCCATTTTAATGGGGTCACCAGGGCTGGCATTAGACTTGCTGAAGCCCAGGGCTGAAGCCAAAGTCTGAGCCCCGTCACCCAGGGCTGAAGCGGGTGGCAGAGCTCAGGTTTTGGCTTCAGTCATGGGCAGCGGAGCTCAGGTACCAGCCCCCTCCCCCCGTCCCCAGGGCTGAAGCCCTCAAACTTCAGCTTTGGCCCTGCTTCTGGGTGGCAGGGCTCAGGCTTTGTTTTTGCCCCCGGGCAACAGGGCTCGGGCTTCAGCTTTGGCCCCGCTGCCATGCTTCAATCCCCCTTCCCAGAGTCGTGTACTAATTTTTGTTGTCAGAAAGGGGTCACAGTGCAATGAAGTTTGAGAAATCCTTTTATAGCACGTGTCTTTTCCAGGAACCCTGAGGAAACAGGGGTTGATAGGAGCATCTGGAGAGAGTTCTAAGCCCAGAGGAACATTGTGGGTTTGCACTACTTGTTGCACTGTTCCTTTTCAGATGAGCTGTGGGGCATGAGTGTGAGTGACATAAGGAAGGAGAAGGCCTTGAGCAAAGCTGGTGCTTGCAAGACTTCTGTACCTAAAAGTTTAAACATCCAAGTCCATGTCAATCTTTGAGTTTTGCCTGTTACTAGTTACTGAATAGATCTGAGTGGTTGGGTGGAGAAGACACCATTATCAGATAGGGTGACCAGACAGCAAATGTGAAAAATCGGGACAGGAGATGGGGGGTAATAGGAGCCTATATAAGAAAAAGCCCCAAATATCTGGACTGTCCCTATAAAATTGGGACATCTGGTCACCCTATTCTCAGATAAGAGCTTATATAGATAGGTCAGCCTGTCACTGCATTATCTGGCACCATCTTGTTAACTGCTTTCCTCCACCACTCTCCCTTTAAATCCCTATGTGAGCTGCCAGCTGCAAGCACCAATGTATACTGACTAGCCAGTTTGTAACTTACCCTGTCACTTACATGACCTCTCAATCTGGCCATGACTCTATATCAATTATGTTCTCACCAGGTAGTGATTCACTGACATATGGAACTGTAATAGCAGTTATTTAAAATGATGATGAATGTGGATTAAGCTATGAGAATCAAAAAGAAAATCCTTGCACCTGGTTTAGATTTCACAGCCTGGTTCCTGGAAGTTGAGAGAGTCTGTAGTTATCCCTGTTGGGATCAGAGTTCCCTTAGTGATGACACCACTGAAAATTATTAGTGCCTGCTTAGAGTAGAAAGTGTCCTGAATGTATCAATTAAGTGGTTGATTATTTTAATTTGCATAGCATCATAGGGAGACAACTGCAGCAGCTGGCGAAACATGGTCAAACCAGGTGTAAGATCTAGGACCACATTTTATTCATGGTCTAACTCCATTGAGCTCTGTGGATTTATACCAGGGATGACTTTAGCCCCTAACATAGTATCTTATGTAACTATAAGTGGGTGTGGATTTGGAGTCAGGAGTGTATATTAATGGCCCACATTTTTATGCATGGACGGATTGGACTGGGGAGAAAGAGGTGAAGTGTCTCTCAAACCTTGTGGAAATGAAGATTATTGCTGCTTCATATTTGATTGAAAGTGTGAAAAAAATCCAAACATGGCTTGAACTGAATCATGAAGCACAATTGAAATTTTGCCATGAAAACATCTTCTCACCTGGTGCTGGCAGATGCTATGATCTTTGTACATACTGTTTGGCGCAGATGCTTTGTTCCTATTATGATTTGGATATCTGTGTAATGCTGATAATAGGAGTTCATTGCTGAGTGTGCTGTCTCAACACAGGTCTTATTTCATTCTCTGTAGGCTTCATGCTTGCTTTAATTCTTCCATTTTCTAAAGCTCATAACACAGAAAGCATTTTTGACTGAATTCTTCCAAATGACATCAATCCTGCTGGGAAATCCTCTTGATATCTTCTCATGAGTCTCACAATGAGAAGGTAAGGTTAGAAGAGACATCTAGTGGTCATCTAGGCCCCCTGCACTGTGGTAGGACCAAATATACCTAGATCAGTGGTTCTCAAATTTTTTTTTCCGCGGACCTCTTGAAAACTGCTGAGGGTCTCAGCCAGGGGCGGGCAAACTTTTTGGCCTGAGAGCCATATAGGGTTTCTGAAATTGTATGGAGGGCTGGTTGGGGAGCCTCCCCAAACAGCCAGGCATGGCCCGGCCCTCACCCCCTATCTGGCCCCCCCTGCTTCTCGCTCCCTGACGGCCCCCCCAGGACTCCTGCCCAATCCAACCCACCCCCACCGTTCCCTGATGGCCCCCCCCCCGGGACTCCTGCCCCATCCACCCCTCCCTGCTCGCCCCCGGGACCCTTGCCCACCCCCCGCTGCCCAATCCAACCCCTTCTCCCTGTCCCCTGACTGCCCCCCGGGACTCCTGCCCCTGACTGCCCACTGCCGCCCCATCCAACCTCCCCCCACCCTCCTGATTTCTCCCCGGGACCCCTGCCTCCATTCAACCCCCTGTTCCCCACCCTCTGACCGCCCCACCCCTATCCACACCCCCGCCCCCTGACCACCACAACCCCGAACTCCCCTGCCCTCTATCCAACCCCCAACTGCTCCCTGACCCCCTTACCTGCTGCCTGGAGCACCGGTGGCTGGCGCACCACAGCCACACCTCCCAGAGCACCAGGACAGGCTGTGGCTCTGCAAGAGCCCCGCCGCCCAGAGCACTGCGCCGGCGGTGGCGGTGAGCTGAGGTTGTGGGCGAGGGGGAACAGCGGGGGAGGGGCTGGGGCTAGCCTCCCGGGCCAGGAGCTCAGGGGCCGGGCAGGAGGGTCCCGTAGGCCAGATGTGGCCCGCGGGCCATAGTTTGGCCACCTCTGGTCTTAGCGGACCACTTAATGATCTTTCCAAATGTTGTTTGTACCGTTAGCTAACTATTGTAAAGCACTTTGGATAAAAGCACTATATATATAAAAAAACCCTTAATAATAATTAGCGTTTTCTTGTTCTACAAATAAAAGCATACAACTCATATTTTAATATCAGTAGTCTTACCTTTCTAATGCAGTGGGTCTGCGCTCTCTCCCCCACCGCAGCAGCCCCCGAGCTGGGGCTGGGAAGGAGGAGGGTCTCTTCCCTGCCATAGCAGCCACAGAGCTGAGGCTGGGAAGGAGGGCTGTCTCTCCCCGGCAGCCGCAGGCCTGGAGCTGGGGAAAGTCACCTCTTTCTCTGGCCACTGCAACCCTGCACGTCCCAATTTCCCCACCCCCTCTTCTCACCCCACTGCCCCCTCCCACCACCCCCCTTTCCCCCCAAGGCACCACCTCACCATACATGTGCATCTTCTCCAGGGTCCAGGCACCTAATCAGTGAAGCCACACCTGCGCGGCTCCATTAATTAGGTGGGTGGCCCTTCATTTTTTTGTGTGCGGCCGCCCAGGTGCGCACCTTAGAGGAAACTATCTGTGGACCACCTGATGGAGCTCACAGACCACTGGACCACAGTTTGAGAACCTATATCATGAACCATTCTTTCTTGTTGGGATTCTGTGACTCCTTCACATGCCTGGAACCTCACTGGAGTTTGGTTATTTTAAGATACCTGACACTTCCTTTTAGGCATTTACCACTGGTGCTAACCTCTAGGGTCAGAATGCTCATGGGGGCCAGGATCTCAGAACTCACTGCTCCTGAGACAGCCTTACTGGTAAGCTGTGGCATGTTCATGTTATTATTTTGGATGCTTAGATATTAATTGTGGATGAACCAGTTTAGATAAAACAAGAGCTTCAGCCAAACCAAGAGAAACATCAGAACTCTCTGTATAGTTGTCTCATTCCTCTGTGCTGTGTCTCTGAGAACTTCTACACTCTGCAGAATGATCCCATTTTCCTTTGCTGTAACTGCAACGTAAACCAGTCTTGACTCCTTCACATATAACTACAGATTTTATATAGATTTTAAATAAAGTCTTAGGGTGAAATCCTGGCCCTACTGAAGTCAATGGGAGTTTTGCCTTTGATTTCAGTGGGGTCAGGATTTCATCCTTAATGTTTAAATAATTGTTGACTTCAGTAGGACATCTTTCACAATGAAGGATCCCAGGGCACTTTACGAAGAGGAATTGGCTTACTAGTCGTTAAAATACTATCAGCATGGGGGTGCAAGGTGACCCCAACGGTACACAGCAACCCTAGCCAATAGTTTTCAGACAGAAAGGGAAGAATTCCACATGGAGCTTCAGTAGGGTTGCCAACTTCATAATATTTAAAAAAACGGAAACTCCAGAAGGAGTGCTGGAACCTCCTCAGCCCCGCCTCTTCCTCACGAGAATCCGCCCCTTCTCCACCTCTTCCCCCAAGGCCCCGTTCCCCCTTCGCTCCTCTTTCCCCCCTCCCTCCATCACTCACTGCTTTTCCCCTCTCCCTCCCTCCCTGTGTGGGTTTGGAGGCACTTGCCTACAGAGCTGGGGCTGGGAGCTGCAGCCAGGTAGGAGGTGCCCCGGGCTAAGTAGGGGCTAGCGCGGGTGATGACTCAGTGCCTCCCCATCTCCCCTGCCTGCAGTAACTGGACTTTGAGTGTCTGTTTGGTAGATCAGACCAGACACCATCAGGTCTCCTTTTTGACCTGACTTTCTGGTCAAAAACTGGACATCTGGACACCCTAAGCTTCAGGTGGGATTTAGGTGTGAAGAATGTCCTCCTCTAAAATAGAATATGGCCAGAAACTCCAGAGCTAAATTTTTCTACTCTTGCAAAAAGTCCATGGGAACTTTTAATGACTAAGAACCTGATCGAAATCTCATTGAAATGGACATCAATGGGCTTTGAATCAGGTTCAAATGGACAATGAGATTCCTTGCATTGATTTCAGAGGGCATTGGAATATAACCTAATTAGTTTTGCATCTCATTGGAGAGACAAGCTCCCCCTTCCCACCATTTTTCTCTTTCCAGAACCTATTTTACTTCTAGCTTGCCTTAGTTTAACACAGTGCCTTATGAAGAAGATGGAAAGGAGTGTGGAGAAGTGTAAAGTGACTGGCTGGTTAAGCATCTAGTGGGCTGGCAGACTATTCACAAAATAATGAAAATCATGTTTGTATTCATTAAAATTAAAAAGCCAATTAAAAATGTATCCAAAGCAATTAGGTCTTCGCAGGCTCTTTCTCTCTTCACTTTAATAAATTAGAGCACTGTCGTTAATTTCAGGGATTATTTTATTAATATTTTAGACTTCTTAGTTTTACACAAAAAGAACTGTAATTATTACATCTCAGCAATGAGCAGCTGATAACGTCTCATTTAAAATGACACCTTATCTCTCTTTGAAGGATGGAGCCCCAGTAATTGATTTCCAGTAAGATGTAGATGGGATCTGGATATTAGTGTAATGGGTTATTATAATGGCACCTGGACTGTCAGGGACAGTGTTACACAGTGGCAAACTGTGGAAGTACCAACTAAGTAAATGGAAAATATTGTTAGGAGTGAACATAGGCCCAGATCCACAAAGGTACTTAGGGTCATAACTTCCCCTGAAGTCAATGGAAGATAGGAGCCTGAATAAATAGATGGAAAGATAGGAGCCTAAACAAGGATCTGGGCCTTATTGCTTAGAGCAGTGTTTCTCAAACTTGGGACGCTGCTTGTGTAGGGAAAACCCCTGGCAGGCTGGGCCGGTTTGTTCATCTGCTGCGTCCGCAGGTCCAGCCGATCGCGGCTCCCACTGGCCGCAGTTCACTGCTCCAGGCCAATGGGAGCTGCTGGAAGCGGCGCGGGCCGAGGGACATACTGGCCACTGCTTCCAGCAGCTCCCATTGGCCTGGAGCAGTGAACCACAGCCAGTGGGAGCCGCGATTGGCTCGACCTGCGGACGCAGCAGATGAACAAACTGGCCCGCGGCATCCCAAGTTTGGAAAACACTGACTTAGAAGCTTACAGGATTAATAATACATGCATTATGCAAGCAGTGGCTGAGCAAGTTTCCATTTGCAGGTCCACTGATGCACTTTAATTCTCTGCTTTTCTTACCCTCTGCTTTGTAAGTGGGGGGGGAGAGATTCCCATATAATGGCAGCTAGAGAGTAAAACTGAAAACACCTATGAAACAATAGTTTCCAGATGCTTTTTAAAAGTGCACAGAGATGAACCCTGGTGAATGCTCCCAGGGAATGATTTCCACACCGTTGCTGTTGTCACAGCAAATGTGCTGTCCCTCACTGGCCCATGGCCTGATAGCAGATTTCCTAGAAGGCCGGTGGTATCAGAGCATAGATATTTATCAGGGAAAGGCTCTGTATGTATTTCCGCAACATCTCCGAGATATTATTTACATAGGAAGGCTCCACTCAGTTCAAAACTCTCCAAGTGCTCCTGTGGAGCTATTGAACTCGCTGGAACACTTTCTGAGAGCAAGAATATAGTGGGGGGAAAAAAACAGATTTAAACTGCTAAAATACTAGGCCTGATACTCCTTTAGCTTTTAATGCTGCTTTAATCCCAATGCTGCTGCATTATGCTGGTGCCACCCCACTTACTACTCCTATCTGTTTTAAGTCCTTATCTGGCTCTCATTACCATATTTAGCTTCACAATACCCTTGTGAGTAGGGCAGTGCTATAATCCCCATTTTACAGATGGGGAACTGGGGCACAAAGCGGCTAAGGCTAAGGTGCACAAAGGTATGTAGGCTCCATTGAAATCAATGAAAGTTAGGAGCCCGAGGTCACACAGGAAGTCTGTGGTGAAGCAGGGAATTGAATGCAACACTCAGTCTAATGCCTTAACCACGGGACCATCCTTCTTCTCCTAGTTTACACCAAGGTGGGAGGAGAACTGGGTAGTATTTTTTCTCCATACACCATGTGTTGTATTTTCAGACCTGGTATATCTAAAATTATAGACCGAATCAGGTAAAAACAAACAAATAAAACCCCAAGACATATTTAAGTAGGGTCTTGAAGCCTTGAATCCCCTGGTTCCACTGTAGGAAGGGAAGGTATTTATTACATGAACGCAGTGTTATTCAGTAAAATTCATCTGGTAGGGCAGTTGAAATTTTAAGGATCCAGGGGCCTGAGGCAAAGCTCACAGAAGTCAAAGAGAACCTTTCTATAACTTCAGTGGGCTTTGGGATCTGTAGATGGTAGTTAATTCCAGGCATGGGGCAATATGAAACTATAGGGATGATATGACACACCCATATGTTGCTTCTCTTGTGCTCCAGCCAACATATTGCTCTGACTGACAGCAGGGGCTAAGTACAAAGGGATCTGCTCTGTAACGCATGAGGGATGGGAAGTCTCCACAATCATTCTGCCATGTTACTTTTGATCTCTGCCAGTGTATTTTTGCTTTGATTGATGGATATGGAGCAGCAGGCTTCACTACCAAGAAAGTGGGGAAATGAACTCAAATTGGCTTGGATGTGAGCATCGCTGCATGGGTTGAAACTAGCTACAGGAGTGTAAATCAAGGGTGAATGATGAATGACAACATATTGAGTTGGGAGGTGTCACATCTGCTTTTACTGAACATCTTCATTAATAACCTGCAAGAAATTATGGGTCACACATTAAGTACAGCTGCAAATGATACCCAATTGGGAGGTATTGTGAACACCGCTGAAAACTGGTCAATAATAATAATTTACTCACATATAGTTCTGAATGCAAAGGAACTTAGGGAGGCAGAAAATAAGAGAGTCAGTCTGAGATCATTTAAACATTATACTGGGGTACATACAGAGGCTTCATATTATGGCACAGGGAGGAATCAACTCACTCAATATGGAACCAGTAAGATCACATTTAAGAGCCCCAAAGTGAAAGCTATTTTCTAAGGACAAAAAGAAATCAATAAATTGAAGGGAATTCAGAGAGGAGCAAGAAAAAATTTCAAGAGGCTGAAGGGACAAAATGTCCTAAGAGTGAGCTCTGTTTGGCTGAGGAAAATCTTCTAAGGGAAGTGCTGGAGTTCCCATCACTGGAGTCTGTTAATATCAAGGGCCAGGTGGGCGAGGGGTGAACGTGATGATACTCTTCCAAGCGCCTCTTCATGAGATACCGCTCACAGTAGATCAGGCAGTTTCACAATATGCTCCTCTGTGCTTCCTGGATTTCTTGAGTTTCACTGGGCGCACTGACTCTGCGGGGCTTCCTTGAATTTAGCTCCTCCTTGGTTGGAGAGGGTGAGGAAAGTGGCATTATTCTCTGACGCCCATTCACAGGGGGCACCAAAATGAATTGTCATTAGAGGAGAACATGAGATCTTCACAAAATGAACTTTCCTCTCCTTTCTTACCTACTGTAAGAAGTGACATCGTTAATCTTTGATACGTCAACATTGTTATCATTGGGTATCTGGTTTAGTGCCAATTGAGATGCATGGAATAGGTCACCCATCTCTGAACTATTGTTTCGGGTTCTACAAATGCAGGCACCAGTTAGCCTTGAAAACTCAAGTGTATCTCCACACCAGAACAGTGAGAGACTTTCTCTTTTTATTCAAAATGGAAACTTAGATTGTGGTGAATGAGGAACTGAATGACTGAGGTGCCAGCAGGGCCGGCTCCAGGCACCAGCTTGTCAAGCAGGTGCTTGGGGCGGCCGTTCCGGAGAGGGGCAGCACGTCCAGGTATTCGGCAGCAATTCAGCGGACGGTCCCTCACTCCGCCTCGGAGCGAAGGACCTCCCGCCGAATTGCTGCCGCAGATCGCAATCATGATCATGGCTTTTTTTTTTTTTGGCTGCTTGGGGCAGCCAAAACCCTGGAGCTGGCCCTGGGTGCCACTACACCATATACCACTGCATATTGAATCCAAGTCCTGGTTAAAACTAGACTAGACACAGCACGAGCAGTGTATTGTAAGGGAACAATCCTGCATTGGTCTCTGTGTGACTGATCTCACAGATCTTTTCCACCTCTGAGGTCTCTGATTCTCTGCTCAAGGTGTCCCTTCATGGTAGCAATTCTCAGTGAAAGATTCCAGTTAAAATCCTCCTTTTGGTGCTTGCTGTGCACTGCAGCAGTAACACATCCATTTGAGCCACTCACTCTATGGCAGGCAGTTTTAGTCTCTCAGTTTTTCCCCATGTTACTGATTGACAAATACAGCAGAAACTTTTTCTTTTTTAATTCCACTCTCTATTTCATTGATAGCTTTATGCACTGCCAAAAAGGATGACTCTTTCAGCATTACCCTCTCAACCCTCAGTGCCTGTTCCCATGCCAGTAGTGTGAGGAGCAGGGAGAGGAACACATGCTCAGCTCCTGGAGGGTAGCGCAGAGCAGGGAGCCCAATGCACTGCTACAGGCTGGGGACCGACTGGCTGCACAGCAGTTCTGCAGAAAAGGACCTGGGGATTAGAGTGGACGAGAAGCTGGATCTGAGTCAACAGTGTGCCCTTGTTGCCAAGAAAGCTAACGGCATATTGGGCTACATTAGTAGGAGCATTGCCAGCAGATTGAGGGAAGTGATTATTCTCCTCTATTCGGCACTGGTGAGGCCACACCTGGAGTATTGCATCCAGTCTTGGGCCCCCCACTACAGAAAGGATATGGACAAATTGGAGAGAGTCCAGCAGAGGGCAACGAAAATGATTAGGGGGCTAGGGCACATGACTTTTGAGGAGACGCTGACGGAACTGGGCTTATTTAGTCTGCAGAAGAGAAGAGTGAGGGGGGATTTGATAGCAGCCTTCAACTACCTGAAGTGGGGTTCCAAAGAGGATGGAACTCAGCTGTTCTCAGTGGTGGCAGATGACAGAACAAGGAGCAATGGTCTCAAGTTGCAGTGGGGGAGGTCTACGTTGGATATTAGGAAACACTATTTCACTAGGAGGGTGGTGAAGCACTGGAATGGGTTACCTAGGGAGGTGGTGGAATCTCCATCCTTAGAGGTTTTTAAGGCCCAGCTTGACAAAGACCTGGCTGGGATGATTTAGTTGGGGTTGGTCTTGCTTTGAGCAGGGGGTTGGACTAGATGATCTCCTGGGGTCTCTTCCAACCCTAATCTTGTATGATTCTATCTGATTCTATGTAGTGATCCAGGCTGGATGACAAGAGAGTGGCAATGATGAACTCTGAATGGGAGTCCTCCTAATCAGATAGAAGATGGGTAATGAAGGCCCGTATTTAGGGAGAAGAGGGGAATAGGTATGGGAAGAATTAGTGCATGTGGGGGAGACAAGGAGTAGGGAGCAATAAGACTTTCTGGAAAGTTTCATTTACAGTATTTATTTTTGAAGCTTTGAGTCTTATAAGGTGACACTAACCAGAGCGTAGGGGCATTGACTTGACAATGGCTGATTTCTATTGAAGCAAGAGTTAATGTGTTGTATCCAGCTTGTCTGCTGCTTCCTTGAATGTGTTAAATGCAAGCTGCAGTGAACAGATAGATATGCTGTGTCTGGAGCCTCTTTTCTCACTCACCAATCCAGTCCTCCTGACAACTGTGTTTTGTGCTTTGACCTGAGGAATAAACAAACACACCCAGGTGGGACTTTGTAGGTTGACAGACCATCTCTTGATGTTGCATACTGCTTCAACTGACATCAATAGGTGAGACTGAGCTACTAGGCCACCTAATGAAAATGGGCAGCTGCCAGCAGAGTTTTCTCCATGAGGGCCCCCTTCCCCCTCCCTGTCCAAAATTGACTTTCTCTCCCTACTATCCTGGGTCCAACACAGCTAAAACACCACTGCAAAAAAGCAAAGATTAGCTTGTCGGGGCAGAATTATTGTTTGTGTTCTTTGGGGCTCAGTCCAAGCTCTTTTCCTGTTTCTCTTCTTCCTTTGGGGGGGCCTGATGACTAAGAAAGGCCCTTCAGAGTTCTCTTTTAGGGTTCTCTCCATTTCTGCACTTCTTCCTCCTTTCTTACTTTCTCCATCTTTTGGGTATTTGCATATACTTACAGACACACTCTCTAATTGATTCTCCAGTTAAACCCCATAATGAATCATCAAATAGAAGTCCAACCATTGCCAGGTGCCTTTGAAATGAAGAACAGGTTTTCAATTGATGCATCACTCATGGGCTCTTCCAAAAATCTTCCAGCTCTTTAGAACATTTTCATGGCTTTCTATCTCTAGTTACTATTACAGCTTAAACTTTTTGGATATGTAGTTATATCCAACTGCCCTCATGGCTCTACCTACACGTCATCATGTTCCATTCAAATAAAAGGCATTTTGTAGTAACCCAGGAGTCTCAGCAAATCAGTGACACATTTGCGTTGGCATCATGCTGGTCAACCGTTGGTACCTCAAGCAATAGTTCCCTTGGTTCTTTTGTTATGTAGCTGGAGGATGACGTTTTACAAAGCCAGTGACGTGCTTCATGCCTAGAATTGATACATTGACATTAAAAATGCCTACAATAGGCAGAAAGCTAGAACATGTCCAGTTCACACTCTCCTTATCAGTCTGTGTGGGTTGTGCAGTGATGGCCTCTGAGTGTGCCCCGTGCCTACAGGAACAGTGGAACTGCCAGCGTAGCAGACATCATTGCTCCATCCATTATCCTCTCTCTGACAATGACCAATGTTTGATGCGTCAGAGGAAGGTTTACCCCCAGCTCCTACTCATTTATTGGACACAATTGGGCAGTATTATGTTATTTGCAGAGGGGTATAATTTTCCTTACCAGAGGTGATTATCAGCGTATGTCCAGGGAGCTATTAGGATTTACCAAGGGTTAACCTGGGTTAGGCAAATGGTTTAACTGATTTAGGGTCTGAGTCTCTAAGATGGTGTATGCCTTTTGGGAGATGCTAAACACCCCCAATTTCCTCAGCTTTTCTTAATTCCTTCTCAGGAAGCACTCAGCACTTTGCAGGATCAAACCCTTAATGCTAGCGCCTGCTGTATGCATTTCCCAAAGTGGGTAGCTGCACACAATTAATACAGGGAATGTAATGATTTGTAGCTAAGCTCTGCTGTAAATCTTCATGCTACAGCCGTGCAGTCAGTGTGTTGTTGTACTTGAAGAACTGATGCAAGCAACGAATTTTGCTAAATGATCATTAACTCTTTTGCACACTCCTTGTAATGTTCATCTACCTCTGCCCCTCCCCTTTCCAGATCTACGCCGCACCACACTGAGGCTGACTGACAGGTCATAATTTTCAAATGTAGGTGCCTAAAGTTTGTAGTTCTCTGCTACTGCATGGCAACTTGCTTTGAGCGTTCTTATGCACAGGCCCCTCACATGTAACAGGGGAGCATGTTGCCTTTGTTGCTCTTGAGACCTGCCACAACCTCCCAGTGCTCACTTCCTCTTCTATCATACTGAGACCTGGCTCATGCAGAACAAAGAACCACTGAAAGGAAAATGATGAGCAAGGGTTGTTAATGACAGTATTTATCTGAATAATTCCCATAGATGAAGGCCCATATCTGTCCAAATCAAGGTTTCCTTCATAGCTGTTTTCCCTTTTCTAACATGCTCAGGCTGGCTAGGTGCTAGATCAGGGGTGCAGTCTATTTTTGCTCATCTCAAATTGAGGTATGTTTGTTCAGAATGAGTTTTCCTTGGCTTAGCTTTGCTGCCTATTTGGCTCCTATCTATTATATTTTGAGAGGTTCTGACTGCTGCTTCTGGCTTTATAATGGCTTGTGCTGATTGAAGTTTAAAAAGGCCATTTAGTTTTCATTCTCCTGCATTTGTTTTCTTGGTTAGAGGCTGAGAGGAAGTTATCCTATCAATCTTTCCATTTATTTGATCTGAAAACCACCTAACGTTATGCAGGTTCCTTGCTGTTGCAACTAGATAGCTGTGAACAATTAGGTGAATTTGAAATGTGACCCATCCATGAAAATATTAATTGATGTAAATGGGCTGCAAGTCACTGATTTTGTTCTTTATGACGATACCCAACAGTAATCAGCAGTGTGTGTGTGTGTGTGTGTGTGTGTGTGTGTGTGTGTGTGTGTGTGTGTGTGTGTGTGTTGGGAGGATGGGAAGGGGGTTGAGTCACCAAAAAACCTAAGTGTTCACAGTATGCCACAAGTGGATCTCTCTCTACCATTTGAATCCCTGGCAGCTGTGGGAATTAAAAACAACACCCTATTAAAGGCAATCTGCAAAGTACTATTATTTATTTACTTTGACTGGCGTTGTGCCCTTTTTTCTCTTTCTTTATAGGGGATGAAGAAGGCCTAGAAAGATATTTAGTTTTGTTCCCCCTCCCCCAAAATTTTTATTTTTCCACTTTTTAAATCATAGTAATACCAAGAACAGACCTTAATAAAAAAAAAAAATCCTTTCTGGAAATTTGTTGAATAAACATTACCACTTTTTTCCACTACACCACCACAAGCTGAGAAACTGAACCAATTTTGGATTGTTGCTCCCTTTTTTCCATTTTACTACTAATCCTGATTTTCAGTATTCATGATTGGTTAAGAAACAATAGCAGAAAGTGTTCAGATCTTTGGAGGATCCTAGAAGTTAAGGATGGAAAAGATGCATTGGATCTTGTGTAGTCCAATATTTAGCAAGACCTAGGGTGAAATCCTGACCCCACTGACTTCAGTGGCAAAAGTTCCAATGACTTCATTGAAGTCATGATTCCTCCCCTAGCTTTTAGTCCCAGTTTTCTACAAATCTGCTATGTGATCTTGAGCAAGTCAAAATCTCTCTGTACAACATACTTATCTGCACAATGCAGTTAATCAGTTACCCTCCTTAGAGAAATGCTTTGAGATTTTAGGATGAAAAGTCCTACATAGGTGTCAAGTATCAAAAATAATAAATAGGATTTTATAGGGATCAGATATTGAACTCCTCTCATATATGGTCTTAGACAAAAGGCCAAGTAGACAGCTTCTGTTTTTATGTAGGTGCTCACATACCATCATGATGAGGATAATACAGTGCCTAAATAGACTCTCATAGACTCATAGACTTTAAGGTCAGAAGGGACCATTATGATCATCTAGTCTGACCTCCTGCACAATGCTGGCCACAGAATCTCACCCACCCACTCCTGTAACAAACCCCTAACCTATGCCTGAGTTATTGAAGTCCTCAAATCGTGGTTTAAAGAGCTCAAGTGACCTGTGCCCCACGCTGCAGAGGAAGGCGAAAAACCTCCAGGGTCTCTGCCAATCTGCCCTGGAGGAAAATTCCTTCCCAACCCCAAATATGGCAATCAGCTAAACCCTGAGCATGTGGGCAAGACTCACCAGCCAGCAACCAGGAAAGAATTCTCTGTAGTAACTCAGATCCCACCCCATCTAACATCCCATCACAGACCATTGGGCATACTTACCTGCTAATAATCAAAGATCAATTAATTGCCAAAATTAGGCTATCCCATCATATCATCCCCTCCATAAACTTATCAAGCTTAGTCTTGAAGCCAGATATGTCTTTTGCCCCCACTGCTCCCCTTGGAAGGCTGTTCCAGAACTTCGCTTCTCTAATGGTTAGAAACCTTCGTCTAATTTCAAGTCTAAACTTCCTAATGTCCAGTTTATATCCATTTGTTCTTGTGTCCACATTGGTACTAAGCTTAAATAATTCCTCTCCCTCCCTGATATTTATCCCTCTGATATATTTATAAAGAGCAATCATATCTCCCCTCAGCCTTCTTTTGGTTAGGCTAAACAAGCCAAGCTCTTTGAGTCTCCTTTCATAAGACAGGTTTTCCATTCCTCGGATCATCCTAGTAGCCCTTCTCTGTACCTGTTCCAGTTTGAATTCATCCATCTTAAACATGGGAAACCGGAACTGCACACAATATTCCAGATGAGGTCTCACCAGTGCCTTGTATAACGGTACTAACACCTCCTTATCTTATAGACAGACAGTCACAGGAAGAATTGGAGGAGGGCAGGCTGATTCAGTTAATTGAAACATCTTGGGCCATGGGGAGAATGGAAATGACATTTAGATGTACACAGATATAGACACTAATCCCCTTTTGAACATCATGGAAGTTTCACAGACTGAAAGTATAATAACCTGTAATGCTCTTCAGCAGCATTGTTGGAAAGTCAGAGGCAGGTCTGTTAGCTAGACTATATTCATATTTGATCACAATGATGGCCAAACACACACACAGATGCCAAAACTGCAAATGCTGACAAATAAAATAAAGTTGCCAGGAGGATTGGATATTTAGGAAAATGGAACCCTATGCCTTTAAGACAACAATGTTCAAAACCAGCCCAGTTCATGAATTGTTAGCATATGATGGCACTTTGCTGTCATGTATGAACTGAGTTAGTGGACCACAGGGCTGTTTCTTGTGGACACATGCTGACAGCTAAAACCATCATTTCAGCTGGTTTTACTGGCATTCTCAGCAGAGAGGCCAACAGCAGCAGCTAATTTCTCTCAGCAGAGGGGCCATAAAGTCTAAACTCTCTTCTGATCCCTAGAACAGATCCCTCCAGAATGCATCCAGATTCATTACGGGGTGATTGATTCTTGCATTTCTGCTGCCCATGTAGTACCTGGACTTCCACTTTTACAGTCTCCGGGGCTATGCAACCAGCACTTTACTCCGGCACACATTTCAGTTCATAAAAGGAGGAGAGACTGTATGAATCAAGGGACTCTCTTTTTGTATCTGCTCTCTTACGCTTATTGAGACACACTCATCTCCATCCTCCTATACAACAGGAATCTGACTCAGGACTCGATGAAACAGGCACAAAGCAATAGGTCAAAATAAAATACAGAATGTGACAATAAACTCAGGATTCTCCATTGTAAAATGCTGAGATTTAACAATCCATCTGCACACTGCAGCAATCTACCAGCTGACAAGAGGGGGATCTAGAACATCAGCATTCTGAAAAAGGTGAGCCAAAAGCTAAACAATGCAGCATGTGGCTGTGGCAAACGTTGAGTCCATCATGCATACACCCCAAATTACACCTAGATTATCATGCCATGGCTCTGAACAGAATTTTCTACTCTATCCTCAATAGTTGGGGGTCAAGCCTCAGCCCTGGTTGTCTTCAATCAAACTTATTCCTTTGACATTGTATTGAAGAAGGTGCACAACCTCCTTTGGCATCTTATTCCACTGCCAACATTTTCAAACCTGGCTGTCTAAAATTAAGCCCCTACGTCCATATTTAGATTCCTAAATAAAAGTGGCCTAACTTTAAACAGTGCTAAGTACTCACAACTCCTGCTGAAAACAATGGGAGTTGCAGATGCTCAGCACCACTAGAAATCTTTTCTGTTATATTCTGGTGCTTAAATATGGATTTCGGAGTCTAACATTCTGTCTATTGGTTTGAAAATGTTGCCCATTGTTTTTATATCTGTGTTTCTAAAGTGTCCTAGATTTCATAAACCAAATACACTCAAAACAAAATAAAGACAAAGTGATTTAGTTCAATCGAACTTCAGATTTCTCTTGTAAGTGTTAGTAAATGGGATCATCAACAGATTGGGGGAATGGCCTTATCCCTCCCTGCTGACCAGCCCAGGTTCTGATTGATGCAGTTAAACCGCCGGGATATCAAGAAATTCATCCCCAGAGACCAAAGCAGCTCTTTAAACTCTTTCACAGCAGGAGCAGGCAGTAGCGGGGACACCAACAGTGCTCCAGCAGACCTTCCCTTCCCTTCCAAAAGAGAATTCTCTAGTGTTCTCCTGCTGCTACTAGCCGTGTGCAATTCCTCCTCCTCCTCTGCTGCCCTGGCTCCTAAATAAAAGAAACTGCTATTTTAAAATGGAAACCAGGTGTCTATTCCAACAGCTTCCTCCTCTTTTTAGATGCTGATCCAATTCCCATTAAAATCACTGGGAGTCTTTCCAATTACTTTAATGGGACTTGGATCAAATATATACGCAGAAGTGAGCTGGTGATACTTAAATTATAATCACCCAGAAAGGATAGCTCAGTCACTTGTAAACTGAAGGAGGAAAAAAACACTAAGAGTTTGTGTGTCTCATTTGATCTGAGGTTGGAACCAAAGCTCCATATCCAACCACCTGAACTTTGAAAAAGTTCAGATTGAAATCTAAACATCATGAGCCCAGCCTCTCTCCGAGTTGCATTCTTTCAAGGAATTCTGATTGGTAATTGGATGATCCTGGCATCCTGTCCAGATCAGGGAAATCAAGTGTTCAGAAAGTGAGAAGGAAGACTGGCTGGCTCAAGAGATACAGTGCAAAAAGTTGGCCCAGCTGGAGTGTCCTCCTGAGGTAGGCCACAGCACAAGAGGCATGCTTGCCTCAGTTTCCCTACTTCAAAATCCCCAGAATAGCCTAAAAAAATCTTGTTGAGCACAAATGGCCCTTGTGAGATGAATTTATTACAAAAGAAACATAAATCATAACTCAAGTCCGATGACCATATTTCAGAGTCGTGGTAGAACCCTGGCATCCCTCACTACATCCCCACTCTCCAGTACAGCTGTGTCACCATCACCTAGCCCCAGCTCTCTGGTATGGCTGCATCATCCCACACCCCACCTCATTCCTAGTTTTCAACTATCTCTGGCTTCAAGAGCCAGTGGGCATCCCTCTCTGAGCCTTCAGCTTTCTCCTCCTTTCTCTGGCTGTGGCTTTCTGCCTCAGAAAGTTAAGCCAGCTAGTTCTTCCACTGGTTTTCTCCCCTTGGCCCTTTTCAGCCTCCCAGTACTGACTATGACTTTCTAAAGTCAGCAGACTAGCCCCTCTACTGACTTCCTCATAACTTCTCCCTCTTTTCAGAGCGGAGCTGCAGAGAGTGCTCTGTAGCTTTCCCCAGAAACATCAGTCAGTCTCTTAACCCCCTAGCTCTCCTGCCCCCTCTAGCCCCTTTTTAAAACCCAATTGGGGTGTGCTGACCTGGCCCTACTCCCTCATAAAGGGCCAGTGCCATCCTGTGACACTGAGTAATAGAATATAGTGTTCACACCTAGACTACAAGGAGAGGACAAACATTGTTGTCATCTGACAATTGTGCCGTAATATTGAAGACCTGGTAGATCTTGGTCCAGTTCTGAGTGCACAGATCAGATGTTTTCTAAACAGAAACCACTATTGCAATTAGCACTAATTTAGATATGTTGGTAAGACTCAGAGGCCAAGGACTGAATGGGTTACAGAGACTGAACTTCTTTTTCAGATCTAGACTTGGGCCTTCCAAAGCATGGTGGCTCAAGACAGTACTAAGGAAGCCTTACGTATGCTGAAAGAGGCTCCTCAGATTCCAGGGATGTTGGGCTGTACACTTTCATCTTCTCTGAGCTCACTGTTTAGAAAGCAAAATAAGTACAGCTCCTTCAATTTACCTCATGCTTATTCAGTTGTGACGGTTCATTACATTTCCATAAGAGGAGGAAAATGTTTTTGCTAAGCAGCTTGGTAGACTAACACCGGATAAAGAGAAAGCTGAATTGTTTGCTGGATCAAACAAAATAACAATTCTGGTTTTCTCTATGAACTTTGTGAAAATGTTATTAATGTGCAATGAGCCACAATCAAAATATCTCACCCCGTCAGTAGGACATACATGTATCCTAATTAAGTGTGTGGCTGGTTTACAAAAACACCTAATCCCTTTTGCATCATTGGCCTAATTTAGAAGAATAGAGAGACAACAATATCTGTCTTTACTGCAATGCAAAGAGAACAGTCATGTCGACATCCTCACATTCATATGCAAAGTTGCAAACCATTGTAAATATGCTAATTTTTAAGCCAGAATTTTGTCTTTAAAATAAATGAATAAGGATTGATGGGATTCAAGGCATTCAAACTGAGCTGGTCGGCAGGGAGGGACAGACCATTCCCCTAATCTGTATGATGATCACATATTAATGCTTACAGGGGGAAATTGAAGTTGGATGGACTAAATTAATTGTTTTGTCTTTATTTTATTTTATTTTGAATTTATTTGGTTTATATTTTAAGGAAAGTTTTTCCATCTGTGTACTGCTAACCCACAACAAACTGCTGTGGGTCTTTTCCTGAAACATTGAGGTGACTGTGTGGGTATACAAACCCCACTCTGGCCAGGATAGGGTTAACAAGCTGCTGTAGACTCAGTCAACCCTGCCCTGCTACACTTGCAGCAAGAGTCAAGCGTGGAGAGAGGGGGGGTTAAAAGGGAAGAGTACTGCTCACTTGGAAGGAGAATAGGTCTCACTTTGTGAAAGAGGCCTGGGAGCTGCTGGAAGCGGTGGCCAGTACGTCCCTCAGCCTGCGCCGCTTTCAGCAGCTCCCATTGGCCTGGAGCAGCGAACCACGGCCAGTGGGAGTCGCGATAGGCCGGACCTGCGGACGCGGCAGGTAAACAAACCAGCCCAGCCCGCCAGGGGCTTCCCTATACAAGTGGCATCCCAAGTTTGGGAAACACTGTCTTAGGGGGTGGTTGCCTGTCAGAGCCTTCCTGAGTGAAGGTATGCCTTGCTGGACTACAGTCAATGTCTTACCTGTGATGGCCCTGAGATGCCTCTGCCTACCGAAGCCCCCTAGAAGGAAGGTCGGATGGATGTGAGTCTATTGTTTGTTATCTGTGCCTTGTGTGTTGTAGCTGGGTAAGACTGAGTCAAGTGGTGCCCTCTCTGAAGGGGGTGACAACCAAGTAAAACACTTTTTATTCTATTACACCTGACTAAGGTCTGGTTTGTCCTGAGTCCAGGAGTGACATGGTTCACAGTGAGGGTGTCACCCATTGTGGTATTAGCACCATACTTAGCAGGGTAAATGTCTAAGGCCAGGGATTCTCCTCTTAAGCCCTGGAATGGGTGTCTACAGAGTCAAGAGATGCATTGACACCATCGTCAGGCCCCCGTCCTGCTACAGACAGAATTAGGCTAGGATGGTGACTCCAGGGCTCCTTCCTAGGAGTCAGTTTCATCCTTTGTGTGAGTGGGAACAACTCTATTCACTTCTCTAGAGTTCTGCTTTCTCATACCAGCTCTGACTTTGGCCCTAAGTGCTAACGTTTCTCTGCAGTGATGCCTGGGAAGTGGTCATGACTTAGGGCTTGTCTACACTGCAGGTCAAACTATACTGCAGGTCACCAAAGTGCTGTGCTGTAACTGCTCCATGTGGACGCTGCAGGCGCAAGCGAAGGATTCCTAGTTCATGGTAGCGTAGTTCTCTTCAAACTGGACTACATTAATGCAAACCAGGAAGCTTTTAGTTCTAGGAAGCTGGCGTTCATGTAGGGGAGATACAGTGCTGCGTTTTAGTCCACAGTGCCGTTCAACCCCTGTAGTGTGAACTGTAGGACAGTGTGCATGTAGCCTTTGAAAAACTTCAAAGAAACAAGATTATTTTCGCAGCTTTAACTTTTCTGATGCATTCTTTAGCTTTTGAATACATTTAAACATTGCACATTTTTATAACCTTTGAAGTGGGACCTGGGAATATGCTTTAATGTAGCTGCCAGTGTGTCATTGCTATTCAAGATGACAGCAACTTAACAATATTTTTTCTTAATAATGCTTTTGATTGTTAGTTATTCTTTATCTCTTTCAAAAGAATATATGGATATGTAATTTTTTTTTCCTTTGGAGCACATTCTATGAAGAGACTTCAGAGTGCTTTATACCAATTCAGTGAACTCGCTCCCAACTTATGTTGGTTTAACAGGAAATAAGATGTAGCACAGGAGATTAAAAGAACAGTAGCTAACCTGTATCCTCGGGGTCCGGTAATACACAAAGAACATTGGGTTACACCAGTGTTTGAAAAATGGGCTCATAACCAAGCAGCCTATCTGTTTCCTATCAAAGATATTTCTACTGCATGTTGGGTTCAAGAGTACCTTGCTGTGATCTGTATTTTGTCACAGAACAATAACCCATAATAAAGAACCTATTAATTCCTCTGCATTATAAAAATCCCTTGTTTGTGCCTTGCCTGAAAGCTTTGGAATTGAATGCTAATTTATGGTAATTACTTAGGGCCTGATTCTGTTACCCTTCCACACAGGGAGCAGTGCCTTATTCTGAAAGCACTCCATTATTTCCAATGGGGTTACTTGCAGAGTAAGGGACTACTCAGTGTGAGCAAGGGTGGCAGAATCAGGCCTTTTGTGCTCAAGACAGGAATGGGCTGTAGGTGGAAGGAAGACAAAATGCAGAGTAATAATCGTACAGAGCACTTTATATGTTGAACACATTTTACAAACATTAAGTAATTAATCCTCAAAACTCTCGGGAGGTGAGGGTGTTATCAAGGAGTGGGTTGGAGATGAAACACCTTCCTGCTAGGAAAGCAGTACGTCTCTATTAATCCAAAAAGAGTTTAATTCCTGTTTTCCTCAGGCACTGGAATGGAGGCAAGAGGCAGACCTGCAAATGCAGAATGCTGTCTCTTTTTATTTAAATACAGCAGTGGAAACAAATGTAGGGAGGCAATGAATAGGGCTTAGGGCTAGGAGCCAGGACACACATTGTGGTCTAGCGGCTAGGACACTGGGCAGGACTCAGGAGACCTGAATTTCTATTCCTGGCTCTACCACTGATCTGCTGGGTGATCTTGGGCAAGTCATTTCACCTCTCTGTGCCTCAGTTTCCCTATCGGTAAAAGAGGGATATAATTTTTAAGGCCAGAGAGGACCACCAGTTCATTTAGTCTGATCTCCTGTGTAAATCACAGGCCATAATGATACTGACCTTCTTTATAGAGCTTTTTAAGATCTATGGCTAAATTATGCTATATAAGAGCTAGAAGTTGTTGTTTCCCAGCTTTGCCATTGGTTCACTGTGTAGCTTTCAAAAAGTCACTAAACCTCTATTTGCCCATCTGTAAGGTGAAGATAATATTACCTATTCATCTTCATAAAACACTGAGATCAGTGGATGAAAAAGGACATATAAAATGTTAAGTATTAGAATAATTTTATTACAGGAAATGTTTCTGCCTTGTGGAAAAGCCAGGAAAGAGAGAAATGGTGTGAACCAGAAGTGAAAACTGGCCTGGAAATCACTTGAGAACTGACTTTGTTGTGATATTTTTATATCTTCCGTCCAGCTGGAATGAGGGAGATTGAAGATGTAAAACAATGATGCATGGTTGTCTTTACAGCACTATTGGTGTGAGTATGGAGAAGGTGAAAATCCCAACAAACACAGCTTTCTGTGGCATGGCTGTACCACTGAGAGAGGAAAAACTGTCTCCTTAATGCTTTGCCGCTGCAGGAGAACCAGTGATATTAGCAGTGGCTCACTAAATAGGGAGTGACAAAATTAGGTTCCATCAGAAGATTCAGAGGCCATTGTATGATTGACGGTGAAACTGGACAATGTTGAAATAAATGTCATCACAGTTCTCACAGTCCTTTCCAGGGCAGTTGAAACGTGACAATACACTGAGAAAAGGGTGTTTGGATCCAATACATTGGATCATTGAGAATGGCATCACCTCCTCCTCCTTTAGGATGGTCCCTGCAGGTCAGGGAATGAGGCACCTTGGTGTAGCTGTTTTCCAGAAGCTTGCTCTGTCACTAGCCATGCTCCTGTATCTGCTCTTGGCATAAATTAAGGAATTCAATCTACGGGGCCGTCTTTCTAGCTCTTACCAGTTCTAAGCTCACCGAGAAATTAATATTTATTAAAATAAATCTTCAGTTGAAGATAAACCACAAAAAGCTGATCATCCCCTATTAAGGACTTTAAACAAAGCTTCTGGAAAACCTCCAGAGATGATAGCTTAGAGAAAAGGCTTAAGTCATCCTGATCCTCAGTAGGGGAAATGTAATGATGAGTGAGAAGTTCCACTCCAGTTACTTTAAAAGGGAGAGGGAGATTAAAATGACTGCATGGGACACAACTGCTTTGTAGGGAACAGTTAGAATGACATCAGTCAAGCTTAAAGAAGGCCAACTTTTGTCCAGAAAATGATAAAGCTTTGAAGGAGGACACCTTTACAAGAAATCTGTCTCACTGCCATATTCTTTCCTTGGAAGAAAACATAATTAATATTATATCCTGCTCCCACTGATGTTAATGGAACTAAGACTGGGTCCTTAATTAGTTATGAGTCCATCAAGAGCATGGACTTCTGGATCTATGCTGTTTTGGCATCCCACATGGAAGCCAGTATTAGCATGACTGAGTTCCCACAGCTCCCCTTGGCCTGTCTGTTGTTGTGGCCACATTTGAACAGTGGCTGTTTGACTTATCTTTGATAGGACTGGGATAACCAAATTACCTCTTGGATTCTCTTATATAATCAGCGCTATTTGCTCCAATTTGTATTAAATTACAGAATCAAAGCGCTTAGTAGCTTTGCTAGTAATTCTTGTATAAAGTAATGAATAGGCCCAATACAATGTACAGAACACAGCTCCCTTAACTCTTGGCAATGCTATCAACTGTTGTAGGAGGAACACAGAACCTTGGCATGTAAAATACACGGCCTGATCTCTAATCAAACAATCAATCAGTCTGAGTCACTTTGTGGTGATAAAAACCTAAACCTTCCTGAAGTCTCTTGTCCATGAGGCTGGCTGATGGGTACGATTTTAGATGTGGGGAATTTCCCCCCTCATGAAATACCTTCTGCAAAGATAAAAATCTCCCCAGAAGTCCAGGATGAAGCAAGGAAGCTGCAGTTTGCGCCCAAATTCTCTAAGTGGCATTAAGCCCTGAAGCACTGACTCTCTTTAAACAATAAGAATGATGGAATTGCTGATTGGTTGACTTTCAGGAAATACCACCTTTCTACAGAAACACATCTGGGAATAGCTTCACCAAAAGTGCTGGTGCCAGGGATGTTTATATTTTTTACGTGGCTTCTGCACACTTTTGCCCTATCCTTCCATTTCATGCCTCAGAACCGTCCTTTGAGCTCTACTGTTGCAGGAGAGAATGCCCTTTGAAGCTCTGTTTGTAAGGAAGTGAATCAGTGATTAGGTCACCTTACCTCACGTAAGATGGTAAGGGACTAATTTTTATTAATGGATCGTATATCGGCTAGTAATATAGAAATAATATAAATGTTGGCCTAATTTAACGTGGCCAATAAGACCTTTGAATAGCCCCTTTAGGAAGGAATCTTGTCTTACTAAATATCCTGTTGTTCAGTTTTTGGAATATCCCTGATTTGGGTACAGGACAAAGAGGAGGTCATTGTGTGTTGCATTCTGTACCTATGCTAAAATATACCAGAACCCTGTATTTGAACTCAGAGTTAGCTGTGGCTTGTCTGCCACAGCAAGCAGTGGTTATCTGTTTTGGTAAATTTGTAAGGTAATCTGTAGGCTTGATTGGTGGTCCTGAAATAGCCTTTCACTGTTATACTTTTACATACTGTGCTTCTGAAAGTGAAGCAATAATAAAATTTAGAGCCATTTTTCACAATAGCCTCTTAATCTCTTTTGAATATAGCTGAAAGATCCTCCTTCTACTCATGATAATACAAAGAGGAGTGAGAACTACTACATCTAGGGACAATTACGAATAAATTTAGAAACCCCAAATTACCAGTTGCTGAAGCCTCAGATATAGTAAGGAAACATGCATTTTATGCTGAGTATTACAAGTGACTTAATTTATATTATCTGAGAACATGCATGCTGCTATGAGTATCTAAGGGCAAAATGTGACCTGTTAAGGTCTGTCTGAGACTCTTAAAACTCTCTGGTCGTTACTCCTCATCAGGGATGGCTCTAGCTTTTTTGCCGCCCCAAGCACAGAAGGCAGGCTGGCTTCGGCGGCATGCCTGTGGGAGGTCCACTGGTCCCGCGGCTTTGGCGTACTTGCCGCCGAATTGACGCCGAATCCGCGGGACCGGCGGACCTCTTGCAGGCAAGCCACCGAAGGCTGCCTGACTGCCGCCCTCGCAGGGACCGCCAGGGCGCCCCCCGCGGCTTGCCGCCCCAGGCACGCGCTTGCTGCGCTGGTGCCTGGAGCCGCCGCTGCTCCTCATCCCCATCAAGTTATCCCAGTGCCACCAAACTGTTAAGGACAAGTATGGACTACTTGAGTGACTCACCTGTGAATGAAACTGAATGAGTAACCACAGGGACCCCTGCCAGGATGAAAAAAAACTACTCGCTATTCTCTGCCTTTTATGGCCCATGGAGGGGTTAGAACCCTGAGACTTCTTCTTTTACACTATGGGGCCCAAAATATGGAGAATAAAAGCCATCTTTGAGCCTTCCTCTCACTTTGCTGGTACTCAGTGCAGGCTAACTGAGCCCTAAAAGTTTCTGAATGGTTTCAATCTGGTGGAGATCTGACTCCAACTGTTTAGGTTGCAAGAATTACTGCCTAGGGCTCACTTAATTCAGAAGATCAAATTTCCCTCCGCACAACTTTCACATTCTGAAATATGTATATTTTAATTGGCAAACGTTCTCAGGATGCTCTCTAGCTTCTCAGAAATGTCCAAGGGGCAGAATTTATAGGAAATTTCTGATTCACACATGCAAGAGAAACATTAATTCCATTCCGTGTTTAAATTTAATAATGGCCTTTTATCTCAAGGACAATCAGTTTTGTCAGGTGCTTCTACAAAACTGTGATAGATTTTTCTTTTTCTCTTCTTTTTGAATAAATGGCTTTTCAGAAGATTCCAATTTAGTTTAAAATGAAATCCTCTCAGATAATAGGCTGTACTGATGAAGACATAAGAACCCAGTATATCAGGCAGTCGTAATAAATGGCCTTATGGCACTGAGTGCTTTTCAGGACAGGACAATTAGACTCTGTCCTGGTGGAATTCATCCAATAAAGTATCAATCACCGAATTGTAGGACTAAAAGAGACCTAGAGAGGTCATTCTCCTGCACTGAGGCAGGACCAAATAAACCTAGATTGTCTCTACATAAGAACATAAGAATGGCCATACTGGGTCAGACCAAAGGTCAATCCAGCCCAGCATCCTGTCTGCCAACAGTGGCCAATGCCAGGTGCCCCAAAGGGAGTGAACCTAACCGGTAATGATCAAGTGATCTCTCTCCTGCCATCCATCTCCACCCTCTTACAAACAGAGACTAGGGACACCATTCCTGGCTAATAGCCATTAATGGATTTAACCTCTATGAATTTATCTAGTTCTCTTTTAAACTGTGTTATAGTCCTAGCCTTCACAACCTCCTCAGGCAAGGAGTTCCACGCATTGACTGTGCGCTGTGTGAAGAAGAACTTCCTTTTGTTTGTTTTAAACCTGCTGCCCATTAATTTCATTTGGTGGCCCCTAGTTCTTATATTATGGGAACAAGTAAATAACTTTTCCTTATTCACTTTCTCCACACCACTCATGATTTTATATACCTCTATCATATCCCCCCTTAGTCTCCTCTTTTCCAAGCTGAAAAGTCCTAGCCTCTGTAATCTGTCCTCATATGGGACCCGTTCCAACCCCCTAATCATTTTAGTTGCCCTTCTCTGAACCTTTTCTAATGCCAGTATATCTTTTTTGAGATGAGGAGACCACATCTGTATGCAGTATTCAAGATGTGGGCGTAGCATGGATTTATATAAGGGCAATAAGATATTCTCCATCTTATTCTCTATCCCTTTTTAAATGATTCCTAACATCTTGTTTGCTTTTTTGACTGCCGCTGCACACTGTGTGGACGTCTTCTGAGAACTATCCATGATGACTCCAAGATCTCTTTTCTTATTAGTTGTAACTAAATTAGCCCCCATCATATTGTATGTATAGTTGGGGTTATTTTTTCCAATGTGCATTACTTTACATTTATCCACATTAAATTTCATTTGCCATTTTGTTGCCCAATCACTTAGTTTTGTGAGATCTTTTTGAAGTTCTTCACAGTCTGCTTTCGTCTTAACTATCTTGAGCAGTTTAGTATCGTCTGCAAACTTTGCCACCTCACTGTTTATCCCTTTCTCCAGATCATTTATGAATAAGTTAAATAGGTTTGTTCCTAGGACTGACCCTTGGGGAACACCACTAGTTACCCCTCTCCATTCTGAAAATTTACCATTTATTCCTACCCTTTGTTCCCTGTCTTTTAACCAGTTCTCAGTCCATGAAAGGATCTTCCCTCTTATCCCATGACAACTTAATTTACGTAAGAGCCTTTGGTGAGGGACCTTGTCAAAGGCTTTCTGGAAATCTACACTATGTCCACTGGATCCCCCTTATCCACATGTTTGTTGACCCTTTCAAAGAACTCTAATAGATTAGTAAGACATGATTTCCCTTTACAGAAACCATGTTGACTTTTGCCTACAATTTATGTTCTTTTATGTGTCTGACAATTTTGTTCTTTACTATTGTTTCAATTAATTTGCTCAGTACTGATGTTAGACTTACCGGTCTGTAATTGCCAGGATCACCTCTAGAGCCCTTTTTAAATATGGCGTTACATTAGCTATCTTCCAGTCATTGGGTACAGAAGCTGATTTTAAAGGACAGGTTACAAACCATAGTTAATAGTTCCACAATTTCACATTTGAGTTCTTTCAGAACTCTTGGGTGAATGCCATCTGGTCCTGGTGACTTGTTACTGTTAAATTTATCAGTTAATTCCAAAAGCTCCTCTAGTGACACTTCAATCTGTGACAATTCCTCAGATTTGTCACCTACAAAGGACAGCTCAGATTTGCGAATCTCCCTAACATCCTCAGCCGTGAAGATTGAAGCAAAGAATTCATTTAGTTTCTCCGCAATGACTTTATCATCTTTAAGTGCTCCTTTTTTATCTTGATTGTCCAGGGGTCCCACTGGTTGTTTAGCAGGCTTCCTACTTCTGATGTACTTAACAAAATGTTTTTTATTACCTTTTGAGTTTTTGGCTAGCTGTTCTTCAAACTCCTTTTTGGCTTTTCTTATTACATTTTTACACTTAATATGGCAGTATTTATGCTCCTTTCTATTTACCTCACTAGGATTTGACTTCCACTTTTTAAAAGATGCCTTTTATCTCTCACTGCTTCTTTTACATGGTTGTTAAGCCACGGTGGCTCTTTTTTAGTTTTTTTACTGTGTTTTTTAATTTGGGGTATACATTTAAGTTGGGCCTCTATTATGGTCTCTTTGAAAAGTGTCCATGCAGCTTGCAGGGATTTCACTCTAGTCACTGTACCTTTTAATTTCTGTTTAACTAACCTCCTCATTTTTGCATAGTTCCCCTTTCTGAAATTAAATGCCACAGTGTTGGGCTGTTGAGGTGTTCTTCCCACCAAGGAATGTTAAATGTTATTATATTATGGTCACTATTTCCAAGCGGTCCTGTTATAGTTACCTCTTGGACTAGGTCCTGCGCTCCACTCAGGACTAAATCAAGAATTGCCTCTCCTCTTGTGGGTTCCTGTACCAGCTGCTCCAAGAAGCAGTCATTTAAAGTATCGAGAAATTTTGTCTCTGCCTTTTGTCCTGAGGTGACATGTACCCAGTCAATATGGGGATAATTGAAATCCCCCACTATTATTGAGTTCTTTATTTTGATAGCCTCTCTAATCTCCCTTAGCATTTCATAGTCACTATCACTGTCCTGGTCAGGTGGTCGATAATAGATCCCTACTGTTATATTCTTATTAGAGCATGGAATTACTATCCATAGAGATTCTATGGAACATGTGGATTCATTCAAGATTTTTACTTCATTTGATTCTACATTTTCTTTCACATATAGTGCCACTCCCCTGCACCCCCCCACCCCCGCACGACCTGTTCTGTCCTTCCAATATATTTTGTACCCCAGAATGATTGTGTCCCATTGATTGTCCTCACTCCACCAGGTTTCTGTGATGCCTATTATATCAAAATCCTCCTTTAACATGGGGCACTCTAGTTCACCCATCTTATTATTTAGACTTCTAGCATTTGTGTACAAGCACTTTAAAAACTTGTCACTGTTTATTTGCCTGCCCTTTTCTGATGTGTCAGATTCTTTTTTATGACAGGTATTTGTCCAACCTATTATAAAAAGTGTCCAATGATGGGGATTCCACAATCTTCCTTGGAAGTTTGTTCCAGAACTGAACTACCCTTTGAGTAAATTTTTCCTAATATCTAACCTAAATCTCCTTTGCTGAAAATTAAGGCTATTATTTCTTCTCCTACCTTAGTGGACAGTGATCAGTTCTTTGTGTTAACTTCATAACAGCCCTTAACATATTTGAGGACTATCAGTTCCCTCCTCAGTCTTTTCTCAAGACTAAACATGCCCAGTTTTGTTTAACCTTTCCTCCGGTCAGGTTTTCTAAACCTTTTATCATTTTTGTTGTTTCCCTCTGAGCTCACTCGAGTTGATCCATATCTTTCCTAGAGTGTGGCATCCAGAATTGGACACAGTACTTCAGCTGAGACATCACCAGTGCTGAGTAGAGTGGGACAGTTAACTCTCACATTTTGCATAGGACACTCCTATTAATACACCCCGGAATTATATTAGTCTTTTTCACAACTGCCTTGCATTGTTGACCCATATTCAATTTGTGATCCACTATAACCCCCAGATCCTTTTCAGCAATACTACTGCTTAGCCAGTTATTCTCCATTTTGCAATTGTGTATTTGATTTTTTTTAACTTCCTACGTGAAGTTTTTTGCACTTGTCTTTATTGAATTTCATTTTGGTGATGTCAGATCAATTCTCCAGTTTGCCAAGGCTGTTTTGAATTCTAATCCTGTCCTCCACAGTGCTAGCTTGGTGTCATCCACAAATTGTATAAGCATACTCTCCACTCCATTGTCCAAATCATTAATAAAAATATGGAATAATACCAGATCCAGGACTGACCCCTGAAGTTCTCTGCTAGATGCACCCAAACCATTGAAATCTACTTTAAGTCTGGTCTTTCAACCAGCTATGCACCCACCTTATAGTAACTTCATCTAAACCACATTTCCCTAGTTTGCTTATCAGAATGTCATGTGGGAATGTGTCGAAAGGCTCACTAAATTAGATATATCATGTCTACAGTTTCCTCCCTATCTGCTTGGCCAGTAACCCTGTCAAAGAAGGAAATTAGGTTGGTTTGGCATGATTTGTTCTTGACAAATCCATGCCAGCCATTCCTTATAACCTTACCATCCTGTAGGTGCTCACAAATTGATTGCTTAATTTGTTCCAGTATCTTTCCAGGTATTGAAGGTAGGCTGACTGGTCTATAATTTTAAGTCCTCTTTGTTCCCCTTTTTAAAGATAGGTACTATGTTTGCCTTTCTCCAGTCCTCTGGGACCTAACCCATCCTCCTGAAGTTCTCACAGATAATTGCTCATGGTTCTGAGATGGCTTCAAATAGTTGCTTACAAGCTCTGCAATGCATTTCAACAGGCCCTGCCAACTTGAGTATATCTAACCTATCTAAACATTCTTTGATCTGTACTTTCTCTATTTTGGCTTGTGTTCCTTCCCTATTGTTGTTAATATTAATTAATATTAATTATGTTGAGTGCTTATTGGAAATTTTATGTTTTGACGGATTACTTTTCCAACAGATGCCTGGGTAGTTAAAGTCCCCCATTACTAGCAGGGCTTGCTTTGGGTATTTATTTATTTGTTCTAGAAAAGCCTCATCCACCTCCTGTTCCTGATTTGATGGTCTATTGTAGACCTCTACCATGACATTACCCCTATTTTCCCCCCTTTATCTCTATCCAGAGACTCTCAACTGGTCTGCCTCTGACCTCCTTCTAGATCGCTGAACAAGTGTATGTATTCTGGATGTACAATGCAACTCCTCCCTTTTTTCCCTGCCTGTCCTTCCTGAGTAAGCAATATCCCTCTATAGTAATAGACCAGTCATGAGATTTATCCCACCAAGTCTCTGTGATGGAGTTAAGTCATAATTTATCTTATGTTCTAATACTTCCAGTTCTTCCTCATTGCATTTGTATAGACATTTAGGATGTTAAGTAGATTTCCCCACTGATTTTCTGCTTGTTATTCCTATGACCCCAGTGTAGTTTTCCTTCCTACACCCCCCAACATGTAGTCCTCTGTTAAGGTTGCCCAGAGGTAAGCCAAAAAAAAAGCATCTGTCCCCTTTGAATTTAGCTTAAAATCCTCCTCACTAGGTTAATGATTTCTCATGGCTCCCCTCTTTTCTTAGCAATCCTCCTTCCTGGAACAACATCCATTGGTCAAGGAAGCCAAAGCCCTCACTTTGACATCCCCTGTGCAATCATGCATTAAACTCCATGATGTATGTATCCCTGTCTGGGCTCTTACCCTCAGTCGGGAGGATGGATGGGAACACACCCTGCATTCCCGACTCCTTCACCCTGCTCCCAGATTCCTGTATTCACTGCTGATTGGCTACGGTCATACCAGGCAATATCACTAGTGCCCATGTGTATGCGCAGCATGAGCTTGTGGTTAGAGGGATGGATGAGCCCTAGCAACTTTTCCATAACATCTTAAATGTGGGTTTCAAGCAGGCAGCACACTTCCTGGCAAAATACATAGAGCCGCCCCTGATGTCTGGTCATCAGATGGATTCCCTTGTCCCCTCAAAAGGGAGTCCCTGATCACCATCATCCTACACCTCCCCCTCTTGGGTATGCTAGCCATGAGCTTCCTAGCCTTGGAGGCAGGTGGCTCTTTCTCATCATCCATTGGGGTCTGCTCCTCCCTTCCTGTTGCCAGTTCAGCATACTGGTTCTTGTCTCCGATGGACAGGGGACTTATGTGGGGGAGAGAGCACTGTGTACTGCCTGAAGTGGCCAGGAACCAGCCTCTATCCCAAAGATCAGATGGTTCTCCTTCCTCTTCTGGTTCTGCTGCAATGATCTGTAGTCGGCTAGCATCCTCAATCCCAGATGTTTCCATGTAGGTCCTGTCAACCAAGTCCTTATGCTCCCAGATGCAACACAGATGAGCTTCTCTCTTACCTGCTTCCTGAGGGACTCTTGCACTGGGTGTTTCCACCTACCTGGTTTTTGTCAGTTTGTGACAGGCCACATTCCTAGCAAGTCAAGACCAGGGCCTGGGTGGAACCCTCCAGGATGAGGATGCATGTCTGGTGAGGACCTCCAAAGGTGCAGGGAGATGACAAGCTAGCAGTGATGTTGGCAATACACTATTTTCCTCCCATTGCAGGTTCTTCCTTGTAGGGTACCTGCAAGTTAAAGAATAAAAACAAACAATCCCCCCTGCCCCCAAAACAACCCTATCTCCCTGACTTCCTCTGCTGGTGCACTCAGCTAGCTAACTGCCTTGGGCCTGGTCTACACTAGTCTAGAAAACTAGGTTGGTTTAACTACATCCGTCAGGTGTGTGTGTAACCCACACACCTCCTGGGTATGGTGCTCTGTCCCCTCTAGTGGCACCAAGACCACTTAGAGATTAATGAGTCTGCTACAGCCTTAGCTAACAGCCATGTGGCTTTTAGCTCATGCAGTAGAGTCTCATGCATTTAGCTTCAGAAGTCCCAGTTTCAATCCTGCCCGCCGACAACCGGGGTCTGTTGGTGTTACAAGTGAATGTCCGCCTTCCTCCTCCCAAAGTTGTCCCACAGTGTCACAATCTCCCGCAGCACAAGCTCCTCCCCAGGTTCAGTCCTGGGAAGATAGCAGGCAGATGTGGCACTTTCCCCCTGGCCCATTGGCTGGGGGATATCAGCCACCTCAGCAGGGCCAGATTAAGGCATAAAATAACTAAACTACAGTTTAGGGCCTCACAATATGCGGGGCCTCTAAAAAAGAAAAAACTGGCTAATTAAAAAAAACCATGTGCACAGACCTCTTAAGACACAGAACTCCAATCCTGTTCTTAAAAAAGGTACATTTTATTAAAAAAGAAAGAAAATAAAATACATCTGAAAAACTCAGGCTATTGCTAGATTTAGAAAGAGCAAATACAAGGATTAAGCATCAAGAATAGCTTTCTTGAAGTCCAGCTTAAAGGTTACAACCAAAACAAAAGCACCTGCGGTTAGCACAGAGGAATCCACAAGCCATAAAGAAATAATAATAATAAAAAAAAGAGATAAACCTAATCACGTCTTCCTAGACATTTCCTGATCTACTTACATATCTGGGGTTTCAAATGAGTAGTTTCTAGGTATGATACAGATGATTTTTCATTCCTGGCCTCAAGCTCCTTACAGCATCACTGCTCTGCCCCCCTCTTCCCAGAGAACAACCACAGACAAAGGGAAAGTTTTTTCTCAAATTTAAAAAGTTTTAGCCTTCCCATTGGCTCTTTTGGTCAGGTGCCCACTCACTTCCTTTTACCTATGTATAGCACTGACTTTTTAACCTTTTACAGGTAAAGCAAGTAGAGAACAGCTACTAGGAGGGATTTTATAGCTGCTGGCTGGGTGCTCATAAAAGGGAGCTACCCCCTCCGCCCTTCATTTATCACACTTCACTAATTGTTCATTATTGACAGGCGGGAGGCCAGGGCTGAGAAAAAACTATAATTGCATTTGTAAAATTAGTATTTCTATGAGTAAGTTTGCTATCGCAGTCTCCTAAGGCAGCCTTTTGTTGGCCAGCTGCTACTGGTAAAATTCTGACCATGCCTTCATAACTTATTTAAAGAAATAAATACAGCTCACTGCCAATAAAATCGGGAAAAATGTGAGATCAGAGACGACAGTGTCATGAGCAATCCTGTCAAGCTCATACTCGTATGGGACTCGTCCTAGGAGTGACGTCATGCATAGTGTCCCCCTTGGTGGTTATTAACCAAAAGGCCACCATCTTTTGTTTACGGTCCAGCACCCTCAGTCGTGTAGTGCCTTCGCTCCTGTTTTTCTTCGTTTTCTGAAGTGTTAGTGTGTTCTTTTTTTCTTTTGATCTGTACATACGTACACTTGTGTATTTTAGTGTGCCCGCCGCTTTCTGCTTCATGCGCTATCAATGCTTCACATGATTGAATTTGCAGGTGATTGTCTTCTGGACTTGGGTCAAGTGGATCTTGAGGAGTGCAGGAAGATAGACATATATATCGAAATATTCTGAGTACTGGTGAGAAAGTTGTTTCAAACTATGTGCATATATGATTTATAGGCTATTAAAGCCTATAATAGGGATTGGCAACCTTTGGCACGCAGCCCATCAGGGAAATCTGCTAGTGGGCCGGGACGGTTTGTTTACCTGCAGCGTCTGCAGACTTGGCCAATCGCAACTCCCACTGGCCGCAGTTTGCCATTTCAGGCCAATGGGGGCTGTGGGAAGCGGCGCAGGCCGAAGGTTGGCCTGGAGCGGCAAACCGCGGCCAGTGGGAGCTGCAATTGGCCGAACCTGCAGACGCTGCAGGTAAACAAACCGTCCCGGCCCGCCAGCGGATTTCCCTGACGGGCCGCGTGCCAAAGGTTGCCGATCCCTGGCCTATAATATTCATTATATTTGCTTGAATATAGGCTAGTTTTGCTCACTTTCTCAATGCGTGTCTAGAGATTACTTGTCTTTTTTCTGGTAAATTCTTTCTCTTTCGTGCATGTAGCTTGTTGTCACTCTGTGCGAGGTGTTTACTCAAGATTAATTAGTGGTCCTGGGGGAGACAGATGATAGAGAGGCGAACGCCTAGACATGTCTGCCTAGAAAATGCTGCAAGAAAAGCTATCTGCCCTAAGCATTCTGTGCATCAGAAATGACAAACTCCGTAACTTATCGTTTGAGGACATCATCAATGACTTTGCTCTCCAAAAATCACAAAATAAAATGTTTTAAATTTCGGTGTTAAAATTAATGTGATGTGCAAACAGACATACTGCAGGTTGTACTGCTTCCATTAAGTAAGCTGGTCAGTGTAACTAACTGCTTTTGTGTTGCTGTAGATATAAAGTTTTCATATCAACTAATTAAGAAATCATAGATGAATATATGTTAATTTGGAACTATTTTATAACGCAAACAGACATATTGCAAGACATATGGTTTAGTTAGATTGTTATTCTATACTTACAACTTTGCCGCTGTATATATGCAAATATAAACTTTCATGTTTATATATTCAATGTCCTTTCTGTGAAAATAATAAAAAAATGTTATGATATGGGGCCTCTTACACTTGACATAGTTTAGGACCTCAGAATGTCATAATCCAGCCTTATGCCTCAGAAGTCTTGGGCATGGAGCTGATACTTGGAACCAGAGCTGCTGCTCTTTTTTGTACTGGGCCAAGCTTCATTTTCTTCCAGCGCAGTTTTGGGGCTAAATGTCATGCTTGGCAGGGAGTCTGCCCAGATTTCTATAGCTGGAGACGTCTCCGAGCCAGGTGCTTCTGCCATCCTAGAGCGGAAGCCTGTTGAACAGTGGTGTAAGAGACGATGGTTTCACAGACTCCATTGTGCTTTTAGAAAACTTCTACTTCTGGCAGCTGCTCCAAAGGTCCTGGAGTGGGGCCCTGCTGGTTGGCTTCTGAGGTACGTGCTCAGCTGTAGCCATGCTCTCCGCAGGGGGCCCCACGGCCTCCATGGGGACCCAGGGAGGCCTGACCAGCTCCACTGCCTCTTTACTGGCCGCCCTGCTGGCTGATCAGTGCTCCACTCCGATCGCCACGCCTCCCCACCAGCCGCCCTGCTGGCCAATCACTGCGCCTCTCTGCCGGCCACCCTGCCAATCACCACGCCTCTTCGCCAGTTGCCTTGTTGGCCGATCTCCACACTTCTCTGCTAGCTGCCTTGCCAGCCACTTGCCAATCTACCAGGATGTCTTCAGGTCCCACCACTTAACACAGCTCTCAGTGATTTCAGCTGTTAGTGGGGGGCAATCACTGCTGGTACACACTGGGCAGTCTCTTGCATCAGAGACGCTGTCTCAAATCAGGTCTAATGCTTAGACCTAGGTATCAGTGATTTCAGCTCTGCAGTGAGTAACAAGACTCTCAATTGAGTCTAAATTAGCTCTGTTATTACACAGTGGAGAGAGGAGCTCTGCATCAAGATGCAGGCACAAGTGTCACCCCAGTGTCCGCCTGCTCTGCAGGGACCTGGATGACTCCCATAGCGCTGCTGGAGAAGAGCATGAACACCTCGATGGATTCTCTGCTCTGGCACTGTTCCCGAGAGCACCTGAGCACCCTGTCCCAGGCGGAGCTAGAGGGGTGGCTGGAGAGCATGTTTATCATTGAAGCTCTCTCGTGCCAGCTGTGGGATTGGCAGCAGAGTGACTGGCCAGTTCCTCGTCTGGGGACGGCACTTGTAACACCAATAGACCCCGGTCGTTGGCAGGCGGGATCAAACCTGGGACCTCTGGAGCTAAATGCATGAGACTCTACTGCATGAGCTAAAAGCCACATGGGTTATTAGCTAAGGCTGTAGCAGACTCAATCTCTAAGTGGTTTTGGAGTCACTAGAGGGGACAGAGCACCACACCCAGGAGGTGTGTGGGTTACATGTGAAAAATCAACATCGCTGAGCAGCATTGTTAAGCCTACTTAAGACCCTTTGTAAACAGCACTAGATTGACTGAAGAATTCTTCCATTGGCCTAGCTACCGTCTCTCAGGGTGGTAGATTACCTACATCGTCAGGAGCATCCCTCCCGTTGGCGTAGGTAGTGTCTACACTGAAGTGCTGCAGCAGCGCACCTGTGCTATCGTAGCATTTTAAGTGTAGACAAGACCTTAATCTCCCAGCTGCCTTCATTTTACCAGCCTCTGAGAGCCTACATGCTTTTTAAAGCCTGGGCTCCACACACAGCTGGAATGGGTGACTCAGCCACTCTCCCAGCTGCCTTTAAGCACTGGCCTATTAACAAACAAGAACAAAACCAAAAAACTTTACTGCTCTCACTTGAAAGAGCCCTGCTAGTAATATATCTTATTGGACCAACTTCTATTGGTGAGCGAGACAAGTTTTTGAGCCACACAGTGCTCTTGTCTCTCTAACATCATGGGACGGACACGCTTGCAATCTCACTGCATACTAGCCTAGAGAGTCAGCAATCAAGCCTAGATTTCTAAACACAGCAACCAAACCTAATCCTGGCAAACTCTATGGCAAATTCCCAGAATGTGCTTCTCTTTTGCCCTCCAAAGTTAATCAACAGCAATAACTCAGCCATGCCCCAGACATACTCGCCAGCTGGCTGACTCCCTTAGTCTCCCAGCTGCTTCATCGCACCAGCCACCCTGGCAGTTACCTCCGCCTGACAATCTTCTTTAGTGTCACAAAGCAGGTGGCCCCATTTAGCAGTGAAAGTTGCTGAAGGGTGGATCCTCAGCTGTTATAAACCAGCTTAGCTCCATTGACTTCACGGAGGAAGTAAAGGCATGACGCTGTCACCACACAACTTCTTAGTGCTGCCCTATCCTGAAAGACCGTGCAGTGTGTGTATGCTCCCTGTTGTCTGGAAAGGGTTGTCCTTCCCAGAGGTCCAGTCTTCCCTAGTGCTTCCCCTCAACTGATGCAACTCACTGGGACAGGACCTCAAAGGTACACGCTTGCTCTTCATTTTAATTAGAGATGCCCAAAAGGCAGCAGATGGGTTTTGACTCACAGCTCAACTTCTCAATCTCATTATGCAGCTTCCAGATCCAGGGGCTGACAATGTAATAGATTCCTCTGCCTTGGCTTCTTGGCACACACATAAGGAGACCCCTGTGGTTTCATCAGCAAAAGGAAGAATCAATGTACATTGATTCCTGAGATATTATTTTCAGAGACAAGGAAGAAAAGGCCGTAGGACTGATTCACCACTGCGTTCAGGGCCGGCTTCAGGCACCAGCCGAGCAAACTCGTGCTTGGGGCGGCAGATTTCAAAGGGCGGCATTCCATCTAATCTTTTTGTTTTGCGCTTCACCGCTTTGGCCGCCCCTGCAGGTTTTTTTCTTTTTGGTTTACTGCTCCCACCGCCCTGTAGGGGGCGGAGGAGGGGAGTGCTCTGCATCAAGCCCGGTAGGGCAGCCCGCGTCCTTCCCTGACTGCCGAACGGAGCGGCGCAGAGCCCTCCCAGCAGGCGGCGCAGCGGGAGGGGCCGCATGGCAGCGCCCCGCTTAAGGAAGCCCTGGCCGCCCCCCTTCTCTCTCTCTCCTCCCCCCCTCCCTCCCCGCTAGCTGGGGTGCGCACTCCGCTTCCCAGGGTCTGCAGGGCTGGGAGTCCCCCTGCACCCACGCTCCCGCCGCCCTGCAGGTATTTTTTGTTTGTTTTTATTTTTTCTTTCCTTCGCCTCTCCGGCAGGCGGGCCAGTTTGTCGTCCCCCCCGTCCGCCGCTCCGGCCGGGGGCAGGTTTGTTTTCCTCCTCTCCTCCCCTCCACCCCTTGCTCCTCCGGCCGGCCGGGTGTTTTTTGCTTTGGGCGGCAAAAAAGCCAGAGCCGGCCCTGCCTGCGTTACACCAGTTCGGGCTGGTGTAACTCCACAGAAATCACTGGAGCTGTACTGCAGAAATGGAGTAATGAATCCAGCCTAGTGTCTTGGATTTTAGCCTTTTTAGCCCGATGATCAATTGTATGGGAAACTGCAGATGTTCTTGCAGAGTACACTTGCTGTGTCTTATTTACTGTATAAATTCCTTCTCTGTTCTAAACCCTGATGCTGCTTGGCGCTGTAACTCCAGGAGCATGGAATGTGTGGAGGTAACTGAGCTGAAATCATTGCTGGCTGAAGGTGAATATATTTTTAAAAGCCCTTCCATTGTGTACAGTGGCATTGAAAATCACTCTTTATATCCAATAATAATCCTATTGGTGAAAAGATTCAAATCCATCTCCCTCCACCCAATACTATCAAAAGATTTGGGGGTATTATCCGTTCCTTCCCAACACTTAAGAAAAACACTCTGTGAATTTGAAAGCCCTGTACAAAAGAGAAGTATTGTTTATCTCCCATTATACAATGGGGGTAGGAGCACTTCCCTACCTTACAAGGGTGTTTATGGGATAATTACATGGAATATTGTGAGGTGCTCAGAAACTATGGTAATAAGGGCCAAGTAAATTACCTAAGATTTTCTGGAGATGTGAATTCACCAACGTTACACTAAACATCAGCAGTAAAGCTGGGAATAAAACCCAGAAGACCTGATCTCCTTTCTGGTGCACTATCCACAGAGCAACAAGCTTTTCTCTACATTTCACTCTTCCTTGAGCTCAGCTCTCCTGAAATAATGCAGAGGACTGGAGATTAGATTATCTCCTCCTACAGAGCAGACATGACTAACTTCCTTTATTCCTCCACAGCTTTTCTCTTACTCCACAGGGGACTCCAAACTAGCACCACCTTCCCTGCTGCCTCTACCAATATTATTTTTACAGAACATTATGCTGTCCATAAGTCTGGCAACCTCTGCTGAGTGCAGCCTCTTTCCTGGATTCAGACCTTGCATACTCTTGGCTTTGGAAGATCAGAGGTCATCAGGTGGGTGGGGCAGAGATGGATGTGGATGTAGTGGAAGAAAAGGGGCAAAAGGATGGGACACACTTTCATGAAAAGATGTGTAGAGAGGAGATTTCACATTGTTTAGAGAAGCATTTGGGGTTTAGGGGACAAATATGAATGGGGAAAATATTCAGCATACTTTCTTCAGTCTCTCCTGGGGCAAGTATTAGCATTGGTGAAGGTTGTAGGCATGCTTGGTCTTTTTTTGTACACTTGGATGCATTATGAATTGGAACAAGAAGCATCTTTGGAAAGACAGAAGAAGGGGAAATGATGTAGACAATTCTGGTTCATCTCTGAAAAGCATCCGCTTCATAACTTTTTTTTCCCCCTGGGTCGTCATTGTAACATACCACGCGTGGATACACTTGACCTTCATATATCCATTTTATTAGGCTACTGAGTGCACTGGGTGGCCATTGCTTTATAGGCCTCAATGTAAAATTATTTTAAACCTTTGAATATTAAACAAAACTAGTGAGCATTTCTTAAATGAACCCTGGAATGTTCTGAGTCTCAACCATCACTAATTAAGAGTCTAATTGCAATGAGATACTGGCCAAAGTGCCACTCATTTGTATATAGACCAGTGGTGGCAACCTGCGGCCCACACCCGGCCCATCAGGGCAAGCCACTGGTGGGTCGCCAGACCGTTGGTTACATTTGCACGGCTGCCTGTAGCTCCCAGTGGCCATGGTTCACTGTTCCCGGCCAATGGGAGCTGCGGGAAGTGGCAGCCAGACCTGCGCTGCTTCCCACAGCTCCCGTTGGCCGGGAACGGTGAATCGTGGCCACTGGGAGCTGCAGGTGACTGTGCAAATGTAAACAAATGATCTGACGGCCCGCCAGTGGCTTGCCCTGATGGGCCACAGGTTGCCCACCACTGATATAGGACCAATGAGTTCATTCCCATTAATTCACTTGCCCAGTAGCACTTTTATCTGCATTCTAGACTAGTGGCTCTCATCCTTTCCAGACTACTGTAGCCCTTTGAGGAGTCTGATTTGTCCTGCGTACCCCCAAGTTTCATTTCACTTAAAAACTACTTGCTTACAAAAATCAGACATACAAAAACAAAAGTGTCACAGCACGCTGTTACTGAGCAATTGCTCACTTTCTCATTTTGACCTACAATTATAAAATAAATCAACTGGAATATAAATATTGTACTTACATTTCACTGTATACTATAGTATATACAGCAGTATAAACAAGTCATTGCTTGTATGAAATGTTAGTTTGTACTGACTTTGCTAGTGCTTTTTATGTAGCCTGTTGTAAAACTAGGCAAATATCTAGATGAGTTGATGTACCCACTGGAAGACCTCTGTGTACCCCTAGTTGAGAGTCACTGTTCTAGACTCTGTAGTGACCTGCATTTCTGCCACTGAGACAGCTTCCTTGCTAAAACCAGTTTAATAATCTCCTTTGTTTTTTCTGTCACCGTGAACCTGTAACTTGCAATTTGTGAAGTGTTTGTTCAGAATAGTTCTACAGCAATGCATAATGGTGATGAGTACAAACAAGCACTCTGCCAATGCTTGTGCTGCAAGAATAGCTCATTAAAGTAATGGACACCAACAAAAAGAATGTTCACTGAACATAATTGCTTAACTTCCTTTAGCTGCTCTATGCTATCAGTTCAGAGCACTCATAATGCAGCTATGTCAGGATTCATGGTTGTTATGTTGCCTCCTTTCTTCGGAGACACAGAGCCTTGTTAGCTTACCTTCTTTATTTTCATGTATTTGTTTAACCGAAGTGGGGAACTCTTGAGATCTGATTCCCAAAGGATTTCTGGCAAGATAACAGCCTAAGCTTCAAGACTACAGTGCATGCCTGTAGCATCATTGATAACAGGTGAATCTAAACAGAGGCAGAGCAGCCAAAAATGAGGATATATATCTGAACTCTGACCATCCTGACTTCAGCTGAATTGTTAGTGCCCCAAGGAAAGTTCTTTTTGTGGTATTTTATTTATTTGTATTTATAATGGCCAAATTTTTCAAACTTGAGGGCATTGAACAAGGCACCTAAATAAAAGCAATGCAATAATTAATTGGCTTAAATATCATAGCTTTAAAAAATCTGATCTCATGATTTTTGAGGACCTGACTCAGGAATTTTAAACAGTTTGGGCAGGGGTTCCTGAAATACTATGGGCCAGGCTTTCAAAGACTCATGAGGGGTGACGCGTACACCTTCACACATCACATGTGGTTCAAAAGAAAATGCAAGAAGAATGTGAAGAAATGCAGTTGTTCATGGAAGGGAGTGATTATCTCAGGGTAGAGTTGTTAGCACTTATTTGTAATTGTATACATTTACTTTACTCTCCCCTTTCTTCAAAAATAAAAGCAATTGAAGACCGAAACAATTACATCTCCAGTGCTGGTGATAACATCAAAGTGTGAAGGGAAACAGACTTTTTGCTCAACTCTTGCAGCAACATGAAATTTGAAGAGGCCAATGACAAACTGGGATCTTTTCATAGCTCTGCCACGGCCCTTCTGTGGAATGTTGGGCAAGTCACTTCCCCTTTCCTTGCCTCTATTCCCCACCCTTTATTTGTCTTGTCTGCATATCCTATAAGCACTTTGGGGCAAGGATTGTCTTTCTATGCATTTATACAGTGCCTAGCACCACTGGGCCCCCCCTCTCCATTGGGGCATCTTGCCTCTACTGTAATATAAATAGCTGCTGCTGCAAATGGTTGATCCATGCCTACACTCACAGCTAAATCATATTCAGCATTTGTTCACTTGCACCTGTTGTTCTACTTGCTGTCAGCAAAGGGCAAATTCTGTTGCAGTGTAAACAAAGCTAAAGTGATTGCTGATTCCCAAGCAGCTCCTATTGCTATCAGATGATTCCCAGGCCGTCGAGCTGTGGGACACTCTTAGCAGAGGATGTGCAGTTTTGTTTTCACATGATTACCTTTTGCTGTGTACTCATTTTCTTCAGCTTCAGGAGCTGTAACCTCTATCTTCCTCCTGCTGGAGCAAGGCTATTCCCATTGTGGCAGATTCATTTCTCACCCCCACCCCCCACTCTCTCCCCATACTAATCCATGCTCCCTGCTATTCCATCTTGCTGAGGTGTCTGTCTGTCTTCAGCTGCCTTTTTGATCTCTATTCTTTAACTCATTCAATGTGCCATTCCCTCACTGGGTGACCTCTCTTGCCCTTGCTGTTTGTGTTTGGATCGTGAAGATTTCAGTGGCAGGTGGATTTTTAAAGTGTCTTTGGGAGGTGCTGTAAAAATTTCTATAGAAGATTAAAAATAATCTTACATTTGATTGGCATTCTTTGCCAATGAAAGATAAGGGGGACATAAGGTCATTTTCAGTCAACGAGGAATGAGTCTTCTCTAACAAGAGGAGAGAAATGGAAAATCAGACTCTTGAGGGTAGAACAAGATAATAAAACAATCTTCTAAGAGTCTCTGTGGCACCAAGATGCAAATAGCTTTACATGAATGCTGCAAAGAATGAAAATAAAACTCAGCTCCCCTGAGAACTGCGGTGAAAATGTTATGATCAGCTGACCGAGACCCTTCTAGAGAGTATCAAGGAGAACTCCAGAGCTTGCTTTAAAACAGAAACATGTGCAACTGATCACACTATGTAAAAGGGAATGATCAGCCCATTAGCATGGCATCTCCAAGGCTGCTACGAGATAAAAAAGGAGACAGAAATTTTGACTCTCAGTGAAACAAGCCCTGAAGACTGCAGTGAAATGACCAGACAGAGTAGATGGTGTTCCAGAATCTGCACTCCTACATGATAAATGTTCCCTTCTGTCTTAGCCCACAGTCATCCTGGAGATGAATGCTATACAGCACAGTGGGCAGGGGCTTCATATTGCTAAACCTACTTTCACAACTAGTTAGAGGTCAAGACTTCGCTGGTGCATAGAGAGGAGGGGTGGGTGTAGTGTGTGGGAAGCCTGCAGTGCCCCTGTTCTGTGCATAACAAAGCACTGCATTTTCCATGGCTCTCAGTCTGGCCCTGAATTCACTCCGCTTTGAAGAACATCAAGTAGGACTTTCTCCAGAGAGCTTTGACATGAGTAGGGACCTATAGCCTAAGGAATAATGAGTTGGTTTTGAATGGCTTAAGGGTGTGTTTTCAGAATCACTATGTTGAATCACAGCACTTTTCCTCCCCTGGGGCTCTGGATTCTTTGTGCACAAGTGAATAACAGTTCCTGGAATAACTCCTTATTGCCTTGTTGGCTTGAACACACTGTACAAACAAGTGCAATGGTCTTTCTTGATTTGTATTTCAATGCTGTCCTAACAAGCCAGGAGAATCAGTACAGTGCACAAGCCCCATATGTGAAGTTGGACACACTGTGATAGGCATTTACTGTACACTCCTGAGTCATCCAGGGGCCTGAGACACTCATCATGAAAACAAATAAACCATTCAGAAGGAACACAGATGAAAAGCCAGAGCTCATACAAGCAAGAAGCCAGCATCTTCATCAATATATTACTCTGAAAAAAATGATCCTGTATTTATGTGGCTCCTTTCATATAAAGCCTTCAGAACAAATTAAGCTGCAGACAGCCCCTGTGAGATAGATGAGTTTAGTCCCTGTTTTACCAATGGGGAAACAGGTGCAGAGTTAGTGACTTGTCTGACATCACTATGAGGCAGTGGGAGTGCTGAGACCAGAACTTGCGAATCCTGACTCCTATTTCCTGCTCTAGATTCATTGGGTTAAACTCAGCCCTGGGGGGAAAGGGTGTGAATCAGTCACTTCAGAATGGTTGCACCTGCTCACACCAGAGTTGAATTTGACCTGCTAGGACTAAGCCTATATAAAAACTATTCCTACATTACCAGGTACATGGTGTTCACATCACTCCACCACTGCAAAATACAACCTGCACAGCTTGTGCCAGACCCTCTACTCTGTCTGTTTCTCCAGGGGCCAAAGGCTCATTAGAGAATGAGCTAGACAAGCCTTAACTCCGAGGTAAGCCTGGTTCAATGTCAGCACAATGTGGTGTCCCAGGACTGTATCTTTGGTAATGGCCACGCTGTACAGAGTAAGTATAAATCAGGAGAAGGCATGTAAAGATGGCTTAAAGCTCTCCATTGCATTGCCCTGACCCTGCTACCTTCCTCCCTGTGCAGTGAGAGCAACTTAGTCTGCAAACGTTACAAACAGGGCCAGCTCCAGGCACCAGCTTAACAAGCAGGTGCTTGGAGCGGCCAAGGGAGGGGGGCGGCACCTGCGGCAATTCGGGGGTGGCAGGTCCCTCACTCCCTCTAGGAGCGAAGGACCTGCCACTGAACTGCCGCCGCCGATCGCGGCTTTTTTTTTTCCCCCACCCAATTGCTGCCGCTGATCGCTGCTTTTTTTTTTTTTGCTTGGGGTGGCAGAAATGCTGGAGCCGGCCCTGGTTACAAAGGACCTTTGTAACCCTGAAACTGTAACCCAAGATCAGAATGACGTAGCTGAGTCCCATCCGTATCTCAGGAATTGCCAGGCTGGATCAGACCCAAGGTCCATCAAACCTAATTCCTCTCTCCAGCGTGGTCAGTACCAGATGCTTCAGGGGAAAGTGTAAGAATCCTCCAGTAGGCAGATGTGGAATAATCTGTTCCTTCCCCTCCTTCCTCCACCCCACACCTCACCCGATTTTATCCTAATCTCTAGCAGTTAGAGATTGGTTTAAACCCTGAAGCAAGAGATTAAATATCCCTCCCAAACTTTTGTTGTTAATTGAGGCACTAAAAGACCCATCTGCAAGGGATAAGAACAAAAAGGTCACAGTTGTTTGAAGGAAGAGAAGAGGAGAGCACGATCAGTTATGGTTAAAGGTGTGAAACAGATCAAGAAGAATAAGAATAGAGACGGGCCCCTTTGATTTAACATCAGTGGCCTTGGTCAGGACAGGTTCAGCAGAATCCAGACTGGAGTCACAGGAGGGAGAGGAGATGAGTCACAGATGCTGCCCTGGGCCTAGCACGTTCAAAGAGGTTTTCATTAATAACCAGATGGAGAGACAATGTCATTGCTGGATTCACGAGCATTCACAAAGCAGTGCAGCTGAGGAATGAACTTGGAGAGGGATGACAAATGGAGACAGGATTCCTTCTTGTATCTTTAGTCTCCACTACTAGCCAGGCTTGTATGGTTAATTTGGGAACAGATCTCAAGTGATGAGGCAGATGGAAGGTAAGTTATGCTACCACTTTGTTACTACTAGTAGTGTTTATTAGTGAACAGCATTTAGCTCTTCTGCACAGAGGTGGACCAAGTTGGTAGGGTAGAGATCTGGATCAGGTTTAGACCTCCAGCTTCCTAAGACCTTTGTGCTAGTGCATTTTGCATTATTGGTAACACCGGAGAGATCTCTAAGCAGGTCGGGGGAGAGGGGGAAGGTGCCAGGTGGTGTCAATGAAACCAGTTATATTGGGGCTGAGCCAGTGAGACCCATCCCCACTCAGTAACCTCCTGCAGCGAACAATAAGCCAAGAGAAGTTGGACTTCCCCTCCTAAGTCAAAGTTCAGTTTCACACAGAACATTTCCTTAGGGTCACCCTGAGAAAGAACAAAATTAGGCAACCAAATATTAGCAGAAAGGAGATCATCCACCTCTTATTCTGCACTTTGTACCAACCAGTGCAAAGATTACCGCCTGAAGGGCTTGCATCGGTTAAAACAAACACAAAAGTCCTCCTGCTACTACAGACCTGCTTATAGACTTAAAAGAAAATTGTCCTTCCACAATTATGTGATTTATTTTGTGTTAATGCTCATTCAAGTCAATGTCTAGGAGGATTAGTGGGAACGTTATGCACTCGGTTGTGGCTCTATTTAATAAAACTGTGGTATTGTAATTCAAACGCATTTGCATCTATTACTACCCGATGTCTCTTCATCTGCTTCATGCAGATGAGACGGGTTACATTTGCAAACCCATTTATCATTGTTCATTCGAAAAATAAGCTGCTAAATGTGTTTTGAAACAGGTTGGCAACAAATATCCAGAAATGACCGTCCGAGTGTTTTGTGCTGTGGTCTTTGAGTTGGGTGGAGTGGGGAGGGGGTAAGAGGGAAATCCTCCATTCAGGCCCTTGTGGTCCACAGTACACATTAAATTTCCCCCTTACACTGCTTGTTGAACATCTCAACCCAGTATCCAAGGACTGGACAGGTCGTATATACCGACTCTCCTGTTACACCTGTTCCCTGGGGAAGCTAGCTCTGCTGCTACTTGTGTTGTACCTGATGTGTGAGTAAAAGAGGGCTTCGGCCCGTAGGGCTGCCATTCTGACACTTTCCTGCAGCATTATACCAACAGGGGAGTAGTCACATTGGATTTCCACCCGTAGAAGCTTGGTCTAGTTCTTCCAGCTCTAGGCACAGAAGCAGTCTCTCATATGATCCCTTATTTGTGCTGCGATAGCATCTAAAGGTTCTAGCCTCATTGCACTAGGCAAATTTATATACAAATCTACAACAAAGAAAATGGTCCCTTCCCCAGAAAGCTTACATTCTAGATGAGACACAACAGGCATGGAGAGTACAGTGTCCCTGACACAAATATCATGGCGTTAGCTGCAGTGAGGAACCAGAATTTGGGATAGATCTTGTCCCCTGGTGCAGTTGCTGGCCACAGTGGATTTCATGCCACGTTTGCAGAGGTCTCACAATGTACAGTAATACTTTGTTCACCTCTACCGTCTTCTAGCTAAGGCTCTCAAAGCATTTTAAAGACATTAAAGTACTGAGCCTCAAAACATCTATGTAAGGCCAGTAAATGTTATTCTCATTATGCAGGGGAGGAAATGGAGGCACGCGGGGGCAAAGCCCTAGGTCCTCAAAGGCATTTATTTGCCTAACTCCCATTGAATGTACATTTTTGAGGTTTTGGGCTAAAAAGAGACTTGCCCCAAGGTTATACATGACATCTTTGGCAAAGCCAAGAACAGAACTGACTCCAATCTCTTGCCTCAATTACAAGATGATCCTGTCTCAAAAGCTCTCCCTGCTCAGTATCCTCTCTTTTGCAGTCTGCATTCATTCATCTTCAACTGATGATATTTGGTTTGTGAAAGTTTTTTCCTCTGCCATATAGAAGTGGTAGAGCTAGCATAGTCTTTCAATACACATTCTGTTTCCTCCTTGATTAAACGGCTGCTCTGTCTGACAGATGTAAAAATCTCTTCTCCTCTTCCATATTCCTGTTTCACAGCAGCGACTGATGATGTGAGATTGCCTGCTGCTAAATTTCTTTGGCAGGGAAATGCATTATAATAATTTCTTGAGATGAAGGATATAGGGAGAGAAGATTCTGGGGTTCTTCTTGGGGAGACAAATTTGGAGTGATCTTTTCCCCACTCTCCTGTCCTTTGTGGGTTTTTTAGGGATCCACACCAGTTATGCTGATGGTTCTAAAATATTTCATTCTGTGGACCACTAAGTGAGAGACGCTCCTCTTGGCTATCTCCTTCCCTGCATCGGTCCAATCCCTGACTGCTTTCCACCTAAAATATTGTCTCCCTCCCCCCTCTCTTTGGCCCGTGTGGTGATCCAATATTCAGGGCTTTGCCAGGTTGCATCTGTTAGGAAGAGAAATTGATCGGGATTTCACTGGTGCAATCCTGTTTATTTACAGAGAATGTACTCAAAGTCCTGTTTCCCTGAGCATGGAAGAAACAGGTGCCAGTTTCCTTCTTTAGAAAGTCTGCCTTTGCAGTGAGTCTGTGCCCAAAAGAAGCTCTATTTTTCTGCTTCCTCTCAGGACTATACTCATGATGACTGCTTTTCTGACTTTCTGCTTTTCGTGAAACACATACACACATACAGCTGCAACCATAAGAGAAGTTATACAAAGAGACAGATTTTGAAATGAAAATAGTAGGATTGAAATCAAAGTCTATGTTGTGGCCAGGGCTGGCTCCAGGCATCAGCCCAGCAAGCAGGTGCTTGGGGCGGCCAAGGGGAAGGGGTGGCACGTCGGGCTCTTCGGCGGCCAGTCCTTCGGTCCCTCTCAGAGAGAAGGACCTGCTGCCGAATTGCCACCTGTGACGGAGTTGGGACTCACCCCCTGGCGCCTCCTACTGGTTGTCTCGGGAATTAGCTCTGTCCAATGGAGTGCCCCCTCCTGGTGGTGTCCCATCCGTCGTCTTGCCCTTGGTCGGCGTCTGAGCCCACGTCGCTCTCCAACTCTCAGCGTCCTCTTCAGGACCACTGCCCTCCGGCAGTGCCCCTTAGTCCATCCAAACCCCTCCGCCCCCCGGAAGGGGGTGAACAGGAGTCTTTGCACTGGCCTCAGTGGCCTGCCACAACCCCCAAGTCTAGCCCCTCTTACGTCAGGGGGCAGGTTGCAGCCTGACTCAGCCACTGCTCCACGGCCCGGTGCAGCACAAGGGGGCAAGGGGGGGATCCAGGCCCGCCCGCTACTCTGGGTCCCGACGCAGGGACCCTCTAACGGCAGCCTCTCGGCCCTCCTTCTCTCCCCTTGCCTTCAGCCTTCCCTGGGTCACTTCCCCTCTGACCCCATTGCACCCTCTAGGCCCTTCTACTCAGGGCCGGCAGTCTGGCAGGTATCAGGCTGAAGCTCCACTCTGCTTCCCTGAGCTTGCCCTGCACTGCACTGTCCTGGGTGCTGGTCTCCTGCTCAGTGGACAGACCTTCCTCCCTCACTGAGCAGCCTTTTTATAGGGCTGAGCCTGGCCCTGATTGGCTGTCTCCAACCTGGGCCCTGATTGGCTCTTTCTCTTATTGGCTGCTGGGCTGCACACGCGCACTGGCCTGCTGCAGCCCCTTCTAGCATGAGGGTGGGGCAGACACCCCACCACACCACCGAAGAAGAAAACGGCGCGGTGGAGCCGATCGCGATCGTGGCTTTTGTTTTGTTTTGTTTTTCCACCGCTTGAGGTGGCAAAAACCCTGGAGCCGGCCCTGGTTGTGGCTGATAAAATCCAGGAAGCATGACTTTGCTGGGTTGGACACGTAGAGTGGATGAATGAAGGGGAGATGGTAAAGATAGAGTGGTAGGAAAGAGACCCAAGGAAAGCTGAGGAAGTGATAGAGGGATTGCATCAAAGAAGAAGGGAAGCAAGTGGACCTTAGTACCGCCTTAGACAAACAAAGATGATGGATGCTTGCATGATGACCTGACCCCAGTTGTTGGGAAGAAGTTGATGAATGTGGATGAGCCAGAAGTTCTGAATGTTTGAACATTGTTTTGGGTTGTTTTGTTGTTGTTTTGTTTTTGTTTTACTGCATAAGCCAATGAAAACCCTGGAGTTAGTCCAATAAAAGATATTACCTCACCACTTTGTCTCTCTAAAAACCCCAGAGAAAGACACTATTCTTTATGAAGAATGTGACCATTCTGGAGTTTTAGCTAAAGGCATTAGTGAAATAGATCAAGTCAAATTGAGAAGGCTTGTAAAAACAACAAATCACTTTAAAATATCCAAACCAATATCTCAAAGTTCATGTTCTAACTTCAGATTTGATGGAAAATCTTCTGTCATGACATCATGGAATATACCAAGTGTAAAAGAATTTGTGTTGTGGTTAAACCATCTTAACTACAGGAAAGTGACTGATCTCTCCATCCTAACATCATTTGTGTTGGGGAAACATCTTCATTTTGACAGAAGATGTGTATGGCACTGTAGTGGTGTGGGGGTTGTCCCTCCCCCTCTGGGTTGGAGGGAAGTCACACCACCTCACTACATTGTTGGGACCTCCATCTACTATTGGGGAATTAGCGTTGGGCGTTAGCATCCTGACCGGTCTAATGGGCTAACCAGCCAACCGTCTATAGCCCTCAGGCCTTTCAAACAGAGGCTGTGCACAGTTTAGTCTATGGTCTCTGGGCCCTTGTGGCAGGGCTCAGAGCCCACACAGGTGCCAAGTAGCTCCAGGCCCTTCAGCCAGGGGCAGAGCAAACACAGTAGTCCATTAGCACTGGCCTCTGGAGGCAGAGACAGAGCATATCCCCTGGTCAGTTAGTTCTAGGCTATACTTGCAGGGCCAAAGCAAACCCAGTAGCCAATTAGCCCTGGTCTCTTAATGCAGAGGCAGGGCAAAGCCAATAGGCAATTAGCCCTGATCTCTTAAGGCAGAGACAGAGCAAACTCCAGTAGTTAACGAGCCGTGGTCTCTAGCTGCAGCAGCAGACCAAACCCCGGGGGTCGGGCATTCTAGCTCCAACAGATGACCGACAAGCACAGGCCACTTGACCTGGTGAGGGGAAGCTGCCACTCCCGGGGTGGGGTGGCAGATGGGTCCAGGCCCACTCTACTCCACCAGACCCCAACCCAGGACCCTAACAGTGGTGGAGTCGTCTGCCACTGGGTCAGTGGGGATCCAGCCACAACACGCCAACTGTGCCTCAGGCAGAAATATAGTCCAACTGAGGTTGGCTTTCCCTGGGCTACTTTCTCCCCTCCCCTCAGGGTGTACCTGCACTAGCGTGGCATCCTCTGCCTCTTCGGGGTAGGTGGTCAGCAGCTGACCCAGCAGCTCTGTGGCAGAAGCAGGTTCCCTGGTGGGCAGGGCGTCGCTGGGCTCAGCACCAGGGTCAACGGCCAGGAGTGAGCAGAGTCCATCTGCCTCCTTCCGTGACACTGTTCCAACTGAATGGGCGGCCCTGCCCTTTATACTTCCTGTCCCGGTGACGTACTTATGGTGGGAGGAGCGAGGCAGGCTTGGCTCCACCCACCTGGGCACAGTGGGTAGTTTGAGGATTTATGCAGATTTATGGGGATTTATGCAGATGCCAAGTCCTTTCATTACTTATGAGCAAATTTCTCCATGGCAGAAAGAAACCAAATGGAAATGGCTTCAGAGTAGCAGGCGGAAAAGTACTACTGACATACCCCTCCTTCTGCAAATACATACCACTGGATTGACAAGCCCCTAAACACAAGCCCTCACATATCCATTTGAGTTTATGGGCGATCCAGAGCCAAGGACCAAAGCTCTCTGTTCTCTGAAATGGGACAGTGCCGCAGCACACTCTGAATGGCAGTATGGTGTGACATGGCTGAGCATGGTGCAGACACAGAGTGAATGTGGTGCTTTCACTTTTGTATTTGCATCATTTTCACTGAGGCTGAAAGCGCAGAATCTTCAAACTGTTTCCGAAAATATTCTAAAGCTTTTCCAATTTCTTTCTGTCACTTCAACACTTCAAACTAAGCAGCAGATATGCAAAGAGAAGGTGTATTTTTAGCAATCTTTTTAGTGTAGGGAATGGGCAGAGGCACTGGTAGGGTGCTCAGCACAGAGGACTAGAGAATCCTATGCTACCACTACTGTTAGCACACCAAGTGGCCTGTATCCTCTGTCCTGCAGTTGGTGTGAGGTCTTATTAATCATCAGCCAGGAGAACCAAGTTTATAATTCCTTCTGTTGGCAGGAGTTGTTCTAAATGCAGCTTCCACCGGTTATTTCCCTGCTGGGCTATCGATCTTAGGAAGGATTACGGATGTGTGGTGTGTAGGATATCTCCAGTGATAGCAGTGTTATTACTCACAGTTGAGAAGACCATTGACAGCCCCTTTGGCTGCTGTTGCTGTTTGATCATCTGGGGCGAGGGTTGGGTTCAATGAAAGTCAAAATGTGGTGTTTCTGTTTTGTAACTGATAGTGGCAGGAGCTAGTATTTGCCCTGGAGAGTAACTGCAGGGAGAGGTGATCATCTAGAGCTGGATGGGAATTTTTCTATGAAATGGTTGTTGTTCATTGGGGGAGGGATAGCTCAGTGGTTTGAGCATTGGCCTGCTAAACCCAGGGTTGTGAGTTCAATCCTTGAGGGAGCCACTTGGGGATCTGGGGCAAAATCAGTACTTCATCCTGCTAGCGAAGGCAGGGGGCTGGACTTGATGACCTTTCAAGGTCCCTTCCAGTTCTAGGAGATGGGATATCTCCATCAGTCTGGTCATTCCCCTGTCCTTTGCACCTCTGACATGCCAGAGCTGTGGGGAGGGTGGTAGAGGAACTGGCTATGCTGGCTTTATGCCTCATTGGGGACTCCCTGTACTAGGGGTTTACCTTAGGTCTCCACTCCCTTCATGCTGCCTGAGTGGTGCAAAGGGAGCAACCCAGGAGCCTGCCCTGCTGTCTCAAGGCTGTTTTCATAACTAATTATAACCCTTCTTCTCGCTGTTCAGAACAATCCCTCAGAAGCCTGAACCTGATGTTTGTTGTCTGATTGAAATCTTGTTTGGTTTCTATCATATAGGCACACTAGTTTGATATTGTAGGGTGACTGGATTGTGCACAATGGGTTTGGTTTGCCTAAGAGTGGATGAAAACTGCAGAGTGAGTTTCATTGCTGCAGATCAGTAACATAATTTCTTGGGAGCAGGTTTTTGTTTCTCTAATAGAGGCTGACCCTGTCCCCCTCTCATGACCTCTTAGTAAACCGGATTCTCTTCTTTGAAAAGAAATGTGGAATCCCAACTCTGAACTCCCTGAAAGGTCAGCTTCAGATCCTGACCCAAACATCACCACTATCATTAGTTGTATCCTGAAAAATGCCCTAAAACTTGAAAAACACATGCCTTGCACCAAATTCACATCCTCATTCTCGTGTCCCACTCTGACATGAAGTGGTGGGACCTCTTACCATCTCTGGAGGGTGAGGAACTCCGGTGGGCCAGCCTATACTCCACCCTGGTCCTGAGGCATGCCGGGGATGTCAGTTGACGGCTCCTTCATGGAGCTGTGAGCACAGGAGTGTTCTTGGTGTGGTTCACCCCGGTCCTGGACACCTGCCCCTTTTGCAGCATGAGGGAGACCCTGGCGCACATGTATCTGAAGTGTGCCAGGTTACAGCCCCTGTTCTGGCTCCTCTTAGATATCCTCTTGCATTTTTCGCTGCACTTGCCCCCTCATCTCCTTATCTACGCACTCCCTATCAGTGACCCCACAAAGTCACGGGACCTCCTTGTCCACCTCCTCCTAGCCCGAGTCAAAATGGCCATTTACAAGACCAGAGAGAGGAGGTTGGCTGATGGGGTTTCTTGTGACTGGGACCTATTTCAGATCCTCCGTCCGCTCACGCATCTGGGCAGAGTTCCTCTGGGCAGCGTCTGCTGGCTCCCTTGACACCTTCGAGGAGCAGTGGGTGTTGTCTGGGGTTCTCTGCTTGGTATCCCCACCAGGTTCCCTTCATTTAGCTCTGTGACCTCACTCCTGTCCCTGTTATATCTTTAGTTGTCCCCCGTAATTAATTGAGATCCCAACCTTGTGGATCCTCCCCTTAGGCTGTGGGAGATCCTTTAGCAGTGCCCACTTCCCGGATCCCAACAGGACCAAATTCAGACCTGAAGTCAGTGGAAATACACCCCGTAAATCACTGCATTTAGTGGATTTAGAATGTGTCCCCTGCACTCTCACCGAGTGGGAACTCTGACCATGTTATTACCCAAGTGCTATTTCCAAGGAAATTATTACTTATTTCTAGAGAGCCAACACTCTGTGAGGTGCTTTACAGACAAGGCCCTGCAGTCCAGATAGATAACATACAACTTTATTGCAGGGAAGAATGGGCTTTATAGGCCTTTTTGGAAGATGTGCATTTTGAGGAGGTTAGCAGATTGTGTTGTAAAAGGTGTTCCAGCAATAGCTGAGACTGGAAAAGGTGTACACAGAGGGCAGTCAGACATGGCATGTCTATTCCAAACCAAGTGGGAGATGGCATACTCCTGGACTCACTGAAAGTAGCTAGTGGTGGATGGATATGATGACCAAAAGTTTCAAACTGAGTATTCAGAAGACTGGCTACTTACTCAAAGCCAATCTAGACAATACAAACCATGAGTCTGCAAAATCGGTCTGGAAGTTTCACAAGAACAGGCTTTACATATCCATCCTACTTCCAGTGGGGCCTGGAATACTCAGAAGGCATCCTCGTGGTATTTTGGCCCATCCACTCCTGGATGGGGCCAGAAAGAGTAGTGAGTGAAAATGAAGGACAGAAAATAGGAAAAATAACTTTCTAAAAACTTTGCAGGGGTTCGTGGAGTTTGGGGGCTGATATTTAGTCTATCTCAGCCACACAAATAACCTACAAAAATATCCTGATTAGAGTGTTGTGTAGTATTTGCCATATAAGAAAAGGTAGTTAGTCATATTCTTTTAATAAGTCTATGCAAGTCACTGTGGCATGTGAGTCACTTCCAGCACTTGGAGATGTTTGAAAGATCCCTTTGCCAGGAAGTCTATAACTCAGAGAAGAACAGAAATTGTTATAGGTGGACTTCAGGCATGCTAGAGTCAAATAAAATGGAGCTGATTAGATCTGGCTAAATGACTTGCAGCTGGTGGTTCATTATTTTCTTTGTAAGAGTCTTCATCAATGGGGAGCTATAATGAATGCGGTGGTGTCCCATGTGGCTTCCTTTGGGCATTATTGCCTTAATTTTAATGTCTTTGAACAATAAAGGATGATTTTCACTAAGATTTTGGGACGGTCACTATATTTGGACTCGTCCGCTGAGTGTCCCTCATAGGCTATGACCTGAGCTTTAGCAAGCAGCCAGCATCTGGGGCCTGTAAGTTTGCTTAGGTTTGCTGAATCTGTGATATTTACAGCCTTGGCTAAGACACATTTTCTAAATATAACAATTAGATCAGTTCTGTAGCAGATCGGCCCTTGCCTTTCTATCGCCTATCTTCCTAGCTGACTTGGCCACAAAAAGTAGTTCCAAGGCCACACAATTAACTACAGACTGCAGAGTTGGAGATCAGGGGTGAAATGCCAGTAATAATTTGGTGATGAAGAATGATAGACCTGTACATTGGCTGAAATTTAATCTATATAATTATAGATACACTTTTCTAAAGGGCTATTCTGAGCTTCCGGCCACATAACAGGACAATGCCTGTGTTGGAGAGGCTTGGCTGGCAGATGATCAAGGGAATCCTGGTGCCGTGGATAAGAGCAGGCACCTTGATATTCCTCTCCTAATGAAAGAATGGGATTGACTTTTCCTGGAGAATGGACTTTTGTATAGAATCACTAACCATCCCGGGCAACACACAAAAAACAACTGATTTTACTTCAACAGTTTCATAAAGCTGTACTACAATCTTTACATCAGGGGTAGGCAACCTATGGCACGTGTGCCGAAGGTGGCACACGAGCTGATTTTCAGTGACACTCTCACTGCCCAGGTCCTGGCCACCAGTCCGGGGGGGCTCTGCATTTTGATTTAATTTTAAATGAAGCTTCTTAAACATTTTAAAAACCTTATTTACTTTACATACAACAATAGTTTAGTTATATATTATAGACTTCTAGAAAGAGACCTTCTAAAAACGTTAAAATGTATTACCGGCACGCGAAACCTTAAATTAGAGTGAATAAATGAAGACTCGGCACACCACTTCTGAAAGGTTGCCGACCCCTGCTTTACATGCTGGCCACAGGATCTTGGGTTTGGTAAGACCTATGGGCTTGTATGATTCCGATTCCACTGGCCAAGGATGAAGACTGATGTTGAGCAGTATTGTATGACCTGTGCCTGGTATATACAACAGAAGACTCTACCCATGAGAGCTGCTCCATTGTTTCATCTTCACAGTGAAGGCCCTATGAATTTGGTCTGTATGGATTTTCTCACAATTGAACCCGATAACAGAAATACTTGTAATGTGCTAGTCATAACTGATCATTTCACAAGGTATACACAGGCCTTTCCCACTAAAGATCAAAAAGCTTCTACTGTTGCTAAAACTCTTTGGGAGAAGTACTTTGTGCATTATGGGCTGCCCAAGTGGATGCACTCCAATCAAGGACGGGACTTTGAGAGTCGATTAATTCAGGAACTTCTGACTATGCTAGGTATAAAAAAAAAATCTAAAACAACATCTTATCATCCACAGGGAGACCCACAGCCTGAACAATTTAATAGGACCCAGCTTAATATGTTGGGAACCTTGAATACCAAATAGAAATCTAGATGGAGCCAGCATGTTAGCCATCTTGTGCATGCTTACAACTGTACCCAAAATGAGGCCACTGGGTATTTGCCGTATTTCCTAACGTTTGTACGTGAAGCACGATTACCGGCTGACCTCTGTTTTGGGGTTTCAGTGGATGGGTCTTCCCACCAGGCTTATCTCCAGTATGTGGCTAATTTAAAAAAAAAGACTTGTGCGCTGGTTATCAACTTGCTCAGGCAGCATCTGATAAGATGAACCGGGGCAATAAAGGCTGTTATGACCAGAAGGTGCGATACTGTGATCTGCAAGCCGGTGATCATGTTCTTATAAAAAAATCTTGGGCTCCTGGAAAACATAAATTTGCAAACCATTGGAATTCGCAGCCCTACATTGTGGAGAATCAAACGTCCAGGTTACCTGTACATCCACTAAAGCCTGAAAAGAATGGCAGCCCATTAAAGATTTTACATGGAAACCACTTACTTCCACTGGGGCAACATCAGAATGGATGCTCCATCAGATATCGAGCCTATCCCTCTACCCAGATCATCTAACAAGAGGAGAGCTCTGACGTCCGAGAGTTTCTCCCCCAACTCTATAGGTGGTGCTAATCCTTTGCCAGTCCCTGCTACCATGATGGACGTAATTGGTCCCCCATCAGAGGATTCTGAGGAGGTTTACCCTGACTATATATCTATGTATCATGAACCCTCAGATATGTCTCCTGGGTCTGTTGTACTGTCACCTGAAAGCTCAACTAGAACACCCCTTTTAAACCCTGAAGCTCTTCCATTCTTTCCTGTGAGGAAAGATGTGCATACATCTTTGCCCTCCTATTAGGGTCTTCAAGTGTAGGGAACAAGGTTGCTACAGATGTTACTCCTTCTACAACGGATAATTCTGTGTTGGATACCGAATCTGACAGAGCTTTATTAACACCTCCTGTAGAGGAGAAAGAAGGGATGGTACAGCCCTTAAGGAGGTCCCAGCGAGAAGTCAAGCCCTCTCAGCAGTTAACATATGATGTGGTTAGAGTGAGCAGTGAGGTGTCCATCCCCACCGTACATAGTGGGGTGGATGTATTTTAAAATCTTTCAGCACATGTGGAGTCCAAATGAGAATATGTATCCTCTAAGGATAAGCTCAGGTGTTTTTCATGGTGGTGCTCACCTCAGGCTAGATGCCTAAATTGTGCCTATTCCAGTGGACCGATACTTTACCCTGCATTGAATGTTACTCTACCTAGCTGTAGGAATTAAGAATGTATGTATTATATTGTAAATTAATCTGTTTTTCTTCTTTGTTCTGGTTCCTTAATGGGGACATTAAGGATTTTTCTGGTGGGGGGAGAATGTAGGCACCCTTTACTAGAGGGGCCTCTGAACTTTATTGGGAGTGGTCCAAGGGAAAAGCCTGTGTGCTGCAATCTAGCCTTAGCGACTACAACTCCCATGAAGCCTGGGGGAAAGAGTGAGAGACTTCCTCTTCCAGTCCGTGCTGGGAGAGCAGGGGGGAAGTCCATTTTGGGAAGAGGAGTGAGATTGCTGCTGTGGAGCTCTGGCCATATCAGAGGCTGCTGCTAGGAAGCCAGACGCTGCTGCTGAGAGCCAGCTGGGGCTTTGATCGAGCAGGGAGCCTCAGAGGCTGTTGGTGGCTTCCTTGGAGCTAGGGTAGAGACTGTTGCTGTGTCTAGAGCTGACTGAGGTGGGCCTGCTGTGAAGGACTGTGAGTAACCCCCGCTCTTGTTTGGGAAAGTACTTGCAAGGGAAGGGGCACAGCAGAGAGACTGAGTCTGAGGAGAGGCAGAGTGATCTTCCCATCGAACCAGGACCCAGAGCTGCTGACCTTTGGTGGGGACAGCTCCAATCATCAGAGGGGTTGTGTAGCTTGTTTCCTGGGATAGACTGATACACGGAACCAACAGAGCTCTGTCTCCAGCTGCAGATCTCCAAGCGCGCCCACGCGAGCTCCTAGGACTCTGAAATCCAGAGGAGTGTATGCTCCGGGGTGGGGTAAATGCCAGTTAGATAAGTTTCGTTTATACTGTATACTATATTCGTTAATCGATTTTATTCAACTGCCCCCTGTGGATTTAAATTAGTAGTGACATTTCATCTTAGTCTGTTATACCGTTTCTTTAAACTGTTAAGTAAAGGTGTGTTAACTCTAATTTAAGCATATTGGATGTATATTATTTATATTTGGTATTTTTGAGTTACACCCATGCCACAGAATATTAATTATTATAATTAATTTATTAGAATAGGTTTATTCTTGGAGGTTCCCAAGGCACGCCATTGAGTGTGTACAGGGCCCAGCGAGGTGGAGGCACTGCCAATTTTAACTTCTTTTAGGAGTAAAGGGACTGCAGCAGAGGGATGGATAGAGGATCCCCACCTATCCAACATCACCACTGGGATACTCAGGATCTCCTTTAATGGTCAACAACATCAGGCATCCAGGTGAGTGTTGCCTGCTCCCGAGTCACCCAGGGAGGAAAGAGGAGTTACAGTTAATACATACATTTCACAATGGATGACCGGTGTGTCACTGACTTTCGTTTGACATCTCACACAACATTCTTTAAAGATAAATACTATGACAGCAATGAGTTAGGTGTAGTGAAGTTTTTCAGCCTTGATAGGAGTTGCTGATAGAACTATGAAACCTTTGCTGGTAGGCATTAAGGGGTTCTTAGTGTCAGAGATGTGAAGTTAGAAAATTAATGTAAAAACAAATGTATTCAACCCCTTGAACAAACTGCCACTTAATGAGATGTTACCTGCTAAGAGTACGTGTACATTACATGCGTGCGTTAGCCAGAGATATGATGTGAAATATATTCTTTCTTATAATGCAGGGATCGGCAACTTATGGCATGCAACCCACCAGGGTAAGCTCCCTGGCAGGCCGGGCTGGTTTGTTTACCTGCCGCGTCTGCAGATTCGGATGGTCACAGCTCCCACTGGTTGCGGTTCACCGTCCCAGGCCAATGGGAGCTGTGGGAAGCCGCGGCCAGCACATCCCTTGGCCCACACCACTTCCCACAGCCCCCATTGGCCTGGAACGACAAACCACGGCCAGTGGGAGCTGCGATCAGCTGAACCTGCGGATGCTGCAGGTAAACAAACTGACCCCGCCCGCCAGGGGGCTTACCCTGCCGATCCCCGCTATAATGTATTTCTGTAATATCTAAGAGATCAAAACTAAGACTGTAGCTAAGAAAATACGTACCATAATGATGAGCACTGTGCCAGCACTGTTGCCCTGCTCTGCTTATTCCATATACTATGTGAACATGTATAGTAAGCAAATCAGTGGGATTGGAATGTCCTTTAGCCAGTGCAGATGAAGCTTTGGTTTATGTCTTTTATTTGTTTGTTTTCACCTAAGTATCTCCTTTCTTGGATGTGATTTTTTTCACATGGCATTTGCAGAACATTTCAGTGTTTGGATTTTTTGACTTTTCACTGAGCTTCATATTGTTAGCAAACAAGTGTGTCTCCAGTTTAGTTAACCTGTCCTTAAACAAGGGGCATTATGTCTAAAAAGGAAGAACTAAAAATAAATTGAGGCAGTTGGAACTTTTTGGACCTGCAGTTTCCAAGCTAAGGGCTGGCCCCTACAAACTTTAATTTACAGTAACTCCTCACTTAAAGTCATCCCGGTTAACGTTGTTTTGTTATGTTGCTGATCAGTAAAGGAACATGCTCATTTAAAGTTGTGCAATGCTCCCTTCTAATGTCGTTTGGCAGCCGCCTGCTTTGTCTACTGCTTGCAGGAAGAGCAGCCCGTTGCAGCTAGCTGGTGGGGGCTTGGAACCAGGGTGGACCGGCCGCCCTCCCCCTCGCCCCCTATCAGCTCCCCGCTCCCCTAAGTTCCCTGTGCAGCAGCTGCCTGCAATTCAGCTGTCCCTCCCGCTACTGCCATGTGCTGCTCCTGCCCTCTGCCTTGGAGCTGCTCCCCGAGACTCCTGCTTGCTGTGCGTGGGGGAGGGAAGAAAGAGGGGGGCTGTCAGGGTGTTCCCCTCCCCCCTGCTCCTGCACCCCGTTTACCCCATCTTCCATAGAGCAGGGGGACACATCACCGCTCAGGACGGAGGGAGCTTGCAGCAGCTGCAGTCTCAGCAAGCTGATCTAATTAACAAGGCAGTGTACTTAAAGGGGAAATGCCCATATCTCCTTCCATTCCTGCTGCCTTGTAGAGTGAGAGAGTTAACCCTGGAGGGCTCAGCCAATTGCTAGTTCATCATTTAGCAGTAAGGGAAATATCCCACCCACTGACTCCTCCACCTCAACCAAGCTTCACAATCATCATCACTTACACTCTGTGTGTGTGTGTCTGTGTGTGTGTGTGTGTGTGTGTCTGTGTCTATATATATATAGACAGAGTGTAAGTGATGATATATATATAGTCTTTTGTCTGGTGAAAAAAATTTCCCTGGAACCTAATCCCCTCATTTACATTCATTCTTATGGGGAAATTGGATTCGCTTAACATCGTTTCACTTAAGGTCGCATTTTTCAGGACCATAACTACAACGTTAAGTGAGGAATTACTGTACTTCCTGGGTCCCAATGACTTGAATGCAACAAGGTGTGGTAATAAACTTTGTGCTCTCCTGATTCACCGCAGCTCAAACTTATCCAAGTGAGTTGGATATCATGTAGGAATCACTGCCGGCAGTTTTACAAAAGTCTGGTGAAACAATTGTGCTGGATGTGCAAACTGACATAATTAACTGCATCAAAATCTTTCCAGTGTAAAAAGATGAGGATTTTTCACATTTTTAAAAGAACCCAGCACTGAGATGAAAATGTTTCAGTAAACTAGTGTCCAGAACAATGTCATTCTCTGGTTTTTAACACCACACAACTTGGATGTGTTAATTTTTCAACCCCCTAGTTAAAAGGCACATGCCATTTACACAACAATGCAAATCCAGCCAGTAAAATTGTGTAAACTAGTATTAACGTCAGGTTTATGCTACCACTTATATATAACAAATTAAAATGAAAGAGTAAATTATTTACATCCCTTGTGCAAACTGATTTGTACTCTGTTTACATACATCTGCTTGTCAGAGAGTTTACTCATTAAGAAAGCAGGCACACAAAAGTCCATATAAATCACTATTTTCCACACCTTTCATCTAGGTGACTAAAAGGTTTTAGAGTGCCACATACTTAATCTTTGTAAAAAGATTTGATTTCTTGAATTACCTTCAGTTCTATGGTCACATCTTCCTGTATAATATTCTGTGGGCAAATGTGGGATGGAAAAGGCCCTGAGTAGTTAAGGCAGAGTACAGTCATTAATAATACAAGAGGAACAGAAAGTTTATTAAAGGAATTTGTGATAAAAATGACAATGGGATTTTGATATCTTAAGGAACATGACATCAATATTTCCTTTTATCTGGTATATTTTTGGTCCTTCCCCATAGCCACAATTGCCCTCCTACCTGCAATGGATCAGAAGAGGCATGAATGACACAACCTAGTTGTTCCTGGGTTTCCTGGTTGCTTTATTAATGACCAATGAATTACCAGGTTACATAATCCCAGTCTGTTTCAATAGCAAAGTACTTTGATTTCCACTTTAAAAAACTCTCTAAAATTCTTCACCCAATTTAACAGTGGGCCCAGATGCTCAGCTGGGATAAATTGGCTGTGATAAATTGAATTCAGTGGAACAATGCTGAATTACACCAGCCGAGGATCTGGCTCAATGTATATTACAGTTACGCCTTTGGTTAATAAGGTGAAATGTAATTATTCTTTTCATATTTCGGATAGAAATATAACTCAGTAGTATATATATATATGAATCTAATTCTCCTCTCATGCCAATGTAATCTGAGAGGAAGTGTTGAATTCAATAGTTCCATCAGTGTAAAACTGATGTGAGAGAACTGCTGATTTATTGTAAGGAAGTGAAAAGTGTTAACACTCATTTCTGGGGTACTTTTTCAAAGCTACTGTTGTCAGATGCTACCGGTGTGGTGCTCTGCTCTGTTGAATGTTGATATCAGTCGGCTGCGTGCGTGTTTCCTCTGTGTGCTGCCCCAGCTCTGCGCAGATAGCTGACACAGCAGACCCCGAGAGAACCCCCAATGACCACAGACTCTAGTAAGGTACGAAGGCACGTCGGCCAGATTTACTGTCGAAGAGAAACACAATCTCCAGCTTTCAGTGGCAAACAAAGTCCAAGGTGCTGCTAAGGTGCAGCTAGCCAGTACTTATGTGCTCCCTGACAATGGACTCAGCTCAGTCAGTGGCGGGACTTTCCACTGCCCCCTAGGCTGGACAAAGATATCCACTCAGGGATGCATTCTTATACACAGGTACAAACAAGTTACACATCACTTCTGACGTATTGAGGTGCAACCCCTCTACGCAGCAAGGTACAACCCCTCTACGTAGTAAGGTGCCGCCTCTCACCTTGTACATGTTGGTTTGAACAGAACAACTCTATCCATCATATTACCCTTTTGGCCCTGTCATTGGGATGGGTCAGCTTGTTCCTTGTGTGTGGAATGTACAAGTATGCGAATGTTCTGATATCTGGTGTCCAGTACCTTTTAGGTATGTCTCTTTTTGCAGCATCAGCCCTTTCCTTGCCGGCTTCTGTGAGCAGGGCCTGCCTCTGGCTCACAGCTTAATTTTGCTTTATGTGAGCAAAGTCTTGACCATTACTTTAGTTCAGGCCTTAGGCCTCATACCGGGCCTCTGACACAAGGGTTTGTCTCAGGGCCTCCTCTTACTACAGCTACACATGGTGATATGCTCACATGATGCCCATTGATATTTACCATTATTGAGCCAAATTCAGCCCTAGCATAAGTAGGCATAGTGCCCAATGACTTCAGTAGAAATTGCAGCTCTATACATCAGGATGAATTTGGTCCATCAGTTGTCTAGATGCTCTCCTGAGTGTTCTGAAACATCCTATCTATTTATTGTATTTTCAGACACACTCCCCTAAATGAAAAAACACTATAATAAGTCACAAGCACAATAGTATCACTAGTGTAAGCTGCAGTGTTTGGGGCCACTGCTGTAGCATAAGTTAGTGGGGTTTTTTTTTTTATATAAGCATGAGTTCATATCTGAGTTTATGAATGACTTCAACACCATTTAATTCCACCATTTCTGTTTGTCAGCAGGTATGAAAAACCTTCACATTTCTCTCTTAATTCGAAAAATGATTTTTTTTTAAATGTGGTTACCATCTGGCTTCTTGCGAAGCATCATGCCTTGTTCAGCAATTGTTAAAGTGCTAGCAGTTGTCATGTTTCCTATGCTGGAAGAGTCACTAATTGTGGAAAGTGACATTTGAATGACAGATAGTCAAAGGCCCACCTCTGAAGCTTACTAGCCAAGCTATGAATAGTTCAGATACACCTTTATAAAAATCAAAATATTAAAGCTATACCTGTAAATAATTTTAAGCTGATTTAGGAAAAACTCCAATTACTGATAATAATAAACCACAGTATTGGTTTCCTTAGCAAATTGATAGAGGTGAGAAGTGCTAGATTGATATAGCCCTGGAGGCTGTAAAGTCTGATATTTATCCAAAGAGCAGGTACAAATTGGATAACAGAAATGTAAATTCCTCCATATTCTTCACAGACACCTTGGTAAAAGCACTTCAACCATAATCTAGAAGGGTGAGATAGGGAGTTTAGACTCCATAGCCCTTTCAGTACCTGGGCTCTCCGTTGAATCTGCCAAGATTCCCAATTGCAGTGGTAGACTCTGTGGTGCGGACGTCTATCCATTGGGAGCTTTACTGAGATCACCAGCTCATTTCACACAGGCCAGTAAAAAGCTGTTGAAAGGCAATGCCTTTGACTCACTACTAACCTGTGTCAGAGTCAAATAGGCAATTTAGTGGTTGTAGGTATGAAAGGCCTCATAAACTGAAATACGCGATGAACTTTTGAACAAAAATTAATATTTTTTGTGTGTGGAGAATAGAAAAACCTGGCAGAGTAGAAAAATTGAGAAATCCTCTTAAACAATTTCCTTGTACAAAGTCCTGTGCTGAGACCTAGAAGTTTTATTTGCATGTGTTTAATCTTGAGAGCACATATTAAACTGTGTGCGACTATAGATAAGAGTCAGTTTCATCAGTTCCTTAATTCTTATAAATTACCTCACTGGAGACACTTTTGCTTGATCAGAGATTGCAAGGTAAATTTTCATTTGTTTTTTGTTGCAGCTACGAATAATCTTTATGACCAAAGGAACTGTATTTGTTTTATTCTCGGTGTATTTTGCATACACCTAGCTTGTGTTCTCATTTGATCATTTTAAATGTTATTGAGAAGCACTATTCTCTGTGGTGAAGGAATAAACACTACACTAAGCAGTTCAGAATAATCAATTGTCTTGATTTAAGATTACTTTTTGAGTGACAAACGTAATATACTGGATGTGCCTACCATTCAAATAGCAGGCAAAGTCCCTGGGTCACAAATCCAAAATTGTAAAAGTTACGAATCAGTCTTGAATAAATTAATAAATCAAAAGTATTAAATGAATTTAGTTTGTTAATTTTCTCCATAAAATAAACTGCCACCCCAAAGTATAGATAGTAGTAATTAGGTCTTCTTTCTCCTAAGTTTAAAGGCTCTATATCCCATTACCCAGTCTGTGGAGTTGCTCCTGATTGTGATTGTAATTTAATACAAATAAATTTAATATCCAATTTTCTGGATTCAGAACCCAGGGAGCTCCATTAACTGTCAGTTCAGTGGCTTAGCTCCCTGTCACAATTGGCTGGACACTGGATATGTCTGTCTTTGCAGAGTTTCTTTGGGAAGATGCTCTTGCTTTCTGAGAGCAGCTGCCCCTTTTATAATGACAATTCTCAGCCCAGGCATGCCTGAAAGGAGGAGAGATGGACTGCAGTGCGTGGCTCTGGGCTGCATTCTTTCGCCGGCACACACACAACAGGGACTTGAGCTCAGAGCGGAAGCTCTCATTGAGCCAGCAGTAAATGAAGGGGTTGTAGCAGGTGCTACTCATGGCAAACCAGTGGAAAGCAAAGTACAGAGCATTGTTGCTGTTGATGGCCCTGCTGGAGATGAGCACCAGGTAGCAGTTCAGTGGGAACCAGCAGACAGCAAAAACCACCACCACCACCATTAACATCTTCAGTGTCATCTTCTTCTTCCTCTGATGGGCAAAGTATTGCTCCATGGTGACGTCTCCAATGGCATTCCTCAGCCAGAGCTTCTTGGCTACCATTGTGTAGGTGATGGAGATCACAAGCAAGGGCAGGACATACAAGAGTACAAAAGTAGTCAAATCCAGGTACTTCCAGAAGAGATCAGCAGGAGGAGGGAAGCTGGGGAGACAGACCATTCGTATAGTTCTGTTCCTGGAGCACAAAAGGAGAAAACCCGTCAATTCCACAATCATAAGCATGTAGTACAAAGGGGATAGGCCCCTTATAAAATACTTATAAGATAGCTGGGCACATATGGTAAACAGATAGAGGAATTCATTCAGACACATGGATTAGTGCCTCTTTAAGTCAACAACTTCAACTCAAATTTGGCCCAAAATGTAGATTTTTATTTACTTAAAAAAAAAAAAAAAAAAACTTTTATTAAAGCTTCACGGAAAAACAAAAACCCTATTCCTATGTACATCTGTCAATTCTAATGGAAATAGTTAAAATGAACCTCCCTCTGCAGGTGTCTGCTGCACTGAGAAAATGAAGATCGAACTGACTAGTAAAGATAAAAGTGACTCCTTTGATTTTCATTGAACATTGGAGAGAAACTCAAAGTGGAAACATGCTGCTTGAACTAAAAGTTTTTCCAGTTGTCAATTTTCAGCTAATTTTTACTAACAGGAAAAAAATAAACATGTGTGTTTATAATTAATGGCTGTTAAATTGAGGGAGTTCCTTAAAAAAACACCCTGTTTATACATCTTACCCAATATAAAATCTTGCTAGATTCTGGTAGATGGCATGAGGCAGAGAGAAGCAGCTGGCCATAACCCAGATTATAATGATGCAAATTCCTCCTTTAGCAATTGACATCCGGGGTTTCAAAGGGTGCATTATAACCTAAGGACAAATATTTCAGAGCATGTTAAATCTTCTCCTAGCAGGCTTTAAAAAGACTCCATTTGAACCCTTCTGAACTGATAACAACAGGACTAACTGTTCAAAAACATAGATTAATTCTAAAAAGCGATGTACCACATCAGCAACCGGACACGTCCCTCCCACCCCCATTGCTGAATTTAGAAGCAGCTAGCAAACATGTTCACAAAGACAACAAAGTCAGCACCAATTACTATGGGAACAGATCAGGCTTTAGCTGTAAGTGATGGTAATGTAACTTGGTCATGTAACAATGATGCCCACATTGGCATTCAGTTGATGTAAAAGAGATTTTTGCAGATTTGATGACCGTGGGGACCAATTTTAGGGTCTGGCCCACTGAACCCTACCTTATTTACATCAGAGCTGTGTTTTGCCCCAGACTGCATTGGCGATGGTTTGGCACAAATCGGGGAATGGGGGGGGAGGAACAGCTGCTTTATTTTCCACCCTCCTGCTCGTTGCTTTTGCTGCTGAAGGAAGCTCACAAGAATTATGGTCTAAAAGTCACCCTGACTGCTACTCTTTCAAATGCTATTATAGCTTTGCATTGTGTAGAGACCTGGAAAGCAAAACGGACGCAAGCCTTCCACCGCTGAGGCGGCCTGATCTTGTGGACTGAGCGCAGGGTTGTAAATAATCCCAGCTCTGACACTGATTCCATCTGGTCCCTAGAGCAAGTCACTTCGCTTCTCTGGGCCTCATTTTTCCCCATCTGTACAGAAGGGATGGCGATACCTGTTTCACAGGGCTTTGGAGAAGGATATTTAGGGTGTACAGTGCCTGGAAATGTAAAGTTCTATATAAATACAAATTACTGGAACAATAGCTTGCAACGTGGAGAAACACACTCGGTGCCACCCACAAACACAGCTTCAGAGACCAGCAGTGATGACCTTTGAGCAACACAATGCATAGATTATTATACTGACCACTGACAATGAAAAACGCCTATTTAAATCATCCCAACCGTCTCTTTGCTAATGAAGGTTTCTTCCCTCCACTATTTTCTTGAGTGCTTTTTCCAATTATCAAAGTCCCAAGTGATAATAGGGCTCCTATCACTTCTTTTGAGCATCTGCTCCACACTCTGATACATCCCAGGATTAGAAAATAAATCCATTTCAGGAAATGACTTTTCCTTGCTCAGTTGCATCCCCTTACTCCTTTTGTTAAACAATTTCACTCCTGAGCTATTTAAATCCTGCCAATATTAGAGGAAGTTCTCATGTTCTCCCTTCGTTAAAATAATATTTATGAATTGCTAGCAAAGCTCGGCAGTAAGACTAAGACTCTGGTTCTTATTTCCCCAACCATTTGCAATCTTTGATCGTGCAATATGTAAAATATGGTATTTCAAAACATCTTTCTTGTGAAACGCAATGCTTTTCTCTTGAGTGTTATAGTGCTGGAACTTCTGGTGACCGAATGGGGAAATTTATTGAACATTAGCAGTTTAAAAAAAAAAACCCATTTTCCAGCAAGTACTTTCATTTTCTCACAGCAGCTGGCATACACGACTGACAATCTGAGCACTTAGCGGGATCCGTCATTCTTTTGGAGCTTCGTCTAACTGTAACATTTGTCGAGTGAAATTTCTTTTCAATAGTAGCTGTTAATATTAATTCCAACTGCGCTAGAAACAATGGCAACCCACACCTGAGTGCACTCTTATGCAATTTCATATCCTAATGCACAATATTTAGGGTCAGAAACAATAGTCTGGATTCAGTCAAATGCTAAATTATATTATCATCCAGGGAAAGGAGTAGGTTTGAACTGATGTTGTCTGATGCAACAAAACTGTAGAGGTTTTTTTCCTTTCAGTATTTGCAGGGAACAACTTTGTAGGGGAAAAAATGGGTCCAACTTCAGCTGAATGTACAGGAAAATTCTATGCATCCGATGAAGTGGGTTGTAGCCCGTGAAAACTTATGCTCAAATAAATTTGTTAGTTTCTGAGGTGCCACAAGTACTCCTGTTCTTTTTCCTTTGTACAGGAAAATGGTACAGTCCTGCATGTTACCAACTCCACGCACCCAAAAATCATGAGTTGGGCCACAAAACGTCATGAGTGGCTTAAAGACCATGCAAAATTTTTTTTATTTTATTATTATTTTTATTTGCTTTCTGGGTTTTCATCCTTCAGGTCACCCTTGGGTCATGTTTTCAAGCTTTTCTCCACAACCTTAATGCCTAGAACTTTTTTTTTTTAGCTAAAAGCTGACATGCTCATGAAATCACAGGGTGCCAGGTGCTGGGCTTTAACAGGTTGAATACTGATTGTTTTCTCTAAAGTATCCCTACATTTGCTAGCATTTAAATTCAGGTGCATACCTGGTGTCGATCCAGTGCAATGGCTGCAAGGGTAAGCACAGAAACATGGACAGAACAGTACTGGACAAACCGGCTTATGTGACACATCAGCTTTCCGAAGACCCAGGTACTGCTTACGAATCGCACCTGAAGAACAAACAATATTTGAACACACAGGCCATGTCAAATGTAGATTAAAACAACTGGCATCATCAGTAAAATCAGATGGTGGATGCAAAATGAGGATAATAAACCTTGCCTTGCAGGGTTAGTGTGAGAATTAAATAGTTAATATATTTATAAGTGTTTTGTTGATGTACCAGACCCATTTCTGCAGAAAGGTAAGCTTAGGGCACAAGGGGAATAGAAGGAGAGTGTAGAAATAGCAAACAAACAAATCTGTCGCAGCCCTGTGTGAGCAGGAGTCGTGCTGTTGATACATGTGTGAAGTCACTGGAGTTATACTATTGTAATCAAGAAGAGAACTGGGCCCTCTGAGTTGAGAAAGCAGATAACACTATAACACTGATTACCTTCCTCATTGATTTTAACATTGCACTGCTTATTGTGGATTATTTTATGCAGCATGTGGATGCTTTGTCTAATCACACTGACGTCAGTGGGAAGTGGATGTTTTGAAAATGATCTCCTCATGGCATCACAAACTGTCACGGAAAGTAGTGCATGAAGCCTCCTATTATTCCCAATGAGGTTTTGTTTGTTGGTGTTTGAGCAACAACTGTGCCATTCACACTATAACAATCCTATGCTGCTTCAAGCCTGGTACAAAGTCAATGCAAGGATTTTTTTGTGGGGGAGGGTAATTGTAATTATTACTTGTTTCCAGCAATGCCCCAAATGTGCTAGGTGCTGTACAAACATGAAAGAAAAGGCACCATTCTTCCCCTTCAGAGTTTACACTTTCATCCTAGTTGTCCTACTTTTTTTTAAAGTTCAAACTGAACATTGCGGAAGTTTTTTTGATAGTGAGATTACTAGACTGTGAAAGTTTCACAGGGGAAATGGGGGAAGCTTTATTATCTGCTATATTTAAAGAAGACTAGACAAAGCCTTCCAGAATATACAGAAGGGAAAATTATTCATTAGCATGCAGTGGACTAGATGGGACTTTAACTCTTCCCTCTCATTCTATTCCTTTCTTTCCACATCTCATTATGAAGACAAAGGCAATCTAATCCCAGAGCTAATCAATCCAATCACGACAAACCCAGGAGTTCAGGGGTCATATTCCCCCAGCATGGGAAGCCTACACGGTCTGTGTAAAGTGGCCAGGACTCAGCACAAACCCAGCCTTCCCCTTTGAAATCAACCTGTTTCTTAGGGACCTTAACAAGGACAGACACTGCTTATTCAGTTTCCATAGAAAACTGAGTGTACTTCACAGGGCAAAGCCTTCCCCTCTTCTTCATCCTCAGATGAACATCCGTGTCTCCCCCTGAATCCTGCAAGAAAGTCAGGTTCACACTCCACAGCTTTATCCACTCCGCTCGGGATGCATGAACTGCCAAGCCCTGCTCGCTCCAGCAGGAAAGAGGGAGAGAGAGAGAGAGAGAGAGAGAGACTGACTGTGTAGCAGGACGAGGTGGACAGATTCCTGTGTGGCCCAGGGAGAGGGAAGAGATGGAGGAGCTAAACGTGGTCCCTACGTACTTGAGCACTGAGCAGGCAACGCAGGGATACTTATTTTATTTCCTTGACAATACAGAAAGTGAGGGAGATCCGAAAGAAAAAGAAGCAGGCTCTGTTCAGGCACTGATTGCATACCCCCCATCCCCGACACACACACACACACACACAATCACAAACCCAATCCACACACCCCTCCCAGAGCCCGGACACACAATCTCTCTCTCACACACACACACACGCATGCATTTTGCAAACCTGACAGTAAAGGATATGGGGCAGGACTAGGACTCGCTTTCCAAGTTAACTCTCCGAAGTTACCGTCCGACCACCTCGCTATAAACCTCTCGGTGGCTCTCTCCCGTCGCAGCGCTGCTGCCCGCTCGGGCCGGCCCATAGCACGCAGAGCGGGCAGCGTGTTCCCGGGAAGGTGCAGACGGGGCGGCAGCGGCCAAGGCAGAGAGTTGCTCCCCCAGGCAGTGAGACCCGGGGAGCTGGGGCGGGCGCCGCGCTGCTTACCAGGGTGAACGGCGTGTTCAGGAGGGTGATCATGATGTCCGCGATGGCCAGGTTGACGATGAAGAGGCTGGTAGCCGAATGCATCCTCTTGTTCTTGATCACCACGTGGCAGACCAGGATATTGCCGAAGAGCGAGATGCCGATGATCACCGAATAGGCCACGATGAGCAGCGCCTTCACCGTCCGGCTCTGGGACTCCCCTTCGTACCGGGTGCCCCTGTCAAAGTCCCCCATGTCGTCCAGGTCCAAGTCGCCGTGGAAGAAGGAGGATCGGTTGGGGAAGCCGTAGAGGGCAGAGAAGAAGTCGGAGCCATTGCGGTCCTGGGCCCGGCGGTAGGGCTTGGAGATGTACTGCAAGGGGAACCACACGTGGCTGCTCATGGCTTCGAAGCAGTGGCGAAGTTCCCGGGGAGTGGAGCGATTCCCCTCCGGCCCCCTCCTCCGCTAGGCAGGGCAGCTCGGAATTGGGAGCCGGGGCGAGAACCCGGCTTGCATGCTGGGGCTGGTTTAACCGCGGCAAGCAAGGCCAAGTCTCAAGTCACTTCGGCTCCTGGCTTTGGGGCTCCGGGTTTCTCCCTCCAGCTTGATTGATTCGCTCCTTTGGGGGCTTTTCTGCTTCTTTCCCACAAACTACCCCGGCAACTTGCTCCCTTGCTTTTTCACATAGTCCTTTAGCCTGTCACATTTCAGTCTCCCAAACTGCTTCTTGCATGCAACGTCTGCCCTGGAGAAGGACCCGACCTCGTCCGATCCCAGGGGCCAGTACAGCCCTTCCCGCTTCTGTCAGTCCTTGCAAGCATCCCTCCGCTCCGCACTGGAGGCGGCGGGCATTGACTGGCTGAGTGGTCCCCGCTTTCCCGGTTATATGCAGCCGGCGGGATGACATGCTGCATGTGCGGTAGCCAATAGGGTCTCTCGCTCTCTCCCTCTCCCGACTTGCCCCGGAGACGGCCGCGGGGGAGCGCGATAACTGTAGCGTTGCAAAGTGGCTGGAGCGGGTGTTTTTAATCCCCTCCCTCTCTCCCCCCGCCCCGCCCCTCGCTACACACCGCGGCGAGAGGGGAAGCTGCTCGCCTGGCTAAGCCCCGTGCTTTCGCAGACCCAAAGAAGCGCTCTGTCTCCGGGTAGCCTCCAGGTTAATCCCTGGTCCCCCTCGGGACTCCCCCGGTGCCTGCCGAGCACGGAGTAAGAACCTGAACGGGGCCAACCGAAGATAGAGGAAAACTCCTGATTTGTCTTTATTCTCTCCCGGGAAAGAAACAAAAAACAGCCCCCGCCCCCGCCGCCAGCCCATCCAACCCTGGACAGAGGGTGCCCTTCGCCCAAGCATCGGGCCGGTTTGGGGCTAAGTGCACATGTCAAGACGGCCCTAGCCATAGAGACTATTCTGGCTGTGGAGTTGGTCATGTAGGCATGTCAGTTTAGGTTTGTAACCTCCTAATTCCTCCTCTTCTCTTCCCCAGCCTACCCCCCAAGCACACAGGTTAGACAGGCAGGTGCAGTTTCATTTTCCCAGGGACTAACTCTGTGCTGCTGTCTGTCTGTGGATACTGCTTCTCAAAAGCCCCTGCCCCAAATGGCAAGGGGGGTATAGTTGTTTTTGTTATTATATTATCATTGATATTATGGTAGAGCCTAGAGCTCCCAGCCAAGGGTCAGGCCCCTCTGCTAGAGACCCTACACATGGTAATTAAGGGGAAAAGCCCCCACCCCCAAAGAGTTTACAGTCCAGGCCTATGATGAGAGATACAGCAAACAAGCAGGGGAGAGGACGAGGTAGCAGTAAATCCGTCATGTTGAGTAAAACGGCCAGGAGTCACAGTACGCCCACTGCCTAGCTGTCCTCAAGTGCTTTGTAGGTACCCCAGCAAAGAGGAGTTTTTAGAAAGGATCTGAAGGAGGGAAGGGGACAGATTTCATGAGATGCTTCTCTGAAGCATTAAAGAGCAGCATGAAAGTGATTGTGAGAAAAAAGGCCTAACAGGTGATGAAGGCTGGCTGGCATGGTTGGCAGAGCGGAGGTGGAAGCTGACACATATTAGAGTTTATAGGTAAGATGAAGCTGAACTGTGAAGATTATTAAAGTAGCTTGTTTCTGATGTGGTGGAGAAAGGGATCCAGGGTGAGGCATGCTATTAAAGTAGCTTGTTTCTGATGTGGTGGAGAAAGGGATCCAGGGTGAGGCATGCAAAGGTGTGGTAGTCAAAGTGATGAACATAGATGATCTTAACAGCAACATTTTAAATGGACTTGAGGTGGACAAGCTTGTATTTGTTAAGGCCAGAAGAGATGGCATTTATCGAAACACAAGATGGTTTTAGTTTTAGCTGTGTGGACTGAGAGCCAAGACAATATTAAAGAGGTTGTGTAGGAAGAAGTGGCAAGATTTGAATGGTCTGGATGTTTGGGTCTAGAGAGAGGGCCGACTCAAAGATAACACTTCGATTATCGACGGAATAACAAGGAAAATGATGATGTTGGCCACAGTGACTGAGCAAGGCGGGATTGATTTGAAGGGAAAGATTAAGAGTTCACTATTGTCCATGAAGACCTTAAGGTGACGGCAGGACATTCATGAGGAGATGTTCAAAAGGCAGGCCAAGATTTTAGTTTGGACAGACGGAAAGAGGTCTGGAGAAGAGAGGCAGATCTGGGAGTAATCAGCATAAAGATGATAGTCAAAGGTGTGTTTTTGAATAAGCTCCTCCAATGATAGGCTGTAAAGGGGAGAAGGAGCTAGGGCCAAGGATGAATGCTTGTCGGCCCCCTTAGGAAGGCTGGAGAGGGGATGAGGAGGACCCACCAAATGAAACACTAAAAGAGCAAAAGTCATGTTAGAAAGGTATGCAAATGATAATTAGGGCCACTGAGGCTAAATGGGCTAGAACGTTGAAATTCAAACCTATATTGTTAGAAGTAATACTAATTGTATGTGTCTTAGATGTTACGCAAAAAGACAGTTCCTGTCTGTCACTGTAACTATTGATTCAGAGATCAAAAGGGAATATTAACATTTGGATGAATTGTGGGTAAAATAATGTCATTGTCTATATGTCTCTTTCAAGTTTGTAATAGACTGCCTAATGGATAAATTGTTGTATGTTAATTTGTATAACTAATTACTGGTAATGTTTAGAAAGCAAAAGTTTACATCATAAGCCTATTGTTTAACCAGGACCGTGTGGTCAAGTGGATGCTAGAACACTGTATAAAAAGATCCTTGGATCCTGTTTCTGTCATCTCCAATCTGCTTAGGCTTCATCAGGGGAAGTTTGAGTCACAAGACTGAGGTCCCAGTTATGCTGGTACGCCCTGAATATGAGATAGTCCAATGAACTATTTATGAAAGAACTCTTTGCAACTACAAAGTTCACCATCTCTGCTATGAATCTGAACCTCAATGAATTGAACTCATGTCTATATGTATATTGACCTTTTAACCATTCTCTCTCTCTCTCTTTTGTTTTGTAATAAATTTTAGTTTAGTTAATAAGAATTGACTGTAGCATGTATTTGGGTAAGATCTGAAACATTCATTAACCTGGGAGGTAATGTGTCCGATTCTTTGGGATCGGTAGATGAAATAAGATTTACAGAAATTTTCATCATATTTAACATGGGTACCTGGATGGAGGCCTGAGGCTGGATCACTTTAAGGGAACTGTGTTGTTTGGACTTCTGAGTAACCAGTGAGGTAATAAAGAAGTTGTTTTATGCTGGCTTGTTAAATCTAAGTATCGGAATATCCACCAGCTTTATGGGGATTGTCTGCCCCATTCTTTGCAGTTCACTCTAATTGAATGACCACAGCTGGCTGCCCACTAGGACCCTGGTCACAAGTGTCTTATGGGGAGAAAGTAATCGTGCGTGGGAAGGAATAAAACAAAAATGAAAATCTATAAAAATGGAGCAGAGGTGCTAACGCAACAGTGCATGGAGTAGGAAGGCCGGGGCACAAACTCTGTGTTAATGGGGAGACATTTTTTGAAAAAGCGGTGGATGGAATATTTAGGACTTAATTCCCTTTTCATTCACACCTGCCTGCGTCACACTGATATAATTCCATTGATCTCCTGATTTACATAGTGCTGAAACAGAGCACACTAGAAATCTGAACAACCATGTGACTTCTCCTTTCCTCCCCCATCCCCATTTCCCTCCCTTTGTTTGCTGCCAGCCACTGCTGCATCATGACTATCTAACTTGTAAGGTCTTCTGAGGGGCCTAGCGCAATGGGATCGCGGATCTTGAGTCACGCCCCTGGATGCTACTCCGCTCTTATTATGAGCAATAACACTTCAAAGGACACCAATCAAATCAAAACAACCCAACAAAGGTGTGGAAAAAGAATGTCATCACCTCAGACCAATGATAAGCTTGAATGGATGCGCTGCTGGAAGGTGCTCGGATATTACACTGATGAGCAGGGCAAAAAAACAATGAGAAAGAAATTCCCCACAAAGGAAGTGTTTCCGTCCTCAGAGGAAGTTTAGTGCTAGGCAGTTTAAGTGGGTAATTGTCATTTATTCTATCTTTCTACCTACCTACCTAAAGTATTTCTAAAATACCCATATTATCACTGTGGAATCTAAAAGCTGAAGAAAATTACAAAGCGGAAGAATCCAGAACAGAAGTTGTTTTCTCTCCCCTTTCCCCTGTGTTATAGGGGTGTGTGAAGTTAGATAACAAAGGAATTATTTTTCACCGGCATTACTGTTGGCCCTGTGCCATTATTCATATGCAACACCTGCCAGGAGTACCATCACTTAAATATGATCCATTTGCTCTCAGGTACTCACTATAAAAATGATTTTAGAGGTCAGAATCTAATCCATGGAAAAACAGCCATTTCTCCACCATCCACCAAAATCAAGAGTGAAAAGGATGTGGATTACTGAGATAGGTGGATTACTTTTGACTGAGTCAAAAGACAAATGATTCTAATCTATTTGCATGCACATTTCATTCACTGAAAGGCACAGTGCAAAGGCTCTGGACAAACTGAGTGGCAGACTGGACCTCACACTGTACATAAAATCCTGAGAGTGCTTAGGTGAAGTTGGGGATGGATCATACATCCACAGGGAGGTGGTTTTCCTGCTGACTAGAATAAAATGGTGTCTGTCTTGCTGGGATGTTTCATTCTGAAGTTGCTAGGTGCTGATGTGATCTGATAACACACAGACACTATCTGTTATCTAACTTAAATAAGCTATCTCAGTAGCAGAAGTAACATTGTTATGGGGGGAGGAGAAACCTGTGTTTAAAGATGGGGGGGGCAGATCCTTACTGGCATAAATCAGCATAACTCGACTGATATCAATGGAGCTATGCCTGTTTATGCCTGCTGAGGAGCTGGCCCAGAATGTGAACCAGTAAAAGAGACTCGTTTTAACTGATATTTTTTTCTTATGTTTCTAAAGGTCTCAATCCCGAGTTCACTGACACTGGTGTAAAACAGGAATAAGTCCACGGAATCAATGGAAATATACCAGTGTGAAATCACAATCAGGCCCCATGTTAGTAATGAGCCTTCTGGGAGAGGGAGATGGCGGCAGCTTTTCTGTAGGTGTCTTCTTCAAGCAGAACTATTCATTCACTCAATGGTTTCTGATAGCTTGATGGTAGATACCTGTCCTCTGGCCACACTGGTTTCCCTGCCTCTTCTCAATTCCCTTAGGAAGAAACAACTGCAAAGTATCTATTGTTTCTTTGCATAAAGGTATGTAAACTTGAGCTACTTCTCATTACTGCAGCTGTTAAACACTAAATGACTGATCTTTTTAGGTTCTCCAAGAAGGGAAGAATAATTTAGAAAATAACAAGTTGCTGTATATGAGACTCCCATTCCCAGTGGGTATCATCTGATCTTAGAAACCTTTTTACAGTGGAGTGGAAGGCTCTGAGGATTGGTACAATATGACATGGAGATCTTTATATCTGAGTCATTCATTTCACATGTGATCCGGGGTCAGTAGTGGCCAAAAGTCTGCTACTTAGTGCCCTGAAGCTAAAATCTAGGTCTCTTAAACTGTAAGGTCGTTGGGGTTTAGACCATCTTTTCATTATATGTACGTACAACACATGGGGCCCAGATCCCTGATTTGGGCCCTGTAGGCCAGGGGTAGGCAACCTATGGCACGCGTGCCGAAGACGGCACGCGAGCTGATTTTCAGTGGCACTCACACTGCCTGGGTCCTGGCCACCGGTCCGGGGGGCTCTGCATTTTAATTTAATTTTAAATGAAGCTTCTTAAACATTTTAAAAACCTTATTTACTTTACATACAACAATAGTTTAGTTATATATTATAGACCTATAGAAAGAGACCTTTTAAAAACATTAAAATGTATTACTGGCACGCCAAACCTTAAAATAGAGGGAATAAATGAAGACTCGGCACATCACTTCTGAAAGGTTGCCGACCCCTGCTCTAGGCACTTCCACGGTATAAACAGAAAATAATAGTATTGGTAATAGGAAGATGTTTACATTACAAACTACATCACAAAGATAATTGGCTACCCTAGAGCCTGGCAGCCTCAGAACTCAGCCACAGCCAAGGGCTTCACGGCCAGTGGGGATTCCAGTCTTACCACAATAAGACTCTCCAAGTCAGAGGTGAGGTGAATGTTACTGAAGTGCCATAGGGAAGTTTGCACTGCCCTTGCTCATACTGTGGACCTGCTCTATGGAAAGATACTGGGCTTCAGTCTTTAGTTCCTTCAAGGGATTTTTGTCATACATGTGCATTTATCTCTATTTTCTATCAAGCATAGTTCATTATTGGGAAAATTTAGCAAAATAGAACTTAAGCATGAATGCACAACACAGACCGTTTTGATAAGTGCTTTATAACAAAGATGTGGACGGTGGTCAGCATGCTGTGCAGTTCCGAATTGCTCTGTCAAAGGACCAAGCACATTAGCAGCAAACTGTTGTTCTGCAACAATCATCCAATTATAAAAATTCCAAATGACTCACTAATGGTCTCTCAATTTACATCAAGTATCATAACCGAACAGTGGTGCTGCCTGTCTCCTATACACAGCGGAGCAGAGCAAGCATAAGTACATTTGTTGGTACTGCACACAGGCATGAAAGTCCCCATATATATTGTTCAATATCACCAAGATTTACTTACCATAATAATTGCAATCTGAGAGAATGGGGGAAGAATTTATTTCAATTGAAAATGTCAACGTGTTTCATTTTGACATTTCTGATTTTAAATTTTTTTGGCACTTTTCATTGCATGAAAATGTTCAATGTTTTTGTCCTGTTTCTGGACAAAAACAAATGCCAAAATATTGGAATTTCCCAGGCAATGGATATTCCTCTTTCTGAACAGCTTAGCTAAAGACTAGTGAAGGATGAATCCCAAAGCGTTCAGAGCAGCCCTGCAAAAGTTCTGATACTACTTGGGGTCAACAGAGAGGCCAAAGTAAAGAATAGGCCTTTGTTTTAAAATGACAAGATACCATTTGTTTGAAGTTTGACAGAAAGTGCAGATCTGTTCTTATTTCATCGGCTAAGTCCTCATTTTCCATTGCAGTGCACAGGGAAGTAGCCATATGATTCCCTTTTATATTAGCAGAGGTTACATGACAGTGTCTGTCATTAGCTTTGAAAATCTACCTTGGAATGCAAAAGGGTATGCTTTAAAATATAAACTCACTTTTGACTGGACAGGTCAAAGTATTTGTTATGAATGTAGCTGTTTCTTGGCTAGCAAATTGTTCATGATCTCAACTTGCCATTCTTCAAATGTTTGTGTTATTTGTAGATATTTACTAAAGCTCGTTGAAATGTTCGGACTTTTCCATTTTCAGTGAATTTCTTTTTTGTCAAAAATGAAATTTTGAATGAACCCCTTGTCGTCAGATGTTTCGGCTGCATGTGTGTGTTCTTTGTGTGCTGTCCCAGCTCTGCGCAGATGGTTGGCATAGGAGACCTCAATCGAACTGCTCAGTGACCACAAGACTTGGTTTAGTAGCGAAGGCGCCTGGCCAGGTTTATTGTCGACGAAGCACAGTAGTAGCACTTGGCAGACTCTACAAGGATACTAAGACATATATGCCCGTGACAATGGACGCATCTCAGCCAGTGGCAGGGCTTTCCTCTGCCCCTAGGCTGGACGAAGGGTTAAGGCGAGGTATTCCAACATTTATAGACTGGGACAAACAATCTAGGATAAACAGCTTACGTATCACCTTACGCGTTTCATGATATGCTTGTTACTTCCCCTGATACTTTCCTCCTGATGTTTCAGACAAAACATTCCTATTCACCCCATCTTTGTACTTTCACTCCTGATGTTTCAGACAGAATATCACTATTCATCACTTTTATCAAACCATTTTATTGTGTGCTAAGCTGGGGTGTTCTTGTGCTGGCCTGCTGGAATGTGTTTACATATTCAGTGTGTTTTAGCAATGCTAGCAATACTGGTGCCGAGTTCATGTACCGGACACTGACTGGCAGGCAAGCATCTGCTTTTGACATGCTGTGAGCAACAGTCAGGTCCTCACTTTCACTGACTTTGGTTCAGGCCTCAGACCTTGCACCAGGGCCATGCTTCAAGCTCTTTCTTTCTACTCCATTCCCCAACTTTTTGTCCTTTTATGGGGAGGATGTTTATCTATCATCCCAGAAAAGCACAATGCATGGATTGAAGTTGACCCAATGGGCTAAACACTGTTATCTGGTCACCTTACTTTACCATCCATACATTCATACCCCATAGGCTGTACGTTTCCTCATATGACTGATGGACAGATTTTATTTTCCAAAGCTTTGGGGGCACTCCCAAATAATTAACGTATATGGATAATATGGATATGGTATTTGTATTTGTAGTGTATACAGGTATATAAGGAATATATGTATAGTATGCACGTGTACATATGACACCACCTCATAGCCAAGCATAACAATCCTTTTCCAATCTGGTGTTGTAGTCTGGCCCTTTTACTTTGGTACTGCAGATAGCAACACGCTCCTATTAGGGCAGTTACAATTATCACCTATATCATCATTTGTAGTAGGCTGAGTCTTTTGAAATACTGGGATAGGTATTATTAACAGTGTATCCCACAGTGCTATGTATATCAGAAGTAAAATAGAAATTTGAAGTAGTGACATTACAAATGAGGCCTTTATATATAATTTCTTGTCATTAGTTACAGTACTGTTCATCCATGTTATAGGTTACCCTTACTGCTGGCTGTCACACTCTGGGATAAGTTTTGCTGGGCAAGAAATAGGAATGCCTAGCTTCTCTGTTCCAGTGGTTGCATTGCTTTGTGATACACCAGTAGCTGACATAGATCCAGATGTTTCTTATAGCTGCTGTCTGTCAGATAACCTAGGGAATGGACAGTAACCAATTTATCAAATATTGCTGTGTCAGGATTTAGTATTGGCACCCAGACACTGAACAAGATTGTTTTGAATAACAAGTACCTCAGTTAATATGCAGTGTCACTGACCCCAAATTGTGACTAGTACTAACAAGGAATTTGTTTACCCAGTTTGCAGTTACTGTGTAACTTAATTTCTTTACCAATTTGTTTTTTCCTTGCCTTCATTTGTTTGCTGCCATTCGTTTATATTCAGTGTGTTGTAGCAATGCTAGCAATACTGGTGTCGAGTTTGTGTACCGGACACTGGCTTGCAGGCAAGCATCTGTTTCTTGCAATTTTCTAAATCAAACTAATTGGATTTTTATTTTTACCAAGTTGGGTGTTTAGAGAGAACCAGATTGTTTGTCCTGCTTTGTATAGCTGCAAGAGGCAGTGTGTGTGTGTGTGTGGGGGGGGTACTTTCATGTCCCTTCCACCAGCTGCTCAGGTCATGGAGAGGAGAGCAGCTTTCATGGGGTTGTGGCATCCCCCCTGCCCTGCACAAGTGGGTGGGACTGGGTAGGATGGGGTGGCAAGTAGGCAGAGCCTTGGCTCCACCCTCTATAATACTCCATCTAGTAGACCTATGCCAGTGCACAGGGGGAGTCCAGCGTACCAGATCTGTTCCCATCTGGACAGGAAGCTTCCCCCTTAAGAAAAAGGAAGAATTCAGAGGGGTTGTGACTCAGAGGCTATGTCTACACTTGTGAGCTGGGGCGTGCTTCCCACCTTGTGTAGACATATTCACCCTAGCTTTTATCAAGCTAGCTCACTAAAAATAGTAGTGTGGCCAGGATAGCATGGGTTGTGGCAAGCAGTGGCACAGGCTAGCTATGCTGGCTACATATCCAGGGGGTTCAGGTGCAATTGTACTCATCATGGGTAGCCCATGCTGCCACTGTCTGTGCTACCCCAGCTACCCTACAATGTTCAGCCCATTCGTTCAATTAGAACTAGTGTATGTTTATGTGAGCTGGAAATCACACCCCCAGATCCAAGTGTAGAAATACCCTTAGTCACACTCTGCCTTCTGGCCTACTCCAGGCCAGCACAACATGCTGCATCTGGCTTAGCGCTTGAGGCAAAGCCATGGTTAAGCCCTAAATAATTTGGATGAGAAGTTTTCAGCCCATGGATTACACAGGAACTTGTTCACTTCATTCATCCACTATCTATGTTGTATGGCTGTTCATCTAAGTCACGTGTCATTTTTTCTGCTCCCTGACTGGATGTCTGAGTCATTTTAAACAAAAGACTAAAAAGACAGGTAAATAATAAATAATGTACTTTCCAGTATGATTTTTATGATAATTAATCTTGCAAATTCATTAACTTTTCATGAATCAATATTTCCCCCGAAACCCAGCACTTGTTCAAATAGTTGCAAATAACAAATCCTATAGCTTCAGAAATCACAGCGACTTGAAATCAGTTCTTTCATTCATGAATATATTCACAAACTGATGCTGCTGGCATTTTAAAAATAGTAATGGGCCAGCTCTTCCCCCATCCCTTTCAGTATTTGATTAGCAAACTGGAGCAGCACACTCTTTTGGACAGAATCTAGATTGGTCTGAACCGTTTTCACACTGAGAGAAGATGTGTGTGTTCTATGCTGACTGAGTCATTGGACATCTTCCTTTCATGAAGAAGAATGCCTCTTGCGTACTTTAACACGGAGGGTGTTTTGCTGCTTTTCAAAGACAAGTCAGATACCTCAGCCATTGATTTTGCTATACATGGGGTGTTATTTAATGGCATCTGTGTTCAAGGCTGTCTGCTCCTGCGCTTTAATTTAAATTGACTTGAAGTGAATAATTTCTAAAGATGTGATTCATCTTCATTACGTGATAGTGTTTAAGCACAAACCAAATCACTATGATTAAGCAGTCCATCATCTCTAGGTTGTGTAACCACAGTCCGGGCATGTATACATTTTGAAAGTAGTGGTAACATCTTTTAACGGTTTACTAACTTCAGGAATTAAAGAGATGGTGTCAAGATGATTTTAGTGATTTGTTTAATGTTAATCTGTTTATGTTTTGAAACCTGAGCTTGAAATATGAATCTGTTTCTTAACTGAATTTTGCACCTCTTCTCTTCTTTCTTACGGTGGTATAAATCAGGAATAACTCTCCTGAAGTCAGTGGATTAACACTGGTGTAAAAGGGATCAGTATCAGACTCACAGCATTGCTTTGTTGTGTATCCACTCTGGTTTTTTATTCTAGGGTTGATCTTGAGGGCTGAGCGGTGTGCTTTTTTTTTTCTTTTTGCTATTATGTTGCTCATGAGTGATGGGTTCCTCAAACTTTTCCCCTCCTCATTCTCCCTGCCCCCTAAGCAGCCACACAATAGGGAGGTAGGGGCGATATCTTTTTTCCCCGCTCACATGTTTCTGTGGGATCAGTCAGCAGTCCTGTCTATATGGTGAATTGGATACGGATGAAGGGCCAATGGCTGAGTATTTTCTTAGAATGAACTAGCATAGGGTACCACTAACCTTCATTCTACTAGCAGAGCACGAATCAGTGCCATGGTCCAATGTTAATAATGAAGAATGATAATAATCTAGCTCTTACACAGAGCTTTTCATCTGTAACTCTCAAGATACTTCACAAAGGAAGTATCATTATCCTCCATTCTGCAGGTGGGGGAAACTGAAGTACAGAGAGGTAAAGTAACTTGCTCCGGGTCACCCAGGAGTGGAGTGGCAGAGTCAGAAATAAAATCCAGGTTTCCGGAGTCACCATCTAGAGCCCTATCCATGAACCACACTGCCTTTCTAATTAAGGACAGTCCTGCAAATGGGACCTTAATCAGCCATGGGTTCCAAATCAGGCTCTGCATTCTGGTATGCTATTCTTGGGCTGACCACGTGTGCTGTGTCATTTTTTCTCCCTCTGTAACTAAGGTGGGGAAAGACAACAAGAGGGATCTTTTTGGATACAATACACTCTGATTGTCTCTGCTAAACTGAGACCTGGAACAGGTTCAGCAGGGATGTCAGAAAGGAGAAGCGTTTAGACAGTTGTGAGGAGCTAGTATTGGCATTGCAAGGGTTGCTGTAGGCCATACGTGGTAGAGTTGTGGGCAGACCATAGACTGGAATAGCAGTAGTACTGCAAATTAGGAATGACAGTTTTGTATAGAAGAGCAGATAGCATTGAACTATACCTCTTTCTGGCTAAAGCCAATGATAATAGTCACTTCACTTTCATGAGTTGATGGAGACAGCACCAATTCTGGGCCCCGGGAGGATACAGGATGGCGTAAGGGGGACTATAAGGGAAAATAGGAATGGACAGGGGGTGGAACTAGAGGGAACAGGGGATAGATTAGTAGATCGCACTGTCACCAGGCAAAGGCAGGTTTACGTGATTGGGGACTCCTTACTGAGGAGGTTAGACAGGCCTGTGACCAGGGCAGACCCAGAGAACAGAAGGGTGTGCTGTCTCCCGGGCGCTAAGATAGGGGATGTGGACCTGCGGCTGAAAAGGATCCTAAAAGGATAAGGTAAGAACCCCTTGATCATCTTTCACGTAGGAACGAATGACATGGCTAGGTTCTCGCTAGAGAGAATCAAGGGAGATTATGCCAGGCTGGGGAAGACGCTTAAGGAAATCGAGGCTCAGATCATCTTCAGTGGGATTCTGCCTGTTCCTAGAGAAAGGCAGCAAAGAGGTGAAAGGATTGTGATGATAAATAGTTGGCTAAGGGAGTGGTGCTATAAAGAGGGCTTTGGGATGTATGGCCACTGGGAGGCTTTCGGGGACAGAAAACTGTTCTCACGGGACGGACTTCACCTGAGTAGGGAAGGAAATAGACTTCTGGGAGGGAGGCTGGCTCATCTCATCAAAAGAGCTTTAAACTAGGAATTTGGGGGAGACGGTTGGGAGATGTCCAGTTAATCTCCACACAAGATTATAACATTGAGAGGGAGGACAATGAGATAAGGACTGATACAGCCAGGGGGAAGAGATTGGACATAAAGAGGACGGGGGGGATGGATACCAGACTAATAGGTCATACCAGCAGTACGGTGTCCACATCAAATGGGAGAATGAATGTGAGAGAGGCCAAAAGGCATAAATTAAGATGTTTATACACCAATGCGAGAAGCCTAGGTAACAAAATGGAGGAATTGGAGCTCCTGATCTGAGAAATGAAACCGGATATCGTAGGAATAACTGAAACGTGGTGGAACGGTAGTCATGACTGGAGTACAGGTATGGAAGGGTATGTGCTGTTTAGGAAAGACCGGATCAAAGGTAAAGGTGGGGGAGTAGCATTGTATGTCAATAATGAGGTAAACTGTAAAGAATTAATAAGCGATGGAATGGATAAGACGGAGTCTGTCTGGGCAATACTCACACTGGGTAAAAGAACTACGAGAGCCTCCTCTGGGATAGTGCTTTGGATGTGCTATAGACCGCCAGGATCTAGCCTGGATAGGGACAGAGAACTCTTTAACATTTTTAAGGAAGTAAATACTAATAGAAACTGTGTAATCATGGGAGACTTTAACTTCCCGGATATAGATTGGGGAACAAATGCTAGTAACAATAATAGGGCTCAGATTTTCCTAGACGTGATAGCTGATGAATTCCTTCATCAAGTAGTTGCTGAACCGACGAGGGGGGATGCCATTTTAGATTTGGTGCTGGTGAGTAGTGAGGACCTAGTTGAGGAAATGGTTATAGGGGACAACCTTGGCTTGAGTGATCATGAGCTAATTCAGTTTAAACTAAATGGAAAGATTAACAGAATTAAATCAGAGACTAAGGTTTACGATTTCAAAAGAGCTAATTTTAATAAATTAAGGGGACTGGTTAGGGAAGTGGATTGGACTAACATATTTAGGGATCTAAAGGCGGAAGGCGCCTGGGATTATTTCAAGTTGAAGTTGCAGGAGCTGTCAGAGGCGTGTATCCCGAGAAAGGGAAAACGGTTTGTAGGCAGGAGATTTAGACCTAGCTGGATGAACAAGCATCTCAGGGGGTCATTAAAAAAAAACAGAAAGCATACAGGGAGTGGAAGAGGGGAGGGATCAGCAAAGAAACCTACCTTATTGAGGTCAGAGCATGTAGAGATGGAGTGAGAAAAGCCAAAAGCTGAGTAGAGTTGGACCTTGCAAGGGGAATTAAAACCAATAGTAAGAGCTTTTATAGCCATATAAATAGGAAGAAAACAAAGAAAGAAGAAGTGGGACTGCTTAAGACTGTAGATGGAGTGGAGATTAAGGATAACCTAGGCATGGCACAATATCTAAATGAATATTTTGCATCGGTATTTAATGAGGCTAATGAAAGGCCGAGGAATAGTAGAAGCGAGACAGATGGGAATAAAGGAGTGGGGATTGACATTACCGTATCCGAGGTAGAAGCCAAACTTAAACAGCTTAACGGGACTAAATCAGGCGGACCAGATGATCTTCATCCGAGAATATTAAAAGAGCTGGCGCGGGAAATTGCAAGCCCGTTAGCGATAATTTTTAATGAATCCATAAACTCGGGGGTGGTACCGTTTGACTGGAGAATAGCTAATGTGGTTCCTATTTTCAAGAAGGGGAATAAAAGTGACCCGGGTAACTACAGGCCTGTTAGTCTAACATCTGTAATCTGCAAGGTCTTGGAAAAAATTTTGAAGGAGAAAGTAGTTAAGGACCTTGAGGTCAACGCCAACTGGGACAAATTACAACACGGTTTTACGAAAGGTAGATCGTGCCAAACCAACCTGATCTCCTTCTTTGAGAAAGTAACAGATTTCTTAGATAAAGGAAATGCGGTGGATCTAATATACCTCAATTTCAGTAAAGCGTTTGATACAGTACCGCATGAGGAATTATTGGTTAAATTGGAAAAGATGGGGATCGATATGAAAATCCAGAGGTGGATAAGGAACTGGTTAAAGGGGAGACTGCAGCGGGTCGTACTAAAAGGTGAACTGTAAGGCTGGAGGGAGGTTACCAGTGGAGTTCCTCAAGGTTCGGTTTTGGGTCTGATTTTATTTAATCTATTCATTACTGACCTCGGAACCAAATGTAGGAGTGGGCTGATAAAGTTTGCGGATGACACAAAGTTGGGAGGTATTGCTAATTCGGAGAAGGATCGGGATATCCTGCAGGGAGATTTAGATGGCCTTGTAAACTGGAGTAATAGTAATAAGATGAAATTTAATAGTGAGAAGTGTAAGGTTATGCATTTAGGGATAACTAACAAGAATTTTAATTATAAGCTGGGGACGCATCGGTTGGAAGTAACGGAAGAGGAGAAGGACCTCGGAGTCCTGGTTGATCGCAGGATGACTGTGAGTCGGCAATGTGACGTGACCGCGAAAAAAGCTAATGCGGTCTTGGGATGCATTAGGCGAGGTATTTCTAGTAGGGATAGGGAGGTGCTGGTTCCGTTATACAAGGCACTGGTGAGACCTCATTTGGAGTACTGTGTGCAGTTCTGGTCTCCTATGTTTAAAAAGGATGAAATCAAACTGGAATGGGTAGAAAGAAGGGCCACTAGGATGATTCGAGGAATGGAAAATCTGTCGTATGAAAGGAGACTCAAGGAGCTCGGTTTGTTTATCTTAACCAAAAGAAGGCTGAGGGGGGATATGATTGCTCTTTATAAATATATCAGAGGGATAAATATCAGGGAGGGAGAGGAACTATTTCAGCTCAGTTCTAATGTGGACACTAGAACGAATGGATATAAATTGGCTGTCGGGAAGTTTAGGCTAGAAATTAGATGAAGGTTTCTAACCATCAGAGGGGTGAAGTTTTGGAACAGCCTTCCGAGGGAAACAGTGGGGGCAAAAGACCTCTATGGCTTTAAGATCAAGCTTGATAAGTTTATGCAGGGGATGGTTTGATGGGATACAGTGATTTTAGTCAATAGGTCGATAACAATGGTCAATGATGGGATATTAAAAGTTACTACAGAGAACTTTTCCAGAAGGTCTGGCTAGAGAATCTTGCCCGCATGCTCGGGGTTCAGCTGATCACCATATTTGGGGTCGGGAAGGAATTTTCCTCCAGGGTAGATTGGTAGAGGCCCTGGAGGTTTTTTGCTTTCCTCCGCAGCATGGGGCAGGGGTCGCTTGCTGGAGGATTCTGAGCGACTAGAAGTCTTTAAATAATGATTTGGGGAGTTCAACAGCTGAGTCAAGGGAGAGAATTCTTCCAGGAGTGGGTGGGTCAGGTTTTGTGGCCTGCATCATGCGGGAGGTCAGACTAGATGATCATAATGGTCCCTTCTGACCTTAGAGTCTGAGTCTATGAGCATGAGAGACGCTTTCACAATGTAAAAGATGTGCAGCATAAGTAACATCAGAACAAAAGTGCTGATATTTCAGTCCATTATTCAACAATGAGCAAGAATATTTTATGATATAATGCACCAGTAATTTTTTACCAGACAGTGCGAGTCAGTTCAGCCAATGAGCACTGTAAATTAAAGAGAGATGCTAAAAATCAAAATCACTTTGTAAGATCATTACAGTTAGCATTTTCCTTATCAGAAAGTTCTTAGCACATTTAAAAGACTTATTTTTCTCACACACAGCTCTTCTTTTTCTCTTCAATTCTCTTTTTTTCCTCCTTTGTGCTCTGTCTGTGGTGCTGAAAGCTGATCAACGGGACTCGGCTTGTAGCAGTCTCTTTTCAAATAATTTCTTTGAGGAAAAAGCACATATTTTGGAGATGTTCACATTAGCCCAAGCAGGATGTTTGAGCCATTTATCTGTCTGATGCAGAACACGTTGTGCAAAACAACAAAGCATCCTAGAGCGCTATTGCCTTCTATTTGAAATTCCCTTTAGAGAATGTATCATAGAAAAGGAGTGGCAACTGCAGCAGTCAGAAAGGACAAACTTCTGGATGTGAGCACAAGGTACAATAGCAGGTCAAAGCAGGATCTCCTGGCAAGACAGTGAGAGGTCTGATTTAAAAGTGATAACGTCCTAACTATGTCAGTTGACAGGACAGATGGGAGGGGTGGAGAGGCAATATTTTCCCACTGTTTGAGTAGAGCCACTATAAAGGAAATCCACAGGCTAGAAGTGTTGAGTCTAATGGAGAAATGTCCCTCAAGCTTCCCGGCTTATCAGCCAGCTCCATGAAATATTTCTGATCCCCAGAGATTAGTGATGATCAAACAAGAACTTTGCTGTATTGTTGTTGGTTTAAATTCTTCTTTGTTGTGTTTATTTTTCACTGTTTTTATTCGACATTTTTCATATCTAAATTGATAAATAACAGAAGCAAGAAAAGCATATGTCAAATTGCTCCTTTTACAAAAGTTTGGAATGTCCTTTAAATTCAAGATCTGAGAAATGTTCATTTGCCTCTGTTGTATCTTATACACTGAGGGAACCATCCTGCACTCCACTCCACTTGTAGATAGCAGTGCTACCTGTGTGATTCAGAACACAAGGGTGAATTGAGGCAGAAATCCTACAGGGCCCTTGACAAAATTCACATTCAGATGGAACAAATCCACCAGATTTACTGAGATCCCTAATGCCATGGGGATTAATTATGGAAAATGTCTCTAAAATACCAAAAGATGCTTTTATTTCAGAATCACAAATTTTTATCTATCTATCTGTTAATCTATCTATCTAGATTTTGCTATAATATGTAGGTCAGGTTGATCTCATTTAAAAAGCCAGCCTAACCCAGATTGTGTTTTAAAAGGGTCCCACACAGAAAGTAGGAAAAGCGAGAAAAGGCTTCATGGTTATTTGCCAAGTGACTTTAATTGGGGGACATGATCATTTCCAGATGAGCAGTGGGGCTGCTGGCTCTCAGTTGGCCGAGTGTGTGGATTCCTGCTGAACTACTAATTACCTATGGGAAGGTTGAGATAAGGCCCTTAAAGTGCTAGGGACCAAACTCATCTCACCTGTACCAATACAAATCCAGAGTAACTCCATTGACATTACTGCAGTTACTCCAGATTTACATGGGTACAGAATGTGCCGCAAAGTGCATGGATTACAAGAAGTGTTGAGGACACACAGCATGGTACAGTATCACAAGATTAGTGCTGGAAAATAATGATGTGTTTCTGTGCATTGCATTCAGCCAAGCCCTTTGGGGCATAATTTGTTCTTGGTTGTACCAGTATGAAACTGGAGTAACTGCAGTGACTTCAGTGGGATTACTCTGGGTTTATGCTGGTATAAGTGAGAGGAGAGTTTGGCACCATAAGGGTCTTATCCCAATTTTTGCACAGGTAATTAGCAGTGCAGCAGGAATCCAACACTCTCAGCCAGCTGGGAGTAAGCAGCCCCTGTGGTAATCTGTAAATGCTCAGATCCCCCCCTTAAGTCACTCCACAAATCACCACAGGCCTTGTCTCACTTGTCCCACTTCCTATGTGGGACCCTCTTAGACACAAGCTAGTTTTCATTTTTTTTTATTTTATTGTTTGAGAGCAGCTTGGCCTATATTTTAACGCAACATCACACCAAAAAAAAAAAAAAAAAAAAAAAAAGGTTTGCCCTTCTGAAAGAGTAGCACGTGTTGGCATTTAAATCGGACACTTTCCCCTAAGTAATCCCTTTGGTAGTTATTATCATACCAATAAACATGGGAGGTTTGTTCAGTCCAAATATGAATTTCATAAAGAACTCTGTAAAGCTTCTGCTCCCGTTCAGCCTTCACAGTCTGAACCCTTAAATGAATTACAAAAGCCTGGAAATAGAAGCCCTTACTTGGGGAGGAATAGCTCAATGGTTTGAGCATTGGCTTGCTAAACCCAGGGTTGTGAGTTCAATCCTTGAGGGGGCCATTTAGGGATCTGGAACAAAAATCTGTCTGGGGATCAGTCCTGCTTTGAGGAGGGGGTTGGACTAGATAACCTCCTTAAGGGTCCCTTCCAACCCTGTGACATTCTGTGATTTGTAAGTAGCAATGTGATATAACTCTGACAAAGTGCTTCAATTCAGCCCTAGGCAGGACCATGCTAGTGTAGTCACCATGACTGATTAGATCTCTGCTGAGGCTGTCAACAAAGGGTCCAAAGAATGTCACATTTGATGCTGTGTTTTGTTTTTATGCTTTGTGATGTGGACACTGAGCTAAGACCCACTAACTCATTTTAGACAGGACACTAGACAGCTGGTATTGTGTGTGTCTTCCATGACTCACCAGGGCCAGATTTGACCTAACAAGCTAGAAGTGGAGGGCTGCATTCCAGACCCTTGCACCATATGGCCTTACTCTCCAGAAATGTATACTGTATGCATTGTAATTCAAGAAGAACCACCTGGCAAGCAATGTCAGAAAAATCTATTGGGCAGGTGCTCTCTGAAAGAATAATGGAGTTGAACACAGAAAAATGGAAGACTCAACAATATTTAACTCAAGTTCCTGCAGTAACATCCCATTATCTCAACACCGATGTTGACACAGGGAATCTTGACCTCTATATCCAGCTGTGTGCAGGATCTACTGAGATTCAAATATGTGTCCCAGCACAAGTCCAACCTGTTTTCAGGATCCCAGATATCTATAGTGCAATATTCTCTGTGGAATTCAGTGCATTTAGTTTGCAAAGGGGGTTGTCCAGTTTTATACTGGATTCATGTGGACTCTCAGTCCCTGAATTTTGATTCACAATCTCGGCTGAAACAAACCCAAAATCTCAAAATGAAATAAATTGTAATCATTGTTTTTATCCTTTATTATTTCGTTCAATTACTTTAAAGACAAAAAGTAAAGTTCTATCGGCCTGGTTCTCCTTTCACATGGGAACTCCACAAATTTCAGTGTGAAACTGGAATTCAGTGAGTGAAGATTTGCTCACAAGGTTGAAAGGTGGTGGTTGTAAAATAGAGAGGCTATTTAGGGAAAGTGACTAGGACCATGAAGTCCCTTGGCCAGATACCTTGAAAGAGTCAGTAAGGCCTGGTCTACACTACGACTTTAATTCGGATTTATCAGCTTTAATTCGAATTAACCCTGTAACCGTCCACACAACGACGCCATTTAATTCGATGTAAAGGGCCCTTTAAATCGATTTCTGTACTCCACCCCAACGAGCGGAGTAGCGCCAAAATCGATTTTAGCAATTCGAATTAGGGTTAGTGTGGCCGCAATTCGATGGTATTGGCCTCCGGGAGCTATCCCACAGTGCATCATTGTGACCGCTCTGGACAGCAATCCGAACTCGGATGCACTGGCCAGGTAGACAGGAAAAGCCCCGCGAACATTTGAACTTCATTTCCTGTTTGCCCAGCGTGGAGAGCACAGGTGACCACAGATACCTCATCAGCACAGGTAACCATGCAGGCTGATAATCGAAAAAGAGCACCAGCATGGACCGTGAGGGAGGTACTGGATCTGATCGCTGTATGGGGAGAGGATTCAGTGCTTGCAGAACTTCGTTCTAAAAGACGAAATGCAAAAACTTTTGAAAAAATTTCCAAGGGCATGATGGAGAGAGGCCACAATAGGGACTCTGAGCAGTGCCGCGTGAAGGTCAAGGAGCTCAGACAAGCCTATCAAAAAACAAAGGAGGCAAACGGTCGCTCCGGGTCAGAGCCACGGACATGCCGCTACTACGCCGAGCTGCATGCAATTCTAGGGGGGGCTGCCACCACTACCCCACCTTTGTTCGTGGATTCTGGGTCGGGGATAGTCTCGACGCCTGAGGATTCTGCCGATGGGGTAGAGGAGGAGGAGGAGGATGAGCTTGCAGAGAGCACACAGCACTCCATTCTCCCCAACAGCCAGGATCTTTTTATCACCCAGACTGAAGTACCCTCCCAAGCCTCCCAAGCCAGTACCCAAGACTCTGACCCCATGGAAGGGACCTCAGGTGAGTTTACCTTTTAAAATATAAAACTTGTTTTAAAAGCAAACAGTTTTTAATGATTACTTTGCCTGACTTTGCATTCGCGGTCAGTTCAGCTACTGGAAAAGTCTGTAGCTACTGGAAAAGTCTGTTAACGTGTATGGGGATGGAGCGGAAATCCTCCAGGGACATCTCCATGAAGCTCTCCTGGAGGTACTCCGAAAGCCTTGCCAGAAGGTTTCTGGGCAGTGCATCCTTATTCCCTCCTCCATGGTAGGACACTTGACCACGCCATGCTTGCAGCAAGTAATCTGGTATCATTGCCTGACAAAGCCTGGCAGCGTATGGTCCCGGTGTTTGCTGGCATTCAAGCAACATCCGTTCTTTATCTTGTTGTGTAATCCTCAGGAGAGTGATATCACTCCTGGTAACCTGGTTGAAATACGGGAACTTAATTAAGGGGACAGAGGTGGCCGTTCCTACTGGGCTGTTTGCCTGTGGCGGAAAATAAATCCTTCCCTGCAGTTAGCCAAGCGCAGATGGGAAATTGGCCCTGAGTTTTTCGCGTTTGGCTAGCAGGGATCTTCCCTGTTACCAGCCACGCGGTGGGGGGAGGGTACTGTGATCATCCCAGAGAATTCATGGCGAGGGGGGGGGGGCGGCGGGGGGGGGGGGGGTAGTTTGGTGCCTGCAGGGATCTTCCTGCAGGGTTAGTTTGTTTTCTGGTGCTGCTGAATGTTAACAGAAAAACCGCAGCACTCTACTTGCCTGAAGGGGCCCAGACAAGCCCCACCACACTGCCCCCCCCCCCCAACTGGCTGAGATTGGCCAGGCTTCTGCAGCACTCTACAAGCTATGCTTGGTATGTTGGAAAGCACGGACGGCGCTGAAGCTTACCATGGCCGCATGCAAGCCGAATTCTGTTGCCCAGACCTGTGATTGATCTCTAGCAGCAAAGCCACAGGCACTCAGCATTAAGAGGCAAAATGCGACCTTGCACAGAAATCACATGTGCTATGTAATGTGAACAGTGTTGGTCACCGTGAAAGAGTATAAGCATTGTTCTGCAAAATGTAGCTTTTAAAACAATTCTCTCTTTTTTCCCCTCCCTACAGCAGCTGCAAATTCCTCAAGCCTCCCTCCTCCATCCCGAAGGTTATCACAGATAAGGCGTCGTAAGAAGAAGACGCGGGAGGACATGTTTTCTGAAATTATGCAATCCAGCAGGAGTGACAGAGCTCATCTGAATGAGTGGAAGGAAACAGTTTCAAAGTATAGGAAAGAAGTCAGTGAACGTGAGGACAGGAGGGACCAACGTGAGGAGAGGAGGGACCAACGTGAGGAGAGGAGAGACGATCGAGATGAGAGATGGCGGCAGGAAGACCAGAGGATGAAGGATGCAACGCTGGGGCTGCTCCGGCGTCTGGTGGAGGTTCAGGAACGGCTGCTGGAAAACAGACTGCCGCTTCAGCCCCTGTTCCACCCTCCCCCCTCCCCATGTTCCGTATCCTCCTCACCCAGACGTGTAAGAACGCGGGGGGGGAGGCTCCGTACACCTTCCCATTCCACCCCAGTAGACAGCCCAAGCAAAAGGCTGTCATTTTTTTAACCTTTTCTTTGTGGCTTTTTCCTTCCCAGCAATCCTCCTCCCAAATACCACCCGGGTTCCCTCCCTCTTTTTCTAATCTATTAATAAAGAATAAATGATTTTTAAATGACAGTGACTTTATTTGGTTTGAAAGAAAGCTGGGGGAAGGGGCAGGGTGGGTTCCTTACAGAAAATCAGTCAGTAAAGGGGGAGGGTTTTCATGAAGGAGAAACAAACAGATATTTCACACGGTAGCCTGGCCAGCCATGAAACTGGTTTTCAAAGCTTCTCTGATGCACAGCGCTTCATGGTGTGATCTTCTAATCGCCCTGGTGTCTGGCTGCGCGTAATCAGCAGCCAGGCGATTTGCCTCAGCCTCCCACCCCGCCATAAAGGTCTCCCCCTTACTTTCACAGAGATTGTGGAGCACACAGCAAGCAGAAATAACAATGGGGAGATTTCTTTGGCTGAGGTCAGAGCGAGTCAATAATGAACGCCAGCGGCCTTTTAAACGGCCAAATGCACATTCTACCACCATTCTGCACTTGCTTAGCCTGTAGTTAAACAGCTCCTGATTCCTGTCCAGGCTGCCTGTGTATGGCTTCATAAGCCATGGCATTAAGGGGTAGGCTGGGTCCCCAAGAATAACTATTGGCATTTCAACATCCCCAACGGTTATTTTCTGGTCCGGAAAGTAAGTCCCTTGCTGCAGCCCTTTAAACAGAGTAGTGTTCCTGAAGACGCGAGCGTCATGAACCCTTCCCGCCCAGCCCGCGTTGATGTTGGTGAAACGTCCCTTGTGATCCACAAGTGCTTGCAGCACCATTGAAAAGTACCCCTTGCGGTTTATGTACTCGGTGGCTTGGTGCTCCGGTGCCAAGATAGGGATATGGGTTCCGTCTATTGCCCCACCACAGTTAGGGAATCCCATTGCAGCAAAACCATCCACTATAGCCTGCACATTTCCCAGAGTCACTAACTTTCGTAGCAGCACCTGAGTGATTGCTTTGGCTACTTGCATCACAGCAGCCCCCACAGTAGATTTGCCCACTCCAAATTGATTCCCGACTGACCGGTAGCTGTCTGGCGTTGCAAGCTTCCACAGGGCTATCGCCACGCGCTTCTCAACTGTGAGGGCTGCTCTCATCTTGGTATTCTGGCGTTTCAGGGCAGGGGACAGCAAGTCACAAAGTTCCATGAAAGTGCCCTTACGCATGCGAAAGTTCCGCAGCCACTGGGAATCGTCCCAGACCTGCAACACTATGCGGTCCCACCAGTCTGTGCTTGTTTCCCGGGCCCAGAATCGGCGTTCCATGGATAGAATCTGCCCCATTAACAACATGATCTCCAAAGCACCGGGGCCTGTGGTTTCACTGAATTCTGTATCTGTGTCTGTGTCCATGTCCTCATCATGCTGCCGCCGCCGCTGCCTCCTCTCCTCGTTTTTCTGGTCCTGGCTGAGCATAAACTCCACGAGAACGCGCGAGGTGTTTGCAATATTCATGAGTGCTGTCTTGACCTCAGCGGGCTCCATGCTTGCCGTGGTATGGAGTCTGCAGTGTTCACCCACCCAGGAAAAAAGGCGCGAAAATGGTTGTCTGCCGTCCGTTGCTTTCATGCAGGGAGGGAGGGAGGGAGGAAGTGAGACTGTACCCAGAACCACCTGCGACGATGTTTTTTGTCCCATCAGGCACTGAGATCTTAACCCACAATCCCAATGGGCGCGGGAGACTGCGGGAACTATGGGATAGCTATGGATTTGCTACCCACAGTGCAACGGTGCAGAAATCGACGCTAGCCCCGGTACTTGGACGCACACCACCGAATTACTGTGCTAGTGTGGCCGCACTCATTTCGACTTTATACAACCTGTATCTCAAATCCGAATTATCTAAATTCGGATTAATCCCGTAGTGTAGACATACCCTAAGTGTTAAGGGCTGAATTCCCTTATAGTCATCTGCTTTTCATATAACTAGTTACTTAAACTTTTGAAATCAAATCATACCTCAGCTGTTTGTGCCCTGAGCAACTCTCTTCTTGCAGTCTTCATGTACCTCCCACTCCTGCTGGAAAATCCTCTGGGCAAGGACTCATTAGCCTTTGAGCTTAGGAGTTGTTAAAGAACATTGCTATCAAATGGCTTGGATGTAGTCAAGGCAAAGCCAGTTGTCTGCCTGGCAGAGCTGATGCTGGAGCAGCATATACATACCAAAAAGAGCCAGCAAGTACAGTGGATATGCAACTCACAGTGAAAACAAATTAATAAGGTGCTGTTAAAGTATGTGGATAATTTATTTGGTTTCTCTTATTACTAACTCATTTTTATAATTTTGCTAGGAAAAATAATTCATTATTAGAAAATAAATTCTAACATTCAGAAAAGGAACAAGTGTTGCCGCCAATGACCTGTGAATAATGGCTTAGCTATTACATATCTCATACACACTCAGACGATCTGCTGCAGTATATTGGGTAGTTCATCTTCTGAAAACAAGAAGCAAAATTCAGCCCTGGTGTAAGACCACTGTCTCCAGTAACTTAAATGGAGTCACACCAGGGCTGAATTTGGCCCCATGTCTAGTACTTTCAGAAGAGTGAGCAGCACCATAATTTTCATAAGTACGTGCTAAAATTGTTAGAATTATACTTACACCAACACCTGCCTGTTTCCATTCCGGGAGCCTCTGATCTCCGAATCTTTATTCAGACGTGAGCTGTGAAGCACCTTCTAATGATTCAGATCAATGCACTTAGGATTCCAGATGAAGTGTCTTGCGCAAGATGACCAAGAGATGCACTTGTCTTTCCCCTGCCATGAAATACATTAAATGGCAGCATTCATTTTAAAATAAAAGAATGAAATGAATAGGAAACGGCACCATACAATTGCTTTGTTCCCCTGTCATTGGAACTGGTGATGGGTGAAGCTTCAAAAGTTTGGGAGTTATTTCTTGTCACAGGGTGGCTGGTCCCTTGTCACTGAAATAGGTCCAGCTGCCCTGTGCCAGAGCAAGTGGTCCCATCTGAGCCAATTAAGGGGGAGGGGAGCTGCAACTGAGCTATAAAGGGTCAGTGGGGACAGAGAAGGACTGCTACAATGATCCCTGAGGAAGGGCCCGTACTTGAGGGAGGAGGAACTATACCCAGCTTAAGCCTGGGTATCAGATTTCTTTTGTGGAATGTTGTTAATTGAATTAAGAACCCAGACCGCCAAGAAGGGCTGTGATTGAAAGAGAGACTGGGTGGAGTTTGTTTAAGGAGTCCTGAAGAAGGGGTCACTGGAGGTAGGCCAGTGCATTGGCACCTCTGGTCCCAGGGGGCCCCTCAGGCAGAGGCTACTGTATTACATGCCTGTGACGGTGCACCCCATAATGCTTCACGGAAATATGCTTATGAATGTATATATCTGACCTAACTGAAATATATTTTATGCTACATATACCATGTAACAGATCTCTGTAAAGGTTATGATCTACTGAATCTATTCAGCCCTTGTATGCATGTGTCATTGTTGTATTTGAAGTTATGAATATTGGTTGTGTACTTGCTTGATTTCTAAGTAGCCTTAGTAAAGCATTGGGTCAGCTTCTTGAGAAAGGAATGTGCAAATTAAGTGCCCAGTCAAGAAACACTTAAAGGACAACGAATCTTGGAAGGCGCCAATCCACATAAGAAGTCTATCTGAGGACGTTCAGGGTAGCATGTAAACAATGGCTGCTGCCTGTAAAAACTGAATCATGCCTGGACATGTGACTTGCCCGTGTGACTCCAAAACTCCATCTTGAAGCTGGACTTTGCATAGGAGGGAGAAGGGGGTCTCCACCCACAAGAGAAAGTCTATTTAAACCCCTGGGAGACCCCTCCATTTTGTCTTCAGCTGGCTCAAGAGATAATCTCTCCACCCCCAGGGATACCTGAAAGAAACTGGAACAAAGGACAGTAACTACTGGGGATTTGAGTGATTGCTGGACCCAGACTAGAAGGAGACAAGTCTGTAAAAGGAAGCTTACTGGAACACCTCTGAGGGTGAGGTTTTATCTGTATTCAGTTCTATTATTGTATTAGACATAGGCTTGCGTGGGCTTGGTAATTCATCTTGTTCTGTCTGTTACTACTTGGAACCACTTAAATCCTACTTTCTGTGTTTAATAAAATCACTTTTTACTTATTAACCCAGAGTATGTATTAATACCTGGGCGGGGGGGGGGCAAACAGCTGTGCATACCTCTCTATCAGTGTTATAGAGTGCGAACAATTTATGAGTTTACCCGGTATAAGTTTTATACAGGGTAAAACGGATTTATTTGGGGTTTGGACCCCATTGGGAGTTGGGCATCTGAGTGTTAAAGACAGGAACACTTCTTAAGCTGCTTTCAGTTTAAGCCTGCAGCTGTTAGGGAACGTGGTTCAGACCTGGGTCTGGGTTTGCAGCAGGCTAGTGGGTCTGGCTCAAACCAGGCAGGGCACTGAAGTCCCAAGCTGGGAGGGCAGGGAAAGCAGGGGCAGAAGTAGTCTTGGCACATCAGTTGGCAGCCCCAAGGGGGTTTCTGTGATCTAACCCATCACAATGCCCAAAGTTGAATTTCAGGCTGGGAATTGCCTGTTCTTTGGTGAAACTGTTGTGCTCCCTAGCTTTGGCTGGAATGGAAGTGCTATGAGAATAGTCCACTTTGCAGACAGAAAGGCTGGTCCAGAGGTTAGGGTGCCAGCCTGGGACTGGGTGGAGCTGAGTACAGTCTTCTGTTTGGCCACAGACTTCACTACTGTGTGAGCTTGGGAGAGTTATTTAGTCTCCCTGTGCCTAAGTTCCCCACTTGTAAAATGGTGATAACAGCACTTCCTTACCTCCTGCAGATGTTGTGAGGATAAATGCATTTAAAACTGTGAGATGCTCAGATACAATAATAGAGGTCATATAATTACCTAAGATAGATAGTACTTTTGGGCCTGCTTGACACACAGAGCTATTACAACTATTTCCTGATTAAATGAACTATACAATGAAATGATTATATTTTGATACACTGTAATCTTCTCCTGGCTGTGGTGAGGATAGGAATAGATGGTCCTTTCAGTCTCCAGTTTCTATGGTTTACTCATCTGTGCATAGCCAGATGGTTTGAGTAATAAATCACAAGAAGTGCCTGAATTGGTCAGATGCCTATATCATACTTTTCAGATGCCTAAATTCTACCCTCCCATTTGCATGTGCATCTGTTGCACACACAGATCATGCATTTGTCACCAATTAATATTTGTGCATCCAGGTACCTGATTTGTATGCACACATGCATGAATTGTGGCCATATTTTATAGGCCCTACTAAAGTGCCCAAATTTGAGTTTATACATAATAGTATCTGTTTGAACTCAGAGCATTTAATTTGACTGTTATGTTTTATTTTCATTTGCTGTAGGTTCTATAGCAACACTTCATGAATAAATTCTAAAGGGGCACGGGCTCATGTTTTTCAGCGGATGAACTCCGACTTAGAAATAGGAGGTTGGCAACCCCAATAACTGGGAACTGGGTTCTAATGCCATACATAGTCTAGTAAACCTGAAATCCTCCTTATATGAGGAAGATGGACTCTTCTAGGCTGAATTACTCGGTGATAGTGACACTTGCTGTATAGTAATTGTACATGTCGGCATCACTGGCAATGGAAGGAAGGAATCTGAGGGTCAGTTTGATTTTTGTTGTTGTTGAACCTCACTAGTTTTCACATTTGCTCAGAATACATGCAGTTTGCTCAGTCCATCAACTTCTGTTCACGTGTGTAAATGCAGCCTTTCTGTTTCCTTGCACTGTATGTCTCAAGTGGGTAACTAGAAACAGAAACATATTATTCTAAAAAATTGAATACCTAAGAAAAGAAGAGGAAATGAGAGGAGAGTCACACGAGTAGGGAGACTGCTATTATCACCAGGGACATAGAACTAAATGAGTCACATTCCACTTGTACCTGTTCCCCTGACCTCTCAATAAAGGTGATGTGAGTTACCCAGTGAAAGGACATTAATCTGGGAGCTGGGTCAAGAGGGCAGTGATCACATGGTAGACACACTTACTGGCAATTATTACTAGTAGAATGATCAAGATGAACTGTGACAGAAGACAAAGAGGGTCGGTTAGCATTGCTTTGGATGGTGACAATACTGCCTGCTGGTAAGTGTATTACCATTTAGGAAGGTGATTATCAAGCAAGGGAAGCAAAAACTACTCAAATGATCATGTGTAGTCAGGACAAAGGGAACATGTAGGAAGCTGTCATTACTGGAATGAGATGTCAGCAAAAGGAACACACTTTAGAAATTGTTTCTATATACAATATTATACCTTGTGTTTCTATAATCCTTGCATCTCGCAATCTCAGAGCACTGTTTTTACAAATACATCTAGAAGGCACACTTTTATGCAGAAAATGAGTACCCAAAAAAGTAGCAATTTATCTGTTTATTTCTTTTTAAAAAGTGGAGTAAGAAAACAAAGGAGTGAATCACACAACTGGAAAATGTTCAGCAATACAGGGAGTGGGTGAAACACAGTGAGCTTGTTGTGTAAGAGAGCAAGAGAGTAAGAGAGCTTTGCTCTCAAAAACAAATGCTACAAATCTCAGATCTCCAGGATCCTCCTCTTAGCGCTTGTCTACACTACCCACCGGATTGGCGGGCAGCGATCGATCCAGCGGGGGGTCGATTTATCGTGTCCCTAGTATAGTCGTGATAAATCGACCGCTGAGTGCTCTCCCGTCAACTCCAGTACTCCACCAGAACAAGAAGCGTAAGCGGAGTCGACGGGAGAGCATCAGCTGTTGACTTACCACAGTGAAGACACCGCGGTAAGTAGATCTAAGTAAGTTGACTTCAGTTACACTATTCATGTAGCTGAAGTTGCGTATCTTAGATCGACCCCACGCGGTAGTGTAGACAAGCCCTTAGTGCTTGTGCTTTGCTTTCTGTTGTAGCGTGATGTCTTAGGTGAATAGTAGGTTATGGATACAGTGTAGCCTTATTGGGAGAAAGAGCCAAAAGCACAATGGTAATGCTTTGTCCTCTCTTAAAATCCCCCAAGCTCCCCTGGGGGAAGATAATGCTGTATCATGGATGTCACTTTTCAGGGCTGCCTGCACCCTTTCCTCTCTCAATTTTAAGTGCCCCTTCTCCAGGTGACAGGCCTCTTGCCTTCACCTTTTGGGTGGAATTCCATGATTCTTCCACTCTTTAGACTGGATTCTCAGGATGCAGCAGTGTTTACTAACCATGACTGAGCAGCAGCCCTGACTGGACTTGACTGACCTGCAAGTAAAAGACTTGGCCTTCACGAGCTGTGACCAGTGCATGAATACAGTGAGCCAAAACAGACTTTTCAAAACAAGGTATTGTTTAATCTCAACCACAGGAGCAAAGCATAACAAGAAAAGGGTTTCCAACACAACAGTCTACATGTATCTGTCTTACCAAAAGCTTAGGTAGGCCTACCTTCTCCCAGGAACCCTCATCTCTGGGCGTGGGGGGACAGTTTGATTTCCTTCAATCTCTGCTTCTCTCTTTCTCTCCTGAGCTTTAGAGATTCCAGTTTTTATCCACTCCAAAGTTCTATGTTTCAGCTTCTTCCTTTGTGCCAAGCTGGGGTGTTTAAGACAGCATGGTAACCTTCACAGGGAGTGACCCCTGCTTTGTCCTTTTAATGGCTGGCTAACAGAAGAACTTGTCAGTTTTCCTAACATGCAGCCTAAGCCATGCCTACATTAACCTTTAGTAATCCAATAGCAAACAAGACAATAATAATCAAACCCACAAATGTACATATAATATTCATAAAATATTTCAGACATCTTTCACATCCTTCACAATGGTCAGCATTAAAAAGTTCACAGCAGTGCTTTAGATACAACAGTTTCCACCTATACTTACAATAAGAAATAACTAGAGCTGGTCAAAAAATGGGATGAACTTTTTGCTATATTTTTGGTGAAATTCCCATCCCTTTTCCTCCAAATTTCTACGGAAAAAATGGTAGAAATTTTTAAACAGCTCTTAAATAAAGGGGGTATCTCAGATATCCTTTTGCAGAGTTGTTGATTTTCTTAGGTCTTAGGTCATGGGCCAGATTTTTCCAAAGTAACTCAGAGGAGCCATGAGATAGGATCTAGAGATTTCCAACAATGAGGCAGAACTGAAGCAGAATGTTTAAACTGCTCACTAGCTTCTTAGGAATTTTCAGGCTGAATATGAAACACCTGAAGTTCCCAGATCCACTGCTTGGGACTAGCCAAAATTCCTTCTATAATATGGCTTGAGAATTATTGTAATTTGTTTATTGTTGGCTCACAAAAGTGTCACTCCTGTTCATCTCAACCTTTTGTCATTTAAAAAGGAGCAAAATACCAAGTTTGTTTATTCAGCTAGTGCCAATTTCTTTTTAGGCACAAAAATAGCAACTTGGGAGAAACACAAAGAAACATCAACAGGAAACAGAGAAATGAGGAGAGGCAGCGCGGGAGAGATCATATTACTATGGGCATAGCTCCAAGAAATGATTAAAGGAAGAAAATAACAAAACATAAAAGGGAAGAGAGAAAGTAGTGAATTGTCTCATATTTAATGAGTGTGTGGGACTATATAAATAAAGACTTGATTCACAGGCCCATTCCACTCCTCGATAATATTTTAATATTATAATATTTAATATTTAAATCTTTGCTATTTAATTCCTTCCTAAATAAAGTTTGTGTAATAGTCATTGACTGGTTGAGCTGTCAACACATTATTTTTTACTTCAAATTATTTGATGAATAGTTATATGAGCTGGCTTAACAATGTTGTTTATCCAGTGATTTTTCTGTGTATGTGTCAATTGTCAAATAAATTATTTACAACTTATTATTATTTGCATTGTTGGATAGCAAGCAGTTGCCTCATCAGTATTGGAGCTTAGCCTCGGGTTAGATGCTTAACCAAAGCTTTTCTGTAATATCCTGGACAAACCTTACTGAATGAAGTTTAATATCTTTGGAGTCCATTGTATTAAAAATGCAATTGTTTATGTGTTATTGTGAGATTGTATGTAACAGCTCTAAGAGGAGAGGGTATGCTAATATACTTCCTCCAGTTATCAGCCCTTTGAAGCTTCATCCTGGGGAGGGGACCCATTGTCTGGCTGATTACCTGTTCACACTCTCTTCAAATGCTCAGACTGGATTGTCTGGAGACCAGCAGACAAAGAAAGGATGGTGGGATAAATAATCTGGTGGTTAACTGACTCAGGGCCAGTCTACACTAGAAGCACTACTAGAAGCTCTCCCGTTGGCATAATAAAACCACCTCCCCAGGAGGCCATAGCTCTGTTGGCGGGAGTCCCACCAGCATAGTGCTGTCCATGCCGGTGCTTAGGTTAGTATAACTTACATTGCTCAGGGGCGTGGGGCATTAACACCCCTGAGCGACAGACATGATATAATCTGTAGTGTAGACAAGCCCTCACGGTTTTTGGTTCTGACCCAGCAAATCGACCACCCCAATCCTTAGTGAAGGGTTGGAAGGACTGATGCTGAACAGAGCCCTCGTAGAGATGGGGAGGGGGGAGAGGAGCTCTAGTAAGATTGTAGTACGCGTGTAGGTCCTTTTTATTGCTTTTAGTATGATTTCTCAGTAATTTTTTACCCTAAGAGTAAATACGCTTGTAGGGAGAGAGCTGTGTGGGAGCTTAACTGTGGGAAGTTACACTGTTATTAGTCTTTGAAGAGAAAGCAAGCAGATCTGCTTAGGCTATTTGATGTTTGCTGGGAATAACACAGTGAAGGTGGGGAATGCTTCAACCTGGAAATACCCTGGTCAGATGCGGGTCTCCACCCCAGAAAGGCAACAACTATGGCTGGAAGCCCGGGATGGGTGCCTTTGCCGAGCCACTAAGAGGAAATACAGGTGCAGTTGCCCTGAACTGTGACACTCCATATTATTGATCTTCATAACCAAAGAGAAATTCCCCCCATGGACAGATTTCCAGTACTTCTTGTGTGAGGTCAGGCAGACAGTACATAGGAGCAGCCCCTTTTGTGTTAGTTTGGTGCCTTGTGCCAGCATAAGAACAAAAAAAATTGCCAGACAATATGAACCACGTTATTTAGAACCCTAATGATGACACATGTTGCGTGAAGGATTCTGGTTCTCCCATTCTTGTAATCAGAGGTTCTGATTGTCAGGACAGAACCTGAGTGTGTGTTGAGGGCAGGCCACTTCAGCCCCGTGGGCAGATAACAGCAGTATCAGTGTTGCTCTAAATTCTGCTTGGAAGCTCACAGGACCAAGAATAGCACCGAGTGACAACCAAGAAGAGCTGGCCATGCCCGGAGCTTTCCCCTGGCCATGCCCTGAGCTGGGAGCTGGAAGTAAGGGGTAGCATAGAGCTATTATACCATCTCTCCGCCACCCAACGACTCCACATTGCACAAGACATAATCTGTGAGGGCCAAATTTGGCCAGGTTATGACCCCTTTACTCTCCCAGAGCAGCATAAGGGGAATGTGTCAGACCCAGGAACTGCCCCCAAGTTTTTGGCACATGCACCATTGCAACCACCTAGCTCTCTTATTTAGTCTCAACAAGAAGGCTAAGACTAGAAGGAAAAGCTTGGCAGTTGAATGTCTTCACAGAGATCCCTGAGTTGGCTTGAACCAGCCCTGTTACTTTGGGATCTTTGGAGAATATGAGCAGTTATTACATTTATGGTTGAATTAACAAACACTTTTGATCTCAGTACCTGACACCATTCCTGCAATGGCACTTGGTTTCAAGGGCCTTGTAGAAGTCCATGCTGGTTGAGCTCATTTCCCTTTAAGCCAATACCCATAACAGTGCAGTGATTCCCATATGGTTGCTCCTGTACCTTTCCGATGGAAGGAAGATTTAACCTGACTTGTGTCACTAGCCTTGAGGAGAGGAAAGAGATTTTCCCAAACCTTGGCTGTAGAACTGGGCAGTGGAGATTGGAAGCCAGCTATCATCATCCCCATTTGTGAGCTGAAAGCTCCTGGCAGCGTTATGATGGCTATTCAGATGTATTTGCAATGATTTCTAATGCAGTGTGCCAGACACTGCAAGGAGAAAGTGTGCTGTGTAGAGATCAGCCACACCAATTGTTAAGCAGATGACAGACACAAATTGTTCCTAGTGGTATAGAAAGAGAATAAGATTCTAAAATCTCAAATGCATTTCATATTCCTCATAACTGCCAATGGGCTTTTCAGTAATAATGAAATGAGGTGTGTTGTATTAGGTATATACTATCATTTTGAGAAAATTAAACTTGCCATGTGCTAATACTTGAGATCTGCTGTGAATAAAGGAGGCTGAACAGATCAATTTGACTTATACTTCAATTTATCATCCAATATGCTAGCTACTGATCAGATGGAAGTGACCTCAGCTGCACTGACAGGCTCATAATAGTCTGGTGGTTTTTTTTCTCTTAAGAGAATTCAGTATTAGGCTTTGTCTACACTGACAAGTGAAAGGTGTTAAAAAACACCCTCCCACCCCCCCCGAAAGACAAAAGTTTTGTTGGTAGGAGTGCTCTCAGCTGTGTCGCTAAAAGCTGTGTCGTGTAGACATAGCCTTAGTTAAAGTTTCCAGCTTGATGCACTGGAGACAGAAGCCCTGTCTCCCATGCACAGAGCTGGTCAAGTAGCAGAGGAGACTTTCGACATGCTGATCCTAGCAGAGTTTACCTCTAGAAGGGAGTGGAACTCGATCTGCACAGCCCATGAAATCCTGGGCCTCTCTGTTAAGGCTAAACGTGAGCATGCTATTTGAGACATGGATGTCGGTTTGCTAGGACTCAGTTGACACTTGACAGTTCACTTGACAGAAACCACTGTACAGATCCTTGCTGGTAATGGTAACAATTTTCTTTCTATACTGACCTGGGGGCATAATGGTGAAAGGCTCCATAGCCTATTCCCATTCCTCTGAGTTATCCAGTCTTCTGGTATGTTATTTCAAGTGATGTTTTTTTCTTGCTTGGTGTTTGACTCTGTCTTCATGTTCACTTCCTTTTTGATACATAGCTGCTTTCAGTTCTGCTACCCTAAATTATTCTGGGTTGTCACTGAACTGTGCAGTAGTGAGGGGACTAAACCTTCACATTGGGAAAATATTTTGCTCTATTTTCTTTAGTGGTTTGCTCCATTTTCTTCTGTGGGAAGAAAGCAGACATAGGGACCCTGAGTAATGTGTGTTTCTGCATAGTTTCCTAGATTAGCTCATTTTAGTACAGCACACAAGTTATTATCCAATCCCCCTATTTCATGTCGAAGGTGGAGCCACATTTGTAGATGTGAAGTGGTCTGAGCTTCAGCAGCAGCAAACATAGAGCTATGCTCCTCTGGCACACTAACAGGAGGTATGCACATCTTGCTCACATGTCAAATTCACCATCTGTGTAAGCAGATGCAATTCCACTGAGTTGTATCTGCTTCTGCCTGTTGTGAATTTGGCTACAGGTCTTGATTTTATGCTTGCTACAAAGGAAAGGTATTTTTCAGGTGTAGGGAGGGGAAGTCAGGGCCTCTTTTCTCTCCTATCTCCTCCCCCAGGCTCTCTGTCTTTCATTGATCATATTTTCAACGTTTTATAACTAAGATCTAAAGAGGTGTGACAATTTGGGGTATCTGTCTAAGTACAATGTATGAATTCCAGTTTGATTCTGTGAACTGTCAGAATCATAAGACTTTAAGTTTTATGACTGTCATTTACTGTATGGGGGTGGTGCTGGGCACCTGTCTATGAATAGGAAAGACTATCAGCATCTGAATAGATCTTGCCCAGGCAGAGGAAAGGAGTAACTGCATCCTAGAGAAAACCACTGTTCTCCAGCTTCCCTGACGAGAGCAATGGCAAGGGTTTGAAGAAATGGAATTTTCCCAGGAGAAGGAACAAAGAGGTGAGGTGTTGTATATCCTTTTAATGACAAACACTGAGTGGGTCAGCAAAAACCAGGAGGAGTCCTTGTGGCACCTTAGAGACTAACAAATTTATTTGGGCATAAGCTTTCGTGGGCTATAACCCACTACATCAGATGCATGGAGTGAAAAATACAGTAAGCAGGTATAAATATACAGCACATGAACTCCCATCTTTTCATGTGCTGTATATTTATACCTGCCTACTTTTTTTCACTCCAGGCATCTAATGAAGTGGGTTATAGCCCACGAAAGCTTATGCCCAAATACATTTGTTAGTCTCTAAGGTGCCACAAAGACTCCTCATTGTTTTTGCTGATACAGACTAACACGACTACCCCTCTGAAACCTGAGTGGGTCAGAGAGACAAAAGAAACAGGGGACAGCAGAGGGGAACAACTGGGCAGGCTTTTGGAAAGTGAGGGGACTTTTTGACTGTGGGACCAGCCAGTGCTGGAGGAAGTTGGCTGCAGAAGAGAGAGACTCCATACGTTTGAGGAGAAGCCATGAACTGCAGGAGGGGAATTCTGGGTACCTAGAAGACTCTGATCAAATCCCAAAGAATGCTCAAGAGTGGTGAGGATACTGAAGCTGGGAATGGCATAGAGGCATTTTATTGTTTTTATCTAGATTTGCACAGCTCATATGTGCTCTCCAAAGCAAAGAGTCATTGTTTTTAGAAATGCTATTTTGCAAAGCATGTGTCTGTTTGCTTCAACTATCCCGGGTCTGAAAAGGTAAACTGCAAACCAGAGTGCCCACAAGCTTGGAGCTCTTGGAAAGGGTGTGATTAAGCACCTGGGGATCCAGCACTGGTCTTAGAGTCCAGGCAGTGGAACTGCAACTTCTCTGTGCTTGGAAGGGGGTGCTAGAAAGAAACTCTGCACACACCCCAAGAGTGTGCCTAGAGACCCAGAGCATGGACTCAGACTCAGCACGGCTGAAAGGCACCTGGGTCCAGCATTGAGCTCCAGCACAGCAGTTTGCTGAGTGTCCAGCAAGGAGAGCTTGACAAGGACTGTGACAAGGGGTTTTCCTGCTCCTCCTGACTCAATTTTCAGTGGTCAATGTTGTTTGCCCTGTTGGTCTCAGAGTATGAGAAAGACAAGGTGGGTCAGATAATGTCTTTTACTGGATCAAGTTCTGCTCATGAAAGCCACAAACTTTTGAGCTACGCTGAGCTTTTCTGGTGGCCAGCGTGGCAGAAATAGTCAGATGAAAAGGTGCGTGGTGACAGTGTAATTCACAGACCCACATTCACATAAAGCTGTGCTTCTGTCTGTGCAGCTATTGGAGATACCAACTCAAAATCAAGCTGAATTTGCAGACAGTATTTGCTGTTAATTAAACTGAAGGAGTTTGGGAGTGTTTCCCTAATGCCCTTTTCAAATGTGTACATTGATCTGTGGAGTACGTGAATTAGAGCAGGCACTCTGTGTGCTCTGTTTAATCTATGCAGAATAATGAATTAGCTTTGCTCTAGATAAACAGCCTTCCAAGACCTTGAGATTGCATTGCTCAAATTACTTGTTAAACTGTCTTTTAAACTGTGGTTAGTCAATGTCATGCACACAGGGTTCCTTTTATATTAGGAATGTTTGGGACTTTAGGACTTCAAGTGGGTTCAAAGTAAAGCAAAACAAAGTAACTATAAAGATTTGAAGGATTGACTTGAATTTGAATGTTATTAGGTTCAGATTCTGGTTGGGCAAGACTGGGGGAAATGTCACAGATGTAGGAAGAATGAAAAAAATCCAGTGAAGAAGTGAGAAGAAAAATGGAACAGAGATAGGGCAGGGGGAAAACAAGAGGAGAGAGAAGAATAGACAAAAAATTCCAGTAAAAATATAGAATAAATGAAATATATATATATATAGGGCACCCCCTTTGCACCACTCCAGGTTTTGGGGTGTTTGTTCATCCCTATCAGAGAGAACATGGTGCCCTGTAGCTATAAAAACATTTACTGTTTACATTGAATTGGCTTTGAAAAAAATGTGTTTAGTTACAGGAAAAAAGGTTCTCAAGCTTAAAAACTAGTTTTGAAAAGAACTTTATAGATTCACGAATCTTCAGACTCCATGAGATTTCCTCATTCCTGTTAACAAACTTTCCTGTTCTGAGAACAAGCCAGTTATATGCTGATGGAGAGTTACTTTTCAGCTCTAGGCCACTTCCTGTTGAAGCTTCTATTAAGTGCAGAAGGGAAAAAAATGCTTCCCACCCTAGTATTTAGCAATGTGCAAAGTTTGCTGACAATAATCATGACTAATGTAATGGTGTAACAGAAATTTAAAAGGGCTTTCATTGCTCCCAACAGGTCTTTGTAGCTGTTGTGTTAAAGAAATGGAGAGGGGACTCTGCCAAGATGACAATCTTGGATTGCATCATGGCAACTTGCTCTTGTGTTTCGTTTAATTAAAATGTTAGTTTACCATTTGGCTGTCAAAAGAATGTCCAACAACATGCAGCTGAGAGTAAACAGTCCATACTAATAGAGGCAATGCATGCCAAAGGCCTACAAGGCACCAGGTCTTTCAGCTACCTCAGTGCTAGCCGAAAGAGGCCTGACATTTGAAAGATTTAGTCCAGGGGTTCTCAAATTTCATTGCACGGCAACCCCCTTCTGACAACAAAAATTACTACACGACCCCAGGGGAGGGGGAACCAAAGCCTGAGCCTGCCTGAGTCCCACTGCCCCAGGTGAGGTGGCCAAAGCCAAAGACTGATCCCCACCGCCTCGGTGGGGAAGGGGTCAAACGCAAAGCCCAATGGCTTCAGACCCAGCCAGGGAGCCTGTAAAGGTGAGCCCCACCGCCCAGGGCTGAATCCCTCGGGCTTTGGCTTGGGGCCTGAGCCCCAGCAAGTCTAAGTCACCCCTGGGACCCCATTAAAATGGGCTCCCGACTCACTTTAGGGTCCCGACCCACAGTTTGAGAACTGCTGATCCAATCAACAGAAAGTGGCATGACAGGGGCCAGCATGTAGGAGTTTGGGGGAATGTGATTGAGATGTAGCAGATATTTATGTTGTGAATGATAACCACAGTGTAACTCAGCTAGGGCTATACATCAGATGTGGAGCCTTTTGGCTGTGAGGCATCAGTTTGAATTCCAGTCCAGCTTGGTAGGGACAGAAAGTTGTTGTCATGCAACAGCTTTATTACCTGGTCTCTGTGAAATGAGTTCTGGGGTCTCAGTCCCTTTCCTGGTGGATACAAGCACCCGAATCACAAAAGCAGCATCAAACTGGAACTGATCAGCCCCCTTGTTGGCAAAGACTAAATGGGAAATGGAGACTTAATCGCCCTCCCACCCTTATAAAGCCCCTTGATGGGGCACTGTATGTGCAGAGTTTGCACTTGTGCTGTATTTCTTCTGTGGCTCACTAAAGACCTCACCCTCACTGGACTGTAGTTTAATTTTGGGGGGCAGTGGGAGGGGACGGCAGAAGTGTTCATAGATGGGATGGAATCTTAGGATGTTTCCATTTTCTTACACAGACTTTGTAAGAAATACATTAACAATGTCTAGATGCTTTTATCTGCAGGGAATTATTACGGGAATTTCAATATTCTGGGAGAGAAAGAATAAATGATATGTTCTTTGTGAAGCCTGTTGCTTTGCAAATCAGCCTGCGAGCCAGTGGGTTGTCATGCCAGCATAAGACACTGTTAAACACCGACAGGCAGCATAATACAGAAGCTCTCCTGCGGGGGGATCAGAATTGTATAGATACCCACTTGGGGAATAAAAGGTGGCAGGGAATTTAGACTTCTCTTCAGGAAGAGGGTCGTGATTACTCTAGGGATCTGGTTTCTTCCAACCCATGGAGTCATTGACTCCTGTGCGCAGTGTGTGTAAAACATTTCTGCAGGTGTGAATGGAGAATTCTGATTTGATCATATTTTGCACACCCTTTGCACAGGTGTAAACGACAACCCAAGGTGCCTAAATGGTGGCCCTGAGGCTCAATGCTTGTTATTTGCTCACCTATTATACAGAGGCATATATGCTTGCTGAGCCGATGGAAAGGCCTCCCTCTTTCCTCATGATTTGATAAATAGCTTCCCAAGAGAGGTGCTCTAGTTTGATTATCTATATAGGAACTCAGGGTATGTCTACACTGCATTGTAAATCTGCGTCTGTAGGATCCAGGCTTGTGGACTTGGTGTTTCCAAGCCCATGCTTTGAGCAGCCACATTGCATTGCAAATTGGAATTACAATTGCTTGACCCGGGTCTCTCAGCCATGCTAACATGTCGTGCTGCACGATGAAGACCTTCTGACTTGTGTCTGTGGCTTGAGCTGCTTCCACACTATACAATGACAGGGCTTGGATCTGAGTCACAGCAGGACTCAGGCTTTGATTCTTCTCCCCAGCAGAGGCCTAAGATCCGGGTCCTGAGTGCTTGCTGAACCAAGTCAGGCTGATTTGTGAGTGGACAGAAGAGGGACTCAAACCTGAGTCAGAACCTGAGCTTAGTGTGCAGTTTAGACATATCCTGAGGGCAGGGCCGGCTCCAGGCACCAGCCCAGCAAGCAGGTGCTTGGAGTGGCCAACGGAGAGGGGGCGGCATGTCCGGTTCTTCAGCAGCAATTCAGCGGCGGATCCCTCACTTCGGAGCGAAGGACCAGCCACTGAATTGCCACTGAAGACTGAAGTGGCGGCGGTAGAGCTGATCGCGATTGCGGCTTTTTTTTTTTTGCTCTGCTTGGGGCGGCAAAAATCCTGGAGCCAGCCTTGCCTGAGGGAACTCTGCTTTCAGGAAATGTTTGTGAGAGAGAATATGTGGAGGGAAGGAATGAAGCCTGTATGTTGTTTGGTCTTAACTCTCTCTATGCTGGAAAACTGACACCCCATATCACCGCTCTTCTAGTAGCAGCCTTTTCTTTTCATAAATCTCTTTATGGCCTGTTATGTATCGTGGTGGTAATTCATGAGCCAAATACTCCGCTGCTGTTGTCAATGTCATGTCAGCAGAGAATTTGGTCTCATATGGTCAGTACCAAAGATTCCAACCAGAAAACAATAGGACTTCCACTAAGTGGCCCAATTAAAAAGAAAGAAAGGGGCGGAAAGACAAATGAGTCAGATGTCGTCTTTGTCTTGAGCTATCCAGAATTCTGTGGGGAAGCAGCTTGGTTATCCATTAGCCACAATTTCCATGGAATGATTCTCCTGTATTGCCTATCCATTTTTCCCCATTGTCTTTCTTGCTCCACACACCCTGTTCTGTTATCCTTCATTCCAGATGATTGCAAATTTCTTCATACATGTCCAGATTAAAACATCCATTCTAATAAAGGCTAATTTACACAAACGCAATTTATTCAACTAAGTAAGAATAGTGGGTTTCACATTATACTGGCACTAGAAAAGGTTCAGAAAAGGGCAACTAAAATGATTAGGGTTTGGAACGGGTCCCATATGAGGCGAGATTAAAGAGGCTAGGACTCTTCAGCTTGGAAAAGAGGAGACTAAGGGGGGATATGATAGAGGTATATAAAATCATGAGTGATGTGGAGAAAGTGGATAAGGAAAAGTTATTTACTTATTCCCATAATACAAGAACTAGGGGTCACCAAATGAAATTAATAAGCAGCAGGTTTAAAACAAATACAAGGAAGTTCTTCTTCATGCAGCGCACAGTCAACTTGTGGAACTCCTTTCCTGAGGAGGTTGTGAAGGCTAGGACTATAACAGCGTTTAAAAGAGAACTGGATAAATTCATGGTGGTTAAGTCCATTAATGGCTATTAGCCAGGATGGGTAAGGAATGGTGTCCCTAGCCTCTGTTTGTCAGAGGATGAAGATGGATGGCAGGAGAGAGATCACTTGATCATTGCCTGTTAGGTTCACTCCCTCTGGGGCACCTGGCATTGGCCACTGTCGGTAGACAGGATGGGCTAGATGGACCTTTGGTCTGACCCGGTACGGCCATTCTTATGTTCTTATGTAACATTGTAGATCGGGGCGGGCAAACTTTTTGGCCTGAGGGCCGCATTGGGTTTTGGAAATTATATGGAGGGCTGGTTAGGGGAGGGGGGCAAGATGTGGCCTGCAGGCCATAGTTTGCCCACCTCTGTTGTAGATCCTTTCCCCCACATCTAATTTAGTATGCTGTGGCCAGCTGTAACCAACATCTTATCCTCTAGAAGCAAATCCATCTCCCAGGATGAATCTAGATGTAAATTGGTAGGATGGTGTCAGGAATTACTAATCCCTACAGGTGATCAATTTTATACTCCATAGCACAAGATTAAATTTACCTTTATTAGGATTTCAGCCTGCGTGTTGTTTGTGACTATGACATTATCCTATCACAGTATTTAACTTGCATGATGTCATTTGGCAGTGAGTTCCACAGGTTAGTCATATTCTGTGCAGCACATCAGCAAGAGTGCAGAAATGGAATAGACAAACCTATTAGGTTTTCTCGCTACTGTAGGATTTTTTTCCTAGTCCCACATTGACCTTAGTCTCGTTCTGAATGTGCTATGTATAGAGACACAAGATGGGTGAGATAATAGCTTTTATTGGACCAACTTCTGTTGGTGAGAGAGACCAAAAGAAGTTGGTTCAAAAAAAGATATTACCTCACCCACCTTGTCTCTGTAATATCCTAAAACAAACACGGCTATAACACTGCCTACAACTGTAAAGAGAAGTATTTTATTGGTTCTAAATTTGTGCACCATTAATTTCAGTGAACACCTCTTTGTTCACATGTCATGGAAGATGATAAAGAGGAGGGCTGATCAGCTCTGGTTGCACCCTTCATAATTTTGGGTTAATCAGGAACCCTCTAATTTCCTCTTCCCAGTCTAAATAATGGAGAGGTCCAAAACCCCATCATTCCAGAAACAAAAAGGTACTCGTGCTGTTCTGAAATACACCAGCCCTTTTTGTTACCAATAAGCTTTTGAATTTACTGTCAGATGAAAACTTGGCTAGGGAGACTACTAATAAGTGAAATCCCCAAAGAGAAGGGGATTGTGAGACAGTAGGAAATCTGTGTTATGTCCCCCACTTCCGATAGTGTTCTGCAGCAAGGAACCTCTGCAAGGCAGCCAAGAGCTTCTTCTCCATCTGTTCTTCCAAGCTGCTCTCCATAAACCCTTTGAAGATTCATCTTTACATATATACAAGTTCCTAAGTATGTATTTGGTTGTTGGCCTGGAATATGCCAGCTGTACATTCAAGAGCAGCTTGTAGGTGAAACAGATGCAGCTGCCATTTTTAAAAGTGTTTTCTGCCTGTTTTTTAACATTCTAGAATTAAAGACTGTATTATGCAGATTAAGGCAGGCAAGTGGAAGCTACATCCCTCTCCACCACAGGATCTGATCCAAGTCCTGGAGAAGTCAATGCATAGACTCCCATTGGCTTCAGTGAGAGTTGGTTAAAGGCTAGAGTGTCACTCCTGTAAAAGTGCTGACAGCAAAGGAAGAAGATGGCCAGCTGCCAGGGAATCTGTCCCTTTAAAAATGCAAGTTGAGATTTACAGTCACAAAAGGAGTTTGAGAATTCTAGGGCAGAAACAGTTGTCTTATTGAAAGAACTCAACCCACAGGTTGGAGTGATGAAAACCCACATAGAGCACTTGAATTCTACAGTAGAAAGGATGGTTTGGCTCAAGCAGATGACAGGCCTGTGTTACAGGCACATTATTACATGTGCGTGAGGCTGCATGTGGTATCCTACAATCTCTCCTCAGCCTGGACCAGACCACATAAGAGACCCACTTCCTGGACACTATTGTGCAAATAAGCGATGGTCACATAAACACCACCCTATAACAGAAACCTACTGATTGCTATACTTACCTACATGCCTCCAGCTTTCATCCAAACCACATCACACGATCCATTGTCTAAAGCCAAGCCCTACGATACAACCGCATTTACTCCAATCCCTCAGACAGAGACAAACACCTACAAGATCTCTATCAAGCATTCTTAAAACTACAATACCCACCTGGGGAAGTGAAGAAACAGATTGACAGAGCCAGAAGGGTACCCAGAAGCCACCTACTACAGGACAGGCCCAACAAATAAAGTAACAGAACGCCACTAGCCGTCACGTTCAGCCCCCAACTAGAACCTCTCCAGCACATCATCAAGGATCTATAACCTATCCTGAAGGACGATCCCTCACTCTTACAGATCTTGGGAGACAGGCCAGTCCTCACTTACATACAGCCCCCCAACCTGAAGCAAATACTCACCAGCAATTACACACCACACGACAGAAACACTAACCCAGGAACCAATCCCTGCAACAAACCGCATTGCCAACTCTGTCCACATATCTATTCATGGGACACCATCATAGGACTTAACCACATCAGCCACACCATCAGGGACTCATTCACCTGCACAGCTATCAATGTGATGTATGCCATCATGTGCCAGCAATGCCTCTCTGCCATGTACATTGGCCAAACCGGACAGTCTCTACGCAAACGAATAAATGGACACAAATCAGACATCAAGAACTGTAACATTCAAAAACCAGTAGGAGAGCACTTCAATCTCCCTGGACACTCAATAACAGACTTAAAAGTGGCAATTCTTCAACAAAAACACTTCAGAAACAGACTTCAATAAGAAACTGCAGAACTGGAATTAATTTGCAAACTTGACACCATCAAATTAGGCCTGGAATAAAGATTTGGGTGTGACTGGGTCATTACAAAAAGTAATTTTCCCTCTGTTGATATTCACCCCTTCTTGTCAACTGTTGGGAATGGACCACATCCATCCTAATTGAATTGGCCTTGTTAGCACTGACCCCCCACTCGTAAGGCAACTCCCATCTTTTCATGTGCTGTGTATTTATATCTGCCTACTGTATTTTCCACTCCATGCATGTGATGAAGTGGGTTATAGCCCACGAAAGCTTATGCCCAAATAAATTTGATAGTCGCTAAGGTGCCACAACGACTCCTCATTGTTTTTTCTTCTAAATGTGACTGCTATTTTCAGACAAGTTTCAGATGACTTTTTGCTTGCAATGTTATTTTCTGATTTCTTAATATTATACAAACAGGAATGTAACCACTACACCCACTCCCTCTCAAACACACCTAAGGTGAAATCCTGCACCCATTGTCATCAGTGGCAAAACTCTTGGGAACAGTTTGTCTCTTTAGATTTCCAGTACTTTATTACTTCTGGATGCAGAAGGAATTCAGTACTAGGAGAACAGCTTTTCTGATAGGATTTTGATGGTGCTAGTACCAGCTACAATCAGGGAGGACAGAGGCAGCGTGAGAATGAAATAAACATTGTGAGCATGCACATGCATACATACATATAAACTATAAAGTTAACCAAACTTTTAATATTCTAAAGTTCATAAATTCATGTTTGAATCAAATCTTGTGTGAAGGTTTTTGAGATTAGACCAGGATCTATATCTGGGTTTCAGTGCTCCCAAATGTGGGGGTGTTGAATCAGGGGTTTGTTTTGGGTGTTATATGGGGAAGGGACAGTTGCAAAATTCTGATCTGGATTAAGTTTCAAATTATGAATTTCCCCTAAACTTGGAACTGTTCAAACCTGAGGTGTGTACATATCTCCAATTTATCTGAACCATTTGTCCATTTAATATCTATAGCAATTCGAGTACAGCTAACAGCCAGTCCCTAATTATGCTCTGTCTTGCATAGTGGGTTTGTCTAGCCCTAGTTAGACACTTTTCTTTGCCAGTAGTGAAGATGACATCTTAATCCCTGTTACTTGTGTCTGTGATGTTCTATAGTGTGACAAGATTCTTGCACCTCTGGGCATTATGCTCTCATTAATTGGAAATAACTCTGATTTTTCCACAAATGGCCTGCACATTATGACTACATTAACAAGGCCAACCGACAATCCTCTGACACCATCTTCTATAAAGAACTCAGAGAACTCTCCACCACACCACAGTTTACCAAGGAATTTAAGAATATCATTAAATCTTTCCCCAAACAACTCCAAGAGAAACTCTATATCCTCATCCCCCACAAACCCACCTGAGGGACCTTTACATGCATCACAAGATACACAAACAAGGGAACCCAGGCAGACCCATTATATCTAGCTTGGCTCTCTTACTGCTGGAATATAGGGACTCATAGAAACCACCCTCAACTACTCAACACAAAGGGCCAGTTTTCTCCAGAACATAATCGACTTCCTTCAAAAACTCTTCAACATTAACAACCTCCCTCAGAACACCATGCTTGCCACCATTGATGTCATCTCCCTATACACCAATATCCCTCACAGTGATGGCATAACTGTCTGCCTCAAATATCTACAAGACAATGAACGACACTCAGGAATCCACCCTAAGCACATTGCCAAACTCATCCATTTCATCCTCACCCATAACCGTTTTAGGACGGAAGAATCCCATGCACTTCTACAGACTAGGGACCGAATGGCTAGGTAGCAGTTCTGCAAAAAAGGACCTAGGGGGTCACAGTGGACGAGAAGCTGGATATGGTTCAACAGTGTGCTCTTGTTGCTAAGAAGGCTAACGGCATTTTGGGCTGTATAAGTAGGGGCATTGCCAGCAGATCGAGGAACGTGATCGTTCCCCTTTATTCGACATTGGTGAGGCCTCATCTGGAGTACTGTGTCCAGTTTTGGGCCCCACACTACAAGAAGGATGTGGAAAAATTGGAAAGAGTCCAACGGAGGGCAACAAAAATGATTAGGGGTCTGGAGCACATGACTTATGAGGAGAGGCTGAGGGAACTGGGATTGTTTAGTCTCCAGAAGAGAAGAATGAGGGGGGATTTGATAGCAGCCTTCAACTACCTGAAGGGGGGTTCCAAAGAGGATGGAGCTCGGCTGTTCTCAGTGGTGGCAGATGACAGAAAAAGGAGCAATGGTCTCAAGTTGCAGTGGGGGAGGTCCAGGTTGGATATTAGGAAACACTATTTCACTAGGAGGGTGGTGAAGCACTGGAATGCGTTACCTAGGGAGGTGGTGGAGTCTCCTTCCTTGGAGGTTTTTAAGGCCCGGCTTCACAAAGCCCTGGCTGGGATGATTTAGTTGGGAATTGGTCCTGCTTTGAGCAGGGAGTTGGACTAGATGACCTCTTGAGGTCTCTTCCAACCCTGATATTCTATGATTCTATGATTCTATGATTCAATAACAAACACTTTGTCCAAACCATGGGAACAGCCATGGGTACTAGGATGGCTCCCCAATTCGCCAACCTTTTCATTTGCCACCTTAAGGAAAAATTTCTGGACAAATGCACCACAAAACCAATGATCTACTTGAGATACGTGGATGATATTTTCATCCCCTGGAGAGCTGACTTAAACTTCCTCAGATTTCTACCACAACTTCAACAACCACCACCCATCCAGTAAACTTTCTCTGGAACACTCCCAGACCGGCATTGACTTCCTGGACACCACAATCAGCTTCAGCAATGGAACTCCACAGACAACTATATACAAGAAAACCACAGAGCACCACACCTATCTTCATAGATCCAGTAACCACCCCAAACACACCAAGAAATCTGTTATCTACAGCCAGGCATTCAGATACCACAGAATATGCTCCAAGTAGAAAGTCCGGGATATACACCTTAACACACTTAAAACTGCCTTCACCAAACAAGGACACTCCACCAGAGAAGTAAATCACATCATGGAACAGGCCACACAAATATCCCAATACAACCTGTTTTAGTATGGGAATAAAACCCCCTCCAACCACACACCCTATTTGTCACCTACCACGTCACACGAGAACTAATATGGGGTATCATTAAACAATTACAACGCATATTCAGTGGAGACCCCCTCCTGAAAGAAATCTTTCCCAGATCCCTTCTGCTGGCACCTCTCTGGTATAGATCTCTGCACTGAGCTAGCCAAGCTCATAGGTAACCTGTGAGGAGTTGGTGGAGACAGCCAAGCTGATGCTGGCACCTCCTTGTGGCAGATGCAGGAACGCACTGATTTAGGCTCCAGATCTAAAAAGGTAACACAGTGGGCATCCTGAGGGCATCTCCTTTCGAGATGAAGACATTGTGTCTAACCACCTGGGGCCAAATGCAAATCAGGGGCTGTGGCACTACCTGGGGGCCCGCCCTGCCAATGCTATATAGGGGGGTGAGGTTCCCTCTTGAATCAACCCCCCAAAGAGGGAGGGATGCTAGCAGGTGCGTATAGCTGCCCAGAGACCCTCCTAATGTAATGATTGGCTCCCCTGAGGTGGGAGCCTCCAAGAACTGGCAAAGGATCAATGGGGTGTGGGTGATTGCACTGGGCTGTCCCCTGACTGGAACCTTGGATGTAATTTGACTGATAAAGTTTCATCTTGATTAAAACTCATATCACAAGTCCTTGCCTTCTTCTGTGCCGTGAGCTCACCAAAGACTGCCAGTGGGATCCTGGGATTTGCTGATGCACATCTATGTGTGCTCTGGTTTTAATTTCTTCCCGTTTCCACACCTTGGAACATAGGGCTTGCATCATTTAAAAGCTGCATTCTTTTATCTTCCTTCCTTACTGACCTACAACAGAAACTGTATCTCCACTCATTGACGTACTGTTTTCTATAGTATCTTCCTGCCGAAGGGCAGGGAGGGATTCTTCTAGCTCAGCAGTGACTCAGTCAGTGCACAGAAGGAGGTAATTCACAGAGTCAGGATGTGCTGCTGCCAGGATACATGAGGCTACAGAATACTACTTTTTCAACTACAGCATTGTTATACTTCACCATAGGTACCTAAAAAACCACTAATATTGCATGATTATTTAGTTTATTATTCAGTGGACCTGATCAAGAATTCTTGGGCAAAATGTTCTTTTTTTATAGGAAAATGCTGATTCATTGAAACCGATTTTTGTGTGTGTGCGTGTGGGAAAAGAGCTGGTTTGCTGAATTTCTTGACTTGAAAATGTTTTGAAAACAAACATTTCAGAATTGTTTCACTGTTTCATTTTGACATTTTCCAAAAGAGAAATTCCGGTTTTCCAGTTTGAAGGGACGTTTTGTTTAGAAATTTAAGCTAATTATCCATAAAATAAACAAACAAATAAATAAATAATGGTGAAAAACAATAAATGTTTTCAATTGATGCAAACCACAAGTGCCATCTGTTTTTTGGCTGAAAATTTATATTGCAGGTATGCCTGCAACCCATATCTACAAACCGAGCCTTCATTCTAGGTTTATAATGAAACCTGATGTTTGCGTGGCTTGGACAACACGCAGACACCGGAGTGATTCTCAAAGGATTGGGAGAGGGCTCCCTGGGGTCTCACAACTCTGCCTTGCCGAAGACAAAATCCTCAGACAGTGACTGGGTGGCTTTCTTGCCAACCAAGTTGAAAAACACAGAGTAAGTACCCTTCTCAGACTGCTGGTGGGGAGCTCTTCCACTGCAAGAAGTTTCCTTTCTAAAAAATAATTACTGTAGTGTCTGGTTAAGCTGGATCTGCTGTGCTGCGACCGATGTAAAAGTGTGGACCAATGAAACTTTGCGTCAAGAAGTGGTCCAATCATAGATTACTTCGGTGGGGTCATACTGCAGCCGATATTGGCTTAATCTCCTGAATCCTATTTTACTGTCGTCTTATTCAAACCCAGAATAATCACGTGAGTATTTTAAAAGAAGCTACCAATTATAATCACGTGCTGTTGAGCTTTCCCATATCCTGTCATATACAGGGGGTTGCTTTTATATCTAACCATCACTTATCAAAGAGAATCCTAACTGGAGTGTGGGAACCTTGGATGCATTGAAGAATCACAAATCTCCCACATGGTTTTCTTTGACAAAACAGTTTACTTTTATTAAACATAGAAAATAGATTCCAAAGAGTGAGAAATCCAGATAGCAATCTAACCAGTTTATAAGCCAGCACATTTATCAGTAGTGACTCTCCTATTGCTTGTTCTGTGAAAACAGTATCAACTAATTAATTGAACACAGTTGAATATTAGAACATTAGTTGCAACACATTTGTTCCAAGCCAATAGTGATGCGGGAGGGATGTGCAATAGACAGACACAATTAGGGCTTTAACAACTGAAACAAAAGATAACCATGTTCAGAGCATATATATATAAAATAGTTAAGACCTTGGTTTTTCATCACATATGATAGCTGATATCTGTAGTAGCACAATGTTCCTTAGTACCATACTGCAGCCTTGGTTGAATATTGACTCACAGACGCACTCCTTCCACCCGGGTGTTCCTTACAATTCTCCCAGGCAAGTCCTGTTCAGGACAGACCCTGCATGGCTGATATGATGAAATCACAGCCCAAGGCTCTGACTGTCTTTTCAAGAAAACACTTGTGAGCCTCCACATCAGGATGAGAAGACTGCAGGCAATTCAGAACATGCCTAGTGTGTTTTAGCCATCTGTAAACTTATTTGATAAGAAACAGAATGTGGGTAAGTTACGGTTTAAGTGGTTTTGTAAATGATAGACAGGAATGAGGCATTGTTAAAGAGCTAACTATTCAAGTTCACGTTGGGAAGCTGATTTCCGCGACAGACTGAGTGCCAAATGAAACCTGCATAAACGTGCGTTGAACTCCTGCCTTAGAACACACGTGAAAATGAACTCAGTGGCCTCAGTCTCCTCATCGCTGGCACACATTGAAAGAAAAATGCAAATCCACATAACACTTATCATCAATCTCAGTTTCCACTCAAGGACTAGAACGGTGGGTTAGGACTGAAGTGCCTTGACACAGCTATATGGGAGTAGCAAGGGTTGCTTTAGCTCAGGAAAGAGGAGCGCTGGCAGAGCCATATGTGAGAGAAGCTTGGACAGTGCTTGCCGTCAGCCAGAGCTATTATGCCTTCACTTTAATGAACGCTGAACTCACCCACAAACACTTTAAAACAGTCACTCACACTTGATTTCCGTCAAACAGTTTGCAATGTCTCTTTATAATGTGCAAATAGAGAGCGGCTCAGATAGAAACGTCACTGATAAATCCATCGTCTGTTCTAAACTTGGTTGGATTAAATGTGGCAGTTTTTTAAATAATGCTGTCCTTGTGTCTGTTGACATGGAGACATCTACTAATATTGAGTCCTTCCTTTTCCAATAACTTTCAGCATCCAGCATATTGTAAACAACAAGACTGCATATTCCACATGGTAATTGGAAGCACTGTATGCCTTAGTCGAGTGACAGTTTATCTGATTTGCTAGGATATCTATTTACTGGATAGTACTTGATAGCGTAATAGAAAAACAACAAAGTCTTTTCTCTCATCAGTTTCCCTGAAGATTCTTGTGTTTGTTTTGTTATGTCTTTCTATCTCTGTCCTCAAGTTGCATATTGTTCATAACTTCAAGGGTCAGTTCCTTCTGTATTGTGATCTTTGCCTTTGTATCTAAGGGCATGTCTACGCTGGCAGAGTTACATTGCCGGCAGTTACAGTGTCGCACAGAGAGCACTGAAGGGAAACTGCTGTTGTGTGTTCACACTGTCAGTTGCCTGTGCAATAGGGTGTTCACACTTGCAGCATTTGCAGCGGTATTTGGAGCATTGCACTCTGGGCAGCTATCCCACAGAGCATCTCTTCCTCTTCTGCCGCTAAGAGTTGTGGGAAGACGGAGAAGGTCGCAGGGCATCCTGGGTCCTGCCCCAATGCCCTGTGATGCATTGCTTCGCATCCCAGCAATCCCTGTACTTCCGTCTGCATTTGGCGCCATCTTTCAATGGTTTGTGTACTGTGTGCTCTGCCTCTTCGGTCTGCAGGAATGGATCCTGAACAGTTGACCAGTATGCTGCTCGCTCTGACCAACACATCATGAGTGGCAGCGGAGTTATTCCTTAAACTACAAAGACAAGAGGAGTGCGACATTGATCTCGCCACACATAGTAGCTATGACACAAGATTGCTTGTGGCATTCACAAAGGTGCTGAACACAGTGGAACGCCGCTTTTGGGCTCGAGAAACAAGCACTGAGTGGTGGGATCACATTGTGATGCATGTCTGGGATGACGAGCAGTGGCTGCAGAAATTTTGGATGAGGAAAGCCACATTCATGAGCTCGCCCCAGCCCTGTGGCGCAAGGACATGAGAATGAGAGCAGCCCTGTTGCTGGCGAAGCATATGGCAATTGCACTGTGGAAGCTGGCTACTCCAGACTGCTACTGATCGGTCGCTAACCAGTTCGGAGTGGGAAAGTTGACGGTTGGACTCGTGTTGACGGAAGTGTGCAGGGCCATTAATCGCATCCTGCGCCGAAAGACCGTGACTCTGGGCAACGTGCGTGACATTGTGGATGGCTTTGCACAAATGGGCTTCCCTAACTGCAGTGGGGCGATAGATGGCACGTACATTCCAATTCTGGCACCAGACCACCTAGCCACTGAGTACATTAATCGCAAGGGGTATGTCTCAATGGTTCTCCAGGTGCTTGTGGATCGCCGTGGGCGTTTCCCAGACATTATCGCAGGCTGATCCAGAAAGGTACATGACGCGCGCATCTGTCAGAACCCTGGTCTGTTCAGGAAGCTGCAAGCAGGGACTTCCTTCCTGGACCAGAAGATCACCGCAGGGGAAGTCAAAATGCCCATTGTGATCCTGGGAGGCCCTGCCTACTCCTTAATGCCATGGCTTATGAAACCATACACAGGGCAACTTGAGAGCAGCAAGGAGAGGTTCAACAAAAGAGATGAGCAAGTACAGAATGACTGTTGAGTGTGCTTTTGGCCGTTTAAAGGCCCATTGGCATTGCCTCTATGGGAAGCTGGACCTGGCCGATGACAATATTCCTATGCTTACAGCCGCGTACTGTATGCTCCATAATATTTGTGAAGGGAAGAGTGATAGCTTCACTCATGGCTTGACTGGAGAGGCTCAGCGCCTGGAGTCTGAGTTTGAACAGCCAGATTCCAAGGCTATTAGAGGGGCACAGCGCGGGGCCATAAGGATCAGGGATGCCTTGAGGCAGGAATTTGAAGCTTAGAGCCACTTTTATTTGTTGCTATGCTCAGGATTGCAGTGCTTGTAATGCCTGGAGGTGATTGTGATTGGTGCAGACGATGCAATATGAAGGTTTAACATAATTGTCTGTTGCTTTGCAGGGCTCTGTTTGCTTTCAATTAATAGAATAAAGATTTTAAACCAACACAATTCTTTTATTAAAAAACAACAACCAGAGGAGAGAGTCAAACCAAAAACACCATCAGCAGTGAGGGGGATGGGGGAAGGGAAGGTCCCAGGAGGACATGGGGTCCTGGGATGGCTAAAGATTTGTGTATGTCCAGGGATCATATCCAACCTTCTCCTTTGGAGTACAATGCAGCGGGTACTGTACTTCAACAGGACCAAACTGCAGAGGGATAGGTGTTGAGTGCAGTGGGTAGTGGGAGTCTGCAGTGGTGGACTGTGAGGGAGGAGAGTGGAATAGACTCGAGCCAGGAGGTTAATAAGAGTGTGTTGACAGTGTTTGGGGGGAGCATGGGAAAGAGTTTTGTAACAGCAGCTGAAAGGGAGGGTGGGTGCGAAGCTGCTCGGTTTGTAGTGCTCGTATCGCCTGGAGCGTGTCCGCTTGGCACTCCATAACATTTAAGAGCTGCTCCATGGCTTCATTCTGGCGTATCACGTTCTCCTTTTGGTCCCTCTTCTCGCTGTCCCGTCACCCCTTCAATTCCTGTTTCTCGGACACTGAGTGCATCATAACATCACACAGAAAGTCCTCCTTAGTTCTTCTTGGCCGCTTTTTAATTCTGTGCAGCCGTTCAGCCGCCGATAACAAAGAGGGTAAATCACTCTTCCCCGGGGGCAGGGGCAGGGGCAGGGGCAGGGTAAATCACTCTTCCCCGACCCTGCCGTACACTGGGTACAGGGCTCTTGGGGAGAGCCAGCACTGTGTGTGTGTGGGGGGGGGGGGAGGCAGATAATCATTCCTGTCCCCACACTTTCCACAGGATGTGATCATTATGGAAAATATCCTCACTGCTGAGGGTGAACAGGAAATCAATGGAGGGTTTTCTCCAAGTCTGTGGCTTCTGCCCTGGCCCTTATGTGTGCAGCAATGGTTTCCCCGCCCGTGACGATAGAGTGGTGCGGGAAAGTTACCGTTAATGGGGCAAGAAACAAAGCAGCTTTGCCAAAGAACCTGTGGCAGCGGATTGCCCAGTATCTCCATGAGAGTTTTCTGAGGCAGATTCCCGTAAAGTGAGGGAGTCAATCAACAGTCAATCAACAATCAATCAATCCGCCACTCAGCCTAGGCATGTGGTGGTACATTCATCATACAGACACAAGCCTGCTTTCTGCAGCCCTCCTGCCCCCAACAACGTGCTTCAGCAATTCCCAAAATCAAATCCACTTACCAGGGGCCTCCTCTTCTGTTTGCGCTTCACCAAGATCCAACAGCTGTGACTGGCTAGGCTCCTCCAGGGTAGAAAAGAGCTCCTGGCTGCATGCAACTCTGACCTCTGAGTCATCCTCTGCCTCTGGGTCCCCCTCCACATCCTTGTCCAATATTTCCTCCTCCTGACTCGGTCCACTCTTGACTGACATGCAAGCCACCAAAGTATCCACAGTGGTCTTCACAGTGGAGGTGGGGTCGCTGCCGAGTATTGCGTCCAGCTCTTTGTAGAACCGGCAGCTCATGGGCACAGCACCGGAGCAGCAGTTGCCTCCCGTGCCTTGTGGTAGGCATTCCACAGCTCCTTCACTTTGACCCTGCACTGCAGTGTGTCCCGGTCCTGGCCCCTTTCTGTCATGCATCATGAAAGCTGTCTCTAGGAATCATAATTCCTACGACTGGAGCGCAGCTGGGACTCTCGTCAAATGCTGATGAGGACCAGCAGCTCGGCATTGCTCCAAGCGGGGAATTGCCTGGTGCGTGGAGCAGGCATTAGGGTGACCAGACGTCCCGATTTTATCGGGACTGTCCCAATATTTGCTTGTTTATCAGTCGGGACACTGGACAAACAAGCAATTTTGCCCTGCACTCCGGCGCACAGGCGGAGCCCGGAGGGGCTCTCGCCCCCCCCCAACTCCGCCCCCTCCTTGCCCCATTGGATCCCTCCCCAAATCCCGGCCCCGCCCCCAGCCCCGCCCCCTCACTGCCCCATTGGATCCCTCCCCAAATCCCCGCCCTGGCCCTGCCTCTTCCCCAAGCACGCGGCATTCCTCCTCCCTCCCAGGTTTGCATACGGGCCATGGCCGGGGCAGGAAGCACCGCGTGGAGGCTGCTCCAGCCCTGCAGCCCCCGGGGCAGCGCGGTGAGTCTGGGGGCAGCACAGAGTGGGCAGGGCCCGGGTGGGCGGAGACATGCATGGAGCGGACACGCTCCTGCTGGGAGGGGCCGGGTCTGGGTGCCTGGTTCGCCCCCTGCCCGGGTGGGTCCCCGAGCTCCCCGCAGTCGGAGAGGGGCTGCCCGGGGCTGCGGGGGCGAGTGTCCCAGGCGGGGCGGGGCGGGGCGGAGCAGAGCAGCCTCTGCTCCGGGGCCGGGGCCATGGAGCCCAGGAGCAGCTGGACCAGGAGCTGCAGGAGGGGCCCGGAGCACGGCTTGGCTGCACAGCTCGGAGCCCAGGCTGGGCCCGGGAGCGAGGGGGTGGGAGAGCTGGGGGTGTATCGGGGGTCAGAGCCGAGAGTTGGGTGGAGACGGGGCTGTGCCACTCCTGCCTGGTGGCAGGGAGAGGCGCTCCGGCATTTTTTTTTTTTTTGCTCCCCCCCTGCATCCCGATATTTCATCTTTGTCATCTGGTCATCCTAGCCGGCATGATCACCTGGAAAGATGCACTGAGACTACTGCACAAGTCACTGAGCAACCAGGCAGGGGACTTTCAAAATTCCAAAGGAATTTACAGGTTGGGACTGATGGTTGGTCACCCGAGGGCAGGGCAATAGAGTTGAAACTGATGACCAGAGAGGTGAGAACAGGCATTGTGAGACACCTCCCAGATGCTAATCGCAGCGCTGTAATCGACCAGGGTATCTACACTGGCACTGCAGCGCCGTAGCCCCAGCGCAGAAAGCTCTATGCCTCTCGTTGGGGTGGTTTTTTTACAGCGCTGCAACTGTGCAGTTTCTGCACACTAAGTGGCTTAGCAGTGTGTGCACCTCGGGAGTTACAACGCAGAAAGCTGCTTTGCTGCGCAGAAACTTGCCAATATAGACAGGGCCTATTATTCTTTACATCCAGAAAATAACTAAATCATTTTGTAGGCAAGTCACTGAAATGTTCCACAACTTGAGCATGCTGACTGTAATGTTATAATGGTACCTACCAACTTTTGAAGTCTATATTCTCTCTTTGTATGTAAGTGCTTTGAGTGATATTTTCAAATTACAGTAGAACCTCAGAGTTACGAACAGCTATGTTACAAACTGACCAATCAACCACACACCTCATTTGGAACCAGAAGTATGCAATCCGGCAACAGCAAAGACAAAAAAAAAAAAAAAAAAAAAAAAAAGCAAATACAGTACAGTACTGTGTTAAACATAAATTACTAAAAAAAGGGAAAGCAGCATTTTTCTTCTGCATAGTAAAGTTTCAAAGCTGTATTAAGTCAGTGGACAGCTGTAAACTTTTGAAAGAACAACCATAAAGTTTTGTTCAGAGTTACAAACGTTTCACAGTTAGAAACAACCTCCACTGCCGAGGTGTTCGTAACTCTGAGGTTCTACTGTAAAAGATAATTAGCATCCGTTAGCTAGTTCTACTAAAACAATCAATAGAAATGCATCCGGAAAAGACATGGTTTACATGAGTTTATGCTGCATAGCACACTCAAGCATTTTGTGGTTATTGGAGGGCTACTCATATGAAAGAGCAACATAAACGGCTAAGGGTTTACAGAATCAGGATGCTACTTTGTTCACCTATCATTGGTTAGCAGGAGCCGTAGAAAGTGAGTTGGAGAACAAAATGCTGGAGAATAAACTCTAGGGAAAAATTTTGCCTTAATAGGAAGTGCTTTTGGGAGGTAATGACTAGAAATGACCAAAAGGATCTTTTCCATCTCTGTTTTTTCATGGTCCCATAGAAATTAATCTGTATCTAATGCGTACTCCCCAAATGTGGTTCTTTATTCTGGTACATTGAGTAAGCACTTTTAGGGTATGTCTACACTACGGGATTAATCTGAATTTATATAATTCGAATTTTGGAAACAGATTGTATAAAGTCGAATGTATGCGGCCACACTAAGCACATTAATTCGGCAGTGTGCGTCCATGTACCGGGGCTAGCGTCGATTTCTGGAGCACTGCACTGTGGGTAGCTATCCCATAGCTATCCCATAGTTCCCGTAGTCTCCTCCACCCATTGGACTTCTGGGTTGAGATCCCAATGACTGATAGGGCCAAAAACATTGTCGCGGGTGGTTCTGGGTATATCCTCCTCCCTCTTCAGGGAAGCAACGGCAGACAACCGTTTCACGCCTTTTTCCTGGGTGAACAGTGCAGACGCCATACCACGGCAAGCATGGAGCCCGCTCAGCTCAAGATAGCAGTCATGAACATTGTAAACACCTCGCGCGTTATCGTGCAGTTTATGCTGAACCAGAACCTGCAAAACCAGGTGGCGAGGAGTAGGCTACGGCAGCGAGAGTGATGAGGATATGGACATGGAATTCTGTGGGACCGCATAGTGTTGCAGGTGTGGGACGATTCCCAGTGGCTGCGAAACTTACGCATGCGTAAGGGCACTTTCTTGGAACTTTGTGACTTGCTTTCCCCTGCCCTGAAGCGCCAGAATACCAAGTTGAGAGCAGCCCTCACAGTTGAGAAGCGAGTGGCGATAGCCCTGTGGAAGCTTGCAACGCCAGACAGCTACCAGTCAGTCAGGAATCAATTTGGAGTGGGCAAATCTACTGTGGGGGCTGTTGTGATGCAAGTAGCCAAAGCAATCACTGAGGTGCTGCTACAAAAGGTAGTGACTCTGGGAAATGTGCAGGTCATAGTGGATGGCTTTGCTGCAATGGGATTCCCTAACTGTGGTGGAGCAATAGATGGAACCCATATCCCTATCTTGGCACCGGAGCACCAGGGTACCCAGTACATAAACCGCAAGGGGTACTTTTCAATGGTGCTGCAAGCACTTGTGGATCACAAGGGACGTTTCACCAACATCAATATGGGCTGGCCGGGAAGGGTTCATGACGCTCGCGTCTTCAGGAACACTAATCTGTTTAAACAGCTGCAGCAAGGGACTTACTTCCCGGACCAGAAAAGAACCGTTGGGGATGTTGAAATGCCAATAGTTATTCTTGGGGACCCAGCCTACCCCTTAATGTCATGGCTCATGAAGCCATACACATGCAGCCTGGACAGGAGTCAGGAGCTGTTCAACTACAGGCTGAGCAAGTGCAGAATGGTGGTAGAAGGTGCATTTGGACGTTTAAAAGGTCGTTGGCAATCGTTACTGACTCGCTCAGACCTCAGCCAAACCAATATCCCCATTGTTATTGCTGTTTGCAGTGTGCTCCACAATCTCTATGAAAGTAAGGGGGAGACCTTTATGGCGGGGTGGGAGGCTGAGGCAAATCGCCTGGCTGCTGATTACGCGCAGCCAGACACCAGGGCGATTAGAAGAGCACACCAGGAAGCGCTGTGCATCAGAGAAGCTTTGAAAACCAGTTTCATAACTGGCCAGGCTACAGTGTGAAATTTCTGTTTGTTTCTCCTTCATGAAAACCCGCCCCCTTTATTGACTCATTCTCTGTAAGGAACCACCCTCCCCCTTCCCCCAGCTTGCTTTCAAAGAAAATAAAGTCACTATCATTTAAAACTCATGTATTCTTTATTAATTGATTATAAACATAGGGAGAGAACCAACAAGGTAATCTGGGTGAGGTTTGGGAGGAGGATAGGAGGGAAGTAAAAGGCCACTGAAAAAATTCAATATAATGACAGCCTTTTGGTTGGGCTGTCCACTGGGGTGGAGTGGGAGGGTGCACGGAGCCTCCCTCCACGCGTTCTTACACGTCTGGGTGAGGAGGATATGGAACATGGTGAGGGGGGAGGGAGGTTATACAGCGGCTACAGTGGCACTCTGTTATCCTGCTGCCATTCCTGAAGCTCCACCAGATGCCGGAGCATGTCCATTTGATCACGCAGCAGCCCCAGCGTTGCAGCCTGCCACCTCTCATCTTGAGCGTCCCTCATGACCTCACGTTCACTGGCATCTTTCCTAAATTTAGATACTGTGTCCTTCCACTCATTCAAATGAGCTCTTTCATTGCAGGTGCATTCCATTATTTCCGTGAACATCTCATCTCGCATCCTCTTTCTCCATCGCCTTATCTGAGAAAGCCTTTGAGACGGAGGAGGGAGGCTTGAAAAATTTGCAGCTGCTGGAGGGAGGGTTGAAAAAAAGGAGAGAAGTTTTAAAAATGATACATTTTACAGAACAATGCTTATACTCTTTCATGGTGAACAACACTATTCACATTACATAGCACATGTGATTTCAGTACAAGGTCGCATTTTCCATCTTAATATTGAGTGCCTGTGGGTTTGGTGTTAGAGATCACAGACGCAGATCCGGGCAACAGAATTCGGCTTGCATGCGGCCATGGTAAGCCATTGTCTTTCGGCTTCTGCGCCCTCCTTTCCCACATACCAAGCAAAGCCCGTTGAGTGCTGCGGTTTTCCTGTTAACATTCAGCAGCAGAAAACAAACTAACCACCCCCCCCCATCCAATTCTCTGGATGATCGCTTTATCCCTCCCCCCACCGCGTGGCTGGTATCAGGGAAGATCCTGGCAAAAACCAAACTAACCCCCCTGCCCTCCCCTCCCGCCATGAATTATCTGGGATGACTGCTGTACCCCTCCCCGCACCGCGTGGCTGGTAACAGGGAAGATCCCTGCTAGCCAAACGCGAAAAGCTCAGGGGCAATTCCCCCCCACCCCCCCGCGCTTGGCTAACTGCAGGGAAGGATTTCTTTTCAGCCACAGGCAAACAGCCCAGTAGGAATGGCCACCTCTGTCCCCTTAATTAAATTCCTGTATTTCAACCAGGTTACCATGAGCGATATCACTCTCCTGAGGATTACACAGCGAGATAAAGAACGGATGTTGCTTGAATGCCAGCAAACACCGGGACCATACGCTGCCAGGCTTTGTCATGCAATGATACCAGATTACTTGCTGCAAGCATCGCATGGTCAAGTGTCCTACCATGGAGGACGGAATAAGGCTGCACTGCCCAGAAACCTTGTGGCAAGGCTTTTGGAGTACCTCCAGGAGAGCTTCATGGAGATGTCCCTGGAGGATTTCCGCTCCATCCCCAGACACGTTAACAGACTTTTCCAGTAGCTGTATTGGCTGCGAATGCATCCCAAGTCCTCAGGGCAAAGTAATCATTAAAAAAACGCTTGCTTTTAAAACAAGTTTTATATTTTCAAAGGTAAACTCACCTGAGGTCCCTTCCATGGGGTCATGGTCTTGGATACTGGCTTGGGAGGGTACTTCAGTCAGGCTGAGAAAAAGATCCTGGCTGTTGGGGAGAACGGAGTGCTGGGTGCTCTCCGCAACCTCGTCCTCCTCCTCCTCCTCCTCTTCCCCGTCCGCAGAATCCTCAGGTGTAGCTGATGAGATTGTCCCCGCCTCGGAATCCACGGTCAGAGGTGGGGTAGTGGTGGCGGCCCCCCCTAGAACTGCATGCAGCTTGGCGTAGAAGCGGCATGTCCGCGGCTCTGACTTGGAGCGACTGTTTGCCTCCTTTATTTTTTGATAGGCTCGTCTGAGCTCCTTGACTTTCATGTGGCACTGATCTGAGTCCCTATTGTGGCCTCTCTCCATCATGTCCTTGGAGATTTTTTCAAAAGTTTTGGCATTTCGTCTTTTTGAACGAAGTTCTGCTAGCACTGAATCCTCTCCCCATATAGCGATCAGATCCAGTACCTCCCGTACGGTCCATGCTGGTGCTCTTTTTCAATTATCGGCCTGCATGGTTACCTGTGCTGATGAGCTGAGCTATCTGTGGTCACCTGTGCTCTCCACGCTGGGCAAACAGGAAATGAAATTCAAATGTTCGCGGGGCTTTTCCTGTCTACCTGGCCAGTGCATCCGAGTTCAGATTGCTGTCCAGAGCGGCCACAATGGTGCACTGTGGGACAGCTCCCGGAGGCCAACACCATCGAATTGCGGCCACACTAACCCTAATTCGAAATGACAATATCGATTTTGGCGCTACTCCGCTCGTCGGGGTGGAGTACAGAAATCGATTTTAAGAGCCCTTTATTTCGAAATAAATGGCTTTGTTTTGTGGACGGGTGCAGGGTTAATTCAATTTAATGCTGCTAAATCCGAATTAAAGTCATAGTGTAGATCAGGCCTTAGACTTACCTCCATGGTCAGTCATTTAGTCCCCTGCCTTGTGAATCAGTTAGCACAGCTAATGAAATGAATGTTCACTGGTTACGAGAACTGTAGGTGAATGATGGAAATTTATTTCCCCCTAATTGATTTAATCAGTCTGTTGCTCATGACGCAATGCCATGGTCTTCAAAACCCACAAACATCCTTAATTATTGACTGTGTTAGAATAAAAGGAGGCAGATATTTTCAACCAGAAAATAGAAACGGGGCTGTGACTTTACCCCTGGTTACAAGTGTTCAAACTGGAATCTGAAGAGCATGTTAATAAGGAACAGTTGCTTCCATGTCTGACACAAAAGAGTTGAAAAGTGCTTCGGGGGGAAAAATATCCACAAGTACATCTTTTGCAGGAGGAGATATTCTGAATCATGAAATCACATTGTTGCAAAAGGAGCCTCTCTATTACCCAGATCTGGTTGGAAAATAGGAATTTTTCTTCTGGAAATTTTGACTTTTTATCAAAAGTCGGAAAGCCCCCAAGCTGAAATGCTTTCAATCAAAAACTATCCGTTTTTGGCCAAAAATTTTCAGGTTTTTGACAAGATGAAATTTTCTTCAGAAAGGAAGCACATGCCACAGAAAATTGCATTTAGTCAAAATCCCAATTTTTCCATCAAAAAGCAGTTTCTACAGAAATTTTTTGACCATTCCTACTCTTACCATCTGATGGTTGCAGCCTCTGAGAAGTAATCTGAGGGTCTCAGTCCAATTCCCTGGGAATAGGTTCCTGTGTTACAAAAATCTCCCTCCCGCCGCAGCAGTAGTTGAGCCTCTTGGTAACAATCTCCACAGAGAGGCCCAGAGCTGAGGCTAGGACTACGCTATAAACTCACATTGGTATAACTTACAGTGAAAAAATCCACATCCCTGAGAGACGCATTTATACCAACCTAACCCCTGCTGAAGACAGCGCTATGTTGACGAGAGGGCTTCTCTTGTCAACATAGCTTCCGCCTCTCGCGAAGATGGATTAACTGTGCCGATGGAGAAGCTGCACTGGACTCTTTCGGGAGCTATGAGCCTAGTACTTTCCAGAAACACTAAACTTCACTTCAGTAATGTGCCCTGAGATCTCATAACGTGTTTGTTCAGGCTCTTAACAACTCGTCCTGCATCTATGTCTTGGGTTCTCTATTCCTGTTGCAGGGCATGTTGACTGCTGTCACACAGCCAGGGCCTATACCCAGGAGTGCTGGAATAATTTGTATAGTGGGGATGCTGAGAGACATTGTAACTGGAAACCCTGTATCTGATGGAAACCACTTCAAGCTGTGGGATGCAGCAGCACCCCAGCACCCCTAGTTCCAGCACCTATGCCTATAAAGTCAACATAGGTTTCAATCTGTTACTTGAATGATCTTTGTAGTATCACAGAACAGTCTGAACTATTCAGTCTTCAGAAGCGTGAACAAGTGAATAGGCTGCAATCAGACACCATAGAAACTTACTTGTTCAGAGAGAGTGAATCAGGAAGCTGAAATGTCTATTGCATAATGTAGTTTACACATGCTATGGCTTACCATGTATTTTTGTTAATATAACTGGTTGTAGTGTCCAGATTGTGTCAGGATTGGGGCCCTCTTGTACTACCGGTATGTGCTGTATAAAGATATAGGTAGGCACAATGCCGTCTCTGAAGAGAAATTAAGACAAGAGATCTCCAAAGGTAGGCAAGAAAAATTTGATCAAATAGACGCCACTTTAATATACATGTCTGCATGTATTGTTTTTCTTTAGTTTTATAATTACATCAATGAATAAATGTCAGGCTGAGGGGCAGTTGCAAAAAACTTATCTGTTAAGTCTTGCCATTAGTGATGGCCAAAGCTCAAAACACTCTGGAGTTTTGATTCCATGATTATCTTGAATTGCTGTGGTTTTGAAATCCAGTTCAGAAATCTCACAGGGACAGATTTTCTCATCTTTCCTGAGACAAAAAGGTCACATTGTGGTATTTCATTATCAGAGCTTCTGCTAAAACCAGGAAGTGCAAAGGGGCCTGGGTTTTCTTTAGGAAGTGAATCAAAACCTTTCAACTCTTTGAGCAAAGGGATTAGCTAGCTCTGACATTTATCCAAGCCACTTCCCTCCACCCATAACACATATTATACAAACAAAGCAGAAGCAATATGAGCTCAGGACTCTTGGTATCCAAAACACAGGTTTCTAGCTAAGCAGTTTCACAAGCTCTGTAGAAAAAAACTACTATCCATGAGCAGATCCATCTTATTCCAGTAGAGCTCCCACACAGACAAGTTCAGTTTTGCACAATAGGCTTCATTAAAGTCTCCTTATCTAGGCTGTTTTGAGAGGACTAAGCTTTAACTAATTTATCTGCCAGTAACCCATGATGTTGCTGTCATAGAGCTAGTATCTGAAGCAGAAAATATCCATGGACAAGAGACATTTCAGTCACGGGGCCAAATTCAGACCTAGTGTAAGCAGGCGCAATTCTGAGAGAACCAGTGGAGCTATAACTGCTTATATCAGGACAGAATTTGACCTAGGGAGGTGCAGGGTGTCATATTGGGTGCTGTGGTTAGGTATGACGGTTACTGAAAGGGCTGTGCAGAGAATAGACTACTCTGGTGGACCATTGCTTACCTCCATCAAAGCAGTTTTGAGCTGCAATCCAACATCCTTTTCACATCTGCAACAGCATAGATCTCTTCAGTCAGGGGGATTTTGTTCTTACCATATAGGTCTCTTGCTGTGTATGCAATTCTGTTTTATTCTCCTGGGGGAATATTTTTGAAGTTCTTCAACTATTCAGTGCTCCTGTAGGGTTCAAAACCTCACTGCTAGTTTTAAAATATTGCATATTCCAATTTAGATTACTTTACACCAATATTTTTAAGTATGTCTGCCATGTCACACGCCTTCATTCCTTGCACTAGCACCTGATCCATATGTTCTCCAATAATATGAAAAGCAATGTGAAAATAGTGGTGTGTGCCTAATTTCCTCCCCTGCCCTCCACCCCACTGACAAATATGCAAGGTTTTCAAAACAAGTGAAAAGAATACAATCTTCTGTGTACACTGAGCTCTCTTGCATCTCAAGGGATCAGGTGCCTTATTCATATTTCTCAAAGAGAAACATCTCCCAGTCATCTTGTCTAGGCAAAAAAGTATGAGGGGCAGAGCCGCACACTCCGGAAAGCAACGAGTCTCTTTTCTGTGGACTGATGACTCATGAGAGGCATATAATTAACAGAAACGTAATCTGAGATGATTTTATGCTAGACGATATGATTATCATAAACTGTGTGGCAAACTACCCTTCTTACATCAGGGAAGTTGATTTTAGTGCTCAAAAAGGGAGGGGCTAACAGCAGTAGCTAAGAACCAGGCATAACATCTGTGTAACCCTCCCCCACCATATATACTCCACATCAGCTGGAGAATTTTTCACTCCCAGCTCAGACAGAGTCCTGAGTGTGACATCATTCCTGCTTCTCTGAACATGGTGTCACTCTCTCAGTTGCCCAGAAAGGCTGAGCTGGGTGTGATACCAAGGCTGGATATCTTGCAATATTTGATGTGTTTCTTAAGGCTCCAGCTGCTGGAATCAAGAGATTGCATGAAAACCTCAGCTTTCTTTTATTTAAATTCTAGCTCTCATGATTGGGGAGAAAAGCTTGAAAACCCGATTCAAGTGCACTGTAAACTGGAAAACAACCCTCCCCTTTTTAAAATCTAATTATTTTAAAGCAATCTCAGGACTTTGGGGGGCCTGACTCATGATTTTTGAACACTTGGGGTTGTCAATATTGGGAATGTGACCAGGAATGTGATACCATGTTCAGAGAGGCAGGAATGATGTCCTACTGAAGACTCCTCTGTCTGAGATGGTGGTAAGAAATTCCCCAGGTGACATGTATATGTATGGTAAGGGGATGGAGTTTACACGGACCCTATGCCTGGTTCTTTCTACTACTCTTAGCCCCTCACTTTTTGAGCACTACAATGGATTTCCCTGACGTAACAGCGCAGTGTGCCGTACGGCTCATATGAATCATATAGTAGAGCATCAGTAAATAGTAAATATAGCAATGAAACATATTTCAGGACCCCAAAGGTCAGGACTAGAGCTGAGTGAATTTTTTTCCCCAGCAATAGTTTATATGCTGAAAAAAATGCAGCCTCAAGTCAAATTCAGCAAATTGTTTTGGCCAAAGGCAAAATTTAGAAACTGTCAAAGCAAAACATTTTAATATTTTTGAAATGACATGTTTTGCCTTCTTGTTTTGAAACTTTCTTTTTGAAATTTAGCTAAATTTAGCTAAAAAAAAAAAGAAGGAAAAATAACCAAAAATGTTTAGTTTCAAGTCAAATGTTTAGTTCAGCCCAAAACAAACTTTTTTTATAGTTCTTTGTTTTGGAAAGAAACAAAAATTGTTCCTTTGGGTTGACCTGAAATAAATTCTGGGGGGGATTTTTGTGGTTCAGCCACCAAACCCCAAAATTAATTATTGATAACAAAAAAAACATTGATTGAGCCCGATGAGCTCCAGGCAGGCTCAAAGAGGAAGACTGTGAAGCAAAACAAAGATTGCAGCCCTTAAAGCTAGAACAGGCCTCATGTGGCCAATCCAGAAGCAAGGTCTGAAGGTTAACAGGCTTTCAAACAATCAGTTGTTTGAAATAAAACGATGTTTAAAGCGGGAGTATTTGCAAAGCTTATTGATTGACTAAAAGCAATGAAGTACCCTGCCTAGTAATCCAGTGCTCTGACTCACTAAACTAAATTGGTTTCAGACCAGCAAGCAGCACCGCCTCGCTGATCGCTCTTGGTCCAGAGAGTGTGTGTGTTGCAATCTCCACTTTTTAACAGACTCCCAAACAATGTACTTTAGCCAGCTGCTGCTCTCCCATTCCTACCCAGCTCAATCCAAAATCCTGCTAGGGTCAATGTGAGTGAGCAAAGGGAGTAAGGGCAGGGCCGGCTCTAGGTTTTTTGCCGCCCCAAGCAAAAAAAATTTTGGCTGCCCCCCGTCCCAGCCCTGGGCTCCTCACTGGACCCCCCTGCTGCCTCAGCCCTAGGCTCTTCCTCCACACCCACACCCCCTGCCACCCCAGCTCTGGGCTCCCTCACCCACCCCCCCACACCATTGCCCCCCACACACACCTCCTGCCTCCCCAGCCCTGAGTCACTGGTAACTCACTCCCATGGCAGGTCATTCAGCAGGAATTTTAGATGTGCACAGAGCACAGACAGGACTGGTTCCCATATTGTTACAGAACTGCAGTAAAGTGGAACAATTTTCAGCTTGTGTGATTGGAGGGTATCTGGATGCCTATTATAAGACTGTCCTACACAAATGAAGAAAAGTTGAGGTGCCTTTATTATTCTTTTGTTCCTCTCTTTCTTTCTATGGGGAATTTGCCAATGCAATATCACTGTCTTCCTTTTATACAAACAAACAAACAAACAAACAAACAAACAAACAAACAAACAAAAAAGGCAATGGTTGTTGAAAATAGCAATTCCAGTCCTAATAACCACTGGGAAGCATTTCTTGCTCAATTTTATCCTACTTTTTCTACAGCAAGTTACAGTGGATCAGTATATTTGATTTGGGAGAAATGAAGTAACAGCTGCCCAAACTGAGCTTGAGTACTCCTGAATTTTGATGTGTTCAGATCTGGAAGGCAGGTGCTGGCGGGGAGGGGGGGGGGAGTTGTGGCTCTGCGGGGGAGCACGGCAGCATGTATGCAGCAGTGTGTCTGGCACTGCGTGGAGCCAGACACGCTGGTCTGAATGGCACGGTAAGGGGGCAGGAGGGTTGGATGGGGCAGAGGTTCAGGGGGGCAGTCAGGGGACAGGCAGCAGTTGGATAGGCATGAGAATCCCGGGAGTTTGTCAGGGGACAGGTAGGGGGTGGGATCCTGGGGGGAAGTTGGGGACAAGGAGAAGGGAGGCTTTTGGCTCTCTTAATGGCTCTCCATGCGTCTCTGGACCCTCTCAGCTGTCGGGCTTGGACGGAAACATTGCCTGAGGGTAGTGAGAGAATGGGTTATCGGTGAGGTGGGGGTGGGCGTGAGCCCGGTCAATAGGGGCAACCCCTACCAAGATCTGAGCCTTTTCTCACACGCCCGTTAGAGCTCGACATTATGCTGTTTGGGACCCCTCTTTGAGGAAAGCCTCTGGATTGCAAGTCCAACCGCTACCTCCTCATGGTGAGAGTCGGTAACTGGCTTGGATAGCCAGGCGGATTGCGGAGGACGAACCCACATCCCACATTCAGTGGGGTGTGGGACGGGGTTGGGCAGCCCCATATGGTGCCACATGGATGCCCCCCTGGTAAGGGTAGCCTCCCCCAGGTACGGGTTGACTCCCCCTGGTAAGGGTTAGATTCCCCCTGGTAAGGGTAGTCTCCCCCTGGAAAGGGTTAGTTTCCCCCTGGAAAGGGTAAGTTTCCCCCAGGTACGAGTTAGTTTCCCCCTGGAAAGGGTTAGTTTCCCCCTGAGAAGGGTAAATCTTTTAGCTATGGAAAAAAGTAATTTATATTTTTATACCGGATTGGCGCTGGACCGGGTTAATAACGCCCCCGCTGTTGGCTTTGATGCCCCGGCTGACATTGTTAAATATATTAGGGATGTGATCAGGGTCGCTGGACCAATGGATAAAATGGTGTGGACTATAATGAAGTCTCATGAGCATGAGAGTGAGAATCAAGTCCTCCCAGTGGAGCATGGAGAGGAGGTAGAGGAGAATGTTTGTGATGATCATGGTGAGGAGATTTTATCTATCTTACCGATGGTTTTTACAAGGGACACTTTTAATGATTTAACTATGGACAGTTTTAATCCAGATTTTAAGTATTTAAGTACATTTGATGATCCATATGTTAGGGAATCGGGATATCTTAATGCTCATTTAGTTAATGGGTCTAGTTTATTAAATAGTTTTAGACCAAGTACTGATTTTAATAGGGATTGTAATAAGGATCTTAACAGTACTGGTAGTAATATAAATATATTAGAAAGTAGTTCGTGGAAGGATGGGGTTTTTTATTTAGAGTATCCCGTTGATAGTTTTAATTGTCCAATATGTCCCCAGATATTACCAACATTTGGTAAATGGGCCAAACACATTAATGTGGCCACTCAAAGCCATACGAGTTGTATGTAGTAAATGTGGAAAATCTTCTCAATATCATAATATAGCTTGCCACTACCCCAAGTGCATACCCAAGAAGGCGGATACCCCAATGAAGAGCCATACATGCTCGGTCTGTGGGCTTGGTTTTCATACTAGATCTGGATTGAGCCAACACTGTAGACATAGACACCCTGCTGTGAGGAATGAGCAAAGAAAAGAAGATATGGCTGCTAAAAGTAAGATCAAAGAGGGATCGACTAGATCTCGTATATGGACCAAAGATGAGGTTGCGCAGCTTATACAGTTGGAAAGGAAATATATTGGGAAAAGGAATATAAATAAATGTATCGAGAGCGAGATGAGGACCAAAACGAATAAACAAGTATCAGATAAAAGACGAGAATTAGCAAAGAAGAAGTTAGTGGTACCAGGAGATAGGGAGGAAGTGACTGAGGTAGAGGACATTAGAGTAAATATATTAGAAATTCCGCCCCCAAGAGAGAGGATTTTCCCACTAAAAGGACATCCAGAAGTGGATTTAGTGGAGAAAATATGTAAACGGGGAAAACAAAGTAGGGAGGGAAGAGAAATAATAAATAGTTTAGGGGAAATTGAAGGATTATTAAAGGAGGATTTAACAAAAGCTCTCGGATGGGCAATGCTGGAAAAATTATGTTATTCATTAGTAGAGGGAAAGGACCCTAGAAATGAAAGTCAAATAGAGTTGAGGAATAAAGGAAAAGGGAAGATGAGAAAGGAGGGGAGAAGGAAGCAATTTAATGCAATTAGGAGATATGCTACAAAGAAAGCTAAGTATAAATTCTATCAACAATTATTTGATAAGGATAGAAGAAGATTGACTCGCATTATAATGGGAGAGCCAAATAAGGCTAAGTGTGCTATCCCTATGAAAGAAATTGAGGAATACTATGTAAATATTTTGGGAACAATTGGACATGGTAATATGATAGGGTGGCCATCATCCACAGAGAATGCGGATAATGATATATTAATGAGTCCGATCTCTGTGGATGAGATTAGAATAGCTTTAAGAGAAATAAGAAAAGATAGTGCTCCTGGCCCAGATAAAGTAAAAGTGAGCAATTTGTGGGATATTTTTAATTTAGACTCCTTAATACTTACAAAAATTTTTAATATATGGTTTCTAAATAGACAGGTACCAGATGAATTTAAGAAAAATAGAACGATTTTAATACCAAAGACACAAGATGAGGAGGAAATGAAGAAGTTAACATCTTGGAGACCATTGACAATTGGGTCAGTTTGGATTAGAATCTATACCAAAATATTAGCAAAAAGACTGGTGGAAACAGTTAAGATATGTAGTAGACAAAAAGGGTTTATATCCGCCCCTGGGTGTGAGGAAAATATTGCTATATTAGATAATTTGATTAAAGGGGCTAAACGAAATGGGAATGAAATTGCAATAGTGTTCGTAGATCTGGCTAAAGCATTTGATTCTGTGGGACACGGACATATAATAGCCGGGTTGAGAAGATTTGGTATAGATGAACATTTTATAGATATTATTAGGGACCTTTATGATAATTGCACAACGAGGGTATGGGTGGGTGATGAAGCTACTGAGTCTATTTTAATTAGGAGGGGGGTCAAGCAGGGTGACCCGTTGTCCCCAATTTTGTTTAATATTGCTATGGATCCCCTTTTAACTAGATTAGAAGTAGAAGGAAGTGGTTTTTATGTTAAGGGTAATAGTGTCACGTCATTGGCTTTTGCCGATGATGTGGCAATTTTAAGTAGCTCATATAAAGGAATGATCAAAAATTTGGGTATCTTAGAGGAGTTTTGTAAAAATACTAATCTCTCTGTTAATGTGAAGAAAACGAAAGGCTTTCATATTTTAACTAAACATAAAACCTATGTAGTTAATCCTAAGGATAATTGGCAGATAGGGTCAGAGGAGATTGAATATGTTCAACCAGGGGATTTTGAAAAATATTTAGGGGCTAGAATAGATCCCTGGATAGGTGTAGGGGGACCGGTACTTAAAGAAAAATTGAAAGATTGGAGTGAGAATTTAATTAAGGCCCCATTAAAACCGGCCCAAAAAATATTAATTTTACAGACATACATCTTACCGAAGCTATTTTATAATCTTCTTTTAATAGAACCCCCTTTTAATCTTTTAGACGATCTTGATGTGTTAGTTAGAAAAATTGTTAAAGAGATTTTACATTTACCTCAGTGTACCACAGATGGGATATTTTATTCTAGAGGTAGGGATGGTGGTTTAGCTCTCACTAAGTTTAGTGTGCAAATCCCAAATATGTTAATTCGTAAATGGAGGAGACATATTGTCTCGAGAGATGATTGGATGGACCTATCTTATCTATATGCAGGAGAAAATCTTGTGGATAAAATATTGTCATTTAGTGCAGTAACATCTCATCCCAAGAAATGGAGGGAAGAGGAATTTTTAAGATGGTCAGAACTGAGATGTCAGGGAATAGGGATAAAATATTTTAAAAATGATTTAATTAGTAATTCGATTTTTAGAAACTCTAGTAAAGTTAAATCGTCAGCGTATATCGCAGCATTGCAGCTTAGGGCAAATATTTATCCTACTAGGGAGACATTAGCAAGAGGAAGAGGAGGTGTGAATGCTCTTTGTAGATGGTGCGGTAAAGTGCGGGAGACTGTTCCCCATATCTCAGGACAATTTTATAAGACTAAGAATGCTAGGATAAAAAGGCATAATAGAGTAGTGTCTGCAGTTGTAGATAAGGTTGGTAAATTAGGGTGGAAGGCAATGATAGAGCCCCATTTGAGAAATAGTAAGGGTGAGTTAAGAAAGCCGGATATTATATTTATAAAAGGAGATACAGCAGTGGTGGTTGATGTTACAGTGCGATGGGAGGATAATGCCGGAAGTTTGGAACAAGCCCACAGTGAGAAGGTGGCTTATTATCTTGAGTTAGAGGAAGAAATTAAAAACTTAACGGGAGGTAAAAATATTCACTTCTTTGGTTTTGTGCTTGGGGCGCGTGGCAAGTGGAGTGAAGGTAATAATGATTTGTTACAATTATTGGGAATGGACAGAAGTAAAAATTTTAAGGAGAGTATATGTAGACTTGTTTTATATTCCACTATTGGTATGATGGCTATATTCAGTGACAGGTAAAGATCCCGGAGTTTCCATTCCGTGTATCTTGCCAAAACTAAATTTTAGCTATTTTGGTTTCCATGCTCTAAATTTTCAAATTTTTAATATTGTTTTGAACATTAACATATTTAGCGTTATTTAATATCTGTCCTTCAATAGAATGGTTTTAACTATATAATAAATACTTATTAATGGATGAAATTCCAATTTAAATTATTAGTTTTTTTTTTTTTTTTTAACTACTGGATGTGGATGCGGACTGGCCACATATAATAACCAGGAAAGGGCAGGTAGTCACGCCTGTACATAAATAGGGAGTGGGGTCCCAGGTGGGGGTGATCAGGGGACAGGGAGCAGGATGGGTTGGGTTTTCTGTGGGGGGCAGTTGGAGGGAGTGGGTGGGGGCAGGGTGGGGCTACCCTCCCTCCCTGTGGAGTGTCCTATTTTTTGAATGTTAAAATATGGTATCCCTACTCACAGGGCAGCTCTCCATTCACTGCAGCATGAGGTCTCAGCTACCTCACTCCCTCCCCCTCTTTCCTGTTGGTAGTGGCCAAGGGAATGCTGGGAAATGTAGTTCTTTCCCTGCTCCAGGGCTGGCTCTATAGGCCGGTAGCTAACCAAGGAACTACAGCTCCCAGGGCCCCCTGTTGGTTCTCAGCTCCCATGCTGGATCCCTGCTGCCCCTGCAAATGGGCTGCCCCAAGCACCTGCTTGCTTTGCTGGTGCCTAGAGCCGCTAGGGTTACCATATTTCAACAATCAAAAAAGAGGACGGGAGGAGCCCCGCCCTAGCCCCGCCCCTGTCCTAGCCCCGCCCCCATCCGGTCCTAGCCCCGCCCCTGCCCCTTCCACTCCCTCCCACTTCCTGCCCCCTCAGAACTCCCAACCCTCCCCCCCACTCCTTGTCCCCTGACTGCCCCCCAGGACTCCACCCCCTCCCTAAGCCTCCCTGCCTCTTGTCCCCTGACTGCCTCCTCCTGAGACCTTCCCCACATCCTAACTGGCCCCCTAGGACCCTACCCCCCTACCTGTCCCCTGACTGCCCCAACCCTTATCCACACCCCC